>NC_091434.1:88959766-89606836 GCF_964237555.1 Oryctolagus cuniculus | reverse complement strand
GGAGCAACTCGGACTAGACTAAGTTACTGGAATTAAGACTTATTCTATGCATCTGCTTTCCCACAATATGGCGCTGGGAGAGGAGTAAACAACTTCTACACAGCTGCCTCTAGTTCGACCAATAACCTGCAAGAGCTGATCCTGCTCCTGATTGGAGGAGAGCAGCGTACTCGGCGTGTAAGTAGCAGAGTTGGGATTGGTGGAAGAGGACTATAAAGGAGGAGAGAGACAACATGCACCAGGAACATCCGGATAACACCTGAGCAGCCCCCGAGAGAGCCTGCCGGCGGTGTGCCGCTCCCCCACGGAAGTGGGGAAAGTGGTAGGGGGAACCGCCCCTCCACGGAGGTGGAGGGGTCGGCAGCCAACCTGGGAAGGACCAGCAGCAAACCCGGGAAGGGCCGAGCAGACAAAAGAACAGCGCAGGGTCCTGTGTCGTTCCTCCGCGAATGGGGGAGCGACAGTTCTGCTGTTCAATGGTATACCTGTAGTCAACAATACACACTTAAAATTTTAAGAAGGTAGGGACTGATGTTTTGGTGTAATGAGCCAAAGCCAGGAGCCAGAGGCTTCTTCCAGGTCTCCCACTTGAGTGCAGAAGCCCAAGCACTTGTGCTATCCTCTGCTGCTTTCCCAGGTGCATTAGCAGGAAGCTGGATCAGAAATGGAGCAACTGGGACTTGAACCAGTACCCACAAGGGATGGCAGGTGGCAGCTTAACCTGCTATGCCACAACACAGGCTCCCAAACATTTCTTTTTAAAAATATATGTATTTTATTTTATTTTATTTACTGAAAGGCAGAGTGCCACACACTCACAGATCTTTCATTCACTGGTTCACTCTTCAAAGGTCCAAAGCAGCCAGGGCTGGGCTAGGTCAAAGCCAAGAGCCCAGAACTCCATCCAGCTCTCCAACATGGGTAGAAAGAGGTCCAAGCACCTGAGCCATCAATTGCCTGTTGCTTCTGAGGGTTTAGGAAGCTGGACCAGAAGCTGAGTAGCCAGGCCTCAAACCAACACTCTGACACTGGATGTGGGTATCCCAAGAGCAGTTTAACCTACTATACTACAATGCCTACACTTGAAAGACGCTTTCCTGAGAGAGTGAGAAGACAAGCTGCAGAGTAATAGAAAATGTCTTATAAATCACAAATCTGATGAAAATGCTTGGACAGGAGAGAGGCGCCTTTCTCTGAAGGGAGGAAGGAACCTCCACTGTGATACGGCCTTGACTAAACAAGTTCATAGTTGGTGAACTCAAGGGGCTTCCATAGCCTAGACAGCTCATAGCAAGAGTCTCAGGTGATTGCTGACATCATAAATAAGAGTGCCAATTATTAAATCAACAACAGGAGTCACTGGGTTCATGCTCCCCACGTAGGATCCCTGTCCTTAATGTGTTTAACCATGAAACTCAAAAACAACACTACTAGTCAAACAATACCCTATACCTGGTTCGGTTGTGTGAGTGCAGCCTGTTGAAATCCCTGCTTAGTATATACTAAGTTGATCTTCAGTATATGAAGGTAATTGAAAATGAAACTCGATGAAGGGTGGGATGGGAGAGGGAGTGGGAGAGGGGAGGGCCACGGGAGGGAGGGAAGTTGGGGGGGGAGCCACAACAATACAAAAGTTGCATTTTATATTCTACTTAAAACTATTGGTTGAACTCTGTAATTAATACACAATTACTCTTAGGTGTTTAATTAATGCTATAACTAGTACTCAAATAGTATTTTATACTTTATGTTTCTGTGTGGGAGCAAAATGTGGAAATATTTACTTAATATACGCTAAATTGATCTTCTGTATATAAAGATAATTGAAAATTAACCTTGATGTGAAGGGAAGGGGAGAGGGAGTGGGAAAGGGGAGCGTTGTGGGTGGGAGGGAAGTTATGGGGGGGAGGAAGCTATTGTAATCCATAAGCTGTACTTTGGAAATTTATGCTCATTAAATAAAAAAAATAAAATAAAATAAAAAAGAAAGAAAATGCTTGGATGCAGACTATGTAAAAAGTTGTCAAAACTCAGTAATAAGAAAACAAACCCAATTTTTAAAATATTCAAAGGATTCGAACTGGCACTTCATCAAAATTTATCTGTGGAAAGAAAATAAGCACATGAAAAGAATGTGAATACAATTTTTCATTGGTGTAATGCAAATTTGCTATTACTACATACCTTTCAGAATGCCCACAATTGAAAAGCTGATCAGACCCAATGCAAGGCTGTGGATCCACTGAAGGTCTCTTATACTACCAGGGGGAATGTATATTCATTACTTTGGAAACTAGCTCAGCAGCTTTGTCTTTTTATTTATTTATTTACTTACTTACTTATTTGAAAGAGCTACACAGAGAGAGGAAGAGACCAAGACATCAGCTGATTCACTCCACAAATGGCTGCAATAGCTGGGGCTGGGCCAGGCCTAAGCCAGGAGCTTCTTCTGAGTCTCCCACATGGGTGCACGGTGCAAGCACTCAGGCCATCCTCCACTGCTTTCCCAGGCCATAAGCAGGGAGCTGTATCAGAAGCAGAGCAGCTAGAACTCAAACGGGTGCTCATATGGGATGCTGGCACTGCAGGCAGAGGCTTACCCTTCTATGCCACAGCCCCGGACTCTTGGCAGCTTCTCAAAAAGCCATTCTAATCTGGAGACATACAGTAGGCATGCTTCCCCCTATTCCTCCAAGAACAGCTAACACCCCTGGACATTACACATAAAACAAACATAAGACGACCCTGGAAAGTGGGACAAAAATACACTGCCCAAGGACCTCAGATCTGTTGTAGCAGTGGTTGTTTCTTGTTGTTATTATTTTTTAATTGCCTCATATACCCCAGAATGGACACTGGGGAAGCCAGTAACAAAGAAATGCCAATGCATTTAAACTTGGCTGGGCTAAGGGATGCTCTGATAGCTACTGAAACATTATTTCTGGGTTTGTCTGTGAGGGTGCTTTTGAAGAGATAGGTCTCCCACATGGGAGACCTGGATGGAGTTTCAGGCTTCTGGCTTTAGCCTGGCCCAGCCCCAGCTATTGCAGCCATTTGCGGAGTGAATCAGCGGATGAAGGTTTCTCTTGCTCTCTGTCTCTCCCTCTCTCTAACTCTGCCTTTCAAATAAATGAATACAACCTTAAAATTTTTTTTTATATCTATAGATTCCAACATCAAGATGACAGGATATTGGAAATGTCTGACAAATATTTTATAGTAGCCATCATTAAAAAAATGCTGTGGCTCACTAGGCTAATCCTCTGCCTTGTGGCGCTGGCACACCGGGTTCTAGTCCCTGTTGGGGCGCCGGATTCTGTCCAGGTTGCCCCTCTTCCAGGCCAGCTCTCTGCTGTGGCCAGGGAGTGCAGTGGAGGATGGCCCAAGTACTTGGGCCCTGCACCCCATGGGAGACCAGGAAAAGCACCTGGCTCCTGCCTTCAGATCAGCGTGGTGCGCTGGCCACAGTGCGCCGGCCGCGGCGGCCATTGGAGGGTGAACCAACGAACGGCAAAGGAAGACCTTTCTCTCTGTCTCTCTCTCTCACTGTCCACTCTGCCTGTCAAATAAATAAATAAATAAATAAAAAGAAGCATTTAGAAACATTCCTGAAATAAATGGGAAAAAAAGTCTCAGTTAAGAAATAGAAGATACAAAAAAGAATCACTTGGAAAATCTAGAATTTAAAATACAATAACTGAAATGAAAAACTCAACATAGGGGCTCTGTGTGAGTGTGCAGAAGAATCAGTGAACTTGAAGATAGAACAATAGAAATCACCCAAACTAAACAACAGAGAGGAAATAAGCAGGGAGGAAAAGGAGCCTAAGGGGCTTACGGGATCAGAACAAAAGATTGAACAACTATAGCCGGCGCTACGGCTCAATAGGCTAATCCTCCACCTAGCAGCGCCAGCACACCAGGTTCTAGTCCCGGTCGGGGCGCCAGATTCTGTCCCTGTTGCCCCTCTTCCAGGCCAGCCCTCTGCTGTGGCCCGGGAGTGCAGTGGAGGATGGCCCAAGTGCTTGGGCCCTGCACCCCATGGGAGACCAGGAGAAGCACCTGGCTCCTGCCATCGGATCAGCGCGGTGCGCCGGCCACAGTGCACCGGCCACGGCGGCCATTGGAGGGTGAACCAATGGCAACGGAAGACCTTTCTCTCTCTCTCACTGTCCACTCTGCCTGTAAAAAAAAAAAAAAAAAAAAAAAAAAATTTGAACAATTATGGCATTGAAGACTCAAGAGAGGAGAAAGGACAGAGTGAAAATCTACTCAAATAAATAATAATTGAAAATTTCCCAAATGTGGCAAAAAATAAAACCCTACAGACTCAAGAAGTTCAATGACTCTCAAACAAAGTAAGTCCAATGACGTCCACATCAAGACACAATTAAGACAGACTTCTGAAATTTATAGGGAAAACAAAAACAGAAACTGGTATCTGCAAGGGTGTAAGATTACAAGAGGTGAAACCACTGCCTGCAGGGATGGCATCTCATCTGGGCTCCAGTTCAAGCCCCAGCAGCTCCACTTCCAGCACAGCTCTCTGCTATGGCCTGGGAGAGCAGTGGAGGATAGCCCAAATCCTTGGGTCCTTGCACTCGTGTGGGAGACCCAGAAGTTCCTGGCTCCTGGCTTCAGATTGTCACAGCTCTGGCCATTGCAGCCATCAGGGTAGTGAACCAGTGGATGGAAGATCTCTCTCCCTCTCTCTATATCTGCCTCAGCCTCTCTGTAACTCTGCCTTTCAAATAAAATAAATAAATCTTATTGGAAAAAAAAGATTACAAGGGAATTCTGATACTTCAAACCCAGAAGGAAAAATACGATAACATGATTCTTTGGGAACCTTTACATAATTGGTTTCCAAGCTTCCAGTATAGTTTCTAGGCATGTGGTAGGTATCAAATCAGCATTAATTATCACAAGCAGAGCTGTTCATCATAGGTGAGCACTCATTTAGAAGCAGGACTCTGTATAGCTGAGGCAAATTCTTTTTTAATAATCTACACTCACCAGGAAAGCGACCAAAGACTAGGGAATGAAACTGAACCTATTGTATTATATGACCCAGAGCATATGACAATTCCTCCAGGAGCAGTCCTTATTCTAGGTAGAGTCATTAGTGATCACATTTCAGACCACAGTTAACTTCCAGTATTGAAACAAGAGCCGGGAAAACACACTTCTAAACAATGGAATGACACTACTCTGGAATATGCACTGGAAGCCATAATTACCAATTGCTTAACAGTTATTGTGTAGGTGGGAACTGTTTTAAAGATAGCATTATGAATGCTGATTTTTTTTATAATACCTTTTTATTAAACATTGATGACAGGTAGATAATTTAATTCACCAGAGGGAAATTCTTGTTCTGGCTTTCTCGATAGGAAGAAATGAAAACCTTCCTTCTTGTAGTTTTGGGCTGGGGTTCTTTCAGCTCTGGGAGTATGCTTGATCATGAATATTTCCAAATCCCATCTTTTATTCTGTGATTTTACAGTGAGCAAAGGTGAGGTGTCATGGAACTGTCTTGTCATTTTTTGCCCCTGACAATGCTTCCAGGTTTTCATTTATCTGTAAAACATGGACTATGTCCATGACCTCTTATGCTGCGGAGCCTGTGAGGACAATAGCAATATCATGTATAATACATGCAGCATGTATACATATGCTACTTATCGCCCTCCTATCCCTTTATCATGGAGGTATTTTCATTTGTTCAAAGTAACACATTAAGTCTAGAGCAGAGCTAAGATTTCTTCAATTTCAGTTTTGCCCTTGTTACAACATGAATTTTAAGGACAAGGCAAAAAGTAACAAAGCGGAAGAGGAAGGAATGAGATGTTTAGTGGATTGAGGTAATGATGGTTTTCAAGTGACAAAGAAAATTCTGGTGAGCAGAAAATACAGAGTCCTGCCCACTTTGCTGCTGCATCTCATGTCATTCTTCCCAGCTGCTTCAGCCTCACTGGTCTCCTTCCTAAGCATGGAGTAGATTAAGCTCTTCCCCACGTCCAGACTTTCACACAAACTCCTCTCTTGACTTGAACCCTGTCTTTGCCACCCCAGCCTCCCTCACCTGGTCTTCTAGGTTTTCATTCACAACTCTCTGCTTCCCAAGTGAAATAAGATCTATGCGGAATTTAGGTCAAGTTGCCCCCAAGCACAGCCTAAGACAAAGGCTTCTGTGTGAGAACAGAGTGGGAGTGAGAACAGGGGAGCGAAGGTGGGAAGGAAGATGAGCCAACACAAGGATGCGTATTACTGAGTTGACCCCTGCAATGGGAAGCTGGTTGCTTGATCACCCAGGACCTTCTGGGAATGTAATGAAATGTATCTAGGCACCTTCCAGTCATTTATCCACTCATCCTTGGAAGGCGTTTGATCTAAAGAGGTTCAGCTCTCAGCTCAATACCAAATGAACTTTCAAGTTCTCAGTGACACACTCTGGTTTATATGGTGCAATCTTGAAAACAAATGAAACTGCTGGTCTCTGAGTATTCCCTCACCTTTGGATCCCTGGACTACAACTAAGATTCAGCCAAAGGGTAGATCCAAGCTCTGTAAGCTCCCCAATCCTTATAAGTGCCATTGCACCATACAATTCACACATTACACCAACCACACACACAGCACTTCATCTTCCATTTGCATTTCATCCCAGTAGTCATAGGTCAGTGTAAGTAACTGATACAACTGCACACTTAGGTTTATCAGCACCCTGCCTATCAGAATCTTATTGACGAGTGATAAAGCTCCAAATTCTCATTCCAAGGCTCTGCTTTCTAGAGTCACACTTCATTACAATGATCTTATCCTGAGATGACCCCAAAGCCGAGTCTGAAATAAAGATGTATGTGACTAGGAGCATCAATGTTTAAGAACTTGCCCTCTTGGCCGGCACCACGGCTCACTAGGCTAATCCTCCACCTGTGGTGCTGGTACTCTGGGTTCTAGTCCCGGTTGGGGCGCCGGATTCTGTCCTGGTTGCTCCTCTTCCAGTCCAGCTCTCTGCTGTGGCCCGGGAGTGCAGTGGAGGATGGCCCAAGTGCTTGGCCCCTGCACACGCATGGGAGACCAGGAGGAAGCACCTGGATCCTGGCTTTGGATCGGCGCAGCGTGCCAGCCATAGTGGCCATTGGCGGGGGGGGGGGGGGTGGAACCAACGGAAGGAAGACCTTTCTCTCTGTCTGTCTCTCTCTCTCACTGTCTAACTCTGCCTGTCAAAAATTTTTTTAAAAAGAGATTTTAAGTTTATATAACAATCTTTTATTCTTTAAAATAATTTTTTTTAATTTATTTGAGATAGCTAGATGGAGCTCCCATCTGTTGATCCAGTCCTCAAATGTCCACAATGGCAGAGCAGTTGGCCAGACATGAACTGGGAGCTGGAAACTCCATCCAGGTCTCACACAGGGGTGGCAGGAACTCATTTTCTTGAGCCATGACCACTGCCTCCCAGATTAGTGGGAAATTGGAGTCAGGAGCCAGAGCAAGCCATCAAACCAGACTCTGATATATGACACCAATGTCTTAACTGCTAAGCTAAACACCCACCCCATATATTTCATTTTAAATAGTGCTGTGTTTAACCATCAGATGACAAAATTTCTGAAATTTAAGTCAGTGCTTGCCATCCAGATGAATCAGCTCCACCACATGAAGGGAGGAAGTGACTAAGAGAATACAGGAGAGGCCATATAAGGATGTATAATTGGGGCCGGCGCTGTGGCATAGCGGGTAAAGCTGCTGCCTGCAATGCTGGCAGTCTATATGGGTACCAGTTTGTGTTACAGCTGTTCCACTTCTGATCCAGCTCCCTGCTAATGGTCTGGGAAAAACAGTAGAGGCTAATCCACATGCCTGGGCCCCTGTTACCCATGTAGGAGGCCTGGAAGAAGATCCTAGCTCCTGACTTTGGCCTGGCCCAACCCCAACCATTGCTGCCATCTGGGGTGTGAACCAGCAGATGGAAGATTTCTCTCTGTGTCTCTCCTTCTCTCTTTGTACCTCTCTCAAATAAATAAATAAACCTTTCTTTATTTTTTTTTAAAAAGGACCTACTATTGAGATTACCACTGCTATGAATGATGGGTGCTCAATCCCACAGGACCTTCTGAGAAGCCTTATGAAATATGTCTCAAACTACCCTGCAGACTCCGAAAAGAACAAAGTACTTTTGCAGTGGCTCCACAGTTAGCATTGAGAATCCCATACTCTGGGCTTCACATGTGTGAGTAGATTTCCAAAGTCACAGCACAACATGAAGTCAGAGAAGAAGTACTCTGGTGCAGGTGCCTGGACGCCAGCAGCATGGACCTGGTACAGAGGCCGTTACACTGCACTTCCATGAAACCAGCTGAAGCCTGCACTGGATCTTGTCACCACAGCAGTGACAATTTTTTCTTATCACAAGTTGTAGTTACATATTCATTTATGTCAGTGTTTTATCTATATGAGTCTATTTCTGTTTTTGACTGCAAGTTCTATGATGTCAGGACTCTATCTCTTTTCCCCAGTGTCTGGCACCTGCACCTTGCATATAATAGGTGACAACAGTCCACAAAGCTGCATTCTCTGACCTCTCCTGCCTTCCATAACTATTCCCCATCCTGATAAATGACAGCAAAAAGAACACACTTGCACACAATAATCAGTACTGCAATAAACAGTAAAGTAGGGGGTAATGAGTTGATGCAGTCACCCCATTTTTCTCTTTTCTGTCCTTTTCTGGGGCTCCTTCTGTCAAGTTCCTCCCATTAATTGGAAAGCGGTTAATCCTTCTCCTTCACCCCTATTCTGTGACCAGACTATGAACATGGTCTGCCTGACATGGTCATTGACTTGCTCTCCTTTTCTCTAACAGCACAGAAATGATGGCTAAGGCACTGAAATTCTTTCCATTTGCTTCTCTCTCACAAGTCTCTCTGCTAGTGGCAATGAGCTGAGAGACTTATTTCTCCTCCACTAATGTGACTGATGACATTTTCTCCAGGAGGAAAAAGCGCCAATGGTTCATTTGGGTTTTAATGGTCAACTTTTCCCATTCACATCACAAATGTCAAATGCCTGGGAAAGAAACTGACAGCAGAAACCAGTATCAATTCCACTTAATTTTCCTAGTGGTTCCTAAATGCTAGCCACTCCCATACAGTTTTCACATTTTTGATGTTTTTATATACATCAAATCTTTACTTCAAAGTTTTCTTCAACTCACTTCACTATTTTTAACCTAAATATGTTGATTTAAATGCTAAAATGTATATGTCCACCACAAATAAAACTTTTAAATTAGCTGTTATAAACATAAAGTAACCTAAAAATAATTCCTTAATTAAATACTAGCTTGATAAATAACTAATAAGTATCTTGAGCATTACAGAAATTCTCCCAGACACAATCAGATTTAAATTAGAATTTAAAATGGAGGGGCAGGCAATTGGCATAGTAATTAAGATACTGTTTGGGATGCCCACATATTTTTAAGGCTTATTTGTTTATTTGAAAGGCAGAGTTACAGAAAAGGGGGTGGGGGGAGAGAGATCTTCCATCTGCTGGTTTACTCCCCAGATGGCCACAACAGCCAGGGCGGGGCCAGGCTGAAGCCAGGAGCCAGGACCTTCACCTGGATCATCACTGGCCCATTTTCCACTGCTTTTCCATATGCATTAACAGGGAGCTGGATTGAAAGTAGAGCAGTCAGGATGCTAACTGGTGCCCATATGGGATGCTGGCATCACAGGTGATGGCTTAACCCACTGTGCCATAATGCCAGCCCTGATCCCCACATGTAATACCAGAGTCCCTGGGTTCAAGTTCTGGGTCTGCTTCCAACTCCAGCTTCCTGCTAATGTCTTCCTTGGGAACCAGTAGATGATGGCTAAAGTATTTGAGTGCCTGTCACTCATGTGGGAAACCTGGATTCAGTTCCCGAATCTTGGTTTCAGCCTGGCTCATCCCTGGTCATTACGAGTGGGCCTATGGAGAGTGGATAGAAGAGAGGGAGGGAGGCAGAAAGGAAAGAGAGAGAGAAAGAGAAGAAAGGGAAGGAGGGAAGGTGGAGGGGGAGAGGAAGGGAAGGAAGGGGGGAAGGAACGAAGACATGAAAAAGGGACTGACTTCCTCACTGCCATTGCCTCTGTTTCTCTGAAGTTGAAGTTGAAGTTGTTTCTCTGTGAACTGCCCCAGGTCATCTGTGTAAATCCATGGTACTCTGGGAAACATGGCTGTACATTCTTGCTGTCCACAGGAGTAGACATTTAAGAAGGCACTGATTGCTTTTTCATGGTGGTGATCATTTGCAAGAGATAATTTCAACTTTAAAGTTTAAATCTGCTCCCTTAATGTCCATGAGTTGATTACTTGATCATCTCAGTTCCAGATTGGAGAGCACTTGAATTCAAGTGCTGGAGGTTCATAAATTCAGGCCACATAAATTGGGCAGATCCTCAACCTTGTTAGGTTCAGTTGCTTTGTCTGTGAGAGATGGGGGGATGATCAGCAGGAGGACAAATGATGAAACAACGAATGGAAGATGGAACTAAGAATTGGGCCTCACTGGGGATCACCCTCTTTCAGGTCAAAGCCTTTAAAAAGCTCCAAATAACCACAGGAAAGTGCTACAAACTCTATTTACCAGTCATGTTTTAGCAGAAAAACTGATGGGAAGTTTGAACCAAGTTATTCCCAAATTCCGATGGACATGCTTCTGTGAATTGGTTCGAGGTGGTAGCAATGTACAAATATTTTCTTCAAGATTTATTTATTTGAAAGGCAGAGTTACAGAGAGGCAGAGAGAGACAGAGAGAGAGAGAGAGAGAGAGGTCTTCCATCCGCTGGTTTACTCCCCAGATGGCCGTGATGGCCAGAGCTGCACTGATCCAAAGCCAAAAGCCAGGAGCTTTTTCTGGGTTTCCCCTGTGGGTGTGGGGGGTCCAAGCACTTGGGCCACCTACTGCTGCTTTCCCAGGCTATAGGAGAGAGCTAGATCAGAAGTAGAGCTGCAGGGACCAAAAGTGGTGCTCATCTGGGATGCTGGCACCACAGTTGGCAGCTTTACCCGCTATGCCACAGTGCTGGCTCTGTATAAACATTTTTAATTGCAGTACTTCTGCATCTGTTTTCTACATATGGGATAGACAAAATTTCTTTTTTAAAGTTCTATTTTTAAAAGTTTTATTTTATTAGATTTACTTGAAAGAGAGGTTTTCTACCTGCCAGTTCACTCTCCAAGTGCCTTCAAGAGCTGGGGCTAAGCCAGGCTAGAGCCTAGAACTGGGAACTCAATCCAATCCAGGTCTCCTCCAGGGGTAACAGGAACCTAATACTTGAGCCATCATCTGCTGCTTCCCAGGGTGTACTTTAGGAGGAAGCTGGAATGGAGAGCAGAGGCAGGCACTCCTATATGGCATGCAGGTAAGCCGAGCAGCATCTTAACCATGGTACCAAGTGCTGGCCCCAAAGTTTCTTTTTAAAATAAATGTACTTAAGTAAAAAGATGGAATGGCTCAAAGAAAAACACCCTGATACATTAGGCATGTGACTATCATAGAATGTGTGAGATGGAACTGAACTGGCTAAATGTTAAGAAATTCCAACTTTAATATTCCTTTGCTCTAAAATAGTTAAGTTTTGTGTCATGGTTTCTCCAGAAGTATTTATAAGGATTAAGAAGCACACCTATTTTCCAAGGATACTATGAAAAATAATTAATGAAAAAGAATAGTGGGGTAAAAGGGATTATTTGGGAATGCTGTGCTCTTTATGATCAATTTTACTATAAGGGTTTGGTGCTGTGACATAGCAGATAAAGCCACCATTGCGATGTCATCATCCCATATGGGTAATGATTCAAATCCTGGCTGCTCCACTTCCAATCCAGCTCTCTGCTATGGCCTGGGAAAGCAGTGGAAGATGGCCCAAGTGCTTGGGGACCTTCAACTGCATGGGAGACCCGGAAGAAACTTCTGGCTCCTGGCTTCAGATCAATGCAGCTCCAGTTGTTGCAGTCATCTGGGGAGTGAACCCGTGGATCGAAAACCTCTCTCTCTCTCTGTACTTGCCTCTCTGTAACTCTGCCTTTCAAATAAATAAATCTTGGGGCCTGTGCCATGGCTCACTTGGTTAATATTCCACCTGCTGTACCGGCATCCCATATGGGCACCGGGTTCTAGTCTCGGCTGCTCCTCTTCCAGTCCAGCTCTCTGCTGTGGCCCGGGGAAGGCAGTGGAGGATGGCCCAAGTGCTTGGGCCCTGTACCCGCATGGGAGACCAGGAAGAAGCACCTGGCTCCTGGCTTCAGATCGGCGTAGCTCCAGCTATAGTGGCTATTTGGGGGGTGAACCAACGGAAGGAAGACCTTTCTCTCCGTCTCTCTCTCTCACTGTCTAACTCTGCCTGTCAAATAAATAATAAAAAAAAATTAAAAAAATTTTTAACTGTGAGCCTGAAATGCTCTAAAAATAAAATCTATTTAAATGCAAACAAACAAAAACAAAAGGTGAAGTAGTAAAGCATTTCATGTTACACATACAGAAAACTTACACTACTAGCATTCTCCTTCTGCAGACTTGAACGAATGGTGGAAAACATGTGCTTTTACCTCTATATCTGCAGTTTTAATGGCTCACTTTTTATTGTACAACTGAAATTTTATTCATCCCTACACTTATTCTTGTTGGTGCAGTCTATGTTCGATTGTAAACCCTTAATGGAGAAAACACCAACTTTTCTAGATTGCCCTTTTCTGCATTGAACAAAATATATCCTGGTCTAAATAATGATTATGATAATGATATTGTATTATTTTTAAAGAATGACTGTGAACCAAGATCAAGAGTAGATAAAGCTTGTTAAACCCAGGAAATTCACCTAGAATCTGTGGTGGTGGCAAATCATAAAATCATGAAATATAATAATTCAACATATATTTTTCAAGCTCTGAGGCAGGGCTAGCCCTTATTTGTATATAGAGCCAGCTTCATGGGCCCTCCCCTTGGTTAAATACTTTTCTGACATCATTACAGTCTAAACAACTTTATCCTTGAATTTTGGTCATGCAGGTATAACGGCGTGGGGAGGGGTAATGGAACAGAGGAGAAGTGCATAGCGTGTATGTTTCTTGATGTCACATTTGCAAATGGTATTCCCAGTATGCATGAGCACAGAACTGTGACTACCCTGCAGAGATGCAAAACAAGCAGAAGGTAAAGGTTCTGTCTTCAGAGAAGCAGAGGTGCTGCCAGCCCCCAAAAGGCCATTCTGTCTGTCTGAACCAGGACTTGAGAACAGAGGCATTTTAAGATGCATGAAGACCAAAAAACCCAATAATATTCTTACTCATTTCTTCCCTACTTATGCTGAAAATGATGACATAGGGAAAGGTAAGGCTACATAGTTACCTTTGCTTTATTACTCATCAGTGTGCCAAGGGTAGAGAGGGTTGGTACAAAGTGCTCAAATCTAGGGGTTGGCATTGTGGCAAAGCAGGTTATGCCATGGCCTGCCATGCTTGCATCCCAGTGAATGTTGGTTTGAGTCCAGTGTGTTCCACTTCTGATCCAGCTCCCAGCTAATGCACTTGGGAAAGCAGCGGAAGATAGCCCAAATGCTTGGGTCCCTGCAACCCACATGGGAGACCAGGATGTAGTTCCAGGTTCTTGGCTTTGGCCTGGCTCAGTTCAGCTGTTGTGGCCCTTTGGGGAGCAAACCAGCAGATGGGAGAACTCTTTCTCCTCTCTCTCTCACTCTGCCTTTCAAATAAGCAAATCTTAAAGTGCTCAAAACCAGAAGTAAAATAAAAGCAGTCAGCTAGTTTTGGGCAGTGTTTCTATTGCTCTGGTAAGAAGGAAATACACGTGTGTTCATGCTACAAAGTAAGAATTGTGTGATTTCAGTGTTCTGCTTAAGCATCAACACTCTTATGTTGGCATTTAAAATGCACTGCAAAAACATAAAGATTGTAGTAAAATAAAGGCCAATTTTTTAAACTCAGAACATTAAATAGCAAATAAAAAACATTATGAGGGCCGGCGCCGCGGCTCACTAGGCTAATCCTCCGCCTTGAGGCGCCGGCACACCGGGTTCTAGTCCCGGTCGGGGCGCTGGATTCTGTCCCGGTTGCCCCTCTTCCAGGCCAGCTCTCTGCTGTGGCCAGGGAGTGCAGTGGAGGATGGCCCAAGTGCTTGGGCCCTGCACCCCATGGGAGACCAGGATAAGCACCTGGCTCCTGCCATCGGATCAGCGCGGTGCGCCGGCCGCGGCAGCCATTGGAGGGTGAACCAATGGCAAAGGAAGACCTTTCTCTCTGTCTCTCTCTCTCTCACTGTCCACTCTGCCTGTCAAAAAATAAAAAAAAAAAAAATAAAAAAAAAACATTATGAGAAGTCAAAAGAAAGACCACTGGAAAAGGAAAAATCTTTATATTTTAGTACTTTTCCCTGCTTTGTGAATATGGGGTTCCACAAATTATGTAGCCCACACTGTTATCAAGAATGCTCTATGAATGTGGTCTTGACTCAATGTAGAAAAATAATCTACTGTCTTTTCTAAAGGTATCTTTAAGCCCAAATATTCTCTAATTTCAAGGCTCTGATTATTTTTTTTAAATTTTATTTATTTATTATTTATTTGAAAGTCAGAGTCCTGGGGAGAGGGCAGACAGGAACAGAGGGAGAGAAAGAGATATCTTCCATCTATTGGTTCACTCCCCAAGTGGCAGCAACGGCCAGGGCAAAACCAGGAGCTTCACACAGGTCTCCCATGTGGGTTCAGGGGCCCAAGGACTTCGGCCGTCTTCCACTGCTTTCCCGGGTGCAATAGCAGAGAGCTGGATCAGAAGTGGAGAAGCTAGGACTTGAACCAGCACCCACTGGGATGGCGGTGTCACAGGTAGCAGCTTTTAGCCACTACGCCACAGTGCCCGCCCCTCACAGATTCTTAAAAGATGTACTAGGTCTGCTGTACTGCATGAAATGTTAGAGGCCTTATCTGAGCATCTCTACCCTAATAGAAAGTTCATCACCCCTCTGTGCTACTGCCATGAACACCACTCAATTTTACTCTTGTACATGTAGCACAGCAAGTTATGACCCATCTGCTTCTAGATGTGCCTTCTCTTTTTGGCTATGGGCTCCTTGAGGAAGGAGACTTAATTTACTTATTTCCATAATCCCAGAAGTGTGGTTCAGGAGTAGACATTTAATAAATGCTTGTTAATAAATCATTCAGATTATTTCTAATTACTTGTGTACAGAATAGTCAGAAATGTCCCAAGAGCCAAGGATTTTCCCCTGGAATTCTCTGTCCATTTGCTTCAGAGAGCTTTGGGTAGGCACAATACCAGAGGCAGTGCTGGAGTTGGGATCTGGGTTCTGGTATCCATGAACCCTGGGCTCTTCCCACCGTTTGGAGCTGTTTGCAATCAGAGAAAAACTGAGCAGAAAAGTAGAAACTTGTGGGTCATGATTCTCCCTATTTGTGAGAGTTTTAGTTAAGGCTCTGGGACCCAAAGGTGAGGGGAATCCCAGGGACCAGCAGCTTTATCTGCTTTCAAGTTTGCATTGGGCCAGCACCACGGCTCAATAGGCTAATCCTGGGCCTGCGGCGCCGGCACACCAAGTTCTAGGCCCAGTCAGGGCGCCGGATTCTGTCCTGGTCGCTCCTCTTCCAGGCCAGCTCTCTGCTGTGGCCCGGGAGTGCAGTGGAGGATGGCCTAAGTCCTTGGGCCCTGCACCTGCATGGGAGACCAGGAGAAGCACCTGGCTCCTGGCTTTGCATCAGCGCAGTGCGCCAGCCACAGTGGCCATTGGGGGGTGAACCAACAGAAAAGGAAGACCTTTCTCTCTGTCTCTCTCTCTCTGTCCACTCTGCCTGTCAAAAAAAAAGGGGGGGGGGAGTTTGCACTGCATAAAAATGACAGAGGTTTGTTGAGCAACCTTTAAACCACTTGCTACACTGGGTTGAGGGCCAAGCCCACTTCACCCAGATGCCTTCCTATTTGGAATAGGGACTCATCATCATAGACTCATTAGTTCCCAGAAACGTGTGAATCATGCACATAGTGTTACCTGAAAAAACACAAATGGCCATGGACCCAAAGCCAACTCAGAGGAATCTCATGACAGCAGCAATGTCACCCCACATTTAAGGGGGATTTTAGACCTTTTGACCTTGGGTTAATTATGGTCTTGTCACCATATACTCATGGACAATATGATGATAGCCTAAACCCATGGTGGAAGGAATAACAGCTGTGTGAGTTCTCAGTGAGATTGAGAAGAAACAGATTGGATTAGAAAGATCATCAAGTCTGCATCTAGGATAATTTTTAAAAAGTGGAGACTAAGTTATTTTATAAGCTGAAAACACAAATCACTAGGTTAAAATAGTCTTTTGACTTGACACACAGAAATAATTTAATTCATACCCTTATTGATATGTGATAGAAATGGATAATCCTAACACTTTGCAGATATCTCTCCCTTTCTTGATCTCTTTTCATGAAACACAAATCATAACCCCTTCCTAGAATTCATTACTCCTGGAATATATGAGCAGTGATGATTTCTTCTTTATTTTTAAATGTTTCCTCTTTTTATTATTAATTTGAAAGGCAGAGAGAGAGAGACAGAGACAGAGACAGAGACAGAGACAGATAGGACTTACATCTGCTGGTTCACGCCTCAAATAGACATAACTGGAGCTGGGTCAGGATGAAGCCAAAGTCCAGGAACTCAGTCAAGGTCTCCCATTTTGGGAGGCAGGGACTCAACTCCTTGGGCCATCATCTGCTACCTCCCAGGGTACACATAAGCAAGAAGCTGGAATGAGAAATGGAGCTGGGACTTGAACCCAGGAACTCTGGTATGGGATGAAGGCAGCATCTTAACTGTTGTGCTCCTTGCCTCTTTTTCTGGTTCTCTCCCATTTCACTGTTGCATTCCCACTCTTAACATAGCCATATTTAGATAGATGCACTAACTGGGTTCATTGTTGTGAAGTAACTGTATAAATTATTTTAATAACAAACTATCTGGTTCTGACCATGATAAAAGGAACATCACTGGTCTTGATAAATAATAATACATCCATTGCATTAACAAGAACTTAGATTCACAATGCTTCCTTCAAGGTTACAGTCGTAGGGATACTAATAGGATCAATTCAAGCAAAGACAAGAAAGTTCTACTGATGTAGCAGATAATTACTCCCCTGGCAAAATCCCAGGCCTCAAACCAGTGTTGAATTGACAAATCATCCTTTATTTTTCAAGTTCCCATTAGCTGTGTGTCTTTTAAAAATTGCTTGCTTAGTGTACTTTAGCTCATAACCTCTAGGTAAAGGCTTCAGCATGAGAAATGGTGGTCATCATTAATGATAGTACCTAGATCATCTTAATATCATAGGAGGAGTGTGTGTGTGTGTGTGTGTACATACATGTCAGAGAGAGAGAGAGAGAGACAGAGAGAGACTGAGAGGGAGGGAGGGAGAGAGGGGAGGGAGGGGGAAAGGGAGTGAGAGAAGAAGACAGGGAGGGAGGGACAGATGGGCCCAGCGCTGTGGCTTAGTGAGTTAAGCAACTACTTGCGGAGCTGACAACCCATATGAGTCCTTCTCTTCTGATCCAGTTCCCTGCTGATGGCCTGGGAAAGCAGCAGAAAATGGCCCAAGTGCTTGGGCCCCTGCACCCCCATGGGAGACTCCAGAAGAACTTCCTGGCTCCTGGCTTCAGATGCTCCCAGCTCTGGCCATCGTGGTTCTGTGGGGAGTGAACCAGCAGAAGGAAGACCTTTCTGTCTCTCCCTCTCCCTGTAACTCTATCAAGTAAATAAATAAATCTGAGAGAGAGAGAGAGACAGACAGACAGACAGACAATATTCTACTGTTTGCAAATGGATCAGATGCCCTCACAGCAGTGGTGCAGCAAGAAGAAAGAGCCCCAGACTGATCCTCAGAAGATCTGGGCTCTTGTTCTCATTCCCTGGAGATCTGAGCTCTTTTTCCGTTTCTGCCACAGGTCTTGATGACTCTCTCAAGTCCTGCCACTGTTCTGGGACTCTGATGTAATGAACAATTTCAATAAAATGATATCTGAGCAACAAGCATTTGATGCACGGTTGTCACTTGGGATAATCTGCTCGCCATATTGTAGAGTCTAGTTGGAATCCTGATTCCTCTGCTTCCAACCCAATATCCTGCTAATGCAAATCCTGCAGGCAGCAGGTGATGGCTCAAGTACTTGGATCAAGAACAGAGTGGAGTTCTGGACTCCTGGCTTCAGCTTTTCAAATAAAATAAAGATAAAATTGTCTTTAACATTTATTTCATTTATTTGAAATGCAGAGTTACAGAGAGAGAGAGAGACAGAGGGAGAAAGAGTTACAGAGAGAGGGAGAGATGGAAGAAGAAAGAGATCTTCCATCCACTGATTCACTCCCCAAATGGCTGCAATGGCCAGGGCTGGGCCAGGCCAAAGCCAGGAGCTTGGAACCTATCCGGGTCTTCCATGTAGGTGGCAGGTGCCCAAGTACTTGGGCCATCCTCTGCTGCTCTCCCATGTACATTATCAGGGAGCTAGATCAGAAGCAGAGCAGCAGGGACTCAATCCAGCACCCATATGGGATACTGGCATTGCAGGCTGGGGCTTAACCTGCTGCACCACAATGGGGGCCCCGAAAATAAAATTTTTAAAAATGATATTTGAATATTCTGCCAGAATGTAATATTCTAGTATCTAAGTTCAGGGTTGTCAAAGAGACTCATAATTTCCTTCTCCCTCTCCCTTGCTCATCTCATGCCAGGGGACTCGTATTTCTATAAGGGAGCTTCCTTTGTCATTATTCCTCCTGCTCATCCTTGCTCTGGCAACCCAAAGTGGATTTTCCAATTTCTTACAGATGCGGATGGTGTCATAATCTAGTTTATTTCGGAGCCAATAAATTTCTAAAGCCTCTCTCCTCTAACTCAGTCATATACTTAGTGCCATTAGTTATGCATCCTAGGAGCCAGGATGTGGTGTCAGGGGCCAGGCACTGGGAGCTCTCATGGGGCTACAAGCTGCAGGTTCCACTGCATCCTCATGTTCTGATCATTGGTACTTGAGTTTCTCTTCCTGTCTCTTCCCCCAGAGACCCTAGTCCAAATCAGTGGATTCCAGGCCCCTACCTAGTTATTATTCCAGTTTCTTATTATAAAAGCTCTGTGATCATAAAAGGAAATTTGAACATTAAAGGAGAAATAGAGAGTATAATCTCAATACCTACATACCAGCTTCAACTTTTCGGTGTACATTTTTTTTTTTTTGACATATGTTAGACAGTGAGAGAGACAGAATGAAAGGTCTTCCTTCCATTGGTTCACCCCCCGCAAATGGCCGCTATGGCTGGAGCTATGCTGATTGGAAGCCAGGAGCCAGGTGCTTCTTCCTGGTTGTCGCTCCCCCTCTTCGCGGAGGAACGACACAGGACCCTGCGCTGTTCTTTTGTCTGCTCGGCCCTCCCCGGGTTGGCTGCCGATCTTTCCACCTCTGTGGAAGGGCGGCTCCCCCTGCCGCTTTCCCCACTTCCGCGGGGGAGTGGCACACCGCCGGCCGGCTCTCTCGGGGACTGCTTAGATGTTATCCGGATGTTCCCCTTAGATGTTCCTGGTGCATGTTGTCTCTCTCCTCCTTTATAGTCCTCTTCCACCAATCCCAACTCTGCTACCCACACGCCGAGCACGCTGCTCTCCTCCAATCAGGAGTAGCTCCTGCAGTTTATTGGTCAAACTGGAGGCAGCTGCGTAAAAGCTGTTTCCTCCTCTCCCAGCGCCATATTGTGGGAGAGCAGATGCATAGAATAAGTCTTAATTCCAGTAACTTAGTCTAGTCCGAGTTGCTCCCCACACTGGTCTCCCACGTGGGTACAGGTGCCCAAGCACTTGGGCCATCCTCTACTGCCCTCCCAGGCCACAGCAGAGAGCTGGACTGGAAGAGGAGCAGCTGGGACTAGAACCCAGCGCCCATATGGGATGCCAGCACTGCAGGCAGAAGATTAACCAAGTGAGCCACGGCGCCAGCCCCTTCAGTATACATTGCTAATAAACTGTTACAGCAAAGGCCCTTGATTTATATATACCTCCCTGTAGCCACATCTTCTGTCCCCTGATTCTGGGCATGGCCAATGGGATCATGGCCGAAGTATCACAAGCAGAGACTTGAAAATCGCTCTGACTGTGCTTGTCCCCACTGTCCGTCTTGATGATACTGCTACCATGAAAACAAGCCTCTCCTATCCCGCTGAATGATCTGAGACAGTGGCGAAGTTGCCTCTGCCCCCATCTCAACAGCCAGCGCTCAGCAGATTCCCAGATGCAGAGCTGCCCAGTTGACTGGCAACAGAACAGAGACACATGAGTGCACACAAGCGAGACCAGCAGAAAACCCAGCAGCCAAGCCAAGCCCAGAGCACATCACCCCTTACATCTCCAGCTAAATAAGTGGTAGTGTTTAAACTGCTAAGTTTGCATTGGTCTTTTATGCAGCAAAAGCTAAATGACACAGTAATCCTTTAGTCAAACAAAATTGGGCTTATACTATATATACTATTCTATAAGCCAGCCTTTTTCAGATGATGTTTTCTCAAGTCTTTGATATATTTCCTTCTTTGTTGTAAAGTTTCACTGGGTTGAGGATTTATAAATGGTTTGTGCTATACTATCTTCCCAGCACATAAAATATTGCTGTAAACATGGTGGGAGCTCAATAAATATTTGTTGAATAAATGATTAAAGAACATGAGGGTTTTTTTTTTTAATGGCTGAATAGTATTTATTTGCCCCATTCTGAATTCTTGTTTCTCTAATAGGTTTGCATCTCAGCTTCCCACTAGGGCTGGAACTCAGGAAAGCTGTCCCTGCAAACTGGGAACTGAATCTCTGGTCCAGAATCCCAGCCAGGAGACAAGGCCTTGCAAAGCAGCCTCTGCTAAGCAGCCTCAAAATTCAGTTAAAGTGGCATCTTCTTTGGGACATACCTGTCCTCACAGGGTTTGTATACTGCATTATATGGGTCCCTGTCACAGCAGTACCTCATGCCACAGCTTTCAGTTTACAGTCTGGTTTTTTTTTTTTTTAAGATTTTATTTATTTATTTGAGAGGTAGAGTCACAGACAGTGAGAGGGAGAGACAGAGATAAAGGTCTTCCTTCCATTGGTTCACTCCCCAAATGGCCACAATGGCTGGAGCTGTGCCAATCTGAAGCCAAGAACCAGGTGCTTCCTCCCGGTCTCCCATGTGGGTACAGGGGCTGAAGCACCTGGGCCATCCTCCACTACCCTCCCAGGCCACAGCAGAGAGCTGGACTGGAAGAGAAGCAACCGGGACTAGAACCGGCACCCATATGGGATGCTGGCACCACAGGCGGAGGATTAACCTACTGTACCACAGTGCCAGCCCCTACAAGTCTGTTTCTTTTGAGAACTTGTGAACTTATGAATATAGTTCATCGCTCAGAGTTCCTGGGAAATAAGAAACATTCAACCAGGGCTGGCACTGTGTGTCATAGCAGGTAAAGCTGCCACCAGCAGGGCTGGCATCCCATATGAGTGTTGTCCTGGCTGTTCCACTTCCAATCCAGCTCCTGCTAATATGCCTAGTAAAGCAGTGGAAGGTGGCTCAAGCGCTTCGTCCCATGTACCCATGTGGGATTTCCGGAAGAAGCTCCTGGCTACTGGCTTTGGTCTGGTCTAGCCCTAGACATTTGGAGAGTGAACCAGCAGATGGAAGATCTCTCTTTCTCTCTCCCTCTCTTTTTCTCTCTCTCCCTTTCTTCCTCTCTCCTTCTCTCTCTCTCTCTCTCTCTCTCTCTCTCTCTATATATATATATATATATATCCCTCTGCTTTTCAAATAAATAAAATAAATCTTAAAAAAAAAAAAAAAAAAAGGAAACAGTGGCCGGCGGCGCTGTGGCTCAGCAGGTTAAAGCCCTGGCCTGAAGCACCAGCATCCCATAGGGTGCCAGTTCTAGTCCCAGCTGCTCTTCTTAGGATCCAGCTCTATGCTATGGCCTGAGAAAGCAGTAGAAGATGGCCCAAGTCCTTGGGCCCCTGCACCCACTTGGGAGATCTGGAAGAAGCTTCTGGCTCCTGGCTTCGGATCGGCTCAGCTCCGGCTGTTGTAGCCATCAGGGGAGTGAACCAGTGGGTGGAAAACCTCTCTCTCTCTCTCTGTCTCTTTCTTTACCTCTCCATAACTCTTTCAAATAAATAAAATAAATCTTTAAAAAAAATTAAAAAAGGAAACATTCCACTAATGCCTGTGGGATAAATGAACAAATTAACCCATGCACTGCAAAGGACTCCTCTGATAGTAGCACCTGTATAATGCTTTAAAATATACATTTTATTAAAAGTAACGCATGTGAGGCCGATGCTGTGGTACAGTGGGCTAAGCCTCTGCCTGTGGCACTGGTATCCCATATGGGTGCTGATTCGTATCCCACTGCTCCTCTTCCAATACAGATCTCTGATATGGCCTGGGAAAGCACTAGAAGATGGCCCCAAGTGCTTGGGCTCCTGAATCCATGTGGGAGACTGGAAGAAGCTCCTGGCTCTTGGCTTAGGATCAGCGCAGTTCTGCCATTGTGACCATTTAGGGAGTGAATTAGTGGATGGAAGACCTTTCTCTGTGTCTCTCCCTCTCTCTGTCTTTAACTCTGCCTCTCAATAAAATATATAAAATAAATACATAAAAATAAATACATAATAAAATACTAAAAAATACATAAAATCTTTTAAAAAAGTAATGCATACAATAAGGATTACAGAAAATATTGTGAAGAACCATATTCACATCCAGAAGTAAAATATCATAATCAGGAAATACCATGAAGAAGGACATGTCTTAAATGGTTTTAACTCCACTTGGATCTTTTCAAAGTCATGAGGAAATGAAGAAAATTGGAGAGTAGAGGCAGAAGCAACAATATAACACTCCAGTTTCCAGTTCATGATAGTCCATTATCTTGCCATGGAGATGAGAGAGGCAATTTCAGTTTGCATGTTGGTTTAAGTATAATTAAAACATATGGGTTAACTCCTGAACTTAGACAAATGTCAAATGAAGAGGGGTATTATGTCTGTCACCAATTAGAGTTCTGCTTGGGTTTCTCTGTTGAAAGAGAAACATGGGTTCTGGCATTGTGGCAGAGTGGGTAAAGCCACTGCCTGCTATGCTGGCAACCCATATGGGCACCAGTGCAAGACCTGGATGCTCCACTTCTGATCTACTGCCATTTTAATGTGCTTGGAACAAGCAATGCAAGTGTTTGGGCTCCTGCCACCCATGTGGGAGACCCAGATAAAGCTCCTGGCTCCCTGCTTCAGCCTGCCCTACCACAGCCTATTGTAGCCATCTGAGGAGTAAACCAGCAGATGGAAGATCTCTCTTTTTCTCTAACTCTGACTTTCAAAATAAATAAATATCTTCTTTAAAAAAGAAAAAGAGAAACATTGTGCCTGTGCAAAAACTGCCATTACAAAGAAGTATTAGCTAAGAATAGGTCTCTGCTGAGAAAGGCTTTAACTTGTATTCTTCATGCACACACACATATATAAAATTCTAACACATTACCCTAATCACTGTAACAAACGTAAAATATTTTGGTTTAGACAAGCAGGTGGGCTTTGTTAAAATGAAGATGTAAACACAAGCTCAAAGTAATTAATATGGCGCAGTTCTTTCCTTTTAGGATATTGGCTTCAGTTCTAACTTCAGCCAAACATGTAGTTCACATACATGAACGGTTTAATATAATCACCATGGATAAGCCTATTTCCAGGAACACTGTGAGTTATTCTTTGACTACGAGAGGGATAAAGCCCATTTTAATGGTCTCAGGCCATGGGAACAGAATTCATGAAAAATCAGCCTTTGGTTCTAGCCAGAGGTTTTAATTATCCCAGAATGGTTTAGGAGAGTTCTTCCACCCTTCATCCTACATTCAGGCAAGCAGCTATAAGGTATCTGATAATTGCATACATTTCCTTATAGGATTTCATTCAACCAAAGATAGAAGTAGGTTTTCCCATTCCAGTGCTATTAATGACAAGCCTTCTATTTAATACCTTCCACCCACAACTCTCACCCATGGCTGCAGTCCCATAACCACAGGCTGCGTCTGGAGCTCCGTCCATTTTACAAACAAGAACTCTTGAAACATGACAGTGAATGAGAGAGAGAGAGAGAGAGAGAGAGAGGGAGGGAGGCTGGGCCAGGGCAGGTGGCAGGGAGGCCAGGCTAGAGCCCCTTGGCCAATCCTTCAGTGCCAAGAAGGGGAAACCATAGGGAAGCACCTGTATAGCAGACACTCTGTTAGTTGCCTATCATACATCCAATACATATAACAGGGATTGTGATAGCCTTAGCCAGGAAGCATATTTATATGCAGAAACAAAATCCAAATCAGAAAATAGAGAAAATTTCCCCTATTAGAGTGCTTGGGGTCAAGGTCCCCTTCACTTCCATTCCAGCTTCTTCTTGCTAATGCATCTGGGAGGTGGCAGATGATGGCCCAAGTACTTGAGTTCCTACCAGCCACGTGGGAGATCTGGATGGCGTTGCTGACTCCTGGCTTTGGCCTAGCCCAGCCCTGGCTCTTACAGGTATTTGGGGAGTGAACCAGAAGATAAAGATGCCCATCTTACCACTTTCTCTCTTTCTCTCTCTCTCTCTCGCCCTCCCCATCACTTTGGCTTTCAAGTAAAAGAAATTTAAAAAGTGTTTTAAAAGGCTGTAATTTAAAAAATATTTATTTTATTTGAAAGGTGCAGAGAGAGAGAGAGTGAAAGAGATAATCAATTTGCTGATTCACTCCATAATGGCTGCAGTGGCCTGGGCTGGGCCAGGATAAAACCAGGAGCCAGGAACTTCACTTGGGTCTCCCATGTGGGTTCAGAGGCCCAGGGTCTTAGGCTATCTTCTGTGGCTTTCCCAAGAGCATTAGCAGGATGCTGGACTGGAAGTTGAACTGGACTAGAACCAGCACACATATGGGATGCCGGAATCCCAAGTCGGGGGTTTAACCCTGCTAAGTCACAACACCAGCCCACAAAAGGGTGTAATAGGTTAGGGCATCAGTGCTCCCAGGCTCAGGCAAAGTGATTGGTCTACATAAATCATGAAAGTCCTATTTTTCCTTCATCTGCTGAAAAAAAAGGACTATAGCAGTTTTGGTTTTACAGCAAAATTGAGCAGAAAGTACAGAGTTTCCATATATCTCCTGCCTCTACCACACACGACCTCTGTCACAATCACAAACTGCCCTGAGCCTCCAGTGACACATCATTATCACTCAAAAATTCACAGCTTACATCAAGGTTTACTCTTGGTGTCCTGTATTCTATGGGTTCGGCAAGTGTACATGAAATGTATGCACCACAGGGAGTAACGCGCACAATAGTTTCACTGCCCCTAAAAGTCCTTTGTGCTCTGCTCATGCTTCTCCCCAAACCCTGCCAGTCACTAATCTTACCATTTCCATAGTCTTTCCTTTTGCCGAATGTCAGTGTTGGAAACATATAGCTTATCATCTTCTTAGATTCGATTCTTATGCATTTAACCTTCCCCCATGCCTTTTCATGGCTTGATAGTCCACTTATTTTTAGCCCTGAGTAATATTCCACTGTCTGGATGTTCCACAGTTTATTCGTTTCCCTACTACAGGACATCTTAGCCCCTTCCTAGTTTCAGCAATAATGAATAAAACTGTTATAAGCATTTGTATGCAATGGTTTGTGTTGACAGTCAGTTTCATTTCATCTGGGTAAATATCAAGAAGTATGTTGGATTGTATTGTTCAGTTTTGTGAGAAACTGTCAGACTCCCAAGTAGCTGTATCATTTTGCATCTAATTAGCAATAAAGGAGAGCCACTATTGTTCTACATCCTTGCCAGAATTTGGTATTGTCAGTGTTTTGAATTTTGTCAATTTTAATAAGGTATGTTGTAGGGGCCAGCGCCGTGGCTCACTTGGTTAATCCTCTGCCTGCGGCACCAGCATCCCATATGGGCGCCGGGTTCTGTCCTGGTTGCTCCTCTTCCAGTCCAGCTCTCTGCTGTGGCCCGGGAGGGCAGTGAAGGATGGCCCAAGTGCTTGGGCCCTGCACCCACATGGGAGACCAGGAGGAAGCACCTGGCTTCTGGCTTCAGATTGGCACAGCGCCGTGGTGGCCATTTGAGGGGTGAAGCAATGGAAAAGGAAGACCTTTCTCTCTGTCTCTCTCTCTCAATGTCTAACTCTATCTGTCAAATTTAAAAAAAAAAAAGAGAGAGAGAGAATACACAGGATAAATAAAACACATAATATTTTTAAAAAAGTGACTTTTAAAAAAATAAGGTATGTTGTAGTGTCTCACTGTTGTTTTTATTTGACATTCTCGAATGACATATGATATTGAGTATCTTTTTATATGTTTATTTGCTGTATCTATTTATCTATATATCAATAACAGTCAGGATTGCATTGAATCTATAGATCAAGCTGGATAGGACTGACATCTTGGGAATATTGAGTCTTCACATCCATGAACATGGAGCATTTCTCCATTGTTTATTCTCTGACTTCTTTCATCAGAGATTTGAGGTTTTCATCATATAGATGCAGATTTATACCTATTTACTTTTCTTTGGTGTGTGTGGTTCTAGTGTCAATGATACTAAATTTATTCTTTTAAAAAGGAGAGAGAGGAGAGAGAGAGAGAGAGAGAAAGAAAGAAACAGAGAAAGAGAGATGTGGTTCACTTCCTAAATGCCAGGCTGGGCCAGGCTCAAGTCAGGAGGCTGAAACTCAATGCAGCCTCCCACAAGGGTGGCAAGGACCCAAGTATCTGAGTCATCATTTGCTGCCTTCCAGGGTACACATTAGCAGGAAACTCCAGCCAGGCACTCCAAAATGGGAAGCGGGTGTCCTAAGAGATGTCTTTTTTTTTTTTTTTTTTTTTTTTGACAGGCAGAGTGGACAGTGAGAGAGACAGAGAGAAAGGTCTTCCTTTGCCGTTGGTTCACCCTCCAATGGCCGCCGCGGCCGGCGCGCTGCGGCCGGCGCACCGCGCTGATCTGATGGCAGAAGCCAGGAGCCAGGTGCTTTTCCTGGTCTCCCATGGGGTGCAGGGCCCAAGCACCTGGGCCATCCTCCACTGCACTCCCTAGCCACAGCAGAGGGCTGGCCTGGAAGAGGGGCAACCGGGACAGAATCCGGTGCCCCGACCGGGACTAGAACCCGGTGTGCCGGAGCCGCTAGGCGGAGGATTAGCCTAGTGAGCCGCGGCGCCGGCCCTAAGAGATGTCTTAACTATTGTACCAAATACTCACCCCAGACTTCACTTTGTTGATAAGGTAAGAGGAATACAAAGGACACTTCCCCTCCTTTTTAATTTGTTCTTGACTTGGATGTGATAGCTGGAGATACAGTAGCTATTTTGCCATTATGAGAGAAGGAAAAGCAATTAGTTGTGAAATCATTGCAGTAGCTCTTGCAAACATCTACCTCTGGACTGCTCATTATATGATAAAAATAAACCTCTTTTTATTTAAGCCTTTGCAGAGAGGTTTTATGTTATGTTCTGTGTGGTGAGATGTGTTTTCAACTGATAACTCATGTAAATTTGTGTTTTTTTTTTTTTTTTTTTTTGACAGGCAGAGTGGATAGTGAGAGAGAGACAGAGAGAAAAGTCTTCCTTTGCCGTTGGTTCACCCTCCAATGGCAGCCGTCTGAGGAGTAAACCAGCAGATGGAAGATCTCTCTTTTTCTCTAACTCTGACTTTCAAAATAAATAAATATCTTCTTTAAAAAAGAAAAAGAGAAACATTGTGCCTGTGCAAAAATTGCCATTACAAAGAAGTATTAGCTAAGAATAGGTCTCTGCTGAGAAAGGCTTTGACTTGTATTCTTCATCCACGGCTGGCGCGCTGCGGCCGGCACACCTTGCTGATCCGATGGCAGGAGCCAGGTGCTTCTCCTGGTCTCCCATGGGGTGCAGGGCCCAAGCACTTGGGCCATCCTCCACTGCCTTCCCGGGCCACAGCAGAGAGCTGGCCTGGAAGAGGGGCAACCGGGACAGAATCTGGAGCCCCGACCGGGACTAGAACCCGGTGTGCCAGCGCCGCTAGGTGGAGGATTAGCCTATTGAGCCACATTGCTGGCCTCATGTAAATTAGTAACAAGACATATAGAAGTCATCAACAAGAGCCTTTTATTGCTTTGGTTCTGCAAGGGGTATTCTGGTGCCTAAGCTGGGGCAAGACTGACCATGAAGGGGTAGTTAGCAGAGGGAGGAAGGGAGGGTTGCTTGGTGGAAGACAATAAACAGAACTTTAATTGCCAGGGAATTCCTGGGAGAAAGTAGTTCTAAACAGGCAGACTAACACTTGGCTAAGGGCAAGGAAGGCGGCATAAAATGATGAAGAAACACAGCATAACACAACATAGATGAGCCTAGGGACCAAAGAAATGGGAAATTCAGTCCTGGCTCTGCCACTTCTTATTTGAATGATTTGGTTATATGCTTCCACTACTATTAGCCCCAATTGTCTTCTCTAAAATGTGGAATGAAAAACTGCCTCAAGAGATCACTATAAAGATGAAAAGCAAAAACACACTTAAAACTCAAAAGTATATGACTTTTGTTCCATTTCCCTTTTCACATGTTCAGAACAAAGTAAGTTAGCAAAGAGATCAAGGCAACATCTGTCAGAAAGACAAAGACTGGAGAGAAGCTTAGGTGTTAATGAGTTATGCTGAAAGAAACTCTGTGAATAAGACATCTTTTAAAGTCAGCAACCCAAAATGTCTATCTGGAGTCACCTAGCCTTAAATAGGCTAAAGCTAGGGAGCAAAAAGAACATCCCAACCCGACTGAATAAAAAAATCAAAGTATTAATATCCCTAGGGAGCCAAAGAAAATAATTGTTTCCTTCTATGTGCTGCTTGTGATAACAACCTGCATGTTTGAATACAGCAAAGGTTGCTGAATTAACAGTATATTAGAATGCTACCACTTTTAGTTACCCTTACAATGATATTCACATAGCTTATACAATTTTGGTGTTTTTTTTCCTCAATTATTTTGGAGAAATCTTTTCCAGCTTCTACCCAGGAGGAGACTGAAACTGAATTAAATAACACTTTGAACATTTTGAACAAAGTCAATATTTCATCAACAAAAGTAAACCAGAATTACATTGTTAGAAAAAAGAAAAACCCAGAGAAGATTTAAACACTTTAACTCATGAGGGACCATGGATTACACTAAATGAAGCTGGTATCATGGGCATATTCAGTGAAAATTGCACATATTTCCATAGAGGGGGGAAGACTGCTCATGACTCCATTTCCTTCTAAAGATAGGTTTATTTATTCCTTCATCCAGCATTGATACTGAGAATCTTCCATGTGCCAAGCACAGAACTGGAAGTACCTAGGGTATTAAAAAATAAATGCACTGCAATTCTAGTATGTTTTCTTCCATGACAATGAATCCCAAACTCTGTAGGCATAAGAACCCAGGAAATTTTTTAAAAAATGCATCGGCCTGCGCCGCAGCTCAATAGGCTAAACCTCCGCCTGTGGCGCCAGCAACCCGGGTTCTAGTCCCAGTCGGGGCGCCGGATTCTGTCCCGGTTGCTCCTCTTCCAGTCCAGTTCTCTGCTGTGGCCCGAGAGGGCAGTAGAGGATGGCCCAAGTCCTTGGGCCCTGTACCCGCATGGGAGACCAGGAGGAAGCACCTGGCTCCTGGCTTTGGATCAGCCCGGTACGCCGGCCGCAGCGTCCATTGCAGGGTGAACCAACGGCAAAAGGAAGACCTTTCTCTCTCTCTCTCTCTCTCTCTCTCTGTCCACTCTGCCTTTCAAAAAAAAATGCATCTTTCTTGACATTACCATAGAAATTCTGATTCATGGAGATGTGGCTTAAACATCTTTATTTTCATAAAGCATTGCAGATGATTCAAGTGCATTTGAGTGTGAATCACTTTCATATGGCCAGAACCTATATCTAGTTCGAAAGCTAACATGTTTATTTATATGGCCTCTGAGTAAAATAAGCATGTTTAAAGGTAATGCAATCTAGGGTCTGATTTGCCTCTAGGAAGAGTAAGAAGTAACAGCAAGTTTAATCAAGAAAATCTTGTAGGATAGTCATTTGTGAGCTCCACATTCAGCAGGATTCTGGAGACTTGCCAAAGGTAGACAGGAGACTGTCACAGCTGGGAAGAGGAGTTATGTAAAGTGCAGTTAGTGCAATTCCTTGAATCCTGAAGAGTTTAGCTCTGATTCAACAGGAGCTTAAGAAAACTACTGGTGTGATTACAGTATGAGATAAGATTACTTATCCTAGAACCTCCCTCTGGGATGTTGTGCAATGAGAAGAAATTCAAAGCAAGAAGACGCAGCTATAGTCTAGACTACAGTAGGACAGCCTAAAACATATGAAAATGGGAAAGAAAAGTTCAGTGAACAATGGAAGAGACATATATGAGTCAGGAAGAATCCCAAGTTGTGAACCTTGGTAAATAAGGGGAGAGGATGCCATTTTCTATACTGGCGAAGTTATGAGGGAGCTGTTAGTGCCAGGACAAGTGGGGACAGCTCAAGGATAGGTTGAGAGCCTAGTAAGAAGGAAACCAAAGCAGAAGCAGGAAATCAGAATACGGTGGTCTGGAGAGCAGATGAACCTACTAGAACCATACTAGAATGGTATTATACTAGGTAGACAGAAGACCCAAGTAGTTTCATTGAGAACATAGAATGAGTCCATCACTCAGGGCAAAGCATTGACTGGGACTGAGCAGAAGACCACAAAAAACCAAGGGCAGTCAAAAATTGAAAGTTGGGGGCAAGCATTTGGCTCAGTTGACATGCCACTTGGGAAACCCACATCCCATATCAGAGTGCTTGGCTTTGAGTCCTGGCTTTGCTGTTAATGTGTACCTGGGAGGCAGCAGGTGACGGCTCACATACTTAGGTCTCTGTCTGTCACCCATGTAGGAGACTTGGATTGAGATCCTGGCTCCTAGCTTTCGCCTGGCACAGTCTTCAATGTTGTAGGCATTTGCCCAGTGAGCTTGCAGATGGAAGATCTCTCTCTTGGGCTTTCAAATAAATAAAAATCAAAAAGCAACAAAAACTGCCTTAGTAAAATAAATTGCATGTAAAAATAAAACTAGGAAAGAAAGCAATTCTGATTCTGATGGTAATTCTGCATTATCCAAAAATTCCTTCCATGCTTCCTGTGGAGAGAGAAGCAGTTCCAGGGAGTGGCTTGTGAGCCAAAGCAGGGAGCAGGGCAGAGCTGAAAACTGGAAGGCTGAAATGGAGCCCTGCAGCCCACATGTGGGGAACAGGAAAGAGGAAGGCATCTTGGGAAAGCAAAACTGGCTTCTCTGCTCTGTGTTAAACTCCTTCAGTGCTGTAATGGCCTTTTCACCGACTTAGCAACTAACAAGTAACCCGGGGCAGAAGTCACCGAAAAGAGAGAGAAATAGCCACTTCCTTTAAATAAAGGACACACTGGTGAATTCAGAGGCCCTGGGAACTACGGGTTCTCTTGACAGATTTCAACATTATGCATCAGTTTTCTCATCTGCAAAACAGGAACAAGACTAATACTCAACTCACCTCACAGTAGTGAGTATTAGATAGCCTATTCAAACAGCTTAGCTTCATGCATGGCCCATATTTAATGCTTGCAGTAAATTATTTATTATTAATCCTGGACTGCAGTTTTCTTTAGGACCTACCAGGGGGTAGAGAATGCCTGGACCATTTATAAAGTCCCCAAAATCATTTGGTTTGGCCCTGCGAGGGCAAATGAAGGCAAGACTTGAATTCAATAAATCTATAGTATGGGGCCACTGCCAGTAGTGCCAGCATCCCATATGGGTGCTGGTTCATGTTCTGGCTGCTCCTCTTCCAATCCAGCTCTCTGCTGTGGCTTGGGAACGCAGTAGAAGATGGCCCAAGTGCCTGGGCCCCTGCACCCGTGTGGGAGACCTGGAAGATCTTGGCTCCTGGCTTTGAATCGCACAGCTCCAGCCATTGCGGCCATCTGGGGAGTGAGTCAGCAGATGAAAGACCTCTCTCTGTCTCTACCTCCCCCTGTAACTCTTTCAAATAAATAAAAATTTTTTTAAAAATAAAATAAAAAGTTCTACTTAGTTGTCCATATAATATTGAGAGACTTCCCAATAAACAGTGCCAGAAGTCTTGCCACATCACGTCCTTTGACTGTAGGGCCCACTTTTGCAGCTTCTACCTTTTTAGTCTCCTACCTGGGGGTGCTTAACGGCTGACATTTACTGGGTTCTTCCCATGTGTTGTGTACACACTCAGTGATTTGTGTGAGTTACCACAATTATTTCGCATAAGAACCATTTGAAGTACTACTACTGCCCTTATTTTATAGCCAAGGAAACTGAACCTTACAGAGTTTTAAGGATTGTGTTCAACTTACCAACTGTCATGTTCTTGCATAAACAGGGTTTCCAGGTAAATCTTTCTCTGCATCTCATAACTCTGCTTCATCTTATGTCAGGTTTTTTCTCTCTGCTTACCAGTGACCACTGCCATCAACCACATTTAAATTTTATTTTTACTTCTAAAATTTTTATTTATTATAAAAATACACACACACACACACACACACACAAGAGAGAGAGAGGGAGAGAGAGAGAGAAAGAGTGAAGGTGCTGCCACCCACAGGTTCACTGCCCAAAGGCTGGGCTGGGCCAGAGCCAGGACCCAGGACCCAGGAGCTCATTCCAGATCTTCCACATGAGAGAAAGGAACCCAATTACTTGAGCCATCACTGCTGCCTCCCAGGGCCTGCATTCGCAGGAAGCTGGAATCAGTAGCCAGAGCCAGGTATCAAACCTAGGTGCTCTGATATATACTGCATGTGTCTTATTTGGCATCTTAACTGCTAGGTTAAATGGCTGCCCCCACATTTGCACTTTACGGCATACATCTTCAGCCACGTGAGAGACTATAAACTGATACTTACAGTCCAAAGTCCAAAAATCAGAGAAGGGGGGCAAAGATCATTGCCGAGCTTGAGTTAGAAGCTTCCCCCCCACAACAGGTCAACTGGCAGAAATATGGCAGTTCTTGGGTGAATAGTAGGAAGGAAGGGAAGGAGGGACAGTTTCGGGGGGCAGGGCCCACTTTCAAAAAGAAGAGGTGCTGGACAAATTAAAAAGTAGGTGCCCACTGCATTAACACATTGGTGAGTGCCACGCATTCTTTACTAACCCACTGCATTTTTAACATTTTGAACTTCCACTTGTAACTATTATCAGTGCAATAGAGATTTAAGGGGAAAAATATATCTGTTTTGCTTTTGGGATTTGCTTTCTTGTGGATTTCAATTCAATTATTGAAAATGATTTAAGAATCTCTAAAACCCCCTACTCTCTAAAATCAACAGAACAAAGTGTCCAGACAATGAGAATCGGAGTTGAGACCGGCCTGTCTGGCCCCTGTGGTCAGCACTTCTCTAATGCAGACGGATACGGTTAGTGGAGTTTGGCTTTCTGGAGAGACGATGAGCTCTGCAGGTGTTTGTGACTAGTGATTACAGCAGAGGTGAAGGGCTTGATCCTTTCAGGGAGAGCTCTTAGTTCTACTAATGAGCTGCACAGCCCTCTCCCCCTTCCTTCCACACATGAACTTCTCTTTGATCTTAATTGTGCATGGAAAATAATTACAAACTCAAATGATGTAATAAACATTTGTTAGTAAAATTAATTTGATAAAATGGTCAAGCAACATTCAGTAACTCTGGACAACTTAATTTCTTCTGTACACAGTGTGATGGTTGGCATCTACTCAGTCAACTTTTATATATAAATGTGAGTTGTGGTGGGCAGGAAGAGACCTGCACAACCAAAATTCCACAAAATTTGGCCACCCAACTAAACTGTCCCCTAGCCAATAGTTCTGTAACTGGACAATTTATATAATTGAATGAATGATGCTTTTATCTCCTCCAAAACCTAAAAAGCCTAACAAATGCAAATCTGAATATTTCTTAAAACTCTAAAAAGTTATATAATCTTTCTGACTCAAAGTTATATAATAATCTTTCTGACTTAAATAACAGCTAATTCAATTTTTGAGTGTTGTATATATTATAATTGTTCAATGGCTTTAAAATAACTTGGCATTGTTCCTTAAGCAGAGACATTATTGCTTAATTGCATGAGTCATTTCCCCAGTCCCAGGCAATTAATTAGTGTTTCCTAAACTTGCCTGAAATAGGAACCACTTGGGGCTTTTGTTAAACACAGATTCTGGGGCTCATCCCAAACCTATTGAATTAGAATTTCTAGTGGAGGCATATGAATGGTCCATGAGCATCCTAGGGGCATCTTATTATCAGAAAGGTTTTGGAAATACTGATTAGATTGCTTTGACAGTGGCTTTAACTTCTTGATCACTACTGCACTGAGTGACCAGAGTTTCATCACTGGAGGAACCAGGACATTGGGAAGCACTCATGGACTACAAACCAAGGCGTGTTCTATTTTATGTAAACACATCTTGTGATTGGGAAAAGGACCATGTGTTTACATATTCTCTCTTTACCCTTTCAGGTACACAGAAAACCTCATCTATTTAATAGACACAAGATTAAATTCATTACCACCTTAAAAAAAAAAAAAAAGAACAAAAGGAGGGACGTGCCGCTTACTGCACATTTATCATACCATTTATCATACGTGAAGCGGGACCTTGATGGCTAGTTTATGTAGTTACTTCCCTGAATCTTATCTTTTACTGGTAAAGCAGAAACAGGCTGGAAGGTGTTATGTATTTTCTCATGATCACTCAGAAAGCAAAAAAGACAGGGGTCAAACCCACTAAGCATATGTTCTTATCACAATACATACCTTCAGAGTTTCAATTGCAAATCAAGGAATTCAAGTTCACCAGGCAGAATAATTACTGTTTTGTGACATTTTCTTCTCTGGAAGTCAAAAAGGGGGAATCTCTCATTTTGGGGGCTTTGACCAAGATGGGGAAGGAAGGACAGATTTCAGAAAGTTTGATTGACTTACTGGATGACAAGCCTTTTTCTTATGACCAGAAAGAAATCTACAGTTCTCCTCAATCAAGTTACCTCTCTCCAAAACAAGTGAGAAAGAAAATAAACTTACAAATTCATGTATGTAAAATGTGTTTGATATATATATATATATATATATAGCACTGCATTTTAGTCTAAGCTCATTTTCTTTCTTGTTACCGCTGTGAAATCCATTCTTGCGAAATGGTTGTAGCAGAAATAAAAATGCCCCTTTGGGCTTTATTGTTTTGAGAACTCTTTTTTCAAAGGATTTGTTTTCTTAGACTTGGAAGCTGTTGAAAACTGCCAGATGGACAGCCTTGGAGACTGTGAGTTCTGTGTTTATCTGCAAAGGAGGCCAGGTGTGGAAGGCACATCCTGGGCTTCCCACACAGCCCAGCTCAGGAACTCTCACCCTCCTGGGAGACAGCTGATATTAGGCTGGGAAGTTAAGAGAACTCCTTGCAATAAATGGGAGACATTGCAAACCAGTAGTACATTCCTTTGTTTTTGCCGTTGTTGATATCGCAAGCTAGAAGACCCTCCTAACCAATCTTTTTTTTTTTTTTTATTTCAGTAGGCAGTTGACATTTTTGGAGGCCATGAAAGGTACAGCAATGCAATAGTACAAATGGCCAGAACAGGTAACAATGCAGTGCCCATTTTGTAATATGCCTTTGTTTTATTTTGGTGTAAGAGTTGCATACAGAGCATGTCAAATGACTTTTTTTTTTTTTTTTAAGATTTATTTGAAAATCAGAGTTACAGAGAGAGGTAGAGACAGAGAGAGAAGTCTTCCATCCACTGGTTCACTCCCTAGATGGCTGCAACAGCCGGAGCTGCGCCAATCCGAAGCCAGGAGCCAGGAAGTTCTTCCGGGTCTTCCACGTAGGTGCAGGGGCCCAAGGACTTGGGCCATCTTTTGTTTTCCTAGGCCATAGCAGAGAGCTGGATCGGAAGAGGAGCAGCTGGGACTAGAACCGGTGCCCATATGGGATGCTAGCACTTCAGGCCAGGGCTTTAGCTTGCTGTGCCACAGCGCCGGCTCCTCAGATGACTTCTAATAGTAAATAATCACAGCCTTCCCCAAATTCACTTACCTTTAAACTGACCAGTTGGTAGGACAAAGCAAAGGCAGGAACCAATATTAGAGAGCCCATGCAGAAGGTTTTAATTTTTCACCTATTTTTTTCCTCTTTTACTATTGATTTACAATTTTTAATGTATTTTGACTGCATCAGTGACAGGCTTATTTAATACATCAGCTATTTTTAAAGACATATCAAATAGTTTTGTATAAAAGTCTTCAAAAACTTCATGGAAAATGTATGTTATGAAAAATATTTGCAAACTATGCAACAGATAAAGGGTTAATAACCACAATCTACAAAGAGATCAAGAAACTCCACAAAAACAAAACCAACAACCCACTTAAGAGATGGGCCAAGGACCTCAATAGACATTTTTCAAAAGAGGAAATCCAAATGGCCAACAGGCACATGAAAAAATGTTCAAGGTCATTAGCAATCAGGGAAATGCAAATCAAAACCACAATGAAGTTTCACCTCACCCCGGTTAGAATGGCTCACATGCAGAAATCTACCAACAACAGATGCTGGCGAGGATGTGGGGAAAAAGGGACACTAACCCACTGTTGGTGGGAATGCAAACTGGTCAAGTCACTATGGAAGTCAGTCTGGAGATTCCTCAGAAACCTGAAGATAACCCTACCGTTCGACCCAGCCATCCCACTCCTTGGAATTTACCCAAAGGAATTTAAAGTGGCAAACAAAAAAGCGGTCTGCACCCTAATGTTTATTGCAGCTCAATTCACAATAGCTAAGACCTGGAACCAACCTAAATGCCCATCAACAGTAGACTGGATAAAGAAATTATGGGATATGTACTCTTTAGAATACTATACCGCAGTAAGAAACAACGAAATCCAGTCATTTGCAACAAAATGGAGGAATCTGGAACACATCATGCTGAGTGAAATAAGCCAGTCCCAAAGGGACAAATACCATATGTTCTCCCTGATCGGTGACAACTGACTGAACACCAAAAAGGAAACCTGTTGAAGTGAAATGGACACTATGGGAAACGGTGACTTGATCAGCATAGCCCTGACTGTTAATGAACAACTTAATACATTATCCCTCTTAGTAGTTTTTTTGTCTGTTCTACTTAATATGACTGGTTTAATTCTGTAATTAATACACAGTTATTCTTAAGTGTTGAAAATTAACTGAAATGTGATCCCTGTTAAACATAAGAGTGGGAATAAGAGAGGGAAGAGATACATAATTTGGGACATGCTCAAGCTGACTTGCCCCAAATGGTAGAGTTAGAAACATACCAGGGGATTCCAATTCAATCCCATCAAGGTGGCATGTACCAATGCCATCTCACTAGTCCAAGTGATCAATTTCAGTTCACAATTGATCATAATGAAAGGACTAAGAGTCAAAGGGAGCACATAAACAAGTCTAGTACCTGCTAACACTAACCGATAGAATAAATAAAGGGGAGAGTGATCCAACATGGGAAGCGAGATACTCAGCAGACTCATAGAATGGCAGATGTCCTAAATAGCACTCTGGCCTCAGAATCAGCCCTAAAGGCATTCGGATCTGGCTGAAAAGCCCATGAGAGTATTTCAGGCATGGAAAGCCAAGACACTCTGGCAAAAGATCTCTGTGAGTGAGATCCCAGTGGAAAGAACAGGTCTTCAAAGAAGGAGGTACCTTTCTCTGAAGGGAGGAGAGAACCTCCACTTTGACTATGACCTTGTCTAAACAAGATAAGAGTCGGAGAACTCAGAGGGCTTCCATAGCCTTGGAAACTCATGACTGGAGCATAGGGAGATTACTGATGCCATAGACAGGAGTGTCAATTGGTAAAGTCAACAACAGGAGTCACTGTGCACTTACTCCTCATGTAGGATCTTTGTCCTTGGTGTGCTGTACATTGAGATTAATGCTATAACGAGTACTCAAACAATACATTTCACTTTGTGTTTCTATGGGGGTGCAAACTGTTGAAATCTTTACTTAATGCATACTAAACTGATCTTCTGTAAAAAAAAAAAAAAGAAATTATCAATTCCCAACTTGACTCTCACTGGGATTAAACGTGACAATAGGTCTGATCTGATTTCATCATCATTTAAAAAAAATCATCTATTATTTTTCACTTTATGTTTCTGTGTGGGAGCAAACTGTTGAAATCCTTACTTAATGTATACTAAGCTGATCATCTGTATATTAAGATAATCGAAAATGAATCTTGATGTGAATGGAAGGGGAGAGGGAGTGGGAAAGGGGAGGGTTGTGGGTGGGAGGGACGGTATGGGGGGGAAGCCATTGTAATCCATAAGTCGTACTTTGGAAATTTATATTCATTAAATAAAAGTTAAAAAAAAAAAACAAAAAACTATACATGGGTTCAAAAATTTTCTCCTCCAGAGTAAATCCATCTTTTAATTCCATTTATCATACATTTTTTGTACCCTCACACATGTACAAATGTACATTAAATTACATAAAATAAAGTTTCTACATTATTATTTCTATGTCATTTAAAAATGACCCAGATTGAGTTTTGCCAAATTTGGAAGGGATGTTGTGACATGGTGTACACTGATGGGATGGCCATGTATCACAGATCTAAGTGAGGGTTTTAGTCTATTTTCATTATTGTCATGAAATAACTAAGACAGGCTAATTCTATAAAGGAAAGAGGCTTATTTAGCTCATGATTTGAGGCTGGGAGTCTAAATATCATAGCAGGAGGCCACCATGGTGGTTGGTGGGAGCATATATGGGAGATCACATCTGGATACAGGAAGTCAGAGAGATACTATGAGGTAGGCAGGGAGGTAGCTTGCAAAGAGGAGCTGAGGTTTGCCAACACCTGCAATGTAGCCTTGCCTGAGTTGCAGCCGGCATGCAATGCCCAAACTCCCTTCTTTGCAGCAGAAAACTGCAGTAGTCAGGGTTTCGGTGCTTAGAACAGCAGTGCTGGTTAAAAATATCCAGTATGGGGGTCTGGTGCTGTGGCAATAGTGGGTTAAGCCACTGTCTGCAGTGCTGGCATCCCATATGGGCACCGGTTTGAGTCCTGTCTGCTCCACTTCCCATCCAGCGTCCTGCTAATGTGCCTGGGAAAGCATCAGAGGATGGCTCAAGTGCTTGAGCCCCCACACACATGAAGGAGACCAGATGAAGCCCTTGGCTCCTGGCTTTGGTCTGGACCAGCCCTGGTCATTGTGGCCATTTAGGGAGTAATAGACGATTTCTCCCCTCTCACCCTTTCCTTTTCCCTCTCTCGCTATAACTTTTATATAAGTAAATAAATAAATCTATTTTTTTTAAAAAATCCAGTATGGCTGTCAACCGTGAGCCCTCAATGACCTTCGGTTTATTATAATGCCATTATAAAATGACCATGGCCAATACTCCAACTACCATCACGTACCTGATGCCATGACACTTTGGAGATTTCCAAAAAGGGCAAGAAAATGGGTGGTACTCAAGCTCCTCCCCAAATTCTACCCTCTTTGAATGTCCAATTAAGCCTGGCCCCAAACATCACTCCCTATATCCCCAGATCATATAAAAGGACAGCACCAACCCTTTTAAGTGTAGAGCTCTTTCTCCCAAGCTTGCCCATACTCCTCCCTGTGTACTTGTGCATTGCGTGTAAATAAACCTTGCCTCTCTGCTGACCTTTACCTACATTTCACCCTTTCCTTCTTTCTTGAGCTGGACACTCTTAAGATCCTGGACCCAGCCAGGAATCACCTCACAACAGCTGAGTGAGGCCAGGCTCGGGCTTTTATAGCAATTCCCTTGCTGTAGAACTCACCAGAATCCCACGAGAAATACCTTAATCCTTTTTGGATTAACTGACCTACCTCCTTTTTTTTTTTTTTTTTTTTTTTTTTTTTTTTTTTTTTTAAGATTTTTCGAGCTGGCGCTGTAGCACAGCCGGTTAAGATGCCACCTGCAGCAACAGTGTCCCATATGGGTGCCAGTTTGAGTCCTGGCAGCTCCACTTCTAATCTAGCTCCCTGCTAATAAGCCTGAGAAAGCAGTGGAGGAAAGCCCAAGTCATTGGGCCATGTGAGAGATCTGGAAGAAGCTCCTGGCTCCTGGCTTTGGTCTGGCCCCGCCCTGGTCATTGCAGCCATTTGGGGGAGTGAATCAGCGGGTGGAAGATCTCTCTGTAAATATGCTTTCAAATAAATAAATATTTTAAAAATATTTACTTTATTTATTTGAAAGGATTATAAAGAGGTAGAGATGGAAAGAGAGAAAGCGAGAGAGACAGAGAGACAGAGAGAGATGTTTCCATTCACTGGTTCACTCCCTAAAGCCAGGAGCCAGGAGCTTATTCCAGGTCTCCCACTTCAGTGCAGGGGCTCAAGGATTTGACCCATCTTCCACTGCTTTCCCAGGTGCATTAGCAAGGAGCCGAATTGGAAGTGGAGCAGCAGGGTCCCGAACCAGCACTCACATGGGATGCCAATAGCGGCTTTACCCACTACACCATAATGCTGGCCCCTAGTCCCTACCTCTTAAAGGTTCAGTATCATATTCCAATTCTACTCGTAACATTCTGTAATAATGTTGGAGAAGCTGGAATCTACCCATATTTTTTAAATTATAAAATTGAAATTACTTAGTGAAGATAGAGTTAAAATTCATAATGACAATGAAAAACCAAAAAACCAAACAGGTAATAAATGTCTGTCAAGGTGAACCAAGTATTTTTTTTATTCTTTTACCAAAAGTCTCTTGAAATTATGGAATAGAAGAATGGTAGAACTATAAACTACTATGAAAGAATAGAATAGTATGAAAATGAAATGGCATATTTGAAAAATAAAAGGAAATTCTACTGGAAGTTCTTTAATTAGAACATCTACCAAAATATCACCAATGGAATTTAAGTCTCAATGAATAAGGGAAAGAGTTGATGGGTTAAGTTTAAAGAATGTCTGTACTGCAAGGTCTAAAGAAATCAGACTGTAGTTAACAGAGAAAGCTATGAAAAATACAAAAGAATAGTTAAGAGACTCTGGATGGAATAGGGATCAACATGTATGAGTTTCAGGGGAAGAAGGAGAAGGAAGGAGGAGGGGAGGAAGAGGAGGAAAAGAAAGAGAAAGAAGAAAACAGAATGAAGGACAATTTTTGAAAAGAGGATGGGTAAGAATTTTCCAAAATTTAAAACAATAACAACAGGAAACAAACAAACAAACAAACAACGTTGAGTCTTTAAACTGAGGAAGCAAACCAAGTCCTGAGCGAGATACATATATTCTCAAGTCACAGGGACTCACTGTAGCAAAACTGTTGAGAATCAAAGATAAAGAAATATTAAAAGGAACCAAAGAAGAAAAGATAAAACAGCTATTTATCTTATGACCAGTTCACGGGTAGTTCATGTGTCAACATACCTAACTTCTGACTGTTAATTGTCGCATAAAACTGGGAAAAATTACTTAGCTTCACTGAGTCTAACATTCCTCTTTGCTGTATTAAGAAGATGGAGTGAAAGAATTCCATAAAATATGAACTCACATATAAATGTAAAATTGTATTCCAAGATGCAAACTTTTGGGGGCAGGTGTTAGAAGAAACTGTCTCCCACTTGTCTGCGCACACACACGCCCTTCTGCATCTCGTGCTCAGAGTCTCCATTCTATTCAGGTGAGCAACACGTCAGGATTAAGTCTCACTCCATCAGCTCTTCCTGCAGCCAAGGATGGCCATGTCCTTCAGATGTGGGAAGTGAAGAATAATGGGCAGTTTGCTATTTAGTACTTATTGGCATGCCTCTGCTTTCTGATTAAAGGGACAGATTTCACTGATACTGCCTCTTTTCCCTTGCTTTGTGTCCTGAGCACAGGCAGAATTGACTCTAGGCTCCCTGGAAGCTATTTTGTAAGCACACAGGAAGGACCAAGTTGCTGAACAAACATTAGCAGCCACCTCTCCCTGGACTGTTTTTCTCTGATGAGAAAGATGTAAATGTTGAAGCCATTATTAGTTGGGTGGCAAAAGCATTCCTGATTCTGGAAGAGAAGGAGAATTGAGGTGTATTTTTGCTTGCAATTTAAGTTTGAAGAAGGCTTTATAAAGCAAAAAAATGAAGAAGAAACCATGTTCAAACTTCATTGAAAACCTGGAGCAATGCCTGGCAATGTAAGTGTTCAGTAAATATTTTTCAAATAAATATAGATGGATATATGAATCTTATAGGAATGTTGTAGACAGAAATTGACAAATAGCAAACCCTTAAAAAATTCCATCTACTGACAATTTAGATCCAGGGCTAGTAACGGTCATTGCTTGCCTGATTTCTACATAATCAGAGGAGAATCTCAGGGTTACATTGTTGCCTGAAAAGATAACCAAGTGAGCTTAGCTGCATAGCAGTTCCTTAGAGGTAAACCTGAGGAGATAACAGTAACATTCAGCTCCAGTCTCTCAATAGGCTGATCTTGTAGATGTATTTGTATGGATGATGGAAAAACTTACTTGAAAGTGATCACAACCATTGTGGGGGAATTCCTGACCAAGTCATCCTGGCATAGCTGGCAAATGCTTGGCCCACTGAAGATAAATGTTCTAACATTTCAGTTTCTAGAGAAGATGAGTAGATGGTTTCAACAATTTCTTTTTCTGCCAATATTTTGCAACATCAGCCAAAACAAATCAGAGACATTAGTGATCATAAAATTTAAATATACATTTAATAATGATTGCCTGACTTCAATTTTGTTGGAAGAGTGCTACAATTAAAGTGACAGAAATGTATATCTTCATCTTCCTCTTTCTCTATGCTGTCCCTAAAACAAAAATTTTCCTGGAAATTTCTATGGAAAGTTCTAGACTTCTATGGGGTGTTTATTTCTGCTCTTAATAATGGTCATAAATAATATCCAAATATTAGAGATTGTAGACCTACAAATAGCTGAAAAGTTCTTTTGGTTCCTGGATTTGCACACTTTGTCCTTGGCCTTTGTCAAATATGAGATTATGAGACAGACTAGATGTGATAAGAATTAAGGGGAGGAAAAGGTCTTGGTTACTGGCAGAATTATGGCCTGAGGGAGCCATAAATGGAATAAAAAGGCTTTCTCAACTACAAGAAAGAATTCCAGCCTTTCCATCCAGTGCGGCAACCCTCTTGGGTGGGCTGGTTTTGTGAGTCAGCGAGACCCAAGTATCTGTCCAGAGATTACAAATAAACTAAATGCATTTTTGGGTCAGAAATGTCTTACCTGATCTGACCTTTCTCATTCGCATTAGCCTTGTTTTTCTCTTAGATCAGCAATACACTTGCCACTAACTTTAATAGTCTAACTATTGATTCTTTTCATTAGGAATTTTCAAGTTGAATTCATTTATAATCTTCTCTCTTTAAAAAGACAAGAAGTGTTTCATTTAATAGAACACACACACAATGTATTAGTGTGTATTTGCTCCATACAGTTTTGGTACAAGTTGTACATTAATTCAACCAATAGTCACTGAGTATCTGTTATGCTCCAAGTATCTTGGGGTTTATAAAGCCGAATGAAATGTGGTCCTTGTTCATTGAATCTTGGTGTTTTACCTTTCCAGGTGTACTTGCTTTTTAACAAGAGGTCGATAACCCTAGCTGTGTATCATCAGTACCTGGGGAGCTTGTTAAACATACACCTGCCCAGGTTTCAGCTCTTAGAAAGATTCTGATAAGAGGCAGAACCCAAGGTGTGTGTGGCTTTCACAAAAAAACTCCCCAGGTAAATCTGGTGCACGACCAGGACTAAGAAGCACCATTTTACACTAAGAAGGGACCAACTACAGGAACACAGCCACGAGGCAAACGGGGTGGGGGTGGGGTGCCTTTGAAATGTACAGCATGAGCAGTGAGCTAAAGTCGCTTCTAAGGCTGTTTCTCTCTACCTCCAAGGTTTTGGAATGGATAGTTACCGTCTGAAACACAACCCGGATGGCAGAGTCAAGCCCAGCCTTTTAGCACAACAAGCAAAACTGCGGCATAGGACTAAGAACTGCAGCCTAAGCTCATCCCCAAAGCACCCCCCCGCCCAACACGCTGTCATCATGTCCAACTCACACGAAACACGGTCATTTGTGAACATTTTTTGATTGGAAAGTAATTCAGGCCAGAGGCAACCCCTCCACCCACCCCCCCATTTTTTTTTTTTTTTTTCTCTAACCAAAGGAACACAGTAACTCAGGAGTGGAAGGTATTTGGCAGGTGCTTGTTTGGAAGTGAATTGAATCCAACTCTTAGAGCGTGACCATACACCAGTATGCTATATTTACACAAGGTTTCAGGTACATCAAAGAACACATACCACGTACATGGAAGAAGGAACAAGGCAAGCAGCCCCGGGCCCACCCCCTCCCAGCTTGTGAATAGGACACTGGCGGTACTTCAGGGGCCAGAACCCATACAGTGATTCACTGACCAGCTTCCTTCATTCATTCATTTGTGAAACGCGCCTAGGACTCAGAGGCCAGGCAGAGGAGGCAGTTCCTTCCGTCGGTGGGCTGAAAGGAATCTAAGGCTGGGCTCTCGTGCGCGCACCTTGCCCTGGCGGCTGGCGGTCCAGCTCCGCGGGCCTTCCCGGGCGGGCGTGGCTTCTGCGCGCGGACACTGGCGGCAGGAACTACGCGTCCCGGCAGTCCGCGGGGCGGTGGGCGGAGCGGGGCCGGGGGCGGGGGCCGCGAGGGGGCATTGTGTCGGCGAGCGCCGAGCTGCGTTTGTCTGCTCCAGGTGCTCGCCGAGCGAGCGCTGCGGACGCCGGTCCGGGGCTGCGAGTGTCAGCGGCGGCGGCGGCGGCCCCGGCGGGAGGCGGAGGAACGGCACCGCGCGCCTGCTGGTCGCGATCGCTGGCAGGGGCCGGTGTGCCGGGGGCGCACCATGCAGAGGGGCGCTCGGCGCCCTGACGACCCCTCGCGAGGAAGAGAGGCCGGGGCCGCGTTGGGGCGGCGGAGAGCATGAGGGAGGCCGGCGGGCTGCTGAGCTCCGGGCGCTGCTAGGGAGCGGCGTGCGCTGCACACTCGCCGGGGCGCGGCGGAGGGCGGGGAGCGGATCGCCGGGAGCTGTTCTGATTTCCGACGCGCACGCGAGGGGCCGGTAGCGACCCCGGCCCCCGCGCCGGCCGACATGGGCAACGCGGGGAGCATGGATTCGCAGCAGACCGATTTCAGGGCGCACAACGTGCCTTTGAAGCTGCCGATGCCCGAGCCAGGGGAACTGGAGGAGCGATTTGCCATCGTGCTGGTGAGTGTGAGGCGGCCGGGCGTGGGGCCCCGACCTGCGGCGCGGCGGACCCCCGGCCCCTCCCCTTCTGCGCCCCGCGCGACCTCCTGTCCCCTGGGGAGGCGCCCACCCTCCCCATTGTGGCCGCCCTCACCTCGCCTCTCCTCTTTTCCCCCGAAGTCCCCCGCGCCCAGCCAGCCTCCAGGTCCTGGGATGGGGGCCCCGGGCTGACTGCCCCGCCGGCCCCGAACCCATTGTCTGGCGGGAGAGGCACCTCGCGGCGCGTGTGCCCGGGAGGTGCGGCGTGGGCGTGAAGGGAAGGTGGCGCGGGCCGGGTGGAGGCGGCTGCAAGCCGCTAAGGTTTTTTTGTTTGTTTAAAAAAGAAAAAAAAAAAATCGCGAGCCCCTTTCCTCAGGCGCCCAGCCCAGGGCCTTCAGGGTCCCGGGCAGATGGGCGCAGGTGGCCGGCCGAAGACGCCGCGCGGGGCGGGGAGCGGACGCGAACTTGGAGGGCGGATGTCGCGGCTTGGGCGAGGGGGAGCTTCCCCCAAAAGAGAGAGAGGAGACCGGCAGCTGTTGGCTGCCCTGGTCCCTCAGCGAGGAGGGGGCTCCGAAACCCAGGCGGGAGAGAAGGGCCCTGGGCGGGGCAGAACCTCAGCGTCTTCTCCTTGGTCTTAAATCTTAAACCACAAAAATGTGCAGTTTTGCGGGGACGTGTTGCGAGCTGTCCTGACTGCTCGGGCGACCCCTCCCCCTGCACACCCAGACAAATCCCCCGCTGCCTCCCGCGGTCCCTCTCCCTCAGCACCTCGCATCCTACGCTCTGAAGACCTCTGTCTTTGCCCCTTTCCTGCTGGGACTGTTTGTGGGCCCCTCCCAGCCCGAGCCTGGCGAGCTGCAGAGGGTGTGGCGCTTCGCCCTAGTCCCAGCCAGGGGCTGTACTGCGTTTGGTCCCAAGAATTCTAGTTCCAGTGTCCCAATCTCTTAAGGGAGGTTGGGAGGGCAGCGGGCAAGATGGGTCCCATTCCTATTCCTCAAACTCGGACATCTCTCTCTGCCTGGCTGGTTATCCTTACAACCCGCCCGGAGAGAGAGAGAGAGAAACTTGGGATGGAGGCAGTCGGCGATTGTGATTGTGATTGCCTGCGGGGCTTTTTGGCTTGTACCCTAACTACTTTGGGAAAGGACTGGAGTGCTAGGTCAGAAATCGGTCGTCCGAGGTCTGAACTCTGAGCGTTTGGATGGCCTTGGAAAGGGACTGGTCTGCTCTGGGCGTACTATTCTGGAGGGCAGGTTAGCTTTGTGCTCTTGGGGAGAATGGAGGCCACCTGGAAATTGTGCGGCTGTCGGGGAGACAGAGGAGGTTGCCTGTCTTGCTTTGCATTTTCTGTGATCTCCCCCAGCTGCTCACCCTGTGCAAGATGGGACACTCTGAAATGAAACAGCTTAGGCTTAATTGCTTCTCAAGGCAGCCTGGGTGCATACTTGACCGGTTTTTGCAAAGACAAACGTTTCTCTTCAAAATGCTCCTCGTACCAGACCTATGGCTCTGGGTTTTCTGTTTTCCCGTCCATGTGTGTTGTCTGTGTCTGAATATTTGTGGTGGAGGAGCCAGGGACCCAGGGAAACCAGTGCAGCAGCCATAATAATAACAATAATGCAATTAAGTTCTGCTCAACTGGGATAGCAGTTTTTTTTGCATGAGCGTTCAGTTACCCTGCTGATTAATAACACATGGGATGGATGAATCTTCAGAAAAATAATGTCTCCTCATTAACATGGTGGGTTTGTGTTGCTATGAAGTCTGGCAGTCGCTAATTTAGGATGTAGACGTTTATGGTTGAACATCACAGGCTCCTTGGGGGCGTTGGTTGTTGTGGCTACTTTTACTCTCCTGTGTGTCACACACAGTTACTGGATTCAGTTCTTTGTAAGATTGTTTACAACAGTCTAAGCATCTCCAACAAAAAAGCAAAAACAAAAGACACACAGACTTTTCCTGAAGAGATAAAGCTTTTGGGCAAGTCTCAGCTCCAGGACCTTCTGGTTAAGATGCCCTTGGACCACTAAAGTGGGGTTTACTTTTTGAGTCAGCTCCAGTAGCTCTTGGGAAATCACTGGGAAGAGTTAGAAGGACTCCCTCCTGAATATCACCACCGGCTGATAGAGGTCCCAAGTGTCCGGGATTTATTTTGTGGTCAGTCAATTCTTTTTTGAAGTTGTGTAAGTGATTCTCTTAACTTTGATTTTCTTCTGCCTAAGAAATCAGTTCACCCATTCAATTCTGGACATTAAGCTGGCATGCCAGACGGTTTTAGGTGGCAGAGGTCTGAGTACTTAATGCAGAAGAATACCATTCAATAGTGGGAACTGAGTTGTCCTTGCTTCCAATTTTATTTTCTTACATAGTAAAGATCCTGTATGTGTTTTTGGAAGGAGAACTAGATAGTAATACTGTGCAGAAAAGTGTACAAGCAACTCATTGTAAGTATGGCATACATCAATAATTAACGAGCTGTTTCAGGCTAGGAAAACAGTTCCTTCTAGGCTCCAGCATATTTAAAGCCCTGGGGAAGGGGTAAACAAAATGAAGGAAGTCCACCTTATTGCTTGTTAGGAAAGCCTTAGGACAGAGCAAAACTCTGAGTGGCTGTTCCCCTTCCTGCCCCCTTCACCAGTTTCTATGGGTTAAATTGTACAAGTCTATGAAATGAGTGAGTATGCATTGGAAAGGACAGAGTAGGAGACTATTGGGTAATATCATTGGAGGGATAACTTTTAAAGGGAATAGTTTTTGTTCTTAAATAGAAGAAAATGAATTACTGGACTTGCCACCTGCACCCATCTGCCCGGGACCCTGAAGTAATGAGTGCAGTAAGTACTATTGGCTCCAAATCGTAGGGGTTTACTTCTCCTAAGGAGAGTCTCTCCTCCTTTGCATCTGTTTTGAGCATTATTGTACGAATTATTACAAAACTTAGATTTAAGGGCAAAGATGATTGACTTAATGTATACATGTATAGTTTTCACTTTTGTATCTGCCTTTGTGTGTACATTGGTGGGATTTGACACTCAGTGGAAGTGTTTCTCGTAAATTAAAAATTCAGTCATCTACGTGAATCTTGCTGCTTTTAGGGTATACATTTGACACAGGTATATCATTAGCCTGTTTTTTTGGGCTCTATGATTCATGATTAAATTTGTGGTTCTCCACTGTGTTTCTTAAACATTGTCTAATTCTGGGGGTTACACACACGAATAGTCCTTTGCTTTATTTTCAAAGATGATGCTGTGAAGTGATTCTTGGAAGGTACTGAGCACAGCTGATGTTCTTTGTCCAAGAATCCTCCTTTTCTGAGTACATACCCCATAATATTCACTAGTCGTTTTCTAGCTGCCGCTGCTGACAACTTAAAATATAAGTCTTCAGATGCCTCTGTTGAGGAGCTGTCCTCAGAATTCTTTCTTTGATCTTCAGAAAAAAGGATAAATTTAAGTGTTCTGTCTTAGCTGCTGTATCTCTGGGATATCAGGTATTAGGCAGCACAGCAAACAGATTAAAAAAAGACAGATTAGGAAGTAATGGTTTAGGGCAGTATTATCCTAGGTTTGATATCAGGAATTGCTTTTGGTATCTGGTGAATTTGAGTCAATTTCCTTTTCATCCCTTTCCAGGTTGAACATAGTCATTTTAAGGAGTGGGACATTGCAGAGTACTTACTCTGAGTAGGCCGGGTACTTAGAGATTCTCACCTAATCCTCACAGTAGCTAGAGCCATCAGCAACATTAGGGATGTGTAAATGATTAGCTAAAGTGTCTGAAGTCATACAGTTATTAAATAACCAATCTGGGATTTCCACCAGATTTGGATCTCTGTTCCACACTTTACTGGGCCCCAGCATTGCATTATGCTTCTTTAGGCCTGGAATTATGAAGGGGGTTAAAAAAAAAAAGGCTCTTAACTACCAGTAAAAACAAAACAAAACAAAACAAAACAAAAAAAAAAAACAAGCCTATTAATTCTGATAAATGCAAGTTTTAAACTATATCAAATTGGCAGAAATTTCTCAGAAGTCACCAAAGTGGGGTGCATTGGTATTTGCCTTTAGGTGTCAAATTTTCTGGCATCTGCACTGTGCTCTTCCCTTTTTTGGCATGGAGTGAACAATGGATTTGGTCCATAAGTCTTGTCTATAGCTTTTCCTTTCCAGGCAGACTCTCCCTAGGTTGGAAAATTTAGATTTTCTAAACCAGAGGGAAGACACAACCTATCATTGCAATGCTTGCACTCCAAATGTAATTACCTATGAAAGGGACAAGGAAGGTCAAGTTTTAACACTGAAGTGGATTGCCACTGCAAGGTGGTATTCCCTTTCAGCCTCTTCCAAGGAGAGCACCTGCCGTGAAGTCTGTTGAACAGATGGATGAGTGGGAGTAGAGTGAAGCCATCAGATGCTGCTGATTTGTTTTCTCAGATCCTTTCTCCTGTTGTGAAGGAAAGAGAGTGTGGAAAGGGGGCGGAGTGTTGTCACTTTGAACCATTGCAGTTTCACCCTAGGCAGTAACTCCCTGTGTTTTCCTCCAAAGTGGGAATAGATGCTTAGGGCTGTGCATATCATCATTATCAGCGTGCACTTCCCCTCCTCATAATGCCAATAAAAACTGTGAAAATAGATCTCAGTGTCTAGGATAGAAGATGATCAAAAGGTATTCACTGAATGCAATTATTTGGCTCCATTGGGAACCTGGAAGCTGTATTAACTGGTGAAATCTGGGAAGTTTGCTCACTGTTAAATCCTTAAGGGTTAAGAATAACTTTTGCTTGTGTCCTATCATTTGGAAAAGAGAATTGGCCTGAGGGTCAGGAGAACTGGATTTAAGGATCTTCATCAGCTGCACCAGCTTGGGCAAGTTAAAATCTTTGCCTGATCCTTGTAAATAGAAATAAAATTTGGCATAACTGTTGGGATGTTGTGAGGATGATGGAAATTATGGTAGTTGAAAGTGTAACATTTGCAGAACATAATACATGGTGAACTATTAGCTGACTTTGCGTTTTGAAGAATTTATGTGTGGGAAAGTGTGTAGCCATGTTCTAGAGAGTAGAATTGCCCAGGGTCAGTAACTGTGAACCTAAGGGAAAGTATTCTAACATTTAGAGTTGTCAAGAAATCAACATTGAGCTGTCCATTAGAGTTGTTTAGGCAGAGTTGCATGAACCATGTTGGTGGCCAGAAGCCCTTCCAAACCTAAAGTATTGCAAGGGTGGTCTTGGCTCGAAAGGAACCCTCCTTGGAGTGAGTGTCATGTGCAAGTTCAGGACTTAGAATCATAGGACCTGAGAGTAGGGAAGGGCATCTTCGTAGGTCTCTCCTCAGCTCAAAGATTGAAGAAAAAAAAAAGTAGTTCTGGAAATGCATTAACCTTGTAAGAACTGTGTCCTGAAGGACTTGGTCTTACTGAATTGTGCTCTTCATTTCAACCTTAAGGCTTGGAGAATAAGGACAAGGCAGAGTGAGCTCCCTGTTCTTTGTACTTAAGCAGGTAATCTGTCCCAACAGTGGCTAATGCAAGAGGCGCTGACTGTAAGTGTCCATCTCTTCTTTGCAAGAGGGCTGTGGTACCTGGAATCCTTTGAACAAAGTAGTGAATCCTTGTTGACAAAATGAAACAAACCAAAAACCCACCAACCTGGAAGAGCTTAAGGAGCAAAGATGAGTTATAAGCTATGCAGGGGCCTGGCAGGTCCCCTATTGTGGAGCAGCTCTTTTTGGAGTCCTATACTCCGCAAATGAGAAGGGTATCCCCAGGCCTCGGTCCTTGGTTTCTTTAGAAAGGCTTCCTGCATCTTTTTAGCACTTAACTTGAACCCTGGGGGCTGAGCTAGCTCAGCTCTTGTTTTCCTTTTAAAATTCTGTCCACACTGCAGGATGATTTTCATCTCGCCTCCCTGGTCACCCCATCCTCCTCTCCAGAACTCTGTTTCAACATAACACTGGTCCCCAGCTGATACAATTTGGAAGCAATGCCCATGGAAAACTGATAAGCCAGAATGTTGTGTCATGGACTGTGATTCCACTAAGGCTCACAGGTATAGACCTGCATGGCTGGGAGTCCCCAAACTGCGAAATACCAAGTGCTTCCTTGGAGGTGTCATGGTATTTGGTGTTGACAGATAGAAGTGCACTTCATTTTCCATTTTTTAAAAAACAAAGGCTTGCCCATCAGTGCTCACAGGTGGGCACCTTACCCAGAACTCTCTGTGGTTTCTAGTTTCTTAGATTTTCTAGGACATAGTGGCTATGGTTTCTGTGATCCCTGCTCAATCTTCAGTGCTTTTGGCAACTGGTCACTGCCTTAATAACTCTTAATCCACATGTAACCTTAGTCTACTTTAAGCTGAAGAAACGCTGCCCTATATCTGTTGTCACGAAGCTGAAAGCCTGGAGATGCTTAGGCCCTGCTGCCTCCAGAACTGAGCTCCCTTGATTCCTGTGCAGCAGATGGTGCCCATAACCTGGCTTACACTAAGAGCTTGTTGACTTTGGGAAGGTGTCAGATAGTTCACATTTTGGACGGTGTGCCTGGTGCTGGACGCTAAGATGTGACTGATGGTTCCTGAAAATAACAGATCTCATCTCAGTGTTTCGTAGATGGAGAGTTTGCTCAGGAACCTGGCTCCTTCCTTGGTTGTCTTTTCTTTTTCCTTTTTTTATTTTTTATTTATTTGAAAGCTAGAGTTACACAGAGGAGGAGAGGCGGGGTGGAGGTGGGGAGGAGGGAGGTAGTCTTCCATCCGCTGTTCACTCCCCAGTTGGCCGCAACAGCTGGAGCTGTGCCAATCCGAAGCCAGGAACCAGCAGCCTCTTCTGGGTCTCCCATGTGGGTGCAGGGGCCCAAGGATTTGGGCCATCCTCTACTGCTTTCCCAGGCCACAGCAGAGAGCTGGATGGGAAGTAGAACAGCCAGGTCTCGAACCGGCGCCCATCTGGGATGCCAGCACTGCAGGCAGCAGCTTTACCTGCTACTCCACAGTGCCGGCCCCTCCTTGGTTGTCTTCTCCATGGAACTTTGAGGGCACTTTCTTTGGGGTAGAATAAGGAAGTGATTGATAGAACGGTGATTCTCAAACTTGGCTGCATTTTGACATTCCCTAGGGGAGCCCCAGAAACACTGATGCTTGGGGCTCCCTCTCCTGAAATTGTGATAAATTTGACTAGGGTATAACCTGAGCATTGGGATTTTTAAAAGCTTTCAAGAAGATTTAAATGTGAAACCCAGGTTGAGAGCCACTGTGCTACAGGAGAGTATTTTCCTCTTCATCTCCTGCTCTGTAAATTAGAACTGGTGAAAAATGTGTATATATGAAAGAGATTGTTGAAGAAATAAGAGAAAATTTGGAAAAGTAAACAAAGTGGAGAAAAAAAAAGTTGTTTAAGAAATACAAATATTTTTCCTGGGGCTGCCACTGTGGTGCAGCAGTTAAAGCCGCCACCCGCAGTGCTGGCATCCCATGTGGGTGCCGGTTTGTGTCCCGGCTGCTCCACTTCCGATCCAGCTCTCTACTATGGCCTGGGAAAGCAGTAGAAGTTGGGCCCCTGCACCTACGTGGGAGACTTGGAAGAAGCTCCTGGCTCCTGCGTTGGATCAGCTCAAATCCCACTGTTGCAGCCATCTGGAGAGTGAACCAGTGGATGGAAGACCTCTGTCTCTGTCTCTGCCTCGGCCTTTCTATAACTCTGCCTTTCAAATAAATAAATAAATCTTAAAGAAAAAACAAATATTTTTCCTAGAGAAACATAGAAGACTAGGTTCAAAATCTATTAGATGGTGTAATTATTTACTGTTTAGGAAATGACCATCAAATGATCAAAATGAAAAATTTCAGGGAAAGTTCTGTATAGTATGGTTGACCTTAAATAGCAACCCTCAGCTGTACCTCTGGAGTAGAATAATCAATACATCAAATGTATTTTTGCTTGGGCCTCCATTCTCAAGCCTAATTGTTTGTTGGTTCAATGCAGGCCTTCTGCTTTGATCTCTGGTTTTACCACTTACAAAGACTTGATGAGCTTGGCTTCCTGGAGTGAAATTCAAATACAGTTGTGAAATGTAAACAACATTCATTTATTAAGAATCCTATAATCAAGGCAAATTGGCATGCTTATATAAGCAATTAGCTTTGAGAATAGAAAGATAAATAGGATGCTAGGTCAAGAATGAGCTGATTGTTCTCAGTGCAAGACTCTAGTCACTCCTTTATTAGCTATAACATAAGCAAATAGACATTCCTCTTATAATCTGGAGCATTTATGGTTTGGGGTTTGAGGGCAGCATATGTGGTTTTCTGGAACTGAGAGAAGCAATTATTGTCTCATTTTCATTTAGAAATATAAAAATCTTTCAAGGAAATGTAGGTAGTTGATTTATGACTGGATACATTTTTCTGGTAATTGGGAACAGAGTGAGGGGAGGTATGGATTTAGATAGAATGTTAAAGGAAGGTAAAGAGGACTATTTTATAATGGCAGAAACATTGTACATTTTTCTCATCTGCTTTCATTAAATAATGTTATGTAATATTCTCATGCATATATATATATATGCACTATGGTAACTAATAGAACATGATCAGATTTGTACCATGGCAACACCTACTTTGCCCAGTAAGTTCAATGCCATCAAATGTCTTATTGGTGAAAGCTGGAGAACCCAAACATAAAGATGCTGAATCAGGTGCATGGCTTTATAGGTCAGTTTGATTTCTGGTCCTTTTAATCCCTGATGTTGTCAGCTTTCCACTCCTTCCAATGAACCTTTCTCTTTTTGGTGACAGTGGGTTATTTGACTAATGTGGGTTCTTTATTCCAATGGGCTTCTGCCTGGTGAGCCTAGGATGCTGATTCAGTACTAATGTCTTGGGATCAGGGTGTCACACACTTGGAATTGTTGATTCCTTGACATCTGAATGCAAACGCAGAGAGACCACTTAGAGCTGTGAGGCCTCCTGTGTGTGTGGAACCCTTGCATATGCCAGTGTTCAGCCTCGGCACACTACTTTCCCAGCAGAGTGTGTGAGTCTCAGATGAGACTTTTTGGAAAACATTGGTTTGGCACAGAAGTCTCCCAATTACTGGTGAGTTTCTCAGGCCCCAATTGGCATTTAATGAAACAGTTCTTTAACATTAGACAAAGATTTTTGTTATTTTACTAATAATTAGAAATTTCAAGTTTGGTTCCTTGTAATTCTCCTATTGATAATGGAGAAATTTAGCAATTTTTGTTTGTTTCAAAGGATGTTGCCTGGTCATCTTTTAAAAAAATAATTTCCCTGGGGTCAGTAATGTGGTGCAGTGGGTAAAATCACCACCTGTGACACCAGCATCCCATATGGGCACTGGTTCAAGGCTTAGCTGCTCCACTTTGGATCCAGCTCCCTGCTTATGGCCGGGGGAAAGGAGGGGAAGATGGCCCAAGTGCTTGGGCCCCTGCTACCCATTTGTGAGACGTGGAAGAAGCTCCTGGCTTCACTGTTGCAGCTGTCTGGGGAGTGAATCATCTCTCTCTCTCTTCTGCCTCTCCTTCTGTCTCTGTAACTCTTTCAAATAAATAAATACATCTTAAAATCTTTACCCAAGTTGGGCATATCGTTGTAACCAACCCTCAGCTCAGGAATTAGTCTCACCCTCCAAGCTGTTTTTCAAATGTGGTTGGACTTGGGTCCTGGCCTTCCCAGCCAGGCACTCAGTTGAACTTACTTTCCCAGTGGCCATGCTTACATGGAAGAAAGGAGCCACAGGATTGTGCCTTGTGGTCTGATTCTAAATGATTTCGAACCATGAGGTTTCCACCATTTCCTTTGAGAGACTTCCTATGGCCAAGTAGGCCTAACCATTAGGAAACATTGAGATCGCAGTGTCTTCTGGCTGCTTTTAGTTATATCATAATTGATAACCTTAATGGTATTTTTGAGTGTATGTATAAAATGTTTTTCATTTTGACATAGATCCTGGAGTAAAGCATAACTGGGGAGGGATTTCCACAGTGAAAATGAGCATTTGCAATTTTGAGCATCAGTGCTTGGAATTATGTACTTACATAGAAGTTTTGTGTTTTTCCTTTCAAGTTAAATTCCTATTATCTTTTCTTGGTGAATCTGGAAATATTAATAATACTATGAATTTCATCATGTTCATTTTGCCCATCAAAGCACTGTTAGACGTTATTCCAGACATTGATGTTTCTTGTTGATGGTTTGCCTCCCTTACTCTCCTGCAGTTTGTGTCCCTCCTAGCCTTCTCATTGAAGCTGGCCACAGTTTGGCCAGACCTGTCTCCTCTTTATAGGTTTCTGAGTTTGCTTTACTCCTGCCCTCCTCCCCCCAAGCAAGTCTGCACTTGCTCTCCTTTGTATCTTTTCTCATGATGATTCCCTGCTTAAATGGGCTCCCTTGGCGGGCTCTGCCTGCTGACACTGTGTGCAGCCCTCAAGGTCCTTCCAAAATCCCACCTTTTCCAAGTGTCCTTGGAGGCCCACTGAACTCAAGGGAGGTGGGAAAAACAACTCTGCTCCCTTTGATCTCTTTATAGTACGAATTAGCTCTCTTAGGAGGTACTTGGGACTATAAACTAAGGAGATGCTTTTATGTATAGCTTTGTAGCCTGCATCACATTCTTAGCCATCTGCTTGTCTTTGTTTTATCTTCCAGTTGGCATTGCAGGCTCCTGGAAGGCAAGCAGCAAGTCTTACAGGTCCTGGCAGCTTTTCTTTTTTCCATGCAGTGCTTGGCCCAGGGAAGGTCTCGGCAGATAATTACCGACTTGATTAGAGAAGCTGCCTGCTCACAGAGGGCTGGGAATTTGAGTAGCTACTGGGGAACCTAGTTAACTGACCACACTTGGCTGACTGTTAATTGCACACACCTTGCCTTTGTGTTGAAATGACACTTTGTCACAGATCCTTATTCATCTTGGTATTCCCGTATCACTTGCTTATAGTCAGTGTCCAGGAACACTGAGTGTTTGATAACAACTTGGCTTCTTGCTTTACTGGACTCTCATTTTTAAAAAAAAGCTGCTTGGCTTGTTCTTTGTTGTAAAAAACTTTTCCAAAATGTATTTGTTTGAGAGACAGAGAGAAAAGAGAGAACAGGCAGTTGAGAGAACACACTCTGATCTGTTGGTTCACTCCCCAAATGCCCACAATGGTTGAGGGCTGGGCTGGACTGGACTGAGCCAAAGCCAGGGGCCAGAAACTCAAACCAAGTCTCCCACATGAGAGGCAGGAACCCAATTACTTGAACCAGCGCTGCTTCTACTCAGGGTAAGTGTTGGCAGAAAAGCTGGAGTCGGGAGCTGGAGCTGAGTATGAAACTCAGGTACTCCATCTGATACCAAATGTGGGGTTCTGACCAGCATCTTAACTGCTAGGCCAAATGCCTGCCCTTTCACTTGGCTGTTTACGGAATACTTAGGAGTTTGGGGAAGAAAAAGAGGGTAGTTGCAATGACCAAAGAAAATTGATGGCTTGTCAGCATTGTTAAGCTGGATGTCATAACTACTGTCATTGAGTAAGTGGATGTCACAGAAGGAAAGAAGGAAGGGGCTTAAGTGAGATGCATTCCTTTTTTTATTTATTTATTTATTTATTTTTTTATTTAGAGTGAGGCAAGTTTAAATGAGCAGCATTCCTTGTTTGGGCACTTGAGCACTGGTCTGTTTGCATAGTGCTCTCAGACTGCCTTCTGTATCTAAGGGTTTTTGTTAAATGATACTCACAGGGCATGACATTGGTGCCTGGAAGATAAATTAGAAGGCTGAGGTTTGTGCTTCTGTTTTAGGACTTGCTACAGCAATTCCCCAGAGCATCCTACTGTGGAAGAAGGTGATGTTCATGAGCACGCTTGTGCTCAGTCAGGTGCTTTCTGTGCATTATCTCTGATGTACCTGATGACCTGCTGAGAGAGCGAGCTTCTGTCTTCTTTTGACAGGTGGAAGAGTGGGGCTCTGAGTGATTAAGTGGCCACTCCCAGATAGTGGAGGCAGGAGTTGAATGCAGGCCTGTCTGATGTGAGAACTTGACTTTTCTGTTGTCCTGTACTGTGTATGTTTTCTGAGTTATTGGATGCCATCTGTTCCTTGTTCATTTTCCATATACCCTCTGATAAATGCATTAACTATACATTATCTATTTTGTCTGAGTCCAGTGTGTGTTATCTGCTGCAGAAACTGACCTTGGTCTCAAGGGGCTCAGGAGTAGCTGGGAAAACAACAACAAAACAAGCTTTGAGAGCTGCCTCATCAGTGTAGATGGAGATACATTAAACTTCGAGGGTTAGAGAGCAAATCCTTTTTGTGTGCTTTGTGTGTCCTGTTTTGAAATTCCAGCTCAGTTCCAACCACTGCTACACTGCACTTTTTTCCTGCTATATTGTGCACTTTTGCTCCTTAGGTACAGTTTATGAAGGGCTTATACTTCAATCAGACAGCCCCAGAAGTATTTATTGAGTACTTACTGTGTGCATGACAATGTTGTGGGCACTGCAGGATGAAGTGCAGGACAAGACTGGCTGTCTGAGGAATTTAGAGCTTAGTGGGAGACGGCAGTGGGGAAGTTGGACAGGAAAGGGGTGCAGAGGTCCACAGATGCAACTGTTCATATGCTGGCAAGTGCTGATATGGGAGGAATAAAACAGGGGTGGGGTGGGGGGAAGGGCAGGGGCGGGGAGCCCTTTCAGTTAAGATCTGTGTGAGGAGCAGGCAGCCAGCATGTGATGAGAGAAGAGCCCTCTGGCAGGAGCAGCCCAGTGCCTTTAGTTTCTCCCCCTGCTCTCAGGCTGGGGTTCTGCGGACCCTGGGGCCAGTGCAGAGAATAGCTTGTGGATGTGCTCAGCCTGGTGGGCTTCAGGCCTTGCCTAAGGGGAGAAACCTCAGTGTAGAAGCTCAGGAGTCTGACCCCTCTGATTGTGTTAGCCTAACAGAGCTGTTGCTGCTAAGTGGCTTTGTGCAGGTACCGTTCTGCTTCTTGTTGAATTCAGATGATTGTCTTAGCGAATTATCATTTCAGGACTGTCATTGTTCAGCTCTTGGGGCACCTGGTTTGAGAATGGAGTATTTGGTTAGCATGAGCAGTTTCTCCGGGAAGGTGCTCTGACTGCAGATTCTTAGAACGGCCTGTTTTATCTGCTGAAAGCCACGCGTGGATCTGGGGCAGGCAAGATAGACAGAAATTACTTTATTGCTGTAACTTGCTACTGGCTGTGGCTCAAATCCTTTCTTTTTTCTCTTTCCATTAAACAATTGTTGAATTTTAAGGGCATCTAAGGATTTTATATAGACATTCAATTTGGTGAAAGTTGTTATGTAGTTAAAATTATCTCTCAAATCCTCTTAAGTTGCTCATAAAAGTAAGAGTCTGTACTGAAATAACCCTAGGAGGTCATTCTTATGCACATTGAACTTCAGAGCCTTTGAGCTTGACTAAAGGAGAGGCCACAAAAGCAAAGTGTGTGTACAGATGCCTGGGCATTCAGGCCCCTGTGCCTGCTGGACTCCAGACCTCCAGCAGTGGCTGGAGAATGGCCCGGGAATTCTAATATATCTTTGCTTGCCTGCAGATTCCCACCATTCGGTATCACAGGAAGTCTTTAAATCTGTGTTAGTGGGTTTGTTTCTTGTGAGGATTTTCTGGCAGCCCTCAAGTGGGGTTAAATGTCCGTTCAATCCGTGCAAGTCATTTATTTGTACCTTCTCCATTTCTGTAAACATGAAAGATAGCTCAGGAGATAGGAAAAATAGGTACCTGTCACCGTTTGGTCTATGAGAGACTCAGGATTAGAAAAGTTAACTTGCCTGAGGAGCCGTGTTTCTGATTGGCACTGCAGTTGGAAATCAAACTTTGTTGACTCAAAAGCTGTGCTGCAGGCCGGCGCCGCGGCTCACTAGGCTAATCCTCCGCCTAGCGGCGCCGGCACACCGGGTTCTAGTCCCGGTCGGGGCGCCGGATTCTGTCCTGGTTGCCCCTCTTCCAGGCCAGCCCTCTGCTGTGGCCAGGGAGTGCAGTGGAGGATGGCCCAGGTGCTTGGGCCCTGCACCCCATGGGAGACCAGGAAAAGCACCTGGCTCCTGGCTCCTGCCATCGGATCAGCGCGGTGCGCCGGCCGCAGCGCGCCGGCCGCGGCGGCCATTGGAGGGTGAACCAACGGCAAAGGAAGACCTTTCTCTCTGTCTCTCTCTCTCTCACTGTCCACTCTGCCTGTCAAAAAAAAAAAAAAAAAAAAAAAAAAAAAAAAAAAACAACTGAAAAACTGTGCTGCTAACACACTGTTTTGACTTGAAATTATAGAAACTAATAAATGTAGTATAAAGCATGCACGTAAATATAATGTTTCCCAATACATTGAAAGCCCTGGCATGACAACTTCAACATCTGTTCAGCCTGTATTCCCTTTGTTGTTATAGAGCCACAACCAACAGTTACTATATATCCTTCTCCCCCCACCCCCAAAACCTAGAGATAAAATAAGAACTGGATGAATGAGGCACTGTCCACTGTTGAAATAGTAAAGGCCAAATAAGCTTGTGATGAAATTGGCTTTTTTTCTAGGAACAGTTGTCCTCTGAAGGCTTTCTGAAGGCTCTTTCAGACAACTGTTTCTGAACCTTTGTGTTTTTAAATGTCCCTAGTAAAATGGCTGTGTTGTTACAGTGCAGAGGCTGTGTAAGAAGCCTTTTGCTCAGCCCTCAGTGATAACCCATCAACTTGAACCTCCTTGTGTGAGGAACAACTGTTATTATCTTGTGTTACTAGGTCTTATGCTGGGGATTGCTTGTTTTTTAGAAACAAATCCTATGTAACCTCTAGTTTCGTAAAACCAATGTTTTGTTTGTATGTTTGTACCAAACAAGGCACTATTTTTTTTTTAAAGATTTCTTTCTTTATTTGAAAATCAGAGATACACAGAGAGGGGAGAGGCAGAGAGGGAGGGAGAGGGAGAGGTCTTCCATCTGCTGGTTCACTCCCCAATTGGCCGCCATGGCCGGAGCTGTGCCTATCCGAAGCCAGGAGCCAGGAGCTTCTTCCAGGTCTCCCATGCGGGTGCAGGGTCCCAAGGACTTGGGCCATCTTCTACTGTTTTCCCAGGCCATAGCAGAGAGCTGGATCGGAAGTGGAACAGTCATGTCACGGACTGGCGCCTGTATGGGATGCCGGCGCTTCAGGCCAGGGCATTAACCCACTGCGTCATAGCGCCAGCCCTACAAGGTGCCATTAAGATGCTGGGACACATAGGTGAATAAAGCAGCCTCTTTGCCTTTGGAGTTCCTTGTGCAAGAGATAGGCATGACCTAAAGACAATAAGAATCTTAAACAGCACTTTTCACATACATATGTGCTATGTATATAATGTGCTATAAAAGGATAGATTAAGATGAAGGTTTTATAACATTTTAGGATGCATTGATAAGTCTTGACAAGTTAATTTAATTTGGCTAATAGCTAGAATATATGAATCTTTGACAAGATGAGTTCTGTTCTATGCCTGAATGCTTCAAATCCAGATGCATGACTAAGTGCGTCTGTGCAAACAACTTGAATGAATTTGGCCAAAAACAGTGCTTGTGCATGTTGAGTGTGCTTTATACAAAATGCTTGGGACCAGAATATATGTAGACTTCATCAGCTGAGTATTCTGAACTGCTCCAAAACTCAGTGTATTGCAAATAATGAGAATCAGTGATCTCTTACCCTGTTGATAGGCAGTTAAGATTTACAGCTTCAGTTGGAGCTGAAGCTCAAAGTTTCAGGTATTGGGTTTTTGGATTCGGGGTGTTCAATGAGCTTTACTCTGGATTGCAAGTGTCACCTCCCTCCATACACACTTTTTTTTTTTAAATAAGGCTTTTTTTTTTTTTAAAGATTTATTTATCTATTTGAAAGTCAGAGTTACACAGAGAGAGGAGAGGCAGAGAGAGAGGTCTCCCATCCACTGGTTCACTCCCCAGTTGGCTGCAAGGGCTGTATCTGTGCTGATGTGAAGCCAGGAGCTTCTTTCAGGTCTCGCATTCGGGTGCAGGGGCCCAAGGACCTGGGCCATCATCTACTGCTTTCCCAGGCCATAGCAGAGAGCTGGATTGGAAGAAGAACAGCTGGGACTAGAACCCATGCCCATATGGGATGCTGGTGCTTCAGGCCAGGGCATTAACCCACTGCGCCACAGCACTGCTGCCGTCCCCACCTCCCTCTTTGCTAGAGAGCTTGTAGTCTTTCCCACAAAACTCATTGCATGAAATACTGGCATTGGACCTCCTATCAGGGTATGTAGCTTAATTATTAAAGACTTACTGGGGCTGGCGCTGTGGCGTAGTAGGTTAAGCCTCCACCTATGGCATCAGCATCCCATATGGGCACCAGTTTGTGTCCCGGCTGCTCCTCTTCAGATCCAGCTCTCTGCTGATGGCCTGGGAAGCAGTGGAAAATGGCCCAAGTGCTTAGGTCCCTGAACCTGTGTGGAAGACAAAGAAGAAGCTCCTGGCTTTGGATCGGGCTCAGCTCCAGCTGTTGTAACCATTTGGGGAGTGAACCAGGAGTGAAGACCTCTCTTTCTCTGTCTCCCTCTCTCTGTAACTCTACCTGTCAAATAAATTTTTTATTTTTTTTATTTTATTTTTTTTTTAAGAAAGAGTAGGGAAGACTTATTGGAAAATAACTCAAACTTGGGATTTAGGCCCAAGTTTGAATCAGACTTTTCCCAGTTAGAATTGATTGGCCTTTCTAGGCCTGGGTAAACCATGTCTGCTGTGTGAGTCACCTCTTTCGGTTGTTGTGATTCTGAAATGATGTTGATTAGTAGCATTGAGTTGTGCCAGTCACTGTAAGCACTTCATGAAAACTGGTGGGTCTGATTGTTTTGTAACCCCTCGCTATTTTTTAAATTTTTGCTTGATTCAGCACTGGCTTTAGGGTCTAAGCTACTGATGCTAATGGGACTGTGGCATTTTTCACAAGTCACTTGAATTAAGTCATCATTATCCTCAAATGTGAGGGATAATAAGCAGGGCCCTTGAGTGTCCATAATCGAGTTGATGGTGCTTTGTGCTTTTCATTTTTGCCTTCTCTGGGACATTGAATGTTTCCGAAGATCTGAGCCATGTGTGCAGCCTCTACTTGGATATTTTATCTCATGTGTATTTTGTGCTATTGAGAAAAATGACTCTGGTGTTTGATGTATTGGACTGTTCCATTTCAGAGCCTAATGGAAGTGTCACTGTTTTCATAATTGGAGCAGACAACCACCATGCTGTGTCCAGTGCTATGACCACTAAGCTGCTAGTTCACATAAGTAAATACATTCAAGGTCATGACCATCTGAGCCTTGAAGAAACTGCTGTTGATGTTTTGTTTGGCTCCAGCTTCATTTGGGATTGGATGGAGTCATTTGAACTTGATTCTGAATTTCAGTGGTGGTTAAAAAAATTTTTTTTGTAATTTACTTGCAGATGGTTTTCTGTTTAAGAACATTGTTTAATGAAAGCTGTATTGTTTCAAATCAATAATACAATGCCATTTGACTTTGTGAAGCAAAGGCATTACAGGTTGCATTCTTCTAGTAACTCCTTACTCTACTTTTTGCCAGAAGTTTCCATATTAATGTTTGGGTTATGTCCTGCAATCTTGCTGAATCAGACAGAGCTAAGTTTGTGAAACAGGCCAGTCCCAAATCAAATGAAAACACTACAAGCATCCAGAAATGAGAGCCCAGAATTTTCTGAAGATTCATTCTTCATTTTTACTTTCCTGTGAGAAAAATTGCTCATTTTAGCTCAGTTGATAAATGTCACTTTTGCCCTAAATTTTGTAGTGACAATATACTTTAAGCTCATAAGATAAAAGAATATTTGATAGCACTTTCAGGCTATTGTGAGATAAAATTCTCTGTGTTCTCAGACCCTGGAGAGTTCTTAAATCACATAGGCTAAAGCTTTGTGAATGTTTTTCTTGGTGCCCTATTTCCATATCAAATAACCTTAAATTTTTGGATTTTAGTAATGAAGGTATGAACCCATTCTGTCAGGCTTCTTGTGCCACTTCCTATAGTCCTTTGTCAGCTTAGAATCACATGAAAGGAAGTAATAAGCCAACTCTAAGAAAGTCCAGATGAAAAGGATTATAATGTGGTACAAAAATATTAACATGCCTGGCCCATCCATGTGACTCATTCCTTTTTGGAGTATCCATTTTGACAGCTTTTTTGAATCACACATCAATCACAATGTTGGTATTTTTGGCAGGGTGCTAGACTTCACCCTAATGCTCAGGGTGGTAACTGCCAAAAGTGAACAAAGAGGAGAATTTTAAAATGGAACATAACAGCATCATTTTCCCTTGAGCAGAAACAAAGTTGGGAGTTCCATGATATCTTTTTCATTGCCCCACGAAAATTATTCCTTATCCCAGTGAAAATAAGACCCTGATGGGTCTTCCCGGTCTTTGGCTGTAGGAATTACCGTTGTGTTAAGTTTCCATTCATAGGCCGTTTCCTTCCAACACCTTCTCCCCTACTTTAGGATTAATTTTTTGCAGTTTTTTTTTTTTTTTTCCATGTCCTGGTGACTAAGCTTGCTTTTGGCTCATTCTGCTCTGTGCTGTATATTGTCCTTCTGGGAAGAAACTCTCATGAACTTCAAAGGAACAGAGAGGCAGGGTGCATCTAGAAATGAAAATTTGACCCTTTGTCTCTTCTTTTCATCTCTCTGTCTGACAGGCGTTCTTTCCTTCTGTGCAAACAGACCTTTGTAATGGTTGTCATCTGTCACGCTGTTACGTGGTTTGTAGCACTGTTCTAGGATGAGCAGCGATTTCATGCAGGATCCTCCCTCTGCAAGTTAGTGCTGCAAGTGCTACACCTGTGTGCTCTATAGTGCGTGTCCCTGAGAAATAGCTTGAATGGGCATGTTCTTCATGAAATAGTCTCAACGTTACAGAACAGTGGGATGAAGTACCCACATGTTTAAAGGAATAAAATGCTACAGATAAGGGAAACTTCAGAAAGTTTGTAGGAAAATGGAAGTAAAAGATAAATTTATTTTGGCACAAAAAAATTGAAATCCACACACAGATTTTTTCCAATACACATTTCTATGAATTTTTTTAAAAAGCCCTCATACAGTGTAAGCTCTGTGTCCTCTTTTCCTTCCCTTTGTCTTTAGAGGAAACCTAGTGTGAATTGGAATGTGTTATTTCTAGGTACATTTGTGGAAAATTTACAGAATTTATATCACAATCTACTTGAATTTACAGAAATTATATCACAATCTACTTGTACTTCCAGATCTGTATATTTGGGACTGACGGGTATTCATGTTGATGCATATAACTTCAGGTCATTTAACATTTGAATCATATTCACTTAATGATTGCAGCAAATTATTTATAGTTGATCCTCATTTGTTGTGGACTCTGAATTTGCCTATTCAGTAAAAACTATTTGTAAGCCCAAAACCAACACAGTATTGTAACCCTCCAACCAAGCATTCTTGGACCACAGAGTTCAGTCAGTCTGTGCATTTCATAGCTGAAACTGAACAAGGTGGGTCTTAGCCTGCTTATTTATGCTAAGGTCTAAGCCTTGCTTACTTATGCTAGGGCCTTTGCCCCTTGCAAAGTCCCTAGCCACGTCTTTGACATTCTTGGGGTCTTGGGTGATGTTGCTCTTTAAAATGGCCTCTAAGAGTGAGGCTGAAATGCTGTCCCATGTTCCAAGTGCAGGAAGGTTGTGAAGAGCATTAGAAAGGGGTGTGTGTTCCATTGGCTGCTTTCAGGTATGTGGTAGAGAGCTGTTGGCTGTGAGTTCAGTGCTAACGAATCAATAAGGAATTATTAAATAAGGTTTCTTTAAACAGAAACACACTTAACATGGATTTATGCATTCAAGGAGGTGACAAAAATGTTGTGACCATAAGTCTGGGGACCCTAACCCTCTATTTTCCTTTGGAGCAGTAGTAAAATATTAGTGCAGTGTATGTGGTGACTTTGTAGCCAGGGTTGTGATGTAGTGATTAAAAGTTGCCACCTGCAATGCTAGCATCCCAAATGGGCACCAGTGCGCATCCTGGCTGCTCCACATCTGATTCAGCTCCCTGCTAAAGCACGTGGGAAAGCAGCAGTGGATGGCCCAAGTACCTGGGCCCTGCCACCCAAGTGAGAGACCCAGAAGCTCCTGGGTTTGGCCAGGCCCAGCACTAGCTGTTGTGGCAATCTTGGGTGTAAACCAGTGGATGGAAGATCTCTCTGTCTCTCCTTCTATCTCTGTAACTGACTTTCAAAATAAAGAAATAAATCTTAACAACAACAACAAAAACCAACCCTAAGTAATGAGAATTGGCTATCTCTTTCCCTATTGATAGACACTTAAGATTACTTATAGCTTCCCATTACAAGTAATATTGCAACCTCAGTCCTTGTATAAGTTACTTGATACACAGATTGACATTTTCTTCAGGTATACATGCTGAAAAGTGTGGTTTGGGTCCTGGGCATGCCCATCTTCAACTTGAGTGATGGTGAAGTTGAAGTACTCCCTAAGGTTACTGTTTTCTCTTGGTGCAGTTGATGTTAGTGGAATTCATCGCCATTTTCTACATTGATTGTACCTATGTATTCATGATTTAACAAATACTTTTTAGTATCTACTTGGTGCTTGATATGAATACTAATAGCAAGCTGTCATTTGGGAGCTTACAACATATTTCTTTACAATATATCACTCATGATGAGATTCAGAAACATAAACACAACTGAAAATTAGTTGCATCCAATTTAAACTTTGAAATGAGTATAGATTAGGATTATTTGCGGAAAACTTGATATTGTAATCATACCTAGTATTTATTGAGTCTTTGTGCTGGTTTTGACATCTAAATGCATTTTAATCTTTTTTTTTTTTTTTTTAGATTTATTTATTTATCTGAAAGAGTTACACCGAGAAGGAGAGAGAGGAGGAGGAGAGAGAGAAGTCTCCCATCTGCTGGTTCACTCCCTAAATGGCCACAGTGGCTGGAGCTAGTGCTGATCCAGAGCCAGGAGCTTTTTCCAGGTCTCCCACACAGGTGCAGGGGCCCAAGGACTTGGGCCATCTTCTGCTTTCCCAGGCCATAGCAGAGAGCTGGATCAGAAGTGGAGCATCTGGGGCTTAAACCAGCACGCATATGGGATGCTGGCACTGTAGGCGGCGGCTTCACCCGCTACACCATAGCACCGGGCCTGCAGTTAATCTTAGCAACAACCCAAGGAGGTAGATATTGTAATTGCTGAAATTTGATTTTACTGAAGAGGAAACTGAGGTGCAAAGTGATTGAGCAACTTATCCAAAGTCACTCAGTGAGTGACAAAGTCAGTGTTTGAGCTTGAGATCCCAAGCTGTTGAGCTCCTGGCTTTAAGCATTGTGACATACGTGTCTCAATTTGCCATTTATTTTTATACTTGTAGCCCTTGCCAAAGAGTCTTTCTAAAATATATTTAACAAATACAAACAATTCAAGGAAGCTGGAGAGTCAGCAGGAAGTAAGTATGAAGTTGATTTTTTTCTTTCTCTTAAAAGCCAGGGGCAGTAGTGAGAAAGGACATGCAGAGAACTCAGCTTCAGTACTAATGATCAAACCTAAGATCTCATGGTGAAAAGACTGTTAATATCCAGCACTTTATCCATCACCACTTACAAAATCACTGAGCAGTTTTGGAAGAAGGGAGAAATTTGTGTATTCTGCTGTCGTTTTTGTTAGTTTGCTCAAATGACAATTTCTCTAGTACAAATGACAATTTCTCTACTAATAATCACTACCACTTTTTGATGGCTTGCTTTCACTGTGCGTTGTTCTGTGTATTTCTCACAACAATACGATGGTGTTATAATAATTTACTTAGGAAGTAGTTGAGTGGGAGTCGAACAAGGCACTTGGACTCCATAGCATTATGTTCAATAAATGTGCTCTACTCTGAGTGAAGATGGAGGGAGAGGTGTGAATGAGGCTGGAGAGCCTGGAGTAGGTACAGCTTAGGAAGGAGACATCCCTCGGTAAATCTGCAGACTGTAACCCCAAGCCGCTGCTTATTAAAGTGGAATTTCACTGATGTGTTAGTGACTCAGTATTCTATCACAAAAGACAGATTGTAAGTAAAGCATGTTAAAGGGAAGTCTGGAAGCCACACACAGCGTTACTGCTCTTCACACATACCTTATTCAATAGTAAGGTGAATGAGATTAATGAGATGTTCACAGTAGGATGAATGAGAACATTTGCTTTCTCATTTCTTGGAATCAGTCACTTTTATTAGCAAATGATCTGTGTTTTATCTGCTGAAAGTCAATATTCATGACCTACTCTAAAAGAAATAAGATGATTCTTTGAAGAAGACTAATTGTCTACAACTTGTGCTATACCACGTTGTACATTTTTGTGGTCCAGTATACACAAGTTGCTTTAAGTTGCTTTAAGGGGGAGGAGGTGGGGGAACACAAAACAATTTCATGAAACGATACTTATCTTTACAATGAGAATGACAGTTCATTTTCTGTGTCATTCTGTTTTAGAATATGTTGGTTTGGACTTATTTCCAATGGAAAAAATGCTCTACATAGTAATTAAATTCCAGAGTTTGTAATATGGTATTGAACCAACATGGTCAAATAGCACTTAAACCCCTTAGCTCATAAAGCCCATATTGGGGAAGCTGTTTACTCTTCAGATTTGTTCGTAAGACTGCTCCTTAGGCCTGACAGAGTTGCCAGTATCTATTTCTTGTGGTTACGCTCAGATTAAAACCATTTGGTTTGAAAGTTTGTTTTTGATGGTGTTACAGTGGAGAAGAATTAAGACTCCAGGATACTGAGAAGAGGGTTAACTTTAGCAGGCATGTTAATATATTTGGGTCCTGTAGCCTCATGCTTTTTTCTAGAAACTCATTTTTCCTGAAAATACTACACTTACAAGGAAATGTTTTTATTCTTTGATGGCTTCTGATGTATATTTTAAGTTTGCATATGTGGTGAGATTCTGGATAATGATAGTAACAGACATTGACACGTTTTGTTTGAAATTCAGCTTGGTATCTTAAGCTTAGTTTTTACTGATTGGAATGCTACCATTGAAGCAGAAAGGAAAAACCAAAAACCTAGAGCAGTCGATTCTAAATTGTTTGTGGATAATTTCTGGGCTGTGTCTGCATTTTTTTTCGAACACACTCTTACCTTGCTAGCCATTCTACAGAAATTATCCGTTTTTTTTTTTTTTTTTTTGACAGGCAGAGTGGACAGTGAGAGAGACAGAGAGAAAGGTGTTCCTTTTGCCGTTGGTTCACCCTCCAATGGCCGCCGTGGCTGGTGCGCTGCGGCCGGTGCACTGCGCTGATCCGATGGCAGGAGCCAGGTGCTTCTCCTGGTCTCCCATGGGGTGCAGGGCCCAAGCACTTGGGCCATCCTCCACTGCACTCCCTGGCCACAGCAGAGAGCTGGCCTGGAAGAGGGGCAAGCGGGACAGAATCCGGCGCCCTGACCGGGACTAGAACCTGGTGTGCCGGCCTGCAAGGTGGAGGATTAGCCTAGTGAGCCATGGCGCCGGCAGAAATTATCCTGTTTTTTATGTCTATTTCTTTCTTTCTCTCTCTCTCTCTCTCTTTTTTTTTTTTTTTTTTGACAGGCAGAGTTAGAGGGACAGAGAAAGGTCTTCCTTCCATTGGTTCACCCCCGAAATGGCCGCCATGGCCGGCTCGCCATGCCGGTCCGAAGCCAGGAGCCAGGAGCCAGGTGCTTCTTCCTGGTCTCCCATGCTGGTGCAGGGCCCAAGGACTTGGGCCATCCTCCACTGCCTTCCTGGGCCACAGCAGAAAGCTGGACTGGAAGAGGAGCAACCGGGACTAGAACCTGGGGTGCCAGCGCCACAGGCGGAGGATTAGTCTAGTGAGCCGTGTGCCGGCTCTCAAGTCTGTTTCTGCTTCTATTTGCTCCTCTTCAATAGCAAATTAGTATCAATAGAAGGTGGTTTGATACTTTGTTTCTAGGTACCTTACATTTTCCATCACAGACTATACAAGATAGCACCATTCTCATAAAATCATTCTCTTTCCAAGTTTTATGTTTCTGATTGACAATTTAGTCATGAGGGCTGCAGTGACTTAAATCTAGGGGCTGTCATCCCAACTGTGCCACTCTGATCCCTTTGATCCTCACTTGACTCTTTGCAAGCTGGTTTAATTTTTGCACTTAGTGTCTTAGAACACTGATATGGTGGGCCGGCGCCGCGGCTCACTAGGCTAATCCTCCGCCTAGCGGCGCCGGCACACCGGGTTCTAGTCCCGGTCAGGGCGCCGGATTCTGTCCCGGTTGCCCCTCTTCCAGGCCAGCCCTCTGCTGTGGCCAGGGAGTGCAGTGGAGGATGGCCCAGGTGCTTGGGCCCTGCACCCCATGGGAGACCAGGAAAAGCACCTGGCTCCTGGCTCCTGCCATCGGATCAGCGCGGTGCGCCGGCCGCAGCGCGCCGGCCGCGGCAGCCATTGGAGGGTGAACCAACGGCAAAGGAAGACCTTTCTCTCTGTCTCTCTCTCTCACTATCCACTCTGCCTGTCAAAAAAAAAAAAAAAAAAAAAAAAAGAACACTGATATGGTATAAATCCTGCAGAGGGCTTTGGTGGGAGAAATTCTTTTAAATATAATAATACAGTTTCAAAATCTCAGTATTATAAAGTTATCAGATAGGATATAACAAGTTACACTTTAATGTTAAATAAACATAAGATTTTTTCCATTTATTCCAATAATGCGAGGACACTTAAATTCATGGAAAAATATCATAAATTTATTTTCATGCAGAAAATGTTTTAAATCCATGTATAGTTTTTTCTTAGTACTAATTTTTTCATGCACTTTTTGAAGACTTCTCATATGGTTTGTAACATTTTTGCACTCAAATTGTTTTTAAATTTCATTTTCCATGAGCTTTTCAAGATATCCACACATTTGATCTTAGCCAAAAGACCAAGAAGTGATCAGGATAGCCACATATTCTTCCCACATGGGCTTGTTTGGTTGTATGCCTCCATATCATGAACATTGTTTGTATTTATTATATGTATGCTTATATATATGTGTGTGTGTCTATATATATAGAGAGAGACACACACAAACATATACACATACAACTGTGTATTTATAAAAGATTTATTTGAAAGGCAGAGTGACAGGGAGAACACACGGAGATCGTCATCTGTTGGTTTACTCTCCAAATGTGTGCAGCAGCCAGGCCTGGATCAGGCAAAACCTGGAGTCAGGGACTCCATCCAGGTTGCTGTCATGGTGATAAGAACCAAGTACATGGGCCATAATCCACTACTTCCCAGGGTGCACAGTAACAGGAACTGGATTGGAAATTTGGAGTAGCTGGACTGGAACCAGAATCTGCAGTATGGGATGCAACCCTAGCTCCTTTTCGTATCTTTCGTTATACTTTCTGAGGGTTTGCAAGGTGTTAGACTGATGGGCATCTCAGAGTTTAAGTAGTTCCCTATTGTTGGACTCAGCATGCTTGCTGTCCTGCTTGTCTAGGCACATATTCTAATCATGTCCTTGGGGTAACATTATAGTTAAGAAGTTGGTCAGGGACCAGCATTGTGGTGTAGGTGGGTAAAGTGCAGCCTGCAACTCTGACATACCATGTGGGCATGGGTTCGAGTCTCAGCTGCTCCACTTCCAATCCAGCTCCTAGGTAATGGCCTGGAAAAAGCAGCAGAAGATGGCCCAAGTCCTTGGGCCCCTGACTCCCACATAGGAGACTCAGATGAAGCTCCTGGCTCCTGGCTTTGGTATGGCCCAGCCCTGGCCATCGTGGCCATCTGGGTAGTGAACCAGCAGATGGGAAAGCTGTCTCTCTATAATTCTGACTTTCAAATAAATAAATAAATCTTAAAAAAGGTGGATAAGAGTCATGAAAATAAAATGGGCTTAGGAGAATTATGTTTGGGTTTAATTTTGCCATTAATTGTTGCTCTCACCTATATAAATCACTTCCTTGGCCTTCATTTTCCTTCTCAGTAGTAGCTAAAATGAGCCCAACACCTGAAGAAAATTTAATTTTGATGACAACCTTTATGATATTTTACAACTAAGGAAACTATCTGTAGTTTATTTTGCTCTAACAGACCTCACATATCTTGGAGTTAATACTTGATTTTTGTTCTTGATGTTTATATTACAGTTTATACCATTAGATTTTGTTTTATGTTTTATATGAAAGAAAAAAGTGTGGGGAGGACCCTATTTCTACACCTTAGTGCCTTTGCTCACAAATCTGCCACGTTTTAATTGGCAATGCTTCTGGTCTCTGTTTCCTAGATGATTTTTTCAAAAAAAATCATTTAAAAAATGGGAAAACTCCTCTTATCAGAGTTTGTTTGCTACTAAGTCAGCAAAAGAACTACAGACCTGTGTATTTGATATTTGTACTCTTTTTTTTTTTTTTTAAAAGATTCATTTATTTATTTGAAAGAGTCACACAGAGAGAGGAGAGGCAGCGAGAGAGGTCTTCGATCTGCTGGTTCACTCTCCAACTGGCCGCAATGGCTGGAGCTGCATCGATCTGAAGCCAGGAGCCAGGATCTTCTGGGTCTCCCATGTGGGTGCAAGGGTGCAAGGACTTGGGCCATCTTCCGCTGCTATCCCAGGCCATAGCAGAGAGCTGGACTGGAAGTGGAGCAGCTGGGTCTCGAACCAGCGCACATATGGGATGCTGCCACTTTAGGCAGCAGTTTTACCTGCTACGCCATAGCACTGGCCCCCATATTTGTACTTTTAAGATCTAGGGATATTTGGCTGTATTTTGTTTCATTTTGAAAGGGTATTTTTTTAAGCAGTAAAAGTAGCAACTCATTCTTCTTGGAGGGAACTTCGAAACCTGAAGAATTGATTTTTCCTCTTATTTATGAAGAATGGAACTGGTTGACCAGTGGTCTTTGGAGTTATTTTGGGTTGATACCTCAGGCTTTAAAGAGATAGGTAGGTAGGTAGGTAGATATAGATAGATAGGCAGGAACCTGATTAATCCATCCAAAGTGGAAATATTGGAAGAGAGTCAATCAAATGGCAAATGACTAGTTTATTGTTGGTGATATGTTTTTTTTTTTTTAAGATTTTATTTATTTATTTGAAAGAGTTACACAGAAAGGAGGGACAGAGGCACAGAGAGAGGTCTTCCATCTGATGGTTCACTCCCAGATGGGCGCAAAGGCTGGAGCTGTGCCAATCCAAAGCCAGGAGCCAGGAGCTTCTTCTGGGTCTCCCACGTGGGTGCAGGGGCCCAAGGACTTGGACCATCTTCCACTGCTTTCCCAGGCCATAGAAGAGAACTGGACAGAAGTGGAGCAGCCGGGTCTCGAACCGGCACCCATATGGGATGCCGGCTCTTCAGGCCAAGGCGTTAACCCACTGCACCACAGCTCCGACACAGTGATGTGTTTTATAAATCTTTTGGTATGGGAATGAGAAGAATTCCTTGAATAATTAAGTTTTCTCTTGGGCTTTATACACCTCTTGCTTAAGTAAAAAGTTCAATTTTGGTGATGAAATAAAAGCCTGAAAATGGTATCTACTGGTTTTGTTTGCAATTTTTAAAAATTTTTTTGAGTCATCAGGGTTATATTGAGGAATTTCAAAAAGTTGGAGAATGGACTTAACAGATATTTATTTTGGTAGAAAAGTTTTAAAGATAGTTTTTTCATAATACAGTTTCTATGAACTTGTTGAAGATTTTTTTTTAAAAGATTTTATTTATTTGAGAGATAGTTACAGACAGTGAGAGGGAGAGACAGAAAGGTCTCCTGTTCATTGGTTCACTCCCCAGGTAGCCGCAACAGCTGGAGCTGTGCTGATCCGAAGCCAGGAGCCAGGAGTTTCTTCCCGGCTTCACATGTGGGTGCAGGGGCCTAAGGACTTGGGCCATCTTCTGCTTTCCTAGGCCACAGCAGAGAGCTGGATTGGAAGAGGAGCAGCCGGAACTGGAACCGGCGCCCGTATAGGATGCCAGCACAGCAGGCAGAGGGTTAATCTGCTATGCCACGGCACCGGCCCCGATCTTTTGTTTCTAAATATTATCTTTTTGTCTTAGTCTGCTCATCTTTTGATTTATTGTAATTTGTTCCTGTAAATGAGATGTTTCTTAGTTTTCTACAATAAAGTATCTACCCAAGAAAAGGACTTCCATAGTAGACATAGTTGCATCTTTTTTTTTTAAAGGATTTTATTTATCTGAGAGGCAGAGCTAGGGACAGAGAGAGAGAGAAAGGTCTTCCATCTGCTGGTTCACTCCCTAAATGGCAGCAACAGCCAGAGCTGGGCTGATCTGAAGCCAGGAAGTTCTCCCAGGTCTCACACATGGATGCAGGGGCCCAAGGACTTGAGCCATCTTGCTCTGCTTTTCCAGGCACATCAGTAGGGAGCTGGATTGGAAGAGGAGCATCTGGGACACGAACCGGCACCCATATGGGATGCCAGCACTGCAGGCGGTGGCTTTATCCACTACGCCACAGCGCCAGCCCCAGTGTATACTTTAAATACAGCTCTCAGTGTATGGTCATGTCTGTTTGCTCGATGTGCTACCTTTGCTTTTTCACTTGATTGACTATATTTGGATACATGTTATTTCTTAAAACTTGGGGTTCTGATAGGGCGATTGGGTGCAGAGGGTGGTGGCTCACCTGTGCACGCAGTGCATCTAGATCGTTAGGCCACTAACATGTGCAGTCTAGCCTTCTCTGACTGGACATGTACGTAGTTAACATGAAAGCATTTCTCTCCTTCCTCGCCAGGCACACAGAGTCTGAGTTAGTGTGAAAGAATGCAGGGGTGTGGAAATTTGAACTTCAGGGTGATTGTCACAGTTTCTCTGTGCTCCCCAGAAGACGTGCCTTGCTCTGTGTTCCCTTCTCCTATACTCCTTACTTCCTGTTGGGGGGAAGGAACTTACTTTCCAGGGGTACTATAAAAGTCAATAATAAACTCCTCATGATAAGGCATTCTAATGGACTGTTGAGTTACAATGAATGATGGACTCTTGTTACTTGTAAGCCTCTTGGATGGTTTAGATTTTGCGGTTGTGCTGGTTTCCTCTTTGCTGTCTGCTCTGTGGGGCAAGAGTGTGCATCCTGCAGGGAACAAGGTTGACTGGAGCAGCATTACAAGTGCGGGGATTTGACTAAATGGATAAGGAGACATTCTGAGGACTAATGATTATTTGTGAACACGCATTTACGGCCTCCTATCCCTCATCTTGGTTCTGGTTGTATTAACAGATCACCGGGACTGAGTGGCTTAGGCAACATACTTTTCTTATGGTTCTGGAGCTGGGAGTATGACGTGTGGATGCCATCCAGCAGCGTTGGTGGGTTCCAGAGAGGAGCCTTTTCTAGGCTGCAGGCTACTGCTAGGCAGAAAGACCTCCCAGGAGCTCCTTTTACAAGGGCACTATTCTAGATTTAAGATTTATTTATGTGTCTGAAAGTTAGGGCTTCAGAGAAAGAGGGAGAGGGAGAGAGAGAGAGAGAGAGATCTTCCATCTGCTGTTTCACCCCCAAAATGGCCACAACAACCAGGGCTGGGCCGGGTTGAATCTAGGAGCCAGGAACTTCATCTGGGTCTCCCGTGTGGGTGGCCGGGGCCCAAGCCCTAGAGCTATCTTCTGTTGCTTTCCCAGGCATGTTCCAGGGAGCTGGACAGGAAGTGGAGCAGCTGGGATGTGATCTGACATCCAGATGGGATGCCAGCATTGCAAGCGTCAGCTTAACAACTCCAGCCCCAAGGACTTTTTTTAAGATTTTATTTATCTGAGTGGCAGAGTCAGAGAGAGAAAGGTCTTCCATCCTCTGGTTCACTCCCCAGATGGCCAAAATGGACAGAGCTGGGCTGATAGAAAGCCAGGAGCCAGGAGCTTCTTCTGGGTCTTCCATGTGGGTGCAGGGGCCCAAGCACTTGGGCCATTTTCCACTGCTTTCTCAGGCCATTGGCAGAGAGCTGGTTGAAAGAGGAGTAGCTGGGATAGGAACTGGTACTCATATGGGATGCCGGCGCTGCCAGAGGAGGCTTAGCCAAGGGCTCTACTCTGCTTCTCTCTGAAAGGCCCTGTCTCCTGATATATCACGTTGGATGTTAGAATTTCAACCTAGGAACTTATGTGGGTGGGGGAGGCATGAAAATTCAGTCTGTTGTTTCCCTTCAAATAATACAAGCTTTTATTGGCATTAGGTAGACTATATTGAGTTCCTTGGAAGTGGATTTCCAGAAATAACTTCTAGCATTTATCGATACCACAAGGATGACGACTGGTAAACGTTAGGACCTGTGTTGGTTCCTTATGAGTGATGCGTTCTTTGCAGAGCAGTTGATCGAGCAGTGACTCGGGTCACTTGAACCATGGGGAAGGCACAGCTTGAAAAATTATTCAGGGGCTGGTGCTGTGACATAGCGGGTAGGGGCCACCACCTGCAGTGTGGGCATCCCATGTGGGTGCCAGTTCAAGTTCTGGGTGCTCCACTTCTGATCCAGCTCTGTAGTGTGGCCTAGGAAAACAGTAGAAGATGGCCCAGGTCCTTGGGCCCCTGCACCCATGTGGAGACCTGGAAAAAGCTCCTGGCTTTAGATTGGCACAGCTACGGCCATTGTGGCCAACTGGGGAGTGGATCAGCGGATGGAAGACCTCTCTCTATCTCTGCCTCTCTCTCTCTCTCTCTCTGTAACTTTGACTTTCAAATAAATAAATAAATCTTTTTTTTTTTTAAATAAACAATCCCAGTCAACACCAACTAATTTCATTATTAAAAAAAAAAAAAGAAAAGAAAATCATTCAGAAAGCCCAGATGCTGCACTTGGATTTCCTGGGGGTTGAGTGAATCCCGCAAAGTGTATTAGTTCTTTATTGTGTGATGACTTCAAAACCTAGAGGCTTAGAACAGTTGCAAACATTGATTATCTTCGCAGTTCCTGTGGCTCAGGAATTTGGGTGCCGGACTCCTGGCCTCTGATGAGGTTGTGATTTATGAAAGGGCTGCAGTTGTAAGAAAGCTTGACTGGGGTGGGGTGGGGTGGGGGTGGGGTATGTTGAAGGTGTCTGTCTTGGAGCTGGCAGCTGGGGTGGGAGGCCTCATCCTCTCTCCCTGAAGGTATTTGCACAGACTGCTTGTATGGTTGTTTTTCTTTTTTTGGATTTTATTTATTTGAGAGGTAGTTACAGACAGGAAGAGGGAGAAACAGAGAAAAAGGTCTTTTTTCCCCACTGGTTCACTCCCCAAATGGCTGCAATGGTTGGAGCTGTGTTGATCTGAAGCCAGGAGCCTGGTGCATGCTCTCTCCCATGCTGGTGCCAGGCCCCAAGCACTTGGGCCATTGTCTGCTGTTTCCCAGGCCATAGCAGAGAGGTGGATTGGAAGAGGAGCAGCCGGGAATAGAACCAGCATGCATGTGGATTAACCTATTGCACCATGGCACTGGCCCCTGCTTTTGTGTCAATACAATACTGCAGCACAGTGGGTTTCCCCAGATGGGAGCGGTTTAAGAGACACCCAGATTCCATACCAGCCCTCAGCGGCGTTGTGCTGGTGACTCGAGTCAGCCCTCTGAATTTTGAGAGGCTCATAGACCATGGCGTGAGTACTCATCACTGGGGCTTTCTTAGAGGCTGGCTACTGCAAAGGACAAACACTCGATTGGTTTCTTATCTTGGATGCTTTTCTCCTTCTAATATTAACTGAGTTCACCAGTGGAGTGTATTACATGGGAGACCAAGAGTCCTCAATTCAGTGGGAGATAGCCTACACCTCAGGGTAAGGGTTTTCCTATTGCTACTCAAAGTGTTTTAGTTAAAGCACTTGTCCGTGGTAGTTGGCTTGTATGACTAGCTTGTTGCCTTTGTTGAGCACTGATAGTCCTCTGTAGGGAGGTGAATGAGAGCTTCATTTAGCATTCGTGTGAGATGTGTGGTTCGTGATATATTCATTATAGGAAAGATCCTTTTGGAAATCTGGTTCATTGTCCTCAGATAGCTTACAGAAACTGCCTGGCATCCACCATGAGTTGATTGTTATTTTCTGTGTGGTTAACTGCAGCTTTTGGTTTGTTTTTCATCTGGCATAGGGTTGTATGGGACAAATGCATGGCTGCATCTGGCAAACCATCTGTGTTGGTGATGCATTTCACCCCACCCATTTACTCGTGGGATGCCTTCTACATGTTAGTGGAAAGCGTTCACTACACCATGCTCGTTAGCCGTAATGAGGGCCTTAAACTAGACTTTGTGCTTTAACCTTGGCAAGATCTGTATGTCTGACCTTGCCCTTTCAAGAACAACTCCACAGTTTCCTTTGGGCAGCAAGGCCACTGGCCTGCCATTCAGTACCAATTAAAGGCAAGGACTCTTTCTCTCAATGGGTTGTTACTAATTACAACCCCTGTTCTGGTACTGTGAGATGGAGTGGCTTCCTCTAGTTTCATTTGGCTCTTTTTTTAGCTGGCTGTTAAAAGTTTGAGAAATACGAGTGGTGTTTTGTACCGCAGTTAAGATGCTGCTTGAGACTTCTGGGTTGTATATTGGAGTACCTGGCTTCCAGTCTCAACTCTGCTGCTGATTCCAGCTTCTTGTTACTGTGCACCCTGGGAGGCACCAGCTGATGGCTTAAATAGTTGGGTGCCTGCCAACTCACTTGGGAGACCTGGATTCTGTTTCCAGCCTCAGCTTTTGTGAGCATTCTTTTTTGCTAACTCACTCTCTTCATTTCAAATAAAATAATTAAACTTTTTTTTATTTGACAGTTATAGACAGAGAGACAGACAGAAAGGTCTTCCTTCCCTTGGTTCACTCCCCGAATGGCCGCCACGGCCAGCACTGGGCCAACCCGAAGCCAGGAGCCAGGAGCCAGGTGCTTCTACCTGGTCTCCCATGCGGTTGCAGGAGCCCAGGAACTTGGGCCATCCTCCACTGCCTTCCCAGGCCACAGCAGAGAGCTGGACTGGAAGAGGAGCAACCAGGACTAGAACCCGGCACCCATGTGGGATACTGGCGCCATAGGTGGAGGATTAACCAAGTGAGCCACGGTGCTGGCCCCTAAACAATTTGTTAAAGAATCTGAGAAAGAGGCAAATGCTCATTTGTAAATAGGAAGAGTATTGTGACCCCAAGGAGAGGTGCGGGGATTGGAAGACATGAGCTGTGTTCTCACTGTATTCTGAGTGTCTTGGGTGGAGGTTGGGCATGTTACTGAAGAGTGAAGCCACACTGTTCTGAACCCAAGTCAGGTATCAGACTCTGACTATCAGATATCTGATTATCAGTCAGATATCCAGCCTTAATATTAACAGGTAGTGTGACTTGGAACAACTGATTTCTTCTTTCCTTCTACTACTTTTCTGAACTATAAAAACAAACTAAAGAGTATAAAGTTATGCTTTTTTATAAAAAAAAACACTTAAAAATGTATTAGAAAGGCAGAGAGAAAGCTTCCACTCCCCAAATGTATGCAGCAGGTGGGACTGGGCCAGGTGGAAATTCAAACCACCTCTCCCACGTGAGTGGCAGGAACGTCATTACTTGAGCCATCACTACTTCCTCCTGGGGTGTGTATTGGCAAGAGGCTGGAGTCAGGAGAGGGAGCTGGAGTTGGGAATCCAACCCAAGCACTCTAGTGTGGGATAGGGCTGTCTTAACTCGTGGGCCAGATGGCTGCCCCTTCGTACTTGGCTGTTCTGAATCATGCTGCTCTGAGTGTTCCGGTACAGGTTTTTCTGGGAAGGGACATCTTCTCAGGAACTGTTACTGCTTTGTTTCTAGTTGCGGTTTGCTCACAGCTGGGGTCCTTCAAACGCTGCATGCACCTCTGTTGCTGTCAAAGGAGAGGAGATTGCCTCTGACATAAGGAATCGCCTCCCTGGAGAATTTTGCAAAGGGTCAGGTGGACTTGTGAGAGCCGAGGAAGGCGCTTTGAGCCAGGAATGCCTGAATGGAGAGCATGTGGTGTGGTGTTGGGTCGTCGGCCTGGCAGCTGCTGATCCTGTAGAAGAGTGATGTTACTCCTGAAAACTGTCACCTCCTGCAAGGATTAATTAGTAAGCAGTGGCTCTGCTAAGCTCTTGGTTTGGCAGCTCTCCACCTCAGAGGCAGCCCTTCATCTGAGTTAAGATCTCTAAGAAAGATGGAGAGATGCAGCTTGTCCTTGCTATCTAGGGAATCAGTGGTTACTTCGTGCTTGGTTAGGACACCAGTTAACTTCCAGCATTCTAGGCAGAGATGACCAGCTGTTGGAAACATTGAGTGCCTGTGATCAACTACTTCCGTGGAAGTCTGAGTATCCAAGGACTGCCAGAGACCTTGAGAGGGTTCACCTTGAAGTAGGAGTATGACAGTGTGGGAAGAACCTGCTTTCTGGAATTGAGCTGGAGCCATACTTTTGCCAATCTCTCCAGTTATCCAATAGGCATAGTGATGGCTACATGTCATAATTATGGTGAGGGTGAAAGTAAGTGTAAAGAATCTGTCCCAGTGACTAAAACAGTATAGATTATTTATGGTTAATTTCCCTTTTCATCTTGTTCATAGCTGAGTTTGAAGGCAAACTGGCTTAGGGAGAAGTTGAGTTGGGGAGCCAGCATAGCTTGTAATTGTTGGTGTTTGACCTTGGACAAGACTTCTCTGTCCTTTATTAGGTTTTGAAGGTAGTGTTCCAATTCTTAGGTAAGCATCTGGTCGTAGTTTCAAGTTGGAGGAGGCAGCCTGTCCTCTGTTAAAGAGTTCTTGTTGAACTCAGTGTATTTGTTTTCATCTTTGGTAGCTGTTCTGGCCAGTAATGGTAGCCACAAGCCACACGAAGCTATTTAAATGTAAGTTAATTAAATTTGAAAAAATTTAAAAGTTTAGTTTTTTTAATTGTATAGTCACATTTCAAGTGTGTAAGAGCTACGTTGACTAGTGACTATCAGACTAGACAGTGTAGATATGGGACTTGCATCTTGCAGAAACTTCTGTTGCATAGTACTACTTTATTGAATAAGACTGTTGCAAGTGGGAACTTCAGTAAAAGCTCATTCTTGGATTTGTTTGTATAAATCTCTCTGTGGCCACAATACCTGCATTTCTTTGCTTAGGATTCCTAAAATAATTGATGGTGGCACTCATGGTCCACCGTAGTGTCTTGGAGATGCTTGTTTCCTTAAGCTCTTATGCTGAGGCCTGGGTACTGGCAGGAGGGGCACGTGTCATGGTCCTTGGATTGCCAGGAAGCTCCCGTCACCAGTAGGGCTGGATGTGACAGGAAAAGTAGTACCCAAGAAAGGAAGGGTGTTTGGGCACAGGGCTAAAGGGCAGCCCTTGTGGAAGTACTCCCAGCAAAGGAAACTGCTGGAAAACACAGAGGTTGACACCAAAGTCTGCCTTTAGGAATTGTGTCAGGACCCAGCAGATGGAGAAGAGGAGAAAAACCACAGCCTCGGTGTCTGAGGGCTATTGAACCTCACTGAAGGAAATAATGAAGTTGTGGTTGCTGGCTTTGGTAGACAGATGCTCTTGGTGATGTTCCAGGGGTATACTTTAAGGCTGTCAGTCTAGCCAGTGTCTCTCTTTTGACTCTGTGTGGAGGCAAGCAAAGACCAAGACCAAAACTTTTGATGGTGAAAAGGTAGTAATAAATTTTTATATACCAAGAAAAAAAAACCTCATTCCCTTAGAATTTTGAATTCAATAGATAGGAAATAGGGATGGGTGTTTGATGTGCCCACACCTCAAATCCACGTGCTGGGGTTTGAGACCTGGTTCTCCAAATTCCAGCTTCCTGCTGGATTCCAGCTGTAATGGCTCATGTAGTTGGTCACAGCCAGCGCTGTGGGAGACCTGGATTTAGTTCCCAGCTGCCCACTTGGGCCTGGCCCATGCCCAGCTGCTGCAAGTAGTTGCAGAGTGAACCAGTGGATGGGAGATGTCCCTGTCTCTTAAATAACTGAATTTGAATATAATTCTTGTATATATAAAAGAAACAATAGAATTCAGACTGTATTTATCCTGTCAACAGCCTCACCAGCTCTCTAGGCCTTTGCTAAGTTATAGATTGCCTTGGTTTTGGATGAAAGTTTACATGAAGGCATCTTTTCAAGTAGGGTCATTTAGAAAGAATGTGCTTGAATTGTTAGCTCTAAATAATGTTTAACACTTATAATAACTTTATTTATGGAAGCCATCTAAACAGCAGTATTTATATTTCATTTCAGAATGCCAGTGTTTTTCTTAGCTTTGGAAAGATTATATATGGAGATCCTAATTTAGACTTACAAATGTGCTTGGCCTGTTCCATTTGGGTTTATATAACTAAATTTTGTAACTGGCATGTATTTGATTTCATGTGTAACCTACTTTTCTCTTGCTATCTGTGTTCTGTTTTCAGAGCATTGAGTTAGCTATCAGAAGGCCTACTGTTTATCCTCTCTCATCCACCCTACATCCCCTTTCTGCTTTCTTATTTATTAAACATTGTTTGCATGATTTGCTGAGGAGGCAAAAATCAGCACATTGTGATTTCCGCTCAGGAGAGGCTCCTGTGTGAAATGGGGATAGTTTTCCATGGCCTGTCTGCGTGATTGCTTTGTTGGTGGATTTAGCGGAAGCTTAAGTGTGAAATGCTGTGTAGTCAGTTTGTTGTTACACAAGCAGCAAGCATTATTAACATCATTTTTAATGAGATAGGTGGAAGTGTAGGCCTATGGGAAAAGAGATTCTCAATGGAGTTAGTTTCCTGGAGAAAGTTTCAAGAGGAAGAACAGCCATGTGTTGAAGCAGGTGAAGTAGGAGAACCCGTCCCAGGTGTTGAGGGACAGGGTGTGCAGAGTGAATGGAGCAGTGTGTGCAGCAGGAGGTGGGTGAGGACCAACTGTCTGACTTAGCACAGGCTGCACTGTGTTTTCCAATACTCTCATGTGGGAGAGAGGGAAACTGCGGCTGAGCCTTGCTGATGAGGAGGGGAGATCTGTTTGGAGGTGGTAATGCTATATTAAAGGTGTGTGCAGCTTGTATGAGGCACAGCTATTTGACATCAGTTTTCTGGTGCATGGGATGTGCAAGCTAGGGATGCAGTTGCAGCCCAGTGTTAGTTTGTTGGCCAGCTCATTGTTGCTGCTTCTTCATTGGTGAACTCTGGTATGACTTTAGAGAAATGTATTGTAGTAACTCCCTTTAAAACTGTGGTGACTTGTGGTGCAGCAAATGGAGTTTCAAATTAAATTCCATTTAATAGATGTCAGATTTTGCTTTTGTTTTAAAGATTTATTTTACTTATTTGAAAGGCAGAGTTACACAGAGAGAGGGAGAGAAAGGGAGAGGTAGATTTTCTTCCTGCTGGTTCACTTCCCAAATGGCTGCAACAGCTGGGATTGGGCTAGGCAAAAGCCAGGAGCAGCTTCTTGGTCTCCTACATGGGTGCAAGGGCCCAAGGATATGGGCCATCCTCCACTGCCTTCTCAGGCACATTAATAGGGAGCTGGATCAGAAATGGAGCAACTGGGACTTGAACTAGTGCTCCAATATGGGATGCAAGACTTGTAGGTAGTGACTTAACCTGCTATGCCACAATGCTGGCCCTTCTGGGCTGTTTTTTTTTTTTTTTTTTTATAATTATTTTATTTATTTGAAAGAGTTATAGAAAGAGGTAGAGCCAGAGAGAGAGGACTTCCATTCTGCTGGTTCATTCCCCAAATGACCACAATGGCCAGAGCTGAGCTGATCAGGAGCCAGGAGCTTCTTCAGGGTCTCCCATGCAGGTGCAGGGGCCCAAGGAGTTGCTTTCCCAGGCCATAGCAGGGAGCTGGATTGGAAGAGGAGAATCCAGAACCTGAACCAGTGCCCATATAGGATGCCGATGCTGCAGGCTGGGGCTACGCCACAGCGTCGGTCCCAGCTTCTGGGCTGTTTTGATCCAGGTCAGTGTGTACCTAAATAAGTATTATATCAGAATATTGTTACTGAGGCAGTTTTTGGGCTTAGCAGGTAAGATACCAGTTGAGAAACTTGCTTCCCATATCAGAGTACTTGGGCTCGAGACCTATTCTGCTCCTGATTCCAGCTTCCTGCTAATATGAACCTTGTAAGGTACAAATAATGTTGGCTCAAGTATTTGGGTCCCTACCCCTGTAGAGTAGACCCAGATGGAGCTCCCGGCTCCTGGCCTCAGTCTGGCACAGCCTTGGCTGTTGCGGGCATTTGGGGAGTGAATGAGCAGAATGAAAGACCTCTCTTTCATTGCCTGTCTCAGAATTTCAAATGAATAAATTAAAAATTAAAAATATTGTTACGATTCTGTTTGTTCAACTGCTCATCTTTAATTTTGTATTTAAATTTGTATCTTATATTTTAGAAATATTAATATAACCTTTGTATTTTTCTGTCAAAACTCAAATGCCTCAACCTGCTAAATACATAACAGTGATGAAGGGAATGCTTTGCCTCATATTTATAACATAATGCTCCATTCCCAGGTCCAGGTAGGAGTCATTGCACAGCTTTACTATGGCAAATAGAAAGCTATGCAAACTTAGTAGAAACACAGATCTTAGGCATTTAGAAGCATAGTTTGCCTTCTGATTTGACAATTTTGAGTTGACATTCTAACATACATAATAGGACACATGGATATGGGGAACGACACAGAACCAATATAAAGGCCCTTACTCAGTTGTTTATTCCTCTTAGATGTTGTTATAGAAAATAATAACGGAATCTTCAGAAAAGAAGAGGTGAGGAGGAATTTAATAGCCTTATGAAGGTGCCTACAAACATGTTGAGCTAGAAATAGATGTAAGTCAAATCAAAGATGGTTCTTAGGGTGCACAAAATAGTGAATTTCCAAGCTGTTGCTGCTGCTACACTTTCAACATGGATCCTCTTAGCTAATAGCCTCTAGTCCTTCCCTATTTGATGTTTTTGGGACATTCAATATGTTTTACTTCCTGTGATCATCTCCTACTGAACGTTGAGAAGCCAAGAATAAAGTTGCTTCCTCTTTGTATCCCTTGTGTCTGACACAGTGTCTGGTGTATAGCATTTAGCAAATTTTGAATGAATGAATCATTTGTAGGAGGGAAATAATGCAAATGTATTTAAGCCAAAGGCAGCTTCTTGTTACCTTGGGGACCACTTGGAAAGCTTTTTATTTGTATGGTGATTTGGGGATTGAAATCTTTTGTAAAAAGTGAAAACGTGGGGCTGGCACTGGCATAGGCGCCGTGGCTCACGTGGTTAATTCTCTGCCTGCGGTGCTGACATCCCATATGGGCACCGGGTTCTAGTCCCAGTTGCTCCTCTTCCAGTCCAGCTCTCTGCTGTGGCCCGGGAGGGTAGTGGAGGATGGCTCAAGTGCTGGGTCCCTGCACCCGCTTGAGAGACCAGGAAGAAGCTCCTGGCTTCGGATCAAGCGCAGCGCAGGCTGTAGCAGTGATTTGGGGGGTGAACCAACGGAGAAGACTTTTCTCTCTGTCTATAACTCTACCTGTCAAATAAATTAAAAAAAAAAAAAGTGAAAACACTTTCTAATGCTGGATATCTCTCTGATCTCAAGGTACCAATATTGTATCCATGCGCTCCTACTTGTTTGTGGTAACTTCTTATTTCTGAAGTTCTTGTAACTTTAAAGTGCTCCACAGTCTGGGCACTGAGAGATCAGAGTGAAGTGGAAGGAATTGCTGGGACTGCCTACAGCCCTGGGCTTTCCTACTTCTCCACCTTTGCTCTAGGGTCCCGCCCCGCCCCCACTTTATAGGGAAATGCCTTTCTTCCTGCCTCCCTTAGGCTGTTTGCCAAAAGATGACTGGCGCTTATACCCGCCTTTCTAGGCTGAGCTCACATCTAACACATGTAACCTAACATTTGAAGCTGTGTAGAAAAACTCTTGTTTTCCTGCTCCAGGTACTGAGGTCATTGGTTTGTAGCTGTCTCTGTAGGATGTGGTGAAAAATGTTAGAAGAGTGGAAATAAAAGATCAGATTATTTTGGTAAAAAAAGGTTTGTTTGGAAACCTTACATGGTTTTTCATGATAGAACCTTTTGAGGACCCCTTGTCCTTTTAAGTTGTGTCTGTCTGTCGCACTGCGCCGGTTATTGTATCAGTGTTCAAGAATGTGAGGAGTAGCAACCATGAGATGCTGGATTCTCTGACTGCAGTTGATGACAGGGTACTTAAACTGAGCCTTAATTTCTCAGAAAAATGGCATTCAGAATCCAGGAGCCAGGAGCTTCCTCTGGGTCTCCCACGTGGGTACAGGGGACCAAGCACTGGGGCCATCTAAAGCTGCTTTCCCTGGTGAATTAGCAGGGAGCTGGATTGGAAATGGAGCAGCCAGGACTTGAATCAGCGCCTATATGAGATGTCCATATGGGATGCCAGTGCTGCAGGTGGCAACTTTACCTGTTATGCCACAATGCCAGCCCCCACAGCAGAGATTGTATTTGAAGTTCTCTTCAGTCAAAAGAGCAGAATGGAAAATAGTCTGATATTTCTGCTATTGGTGTTCCCATTCTGTGTGCTTGCAGGAGTCACAGCCTGAATTCTGGATTCTGACATGATTGTTTTTTTGATGATAATGCACATATTCCAAGAGCTTAACATTTTTTAAAAAAAAGATTTATTTATCTATTTGAAAGTCAGAGTTACACAGAGAGGAGAGGTAGAAAGAGAAATCTTGCATCCCCAACTGGCCGAAATGGCCGGAGCTGCGCTGATCCGAAGCCGGGAACCAGGAGCCTCTTCTGGGTCTCCCACACAGGTGCAGGGGCCCAAGGGCTGCCTTCCATTGCCCTCCCAGGCCATAGCAGAGAGCTGGATTGGAAGAGGAGCAGCTGGGACTAGAACCGGCACCAATATGGGATGCCAGCACTATAGGCCAGGGCTTTAACCTGCTGCGCCACAGCATCAGCCCCGAGCTTAACATTTTAAAAAATTATTTTTGCTTATTTGAAAGGCAGAGAAAGACTTGGACAGAAATAGAGACCTTCCATATGCTGGCTTACTCAACAAATTCCTGTAGCACCTAAGGCTGGCCCAGGCTAAATGCAAGAGCCAGGACCTGCATCTGGGTCTCTCACATGGGTGTCAAGGACATATGTACTTAGATCATGATCTGCTGCATCCTGGGGAGTTCATTAGCGGGACTCAGAGTCAGGACTTGAACCCAGGCATTCTGGTGTGGGGTGCAGGCTTCCTAACTGCTGCACCAAGCACCTGCCCTTGACTGTTTTATTTTTAAAAATGCATCTCACAGTTTTGAGAAATTTAGAACTGTTCCTGTGAAATTGCAGGCTGTTGTACTGAACATAGTTGCTGTGGCAGTCTTTGAAGAGAAATTAAAATGCAGGTAATGCTTTACATGGCCCACTTAAGTCTGGGAGACCTTTTCTGACTGTCCTCAGTGCTTTTGAGGTCCTGGTGTGAAAAGCAGAACTGCAGAAAGGCTAGAAGGGAGTCCACCTGCCTTCACAGAGGGCCCGATGCTAACAGAAGCTTGTCACAAAGCCACTTCAGTCTTCAACTTTCATTTTTATTTATTTACTTGAAAGAGTTAGAGAGGGAGATACCTGCTGGTTCACTGCCCATATGGTCACAATGCCAGCACGGGGCCAGGCCGAAGTCAGGACCCAGGAGCTTCTTCCAGGTGTCCCACATGGGTGCAGGGGCCCAATCACTTGGGCCATGTTACATTGCTTTCCCAGGCGCATTAGCAGGGAGCTGGATCCAAAGAGGAGCAGCCAGGACTCGAACTGGCGCCGGTATGGAATACCAGTGTCACAAGCAGTGGTTTTACTCACTATGCCATATAGCTGGTTCCCAGGCTTCAACTTTTAAGTCCATGGTTAAGGTTCTTACTTATTGTGTGCTTGAAATTCACCAAGTTGACCTCATGTGTTCTCACCTTACACAACAAAACCAAGTAACCCTGGGAGGTGATATATTAATTAGTTTGACTGTGGTAGTCATTTTTACAGTGTATTACAATGTACCATGAAATATCAGTCTTACATTGAATACCATAAATACATAGGAGTTTCATTTGTCTATCAAACTTCAGTAAAACTGTGACTGGGAAATAAAATAGGGATGGATGGAGTGATGGAGGCCCAGAGGGTTAGAGAGAGGTACAGCTTAACAGTTTCCCTCCCTAGGACCCCTGGAAAGGGATTATATGAGGCGGCTGTGGGAATCTCCTAGGTGTAAACACTTGAGAATTAACCTTTTTTTTTTTTTTTTTTTTTTTTTGGATTGGAGAGACAATACTGTGTTAGGCTGCAAATTTGGGCTTTAGGTTTTGTAATTTACTTTCATGAAATTAATTTTATTTTCCATTTAGAGTTTTGTTTCTTGTAGTAATAATCATTTACTCTTCATGCAGAAGTATAAGCTTGAATGTAGGAAATTATCCATAGGATAGCTGCTATGAGAGCAGTGCATTTCTAGTAATAATGTCTGTTACTGTATGAGTGTTTCTAGAATAGTTATCACAGACTTGGTGTTCATTCTTTCTTTTTATTCTTTTTTTTTTTTTTTTTTTTGCCAGGCAGAGTTAGAGAGAGAGAGAGAGAGAGAGAGAGAGAGAGAGAAAGGTCTTCCTTTTTCTGTTGGTTCATCCCCCAAATGGCTGCCACGGCCAGCGCACTGCGCTGATCCGAAGCCAGGAGCCAGGTGCTTCTCCTGGTCTCCCATGAGGGTGCAGGGCCCAAGCACTTGGGCCATCCTCCACTGCTTTCCTGGGCCACAGCAGAGAGCTGGACTGGAAGAGGAGCAACTGGGACAGAACCGGTGCCCCAACCGGGACTAGAACCCAGGGTTCCGGCGCTGCAGGCAGAGGATTAGCCTAGTGAGCCGCGGCGCGCCTCTTTCTTTTTCCTTTTGAGAATTACCCTAACAGTTGCCTTGGAAACCCCAGAAGGCAAATGAAGAGATCCTAACCATCCCCAAACTGAGAGAAAGCAAATTAGGACATCGATTTCATCTTTGAAGATCTTTATTTGTGGTGAAGAAATGAGCAGAAGTCATTGTACACTTTGGTTATTAACATCTGTTTTGTTTAGATGATTCTGATGTCACAAGCTAGGAATTTGGAGAACTGTTGTGTGTGCCTGTATATTTTTCTACATCAAAGTAGCTGCCATATGTTATTCAGATTTGATTTTTTTATATTCTTATACTGTAGGATTTGTGTCTAGTAAAATCTGACTCTTGCCTTGCATGCATTTTGGATTGTCCTTTAATAAAAATATGAATATTACTGTTTTCTGAAGGCCAACTTTGTATGTATTTAGATTTCATGGCAGCTCTGCAAAGCAGGCATTTTATCTCTGCAGATGAGGAGACAGATGCTGAGGAGCAAGATCATTGCCTCGAAGTCTTGTGACAGACCAACATGTGGCAGGACCTGGGTTGGAACTAAGACTGGTTAGTTACGCACATGTTGTCTCTACTACTCCAGCTGAATTACACCTTTCCCCATATTTCTTTTTTATTGTGGCCTGTCTTTACTCGAGTCTGGGTTACCAGTCTCTGTGGTCCTGCAGAAGCTGGGAATGTTGAAGTGGAGCTTGGGCATAGCGTATAGGCATCAGGGTAGGGGCCAGGCCATGAATGACGATGGGTACAGTTCAGCTAGCGAGGAAGCATGGTGTCTGTTTGATGGCTGACATGATCAAGAGGGCATCAGAGCCCTGGACAGGTGCTTCATGAGGGGCAGAGCATCCTTCAAGCATCATGTTGAAAAATGGATTCTCTTGTCTCATTGGAGTCAGCATAAATGGATCCTTTAGCTTCTTTTTCTTCCTGGGGCATCTCAGTTCCTGGGAAGTTTGTTTCTGAATTTTGAAAAGCAAGAACTTTTGGTGTGGATCATCAGTCTTTGAACTAGGATAGGTTTTCACTGGTCTAGAGCCTGCACTCTTGTCTAAACTCTTTTCTTCTTCAAACTGCCAGCTACCTCCATGAAAAAAGGAAAAAATCGCTGCACCCTAGGTTTATTTTCTTGTTTGTCCCATGATGCTATGTTGTCATTGTCCTAATGTAGTAACTAGCTGATTTAATAATCTAATAAATTTTAATTGGCTAATACAAATGTGTTAGAGGAAGACTTTTTTTTTTTTTTTTTTTTTTAAACAGGGAACTCCATGCTGTCTGTCTAGATCTAACTCCCTGGTGACCTTAGCAGTGAGAATTTTAATGTACAGGCTCTGGGGAGACACAAACCCCATGGAGTGTGCTCTTGTCTTTAGCTAGCACCTGTTTGTTGAAGGAAGTAACAGTGACCCTTGAATGATAGAATGACTTTTTTTGGAGGTAGAAGCACAAAAGTGTCCAAAAAGCAGCATCTAAACAGGAGAGAAAGTGATTTGCTCTTGACATTAGTTGGCAGGTGCATTCTCTTTCAGAGAGTGAAGATTGTACAGAATCCAAGTTAGGGCAGTTTGTAGGGAGGGAAGTGAGGTCGGGAAAATGAGCTCAGGGTGAAGCCTTTCTAATAGTGTTCTCACAAGCATGCATCCACTAAAAACAATTTGAAAGATGAAATATAAAATTATTCCATTTCGAGCATCTTGCTGAGACCTGTGATGGTTGTTTAAACCGTGCTGTGATGAGAGCCATGCCCTGTGAATGTGTAATATTTTGTCAGAACAGATGGTCATATAATGTCTCCTGCCCTGGTGAGTTTCAATTAAGGAGAAGCGACCTTGGCTGTAAAAAGGTAGGGTAAGAAAAAAAAAGCCTGTATTTGCAGAGCAAACTTGAACTCAACTGATTGAGTCTCGGAAACAGTTACCCTGTAAGTCTCTCTGTATTTGTTGCTATTTACCATTAATTGGGTGTTGATCATGTGGTTTGTTCATGCAGTTCTTATTTAAATATCTTCTGAAAACTATCAGAATGGTTGCTCTGAAGGCCTAAAATATGTTCTTATGCCGTGGATTTTCTTTAAACAGTCAACTTAACCATATGAAAATGTTCGAGCAGGTTGGATGCCAAATTGTACTAGAAGGATGTCAGCAGTGTCTTGCTTTATTTTGCTTTCACCCCTTATGCTTATGCTGTCTGCTCTGTAACTTTGAGTTCATATACCAGTCCTGCAGATGAGAAGTAACTCAAAAGGAGAAGTCTCAAGGTGCCTACTTTGCTTGGGAGGTTCAGAAATAGTAGTGGCGGGATCACTTCCGTCATAGGTGACAGTGGAAGGCCAGGACGGTTTGGAGGAGAGGAGGAGATGAGTTGATTCTGCTAGCATACATTGTTGCACTTCAGTCCCAGCACCATTGTGGTTGGCTGTCCTGGAATATATTCCCCGGTGGTCTTGATGAGAGGGAAGAATTCATGAAGAGATGACACTGGAATCCTGGGCTCCTGCTTGGGTTCTTGATCTGTAATGGGACCACATTCAGTGTTAAGCTCGTCAGAGGACTTTCACTGTGGTCTTTATAGGACTTGGCTTAGCTCACGTATGTGATGCTTTTTATAAGGGATCTCTACTCTTGGTACTCATGTCTTTACCTTCTTCCTGAAATGTCCTATTTTAGAAGGTAAGTTAGATAGTTTTAAATTAATAGGGTCAGTGCATATGTAAGTAGTTTGGCTATTTATTCAAGAAACTAGGCTTCGGTTGATCACTTTTTCATTAGTAGTCTCATTTGCTAGTTGTTATTATTTTATGTATTTGAGAGTCGGAGTCAGAGAGGAGGAGAGAGGAGAGAAAGATTATCCATCTGTTGGTTCACTCCCTAGATGGCCATAACAGCTGGGGATTGGATCAGGCCAAAGCCAGCAGCTTCTTTCAGGTCTCCCACGTGGGTGCAGAGGCCCAGGGACTTAAGCCAGTCTCTGCTGCTTTTCCAGGCTATTAGCAGGGAACTAGATCAGAAATGGAACTGCTGGGACATGAACCGGTATCCACATGGGATGCCGGAATTGCAGGCGGTGGCTTGACCTGCTATGCCACGACACCAGCCCCTGCTAGTTACTTGATGCTGATTTTTGTGCCATTGACCCTATATGAGTATGTGCCTGTCCTTTTTACCTCCAGGACTTTTTTGACTCTGCTTTTTGAGCAGTTGGAGGTTTGTTTGATTCAATATTATGGCTTTGCAACCTGGAGACTTCTTACATGAGGTGGTTTTTCATTGACCTGGATAAATGGAGAAGTTAACTATAAATCAATGACTCTGGACTTCTACCTTCCTCATTTCTCTATTAGTCACCATAGTCTAAGAGCTGTATTAAGTAGTGATACAGAAAGAAGTTGTTTCTGTTTTCAGAATGATTTTAACTGCTAACAATAGGTGGAGAAAGCCTTGTTGGCCATAGGAGACTAAAGATCTCTTGTGAGTGGAGCTTGCTGTTGTATCTTCCTGAATTCTCCTTCCCCTTTACCATCCTCAAAGAAGCCTGAGGATTGATGAGTTCAAAGGGAAAGACCATGTGAGAGGACTGGTTCAGAGATAATTCATGAAAAAATGAGACTTATCTTGGGGTTAAGCCCCTACTGGGAAATAGGAATGAAGTTTTGATTGCTTCATAGATGACTGCAAGATGTAATGTTGTAGAAGGTCTGGGTTAACTGCTGAAACCCAGGTTCTTATCTGTTAAAGCCTGTGCTGTTGCCACACTCCTGGTGGAGTTCAGTTCAACAGAGCATGCTGTGCTTGAAAATGATGATTTTGTGTTATCCCTATTGGACAGAAGGCTAGCCCTAGACAGATACTATTCTTAATGCCTTGGATAAGTGTGTGTTTAATGTCCTTACTTGCTGACCTGCTGAGTTCCAAGATATGATGAGTATGTTAAAACACATAGATTGTGATGTTGTGATGAAGAACTATTTTTTGGTCACAAACAAGAAAATTCTTTTTTTTTTTTTTTTTTAAGGAAAAATGAAGTAGTGAGCCAAGTTAGAAAGTAAGCCTCATGGATGGATATGGTGGCTGATCAAAGGAAAATCTGGGTGTCCTGATGTTAGGTTTAGTAGCTGAGGTTCAGTTCATTTCAGTGTTTGAGTTTGAACTCCACATGTAGTTACTAAAATTAAGTGGAAGCAGAGATGTGTTAAGCAGAGCAGAATGTACTGGAGGAAATACGTTCTTTGGAACCCAAGGTGCAGGCTTTAATGCCCAGGAATGCTTGGGAAGACTCCTACTGTCCTTTCCACTTGGCCACCTTCTCCTAATACCACACTGAGGCTTAGGTGTTTTTTTTGGCTTATTTATTTGGGAGATGCAAAGATAAAGGCAGGGGAATGGAGGGAGAGAGATCTTCCATCTGTTGGTTTACTCCCCAAATGACCTCAACAGTTACATCTGGGCCAGGCTAAAGCCAGGAAACAGGAACTCCCTCCTGGTCTCCCCTGTGAGTGGCAGGGTTCCAAGTGTTTGGGCCATTTTCTGCTGCTTTCTTAGATGCATTAGCAGGGAACTAGATTGGAAGTGGAACAATGAGTACTTCAGCTAGTGCTCTGATATGGGATGCTAGCATTGCAAGTGGCTGCTTAACCTGCTGTGTCATAATGCATGTTTGGAGGCTTAGGTTTCAACATGTGAATTTTGGGGAAAACAACATTCAGTCGATAGCAGACAGATACCTTGTCTTCAGATACTTAGGTTGGGGCTAGCGTTGTGGTATAGTGGGTTAAGCTGCTGCCTGTGATGCTGGCATCCCATATTGGTGCAGGTTCAAGTCCTTGCTGCTCCATTTCTGATCCAGCTTCCTGCTAATATGCCTGGGAAAGCAACTGAATATGGTCCAAGTACTTGGGTTCCCAACACCCACAGGGGAGACCCAGATGGAGTTTCATGCTCCTCCTGGCTTCATCCAGCCCAACCCTCGTTATTGTAGCAATTTGAGAAGTGATCCAGTGTACGGAATATCTCTTTCTGTCTTCCCTCCTTCTAACTCTGTCTTTCAAATAAATGAATATATCTTTTTAATTTTGTAAAAAGACTCATAGGTCTTTAACTCTGAACTCTTACATATCTCTTAGGGATTAGGACTGGCTAATTTAATTTGTGATGCAAAGTTGTAATAATTAAGGTCATTGTTCAGCTAAGGTGTGAACATATGAGAGGTCTTCAAAAGTTCATGTAAAATGGTTCTTATGAAAAAACTATGCATGGGTTTCAGATCTTTTTGCACCCAAGTATTCATTTCTTATTCCATTTTCCCATGACTTTTTTTTTTTTTTTTGACAGGCAGAGTGGACAGTGAGAGAGAGAGAGAAAGGTCTTCCTTTTCCGTTGGTTCATCCCCCAAATGGCTGCTAAGGCCAGCGCCGCTGTGGCTGGTGCTGTGCTGATCCAAAGGCAGGAGCCAGGTGCTTCCCCCCGGTCTCCCATGAGGGTGCAGGGCCCATGGACTTGGGCCATCCTCCACTGCCCTCCCGGGCCACAGCAGAGAGCTGGACTGGAAGAGGAGCAACCGGGACAGAATCTGGTGCCCCAACCGGGACTAGAACCTGGGATGCTGGTGCTGCAGGTGGAGGATTAGCCAAGTGAGCCGCGGCGCCGACCCCATGACTTTTGAAGTGCCTTTCTCCCTGACTTCTCAGAGACAAAGATAGAGGGGATATTGCCATATTTCACGTCTCAGTTTGAAAGGGTTGCTACTGTCCTTTCTGGGCTAAGCTGAGGCAAAAATAAATACCAAAGCAGTGGGAACCACACCCTTGTGTTTATTTCATCAGTTGCCATCTGTTCTTGCAGCTTTAGCTAACTCACAGATTCCCAGACTCCGAGCACGAATTACACTTGCTGTGTTGGTGAATGATCCCAGAGATGGATGTTGGTGTCTAAGGTTGATTCACCTCCTCATGGCCTTTTGTGCAGCCTCACTTTGAAGCCTTAAAGGATGACACAGATGATGCCAGCTAAACACTGGAAACTTACAGTATGCTTCTGGGAGATTCTCATAGGTTGAGATTCAAACAAATAGAAGACACATTTTCAGAAAGCAATGACCAGTGAACCAAGTAAGAACTGAATTACTGTGAAGGCAGTAGAGGTGGTTGAATGGGAATGTGTAGAGAGCTGGGAGGGGTGAAGTTCACCAGGGAACTAACTGTATTGTGCATCAGGTTGGGAGGAGTGATTGGAATGGAGAGAGGAAAGGACAGAGAGAGGAGGTGGTGGTGTTAGTAGAGCTGTGTGCAAGGGGTGACTGTTAGTGAAGTTAGATATAGTTAATTTTTGTTGCGAATGAGACACCTTCTTTCCTGTATTTCCCTTCAGGAGTTTTGAGTAGAATGACTTGCAAACAAGGATAGTTAGCAGAGCTACATTATAAGATCTCTAATGATCACATTATTTATTACTTAAGAAGTGAGCTGTTTGACCTCTTCCAACTGACCATTTTCTTGACATATTTTTTTGTGAAATAACTCTGGGTAGAGCCCTTTCCAAAATCTGATCAGAAATAGTGAACTTGAAAAAATACAGAAGACTGGGAGTTAGATGTCGATTATCATCAAATGCATGGTGCTTGGAAATCATGTCTTCTCACATCCTTGATGATGTCAACTCTTTGATTCACCTGCAAGATTACAACTTCCCTGCTATTTAAAATAATTGTTTAATTTCAAAATCTTATGCCATTTTCATATAGTTTTATTGGGTTTCTCTAACAAAGATGGTGACTATTTGCTTAATATTTTTCTTATACCTAAACATTGTGGAAAACGTTTTTGTTTACAACTACCTTGTTAAAAAAAATTGAGTTTTCAAACTCATGTTTTCTCATTTTCTGTCAGTCAGCCAGAGCCACTTAAATCTTGGCTTATTGGATGGTTTGGGGTGAAATTGCTGAAGACTCAGAATGACTTCTCCCTCCACGCATCACAGAACGAAAGCCTTTTTCGTGTGCTCTGTTCGACGACTGGGAGAATGACTGAGATGGTTGTTCTTCTGCCCGTGTTTGGTGCTGCTATAACAGAACACCAAGACTTGGACAACACCTGAATTTTGGAGGAGACACATTCCAAACACAGTCCCTCCTCAGGCCTACTTCCTGCCGCCTCTTCTTGAGAGTGGGCAGCAGTGCTCACTGCAGACGGGTCCTCCAGCCTTCCTTGCTCTCTAGCTCCTGGCAGAATTGGCTAATGGGAGGATGTCTGGAGAGCTGCAGGTGGGCTGGAGAGAGATTCCAGCATCACGCCCTTTCTCCCCTCCTGTTTCTCTACAGTGGTTTAGTTAGGGCTGTGTCCCACCACCTGCGTGGGCCCTCTTTCAGCTTTTTGTTACTGCAGTGAGACAGCAGCTTGCTGTCTCCTCTTTGCTGCCTGGACATCCCTTGCTGGTGCCCTTCATCACTGTCATGTCTCTGAGCAGTCTCCAATCAAGTCCCTTCTGTGCAACTACATGGGTAGCTTTGTGTAGTACGTGTCAGATAGTGTCACCATTTTAATGCCATGAAGCAAATAGTGCATCAAATTTACATGATTATAAGGGATATCTTGGTTTTATATATGCAGGGGCACTTCAAAAAGTTAACAGAAAATGGTGTTAAAGGGTAGACTTGGTATTGGATGTTTCGCTTGATGGCAGAGACATCAATTGGGATACCCGCATCCCATGGTGGAGTGTCTTGATTTGAATCCCAACTCTGCTCTGATTCCACTTTCTGCTAGTGTGTACTCTGTGAGGAAGCAGGTGATGGTTGAAATGTTTGCGTTCCTGCCACCCACATGGGAGACTTGAATTAAGTTCTGTGTTCCTGCCCCAGCCCTGGCTCTTAGGGCATTTGTGGAGTGAACCAATGGGTGGAAGCTCTGCCTGCCTGCCTGTCCCTGTGTCTGTATCTCAAAATCAATCAACAAGCACTTAAAAAAGACAAGTTTATTTTACTGAAATCCATGTGTGAATTTTTTCATGTGCATTAAGTAACTTTTTTGAAGACTCCTCAAATGCATGGAGTTCAAATGATTTGCATCAAAACTCTAAATTCCATTCTCCTGGGAAGCTTTTGCAGTATCCTTGTACTAAAATTTGAAGAAAATAAAATCAGGAAAACATGACTCTTAGAGTTGAGGGAGGTCTATTATGTTGCCCCTGGTATTTACATGGTAGTAATGATACCATAATATCTTTGTGTTCAGATTTGCCCATGTCGCAGGTTATGTCCTTGGGACTGATGAGAAATGAGTTATGGATCTGTTTTGAGACTTACTTCTTTTTTGTTCTGTTGCTTTCCAACAAGGTCTGGCACATTTAGAGTACCACCTGCAGTATCTTAGCTCTTGTCTCAGCACATCCATGATAGCATCAGGTATTGATTTGTTTTCCCCACAGATCTTTCCTAACTTGATAGGTCAAAGAAATTCCTTTTTTTTTTCTTTTTTAAAAAATATTTATTTGTTTATTTGAAAGGCAGAGCTACAGAGAGGCAGTGGCAAAGAAGGAGAGGTCTCATCTGCTGGTTCATTTCCCTAGATGGCCACAACGGCCAGAGCTGGGCCGATCTGAAGCCAGGAGCTTCTTCCAGGTGTCCCACGGGGGTGCAGGGGCCCAAGCACTTTGGCCAACTTTTGCTGACTTCCAAGGCATATTAGCAGGAACTGGATAGGAAGTAGAGCAGCCAGTGCCCATATGAACCCGTGCCCTTATGGGATGCCTGCATTGCAGGCAGCAGCTTTACCTGCTACGCCACAGTGCTGGCCCCAGAAATTCTTTTAATTTGGCAGTGAAAGTAAATGTTTTCTATTTTATTATTAACCAGTGGAAATAGTTGTTTTGTAAAAGAAAAAGTATATTCATTGGCTTTTTGTTACTACAGTGAGATACCTTAGGCTAGTTATGAAGGAAGGAGTTTTAAGATCAGATAGGCTCCACTGGTTTAGCTGTCTGGTGAGGCCAGAGAATGGCAGTGGCCAGACATGTAGAAGTCACATGATGAGCCAGGAAGTAGAGTGGGCAGGCTCACTCAGCTTTTATAACCAGCTCACAAGAGCCACCTTCCAAGGATATGTGCACTAAGGTCTTCTCTTCAACACCATAATTGGGCCAAGCTTCCACTCTCCCAACACCATCAATGGTAGACTGTGTGGTTTAAACTTTAAATGTCTGCATGAGTTGTGGAGCTGTGTCCTATTCAAACAATAGCACAGAGCTTGTTTTATGTAGCTAGACATAAAATTTGAGAGGCAAAGGGAGAGACTGAGCTCCTGTGCACTGGTTTACTCCCCAAGTCCCTTTGACATCTGGGGCTGGATTGATGCTGGAACTCAATCCAGGTCTCCTTCGAGGGTGACAGGAACCCAGTAACCTGACCCATCACGGCTGCCTCCCAGGGTCAGCATTCTCAGGAAGCTAGAGTTAGGATCCAGAGGAAGATACTGAGTTCAGGCACTCTGGTATGGGATATGGGCATCTTAACCTAAGTCTTAACTGCTAGGCCAACCACTCTCAATATAATTTTTAAATAAAAAATGACCACCTGATCTTCCACACTACAAAAGAAATGGGAAATTAACAGTTTGTATTACAAAACATTACCTGTTGATGTTTTAAGCCTTTGTGAAATGTTCAAATCAGAAAGTAAAATCAGCACAGGTAAGACTTGGAAATAATTGTTTGATTTTATCTTATAGATGTCTTAAAGTGAGTTAGGGTACAATTTCATGATACGCAAAAGCCTGTTACACCAAAAGTTGCAGTACTAAATTTGCAAGAATGATTTTCTTGCCCCTGAGACTTCAAAATTTGTCTTTACCAATTCAGGTGACTAAGAAAAGATGCAATGCTTTTATTTTCTGCTACCCCCCAGAAGTTATTCCTGTCAAACCAAAAATGATGTTGGAGTATCAAGGATGGATTTGCCATTAACTTATTATTTTCATACAAAGCTGCAATTAAAAAGAAATCTGTTAAAATTCCTTTCTAGACCTTTGGTTCACAGCAGAAAATCCTGCTGCGGAAGCCCTCCTCCGGTCAGCCTGTGTTTGCAGTTGGAGTGTTCTTTCAGACTCAAGAGTGTCTGTAGTGCAAGCTGGGTTGCCATGGTGCTGTGTGACATGAGGTGGCAACCCCACACAAGAGTTAAAGAGATGAGCAGTGCTCGGGATACAGATGACGGCAAGTAAGACGTGCCAGCAAGTTCTAGACAAGAGGGTGAACGAAATGTCTTAATCCGAAGAGGAAAAACTCCATTCCAAGGTTTAAATGAGATTCACTGCCTGATTATGCCCCAGATGGGCTGTTAGCTTTCTCAGGAAACTCATTCCAATTTTGTGTCTCCACACTGGTCCTCAGCTGCCATCTGGACTGATGATTTAAAATTAAAAGTTACATTAGAGGTAATCCTTTGATTTGAAATTTGGAATCTGTGTTTATGGTTAGCCAGACTACAGTGATACACTTAGACTGTTTGTTCAACTTCCCCACCCAGTGTGAATGTGGAGAAAAATAGGGATGGGTAAAAAAAATCAAAAAGCTGACATGAAACAAGAGGACAATGTGGAAATCTTCTTGAATTCCTTTTTGTAAGACAAATTTATTTTTATAAGCCTTGAACGGAAGACAGTTTGTTCTTCTTGGGATCACTGGAGCAGGTTTTGTACTCCTTCTCTTTTAAATATGATTCATCCAAGGGCTCAATTGTGAGATGAATAGGATAAATGAAATGGGGAATTAAGCATTTTTTTTTCTTAGTGTGAAAGCAAAAAGTCATATGGAATCTTTTTTTAAAATAATTCTTAAGAGTTACTGTGTTCTGGTGATCAGAACATTTTTGAGTCAACACACTTGAATGTGTAGAGAGTGACTGTGGTTCTGAAGGCTTCTATGTGGTTTTGTAAACGTAAGCCTTGTTGTTTAATTGTGGCTTTTCTGCAAAAATGAGCTCTTGAGCCCCATCTCTCCCCTCTCTCATTTCTTTTAGCGTCTTAGATCTAGACTAAGCATTTGAACAGCCGCAGCTAAGTGTTTCCACATTGGAAAATGAAAAGAACTTGGCTGGATATAATTGTGATTTTCACGGGAGGGGATTACTTTTCCCTTCTCTGTTTTAGAAGTCATATACTACCGTCGCTCTTTGGGCCGAACTGGCTGAAACAGTCGACCAGGAGTGAGTCTAACTACTAAATTTAGAAAACTGATTCATAATTTCTTGATCTAATACAGTGGGCAGTATTGTCATTGACCCATTCATTATTTCAGTGCTTGCCAAACCTAGAGTGAAATGCAAGACTGCTGCTTAACCCTTGACGGCCCTGGTGGTTCATTTCTGCTCAGCCTGCTCGTTTCGGAAGATAGCACGCACCCAGGACCTTTACTTGCAGCCCCTGACACCCAGGGGAACTGTGTCCCAGGGCAAATTTCTGTGCCTCTGGGAGTGTTTCAGAATTTAGACATTGGCTTTTCTTTTTCCCAATGAGCAAGTATGTTTTTATTTAAGCAAGGCTTTAACTCTCCTGTCTTATTGACATTTTCTAGGCCCTTCTTCAAGGGAGATTTAAAATAACTGGGTAATTACTCTTTGGGTGGACATTCGTTTGTCTTAAATTTACCCTTAAGTGACATTTGGGGTAACAGTTATTCAAAGAGCATTACCCAAATTGCCTCATTTCAAACAACCTGTCTCCCTCTCCACAAGCGTACCCTCCCCATCATCATTTTTGAGACAGTTTAAATGCCTTTTTTTTTTTTTTTCCCCTTAAGCCTCTTAAGACCGTGGAGGTGGAATGTACTTGGCATGCTGGTCACTATTCCATGAATTCGTAGACTAAATACACTGTTCTTTCTGTGGCCCTTCCAGAAGATGTGGTCATCCTTTAGACTTGCAATTAGCATCATTGTAAAACTGGCTGATGGAAAATGATATGTGAAGCTTATACTGTGTGCTTTCGATTGGATATTGCTGTGCTTAAGGATGTTAGGGGTGACCCAGTACTGCTTCACCTGGGATGTGCAGGAAGGAAATTTGAGAAGAAATCTTTGTTGTTTTCTTCATTGATACAAGGAATAGCTTTGATCTGAAGAACTGAAAAACACACACTCAGGTGGTTCATCAGGATGCTTTCCAAGGAAGTCAGGTGGGCACAATGTATAAGGAGGGTCCGGTGGTGTGGCACAGTGAGATAAGCTGCTGTTTGAGATTCTGGCATCTCATAGTGGAGCTCTGCTTCAAGTTCCAGCTGCTCTGTTTCCTATCCTGTTCCCTGGTAATGTGCCTGGGAAAGCAGAGGAAGGTGGCCCATGTGCTTTGGCCCCTTCCACCAGTGTGGGAGATGAGGATGGAGTTCATGGATCCTGTCTTCAACCTGGCCTAACCCAAGCCATTGCGGCTTTTTGGGAGTTAACCAGCAGATGGAAGATTTCTCTCTTTCTGTCACTCTGCCTTTCAAGTAAATATATCTTTAAAAAGGATGAGGGAGGCAATTTATAAGAAAATATCTGGATAATTCAACTCCTTTCCCTTTATTTCAGCCACTTAGGAAAAAGAAATGTATTTCTGGATGTCAGAATGATATGTTGGAATTGTTAATGCACTTTCCAGAAAAAAAAAAACATAAACAGGGAGAAATTAAATTTTGTGATATAAAATAATGTGACGTCACCAAGGAAAGTGATGGACGCTTTGGGGTTGTGACCCTCGGGTAATTTCCTGGCCAAGTCCCACAGCCTGTGGTTTCCCCTTCTCCCTCCTCCCCTCTCTTTTCTGCCTGCCTCCTGTTCCTCCTATTGCTCCTTCTAAACCAGGGTTCAGTCTTTCAAGAAGAGTGGCCACACTAAGTCTGTGAAGTTCTGGTTTCTTTATGATTCTTCCCTGTGAACCAGCCTGGGATGAGGGAAGAAAAAAGCCTCGGTCTCTTGTCCTCTGGCTCGTCTGTGCATCTGGGTGTCTGCTAAATATTTACTCCTTTTTTTGGTGTATATCATAAATATAACATTAGGAACATAGTAATCATTCCACCATACCTGCCCTCTCACCCACACCTCCCCCTTCCTCCTCCCTCTCCTGTTTAGTTCGAGAAAGAAAAAGAACCAGAAAGGAAGAATGGAATAAAAAAACTAAGAGAACTGTTCCTCAATGTCTGTATAAGGGCTGTTCTGAGTTACTGCTTCTCAAAGGTGATTTCGCTTTTCCCCTTTCTCTTTTCCTTTCCTTCCTCTCCCTTCCTTGCTTTTAGAAACTTAATTGTCTTTAAAGACGAACCCAAGGATGACACATCTTTTGTGAGCTCTTAGACATAACAATAATAGCCTCCATTTAATAGACTAAAAGGAAGTGGTTCTATTTATTCTCTTACCCTCCAGGCTGTGCTCAGGCCTGGGCTGTGAGGAAGGAAAGTCCACGTTATGGAGGCAGTAGGCTATGTGCAAAGACTGTGGCATTCGCAGTCAGACTTGACACAACGTAAAACACTTAATTTTTTGGATTCTCCTCTTAGATAAGAATATCTAGTTTGAAGAGATGCAAGAATGACAAATTCTCCTATATGAAGTGTTTTCTGCATGGCTTTGTACAATTGGGAGGTCCTTGAGAATTGTGATTATAATTTTGTATAACGTTTTTGATCAATTAAATTAATAGGTGGAATTTTCTAAGGCTTGAGGAGATAAAGCATGAATGGTGAGCAGTGCTTGAATAGAGAGACAACAGTTTGAAGCATGTGTACATTTTATCTGGTTTAATTTTCTTTACATGGCCATGAGATAAGCATCATTTTCATCCCAGCTTCTGGAGGAAAAAAAAAATGGCAGAGGATGAATTTATCTTGGGTGGCACAGTCAGTAAGTGGTGTGGTTGAATGAAGCAGAAGGAGATAAACTCAGGGATGTAATGAGAGACATGATATGGGGGGGGGGGCAGGGCCATGACCATGACCACGTAGGTTAGAAAAGAAAACATTTAGTTCGGTTTGGTTGGGTGGGAGAGTTAGGACAGGCTTCAGGATAAAGGTGTTATTTAAGCTGGGTATAGAAGGAGTGAGTATGCAGGGGTGAGTCAGAGATAGGAGCCAATGAGAAGAATGTGATGTCTGGAGGTAAAAGCTCTGGGTGGTGCCTAGGAGCAGTGGGCAGCCTCGCTGGCTTTGTGAACTATGCTGGATGTGTGATAACCAGCCCCAGAAGTAGCTCCTGGACACTGAGCTGGTGCTGGCATTCAAGACTGGATAGGGTTTTAGGGCAAGCCTTCCCCTGCCCAAGGCTTCCGGGTGGCTTTTTTTTTTTTTTTTTGACAGGCAGAGTGGACAGTGAGAGACAGAGAGAAAGGTCTTCCTTTGCCGTTGGTTCACCCTCCAATGGCTGCCGCGGCCAGCGCGCTGTAGCCGGCGCACCGCGCTGATCCGAAGGCAGGAGCCAGGTGCTTCTCCTGGTCTCCCATGGGGTGCAGGGCCCAAGTACTTGGGCCATCCTCCACTGCACTCCCTGGCCACAGCAGAGAGCTGGCCTGGAAGAGGGGCAACCGGGACAGAATCCAGCGCCCCGACCGGGACTAGAACCTGGGGTGCCAGCGCCGCAAGGCAGAGGATTAGCCTAGTGAGCCGCGGCGCTGGCCCTGGGTGGCTCTTAAAGGCTGAACGTTGATCAAAGTCAACTCAGAAGTCAGGTGCCTGCTTCAGAGAAACGTTGTGCAGCGGGAGGGGAGAGGATTGAAGGTGGCAGCACAGAACATGAGTCAGAATGTCAGAAATGATGCTTGGAAAGGGAGCCCAGAGAATTCTCTGAGCCAAGGAAGGTCTCTACTGGGTCTTTAACAGATGTGGGCGACTCGACATGGGCTGCGAGCAACTTGTAAGTGTCCTCTGTGCAGTATTGAAGGAATGTAAGAGACAAAAGGCTGGGCAGGTAACTTGTGGTGGTGGTGAGCACAGAGGACTCTAAATGCCAGCATCAAGTTTGGACCAGGAGAATTTGATAGGCTGTTGAAAGTTTTTTTTTTTTTTTTTTTTTTTAAATGAGGAGTAGTGACATGGTGGATTGTACTTGGAGACTGCTCTGGCATTTGTGTGAGGGTGATTTAGGTTGTTCAGAATTTTTAGGGTGAGCCTTTATGTTGGAGATAGAATTCAAAAGACATTGCATTCAATTTGATCTGGAGGGTGGGAACTAAAGGAGTTAAAAATGGCCTTAATGTTTTAAATAACATTTTCACTGGTGAATTAGATATTTACATGATTCTGGTTGACAGGCCCAGTGCTAGGTGCTGGATGTAGAATGGCAAGCAAAAAACTGGGTGTGTGGCTGGATGGGGTGAGGAGTGGAGTGAGAAGTGGCTTCCTGAGGTTTGGCGCCTGGGGAAAGTGGTATGACATGGACTGAATAGGATGGATGGTGGAGCAGTGGAGTTGGAGGCCCTGATGAAGCGTTTTGTTGTCATGACTTGAGGTCAAGGTCAATTACGGTAAGTAATTAGCTATAAAAGCAGACACTGGACAGAGGTTACAGGTGGCAACAGATGGAAAATGGATCAGAAAACAAAGAAAGTGTTTGAGACCTGGTGGCTCTACTTCTGACTAGCTTCCTGTTAATGTTCCTGGGAAAGTAGTGGAAGATGGCCCAAGTGCTTGGGTCCCTGCACCTATCTGGGAGATCTGGAAAAAGCTCCAGGCTCCTAGCTTCTGCCCAGCCCAGCCCAAGGCATTGCGGCCATTTGGGGAGTGAACCAGAGGATGGAAGACCTCTCTCTCTCTGCCTTGCCTCCTCTCTCTGTTACTCTGCCTTTCAAATAAATAAAAAATAAATATTTAAAGAAAAAAAAAAAAGGTCTTGTAGAGGCAAGAAGGCAGAAGACAAAGCCTTGCAAGCAAAGCTTAAATGTTAGGGGACAGAAGGAAGATGCTGTAAAGAGGGTGGAGAAGTAATCAGTAAAGCTTAATTTTTCTGCCTACATGTTTTCCTATGGTGTTTTCAAGTCTTCCTATGACATTAGAACAGGGTTTATTTACCTTGGCATAGTTTGGCATTTGGGGCCAGATAACTGTTAGGTTGTATGGACCTATGCAGTGCATTATAGAATGTTAGCATTGGATAGCACTTCCTCCCCCCAGTTGTAACAGCCAGAAGAGTCTTTTAGACTTGGTCAGATGTACCCTGGGAGGCAAAATCACCCATAGTGGAAAACCACTCTTTTACAGTTTATGATTTTCATTTTTTCCCCGTGTATATCCTGCCCAAACCACAGCCAGAGAGGAATTATGAGGCAGTCACTGCCAACAAAAGGGTTGAACCTTTACTTGGCTGCAGTCATCTTGTGACTCAGTTCTCAATAAAGTTACGAATAGGAAGACGTTGGAAATCATACTGTGCAACAGTTTCCTGTGTTAGGGGAAGTGTGGACTTGCAAGACTGTTGTTTTTTTTTTTTTTTTTTCTTTTTTTTTTTCTCTTGCTCTCAACAGGTCTGGGCTTGTGGAGCAGGGGAACTTCAGCTCTGGAAGTTTGGGGAATTTATTAGTTTCTAAAAGAATGATTTTTTTTTTTTAATGGAATTCCCTATACAATTCTGAGAGGTTTTAGGAGAAGCCAGTGATTTAAAAGTGATTTAAATGACCTATCAGGGCAAGTAGGTCTAGATAGGGGTCCTAGTGACGCTCCCTAAATGTCTGAATGAATTGACAGTAGACATCTACTTGATTCTAGTGGTTTCCACGTACCCACTGCACTACCTTTTTACCTGCTAGGTGCTCATGAGTGATTGAATTGAAATCCTGGCTGTCAGTTCAGCTTGAGGAATTCTCTTTTGATCTTGAAAGAGGAAGAAGTGATGCTTGGAGGAAAAAGCTTTAGCTTAAATCCGTGCAGGATAACAAAGAACAAGTTCATGACTATGTCAACAGTGTTCATGTCTTCGTTTTCATTTGAAATCTATGTTGTAAGATTGGCTGTGGATTGGGGGGTGCTTGTTAATCAGTATCGGCGAAGATGTTGACTCAACCCAGGGCTGCTTTTTTTTTTTTTTTTTCTTATTCTTCCTTGGCATTCTCCATGTGCTCCTCTGGCCTTGGAGCCACAGGCTGCTGTCTGACCAGTGCTTGATGAAGATGTGCTTATTGTAATCAGTGTGACCTGATGTGCTATTCACAGGACTTGAGGAATTGAGTGAAAAGGGGGAGGCAAAGGAAAAATAGAACCGTTTCTAAGGAGTTTGATGTTGTGTTTAATCCTTTAAAAGCTCATAAATGTTAAGAGTTGTTTTCATTTATAAATGGTGAAATAAAAACAAAGATGTGAATGGATGTACGTAAGACAGAGGGTGGGGGGTGGTGAGCCCACAGGAAATATCTTTCCTTAGTGCGCCAGGCAGTTTTCTATAACCCCAAGTGGCTCCAACGTCCTTTCTGTCTTTGCAAGGAGCAGAAAGCGTCTATTGCATCTGTGGCCACCAAACACAATTTGGGCCACCTTCTCAGTGCCCTTCGCAGGAGCACTGAGTTCTGGCCTCAGGACCTGGGGTGGCACTAGTCCATAGAAACAGTTTGTAAGAGGAAGAAAGGCACAAGGACAATTGATGCCAAAGAGAATTGGCCAGGTTCATATTCATCCATCTGCTCTCCCTTGCACACAGTTCTCTCATCCCTTCTTTGACATTTTTTTAAAAAAAATTTATTGCAAAAAGGTTTTAGATTTATAGGGAAATTGAGGACATAGTACAGAGAGTTATCACAGGCACTATTACATCTTAGATTGGTATGGAACATTGGTCACAACGAATGAGCCTATACTAACATTGTTATTCACTGAAAGTGTATTGTATTCACTTTTCTTCTCTGTTTACCTTTCTTGTTACGGGATTCCATCCAGGATATGCCACATTACCTTTGTCATGTTTGCACTGTGGCAGTTTTTCTGACTTTCCTTGGTTTTCATACTTTGGTAGTTTGAGGAATACTTGTTGGACATTTTGTAGGATGTCCCTCCTTTGAGATTTGCCTGACGTTTTTCTCTGATTGAACTGAGGTTATACCTGTTGAGGAGGACCACAGAGTTGACATACGTTTTCATCATGTGGTGTCAAGTGTCCACCAAATCTGGTCCCGCTTGTCAGATTGCTCCACTGTAAACTGTAAAAAACTTCAAAAGCAACAGTGATATCAAAGGCCAGAACACTCCTCCCTGCCTTGTGCGCTGTGCTCTTGGGAAAGAAGTCACTGTGTGTAGCCTGCACTTAGGGAATGAGGAGCAATGCTCAACCACCTTGAGGGTAGATTATCTACATGAATTATTTGGAGTCTTCTGCATTGGAAACTTGTCTTCTATTTATTCCATTGTTTCTATCAGTATGGACTTGGGATGCTTCTTTTATACTTGGTGTTACAATGCTATTTCATTTTGCTCAAACTGTCCCAGTTTTGGGCACTAGGAGCTGACCACTTGACTTCTGTGTTCTTTTATTGGCATGCATACTTCCTTCAGTGTTTCTGGTTTGTTGTTGCTGTTGTTGTTTTTGTTTTTAAGCATTCCCTCTCTGGCACTAAAAATTGCCACATTATGTGCTCTGTCCTGCTTTCTTCCCAGTGTGGAGTAGTGTGACACATGATATCCTTGGTGTCCTCTGGGTTGAGATTGGCCTCAGCTTCACTGACCAATTCACCTGATCTTTATGATCTGTTGTCTCTAATGCGAATATAGCATAAGCCTTTAGCTAACAGAAGTGTAGACATTAAATAGATGTAAAGGAGCTTCCCACTTACTAGTTAGCAATCCATGGTCTTGTTTTGGACATTGAAACACATCTCCAGACTTCTGCCTCTAGGTCTTGCCACAACCACAGAACGTGTTTACTGAATGAACCAGTGCTTGTTCAGTGAATGCTGTTCTTCATACTGCAGGCCATCTGTTGTTTGCCCAACTTAATGTATGTAGATGGGTAAACTTTTTCCTTTCTGCATGAATATTTTAGTTTTTAGTTTCTTTTCTGGTTATCTTACTTCCTTGTATCACATATAGCATAACAGTGGCTGACAGGTGTTCTTGTTGTCTGAGAAGCAAATGATGGAGAAAGTGGGCAACAACTTCAATTGAAATGGAAAAATAGTGGGGGAGTAGAAATAAGCTTTGGGGATGGTGCCATTTCCTTTCTTGCTATTCCTTCAGACTTTAAATTACTTGCACTGGATTCTTAAATCATTAGATTGCCAGTGAAGAATGATGAGTGAATACATTTTGGAACCACATGGGATTTTGACTTAAGGAAGAGACTTGTCTTTTGGATGATTAGCATAGAGTTCTCCAGCAGGGTCATAAGTGAAAACATGGTGGCATTCAGTACAGCAAAGGCAGAGTGGAGGAGGCTTATTTATGCTGTTCAATGCCATAATGAGTAAGCTACAGTCCTCTAGTAAGTACAAGAATGGGGAAGATACACATATGCATTTTAAACATTTTTTTTGATACGAGGAGGATAGTGGGTCATATGTGATATTTTCTAACATATGTTCTAAAAAGTAAAATTGGATGAAGAGTAGATGTTGATGTCTGAGCTGGGCCAGAGCTCTTCCTCCTCCAGTTCGAAATGCTGTCAGGGGTTCTTACTGATCTTTGTTAAGTCCTGCCTCTGAGAAGAATGGTTGGTAAACGGCATACATATATCCTGACGTGTTGGGGAGGGGGCAGGAAGGATAAGTGCTTGAGAACAGACTTTTAGGCTACAAATCATTGGTGGTTTGTTGGTATTGGGAAGCTGTTATGTCCACAGCATTGAGCTGCTTGTATGGACTCTGGGGTTCTAGAAATGAGTCTTTTTGCTCCTTTTGCCAGAATGAAGCTCAGTGTTACTAATATGGGAGGCTGAATTAGGAAGGGCTTGGGAAGCAAAGATTCTTCTGACAATCAATGCATCTTTATTTCCGGTCCTTTCCAGAGCAAATTTTTCCCCTGTCTTCTCTAGGAAGCTGATCTAGTTCCTGTCCTCTAACTGACCAGTACCTAGAATGTCAACAGAATGACTCATGTCCCCAGTATCCTGTCCTTGTTCTAGAGAGAGGACTGTTTGCCTCTGGAAAACACAGAGCTTACCTCTGGAAAAACCCCAAGGTTGGTGTTGCTTCAACAGAGCTTTCCTTAAATGGTGTCTTGGATTTTTTTTTTTCCTTTGTGACTTTTTTAAATGGAAGTGCTAGTTTTTGTCTACTTTGTGTGCCAGGTGATTGACAATTAGAGAGCTTTAGGTAAGGAAAGGACCTTGAAACAAACTGGTCTAGAAACAAAGGTCATCTTGCAGCGAAGTGATTTATGATCCAGAAACTGGTCTTTGATAATCATGACTAATTAGTACCTGGGTCACCTGACTCTTGGTTGTGTCTCTAACTTGAGGGTTGTAGTAGGATTTCAAACACTTCATTTTGATATCTAATTAAAAGTTCTGTCTGTGAAGATTGATGGTGATCTCAGTGGATGTTGAAAACTACATATGACAGTAAAATCTTTAAGAAAAAGCATACATGATACATGCTGAGTCATTCATTATTCAGGAGCTACAATTGTAGAGGAGTAAGAATTTTCCTGATATTCAGGATGTTCTGTCACTATTCAGAATTAAGGCATATTTTTGCCAAGTCTTCCCTCGGGGCTTTGTTCAGAAGGGATCTGGATTAGACTATTCTGTTGTTTCAGGCTCTGAAATTTTATGATTTCGTATTATCTATGAATATATGTTGCATATCTGCCACGTGGGTAAATCCTTATCCTAAATTTTGGTATTTGAGAGCTTGGGTGTCATGTTATTTACCTTGTCAAAAATTATCTCAGTTCCCAAAATTGTCTGCTGGGTTCAGTTGAATTCTTTTTATGTTTTTAAAGAAGAAAAAAGCACTGATCCTCAAAAGTAGAGACAAGGGCTGTAAACAATAATCAAATCTCAAAAGTGTCAATTTCAGTCCTATGCATCACTTTTTTTGTAGTCTATTAGTTACCACAGATCAGGGAAAACATGACATTTGTCTTTTTGGGGCTGGCTTATTTCACTAAGTATAATGGTTTCCAGTTGCATCCATTTTGTTGCAAAAGACAGGACTTCATTTTTTTTTTTTTTTTTTACAACTGAGTAATATTCCATAATGTATATATACCAAATTTTCTTTATCCAGTCATTGTTTGATGAACATCTGAGTTTCTTTGCTGTTGTGAATGGAGCTGTGATAAACATGAAGGTACAGATCACTCTTTCATATGCTGGTTTTCATTTCATTTTGGTAAATTCCCAAGAGTGGGATGGCTGGGTTATATGGTAGATCTATTTTTCAGATTTCTGAGAAATCTGAAAATTATTTCTGATTTCATTATTTCACAATGGCTGTATTAGTTAACATTCCCACAGCAATGTATTAGGGTATCTTTTCCCAGACATCCTCACCAGCATTTATTGGTTTTCGATTTCTGTATGAGAGCCATTCTGATGGGTGAGGGGAAATCTTACTGTGATTTTGATTTGCACTGCCCCAAGGGCCAGTGATCCTTGAGCATGTTTGTATGTGTCTGATGGCCATTTGAATCTCCTCTTTTGAAAAATGCCGATTCAAGTCCTTTGCTCATTTCTTAACTGGATTGTTCGTTTTGTTGAGTTTGAGATCTTTATAGATTCTGGATATTAATCCTTTATCAGTTGCATTGCTTGCATATATTTTCTTCATTTTTTGTTGATTGCCTCCTCACTTTGCTTAGTGTTTCCTTTGTAGTGCAGAAACTTTTTAGCTTGGTATATTCCCATTTGTCAATTTTGTCTTTCATTGCCTGTGCTTCCAGGGTCTTTTCCAAGAACTCCTTGCCTGTGCCAGTGTCTTGTATTTTTTCCCCAATGCTCTCATCTGGTAATTTGATAGCATCAGGTTGTAGATTTAGATCCTAGATCCATTTTGGGTTGATTTTTGTAGAAGGTGTCAGATAGGTGTATTGTTTCACACTTTGGCCTGCAGAGATCAAATTTTCCCACAGCATTTGTTGAAGAGACTGTCCTTTCCCCATGTATTGATTTTAGCTCCTTTGTCAAAAATCGGTTGGTTGTAGGTGAGTGAATTTACTTCTGGGGTTTCTATCCTGTTCCATTGGTCTGCATGTCTATTTCTGTGCCAAAACCAGGCTATTTTGATTATAATTGTCCTGTAATATGTCTTGAAATCTGGTCTTGTGATGTCTTTGTGTTTAAAATTGCTTTAGGTATTCAGGGGTTTCTTGTGTTTACATATGAATTTTTTAGCATTTTTTTCTAAATCTGGGAAGAATGCTGTTAGTATTTTTATTGGGATCGTATTGAATCTGTAAATTATTTTTAGTATGGGATTTTGGTGATATTCTTTCAGTCCACAAACATAAGATTCTTCAATTTTTTGGTGTCTTTTATTTCTTTCTTTAATGTTTGGTAATTCTCATCATAGAGATCTTTGACATCCTTGGTTAAATTTATTCAAAGGTATTTGATTTTTTTTTTAAGCTATTGTGAATGGAACTGATCTTACAAGTTCTTTGTCAGCGAAGGCATTATCAATGTATAGAAGGGCTATTGATTTCTGTGTGTTGCTTTTGTATCCTGCAACTTTACAACACTCTCTTATGAGTTCCAATAACCTTATTGTAGTCTTTTGGTTCCCTTTATATAGAACCAGGTCATCTACAAACAGGAATGATTTGACTTTATTATTTCTAATTTTAGCTCTGGCTAAAACTTTCAGAAATATATTGAATAGCAATGGTGAGAGTGGGCAACCTTGCCTGGCTCCTTAGTGGGAATGTTTCTAACTTTTCCTTATTCAATATAATGTTGGCTGTGAGTTTGTCATATATTACCTTGATTGTGTTGAGGAATGTTCCTTTTATAACCAGTTTGGTTAAGTTTTTTTTTTTTTTTTTTTTTTTTAGATTTATTTATTTATTTGAAAACCAAAGTTACACAGAGAAGGAGAGGCAGAGAAAGAGAGGTCTTCCATCTGCTGGTTCACTCCCCAATTGGCTGCAATGGCTGGAGCTGCACTGATCTAAAGCCAGGAGCCAGGAGCTTCTTCCAGGTCTCCCACGCAGGTGCAGGTGCAGGCGCCCAAGGACTTGAGCCATCTTCTGCTTTCCCAGGCCATAACAGATCAGAAGTGGAGCAGCCAGGACTCGAACTGGTAGCCATATGGAATGCTGGCACCGCAGGTGGCAATTTTACCTGCTACACCATAGCGCTGGCCCCAAGGTGTTTTTTTTTTTTTTTTAATCGTGAAAAGATGTTATATTTTATCAAATGCTTCTCTGCATTTATTGAGGTAATCATTTGGTTTTTATGCTTGAGGTTGTTAATATGATATATCACACTTCATACTGTCTTCCACAGTGGTTACACCAGTTTACATTCCCACCAATACTTTTCCCCACATCTTTGCCAGCATTTGTTTGTTGATTTCTGTATGAGAGCTATTCAAACTGCAGTGAGGCGAAACATTGTTGTTTTGATTTGCATTTCCCGGATGACTAGTGATCGTGAGCATTTTTTTCAAGGGTCTGTTGGGTATTTGAATTTCCTCTCTTTAAAAAATCCCTGTTCAGGTCATTTGCCCATTTCTTAACTGGATTGTTTGTTTTGTTGTTGTTGAACTTCTTGAGCTTTTCATAGATTCTGGATGTTTACCCTTTATCAGTTGCGTAGTTTGCGTATATTCATGCTTTATATAGCATTTGTGAGGTGGTGGTGAGGATGTAGAGAAAGGAAATAAAATCATGGTCCATAACCTGGGTTAAACTGTAGCTGGAGTTTTTAGAAGTTTCAAAACAAGAGGAAGAGCAAGGAGTAAGTTTCCCTGACAGTAGGAGAAAATAGTATTTATAGGTCTGTGGGGTAGGTTTCCTATTGGATGTGGGCTATAACTGAGAACATTTAATGAAATTAGTATTATCATGGCTGCTGGAGCAACTTCGGGTACCAGGTAATGTGGTGTTTTGGTGCAGTTTTGCCATGGTTGAGACCTGATGAATGAGACTGAAGCCAATGATGATACTGATGCTTTGTCCAGGACTTTGTATGTGTGTTCCTCCATATAATTCTTGCAACAACCATTTTTGATGGTCATTAAGAGAAGTAAAGGATTTGCCCAAGGTGATGTGATTTAGATGTGGAGCTGGGACTTGATATCATGATGTAGTTCTGTATGTCCTCAATGATGTCAAGATTAATAAAATAAACATTGAACCAGGGAAATATTTTGGAGGCAGAAGTCACAATTACTTAGTAATACACTAGATGCATGAGCTTGAGACAAAATGAATAGGCAGAAATTATTTAAAAATTGTAGTTCTCCGGGGCTCATGTTTGGCTTATTGAGTTAAGCTACCATCTGTAATGCTGACATCCGATAGGGGCACCAGTTCAATTTCTGGCAGTTCTACTTCTGATCTGGCTTCCTGCTAATGTACTGGGAAAGCGGTGGAACATAGCCCAAGTGTTTGGGACCCTGCTACCTGTGTCGGAGACCTGAATGAAGCTTCTGATTCCTGGCTTCAGCCCTGGCAGCTGCAGCCATTTGGGGAGTGAACCACCTAATGGCAGATCTCTCCCCCTCTCTTCCCCTCTCTCCCTCTCTCTCCCTCTCTCTCCCTCTCTCTCTCCCTCTCTCTCCCTCTCTCTCTCCCTCTCTCTCCCTCTCTCTCCCCCTCTCTCCCTCACTCTCCCCCCCCCTCTCCCCCTCTTTCCCCCTCTCTCCCTCTCTCTCTCCCCCTCTGTCTTCCTCTCTCCCTCTCCCCTTCTCCCCCTCCCTCTCCTCCCCCTCCCTCTCTTCTCCTCTCTTCCTCTCTAACTCTGCTTTTCAAATACATAAAGTAAATCTTTGAAAAAAATTTAGAGTTCTGTAAAAGAAGCACTGAGCATAGCAAGCGTAAATGATGAGGCTGTGTCTCAGCCATGTTTATGAACTCTATTTCCTAGAAAACAGCCAGTAGCCCATAATCAATGTTAACTTCATCTTCAGGTCTTCAGAAAACAACTTCACTACAAGTGCTTGCCATTGGTATGGAACACAGGTTGTGAAATGATGCTTTTGAGCCACAATCTTGTCACACATACTGGTGTTGATTCTGGCTGGGCCAGTGCGCACTCAAACTGGACCTCAGATTCATCATGTTGTCCTGTCACTTAGTTAATGACCTAAGTGGTGTCTCAGTGCAGCAGTACAGTGATAGTCACCGATGGTACGACCATCTTCAGAAGGACCGCATTTATTCTGATTGCTCCGTGTCACCTCTCAGCAACCACTTTCTAGGAGAGTGAGCTGTTGGACTGAGTTCCTTCTGAGTGGATGCAGCATTCATTCTGAAAGAGGCCTCAGATTCTCAGATCTGACTGAGCACCATGTAGCTCACCAGATTTCTCACTGACTTTAGGATGGTGCTAGCTGAAACTTGGTACTGGGGCTTCAGTAGTGAATTGGACAAGTGACCCATGGCTGGTTGACTGCTGTTCATATACACACCACCTCCCAGTGTCTGTCTGTGCTTGGCTTTTTAGATTTGTAGGGTTTGAAAGAGGTTGATCCATTTCCTGCCTATCGTATAGGGTCATCACTACTTGTAAGGGTACGCAGGTTAATGAGAGAAAAGCATAACAAATTGATCTGATAGTCTTTTTTTTTTTTTAACTTTTATTTAATGAATGTAAATTTCCAAAGTACGACTTATGGATTACAATGGCTTCCCCCCCATACTGTCCCTCCCACCCACAACCCTCCCCTTTCCCACTCCCTCTCCCCTTCCATTCACATCAAGATTCATTTTCGATTATCTTAATATACAGAAGATCAGCTTAGTATACATTAAGTAAGGATTTCAACGGTTTGCTCCCACACAGAAACATAAAGTGAAAAATAATAGATGATTTTTTTTAAATGATGATAAAATCGATCTGATAGTCTTGACAGGACAGGGCAACCTTTGGTAAGCTAATGAAATTTTGTGCTTAGGTTTGATGAAGCAGGGACAGCTGTGTAGAAACAGGGTTGACCACAATGGTGTGATCTGACAGGAGTAGCCTGGGGCGGGAAGCCGAGCAAGGCCTGTCTGTCTGGATTCTTGTTGGCCTGTCATTGTAGCATCTCTTCCTTCAGGGTATGGGACAGGGTTTTTCTGGAAAAAGAGTCCTGATTTTCCTTATGGCCAGTCTTGCACAGAGATTTGGGGGTGGGATGGGGAAGAGGGAAAGCTGGGAGTTAAAGCAGTGTTTTTAGTCTTTGTGGCTGGCTTTGGAGAAAAGAGGTTCTGGTTTCTCAGATCTGCCTTGAAGGGGAAGAATTTCTGTGGCTTGCCTGAGGATGGGAAGAAGGGAGAGAGACAGGAGGGCAAGAGAAGGTGAGCACTTCACTTTGGGGTCATTTTGTGAGCCCCAGTACACCCACAGGGAATGGGTGACTGCTGTTACTCCCTCCCTTTGCATAAGCTCCTTATTTTTCCGAGTGAAGAAAAAATGGAATCCTTCCCTCAGGAAGGATTTACTTGACTAACAGTCTCAACTTCAGGGGAGGCTTATTTTAGTGTTGTAAGCAACATGGCCTCAGGCACAGCTTATTGACTACCCCGAGGGGTAATTGTGGGTGTCTTGTTTGGTCCCCTTGCTCAAAATTACTTCTCCCGCTCGCTTGCTGCCAAAGCACTGGTGGACTGGTAGCAGTTAATGAGCTCTGCTTAGAGAAGAGCGGCCACCTGGCTCTGGATGGCTTAGAGCAATACTCTGTTTATAAGGAGCATTCTCTGTTCCGGCTCTCCTCACCCCCAGGAAACATCTCCTATTAGAAGAAACCTGTGAATCCATTGGTTAGTTTCCAGTTCTTTCCAAAGGGGTAAGCAACCAACTGTGCTGTTCTGAGAGAATTCAGTGGAAGCAGGCAAGATTTTTGGTAAGAGTTGAGGGAAGAGACATTCTGAGGTGAGAAAGTGAAATTATATATTGCAATAAAAGCCTAAACAAATATCAGGCATGCTTGGTTGGGTACTTGGAGGTATGTGTGCCAGTGAAGTGGTGAGTGTTCTGCATACAGCCAGTGGGAAGCAGAATGCTGGGAGAGAACTTGATGTTTGCTCAACAAGAAACGTGCCACACGATTTTCTTTCTAAAGATTTACTTGAAAGGCAAAATGACAAAGGATACATGGGGGGTGGGGGTGGGGAGATCAGTCTTCCACCTGCTGGTTCACTCCTCAAGTGACTGCAGCAGCCAGAGCTGGGCCAGGCTGAAGCCAGGAACTCCCCCATGGGTGGCAGGGTCCCGCATGATTGAGCCATCTTCCAGTGCGTTCCCAGGAACATTAGTAAGGAATCGGAGCAGGAAACAGAGTGGTTGGGATTCTAACCAGCAGTATGATAAGGGGTGCTAGCGCTACAAGCAGAGGCTTAACCTGCTGCACCACAATGCCGACCCCAAAATATACCAAATTGTTCAGGAGTCTGACATATGCTGTCTTTGCTCATCTTACTCATACGTTTCAGTAGCAATACTCTTCTGGAAGGAGAAGTGGCATACGAAGTTACCCTAAAAATCCACTCTCCTTTTACTTTTCTAAGAAAAATTCCACCCACCTTGGGCCAAGAGCCAGCCAGCTATTTACCCCTATTAGAGTAAGTAGGATTACGGCTCAGCACAAATACAGTCAGGTGCTGCATAGTGACAGATCACATACATGACAGTGATCCCCTAGGATGACAATGGAGCTGACAAGTTCCTATTGCCTGGTGGTGCCTTAGCTATCCTGATGTTGCGGAATGTGTCACATGTTTGTGGTGATGATTGTGTAAGCAAGCCAACTGCACTGCCACTTGTGAAAGTGTAGCACACATAGTTATGTACGGTACATAGTACTTGATAATGACAGTACACAGCAGTGTTATTGGTTTATGTACTACTTATTTTTATCATAATATTAGAACATACTCTTATAAGACAAGTAAACTGTGGAACAGTACACTGTGTTACGCCAGCAGCAGCCTGTTGCATCCAGAAGCCACATTGCAAGACTGACCCGCCCCATCCCCGTCTGTGTGAGCACCCAACATGATGTTTGCACAGGGATGAAATTGCCTAATGATGCATTTCTCAGAACACGTCCCTGTCTTTAAGCAGTGTATGACTGTACTGAGAAAAGTCCTGGTCATTTGTTCACTTTACTAATGAGGTCCTGGGTCATGCTGGTCCCCAGCTTCGCCTCCGTTTCATTCTCAGTAAATCTCAGCGAATTGCTAGACCTAGAAGAGTATGTTGTGCTTGCATGACTACTGTCGAGTCACACTTCTGGGGAACTGAACTCACTCTTTTATCCGGAGTCTTCAGACACCCTGTTGTCTTCTGGCTTTCAGTTAAGATGGTAGTTCCTGGATGAAAAAGGGGCAAGGGTGTGGGGTAGCCTTAGTGTGCATCTTTTGTGGTGGAGCGCGGTAACCCCATTATGGTGGTCCCACAGCTGAGGTCATAAAGACATCCCAGGTGTCATTTGGACGTCAAGTGCTGGTCATGTACTTGTTTTGGATCAACCTCTATAAGATTTTTGTTCCCAGCAGTACTTCATCAGCCTGTGCTGACTGCAAGCTTTGGTTTCCTTTTTCTGTGTTGCCTCACATTGAAGTCTGTCTGCTCTGTTGAGCCTGCAGAAACGAGACTGGTTCGTGCTGTTGACTTTTGTCTTTGAGCCTTTGGAGGAGACATTTTGGCCTAGTGAAGGCTGTCCTTGTGTGTGGTTTTCAGGAGCTAAGTAAGGCACAGATAAAAGACAGAAAGATGGGTTTCCTCCCCAGGGTCAAAAGGAAGGGAGGCAAAAAAAAAAAAAAAAAAAGACTGTCTCCATGGGGATCTCATTTGAGTGCTCTTTAGAGAATAATGTTTTCTTTTTTTTTTTTTTGATAAAGATTTATTTATTGGGGCCCATGCTATGTCTCCCATCTCCTTCTCTGTCTCTCTCTCTCTGTCTCTGTCCACCCTTCAAATAAATAAGTATTATTTATTAGAGGTGCTTATTCTCTGATAATTATTTATTTTAAAGGCAGAGAGAGTGAGCAATCAAGGTCTTGATCTTGATCTTCCATCTACTGGTTCACTCCCCAAATAGCTGCAGTAGTCAGGGCTTGGCCAGGCTGAAGTCAGGAGCCTGGAATTCCATCTGGATCTCCCACATGGGGGGAGGGACCAAGCACTCAGACCATCCTCTGCTGCTTTCTCTGGCACAATAGCAGGGAGCTGGATCAGAAACAGAGCAACTGGAACTTGAACTGTTGCTTTGGTATGGGATGCTGGTGTTGCAAGGGGCAGCTCAGCCTGCTGCGCCACAATGCCAGCCCCCGAGAAGATGTTCTAATTCTATCTTTACTTCACTTAATTCTTACTTCTTCTTTCTTTCTTTCTTCTATATGTCTGTGAAAAGTATGTTAGTTTTCTTAAAATTAGAAACACAGTTCATTCTAGTCTTGGATTGAACTGGTTTTAATTTTGGCGATTTCCTGGATCACTAGATTTTTATAGCCCCTCTTCAGAAGACATCTTTTATAATGACAATAACATTCATGAAACAGAAGATAGGAGAGACTTTTCAGTTCTAGCCTGAGGCATATTTATTCTGTGGCCGGATGGTTCTCTGTTCAGACATTGGCTCCCCTACCGAGCGGCAGCACTTTTATAACAGGCATTTCTGACAGACTCAGTGGTGACAAATAGAAAAAGAATTAAAGGCCATTTCACAGAAGGTCTGAAGCCTGTCCATTTCCTCTATCACTCTTCCTTCCTCTTCTTCATTTCTGTGGCTTCTCAACACTAACTCAAGTGTTGTGCCTGTTCTCCTTATTCCTATCTGTGCAGAAGGCAAGACAACCCTTGACTGATGGTGGCAATGACATTGAAGTTATATTCAGAGAAGAATGGGGAATAATGTTGCTGGAATTTCTTCATTGAGTGTCTGTACCTACTGTGAAACAAAAAAAACAAAGAAACCTGCTATCACCACCAAAAACCTAGGGAGAACTTCTGATAGGAAAAGTAGAGAAAGATGAACTGAGCAAAGCATAATTTTTTTTTTTTTTTTTTTTTGACAGGCAGAGTGGACAGTGAGAGATAGAGACAGAGAGAAAGGTCTTCCTTTGCCGTTGGTTCACCCTCCAATGGCCGCCGCGGCCGGCGCGCTGCGGCCGGCGCACCGCGCTGATCCGATGGCAGGAGCCAGGTGCTTTTCCTGGTCTCCCATGGGGTGCAGGGCCCAAGCACCTGGGCCATCCTCCACTGCACTCCCTGGCCACAGCAGAGAGCTGGCCTGGAAGAGGGGCAACCGGGACAGAATCCGGCGCCGCAACCGGGACAGAATCCGGCGCCGCAACCGGGACTAGAACCTGGTGTGCAGGCGCCGCTAGGCGGAGGATTAGCCTAGTGAGCCACAGCGCCGGCTGAAGCATAAAGTTACCAAAACACTTCTGCAGCAAGTAGCTATGTTAAAGAAAAATTTACTTTCCAAGAGTGAAGAGATCTATGCCTTAAAGATAATCAGAGAGCTAAAATGAAATGGAAACTTAATTCTTTATCTTTATTTAATGAATTAAGTGTTTTTTATTGTTGTTGGGTTACACATCACAAATGATTGGCAATGACGTTATAGTTGATGCTATTGAACTTGATGAGGGCATTGAGACCCAGGAAAGTTAATCAGCCACCCCCTCTCCTTTCTGTCCTCACACCCAGTAGACAGAAGACTAAGACGTAACTTTTATTTAACTATTACCTTTAAAATTTCCCGCTACCCTTCTTCCTTCCCCTCCCCCTCCTCACCTCTCTTCCCCTTGAAGAGTCAGGATAAATGCAGAATAAAGGCTTTGTAAGAGATTGACAAGTCAAGATGACTGATGTTTTTGGGGGTGAGCAGGCAATGACAGAAACACTGCATCTCCACAGTAACACCCAGCTTTGAAGGCAAGGCTACAGTACAGCCAGCTTCTGTGGGATTGGGTGTGTACATTCACTAATCATTTCGTTGAATTGTCTGAGCTCTGTTGTCCTTGAGGAGCATAGATTGTGCTATTTTTCATTGCATTCCTGACGTGCTTTAAAAGAAAGCTGCTACAATCCACTGTCGTTGATTGATGCCGGGAAAGTTTGCTGCACCTAACAATAGCCCTTCTCTGTGAAACACTCCATTGATAGTTTTAGAACTCATTACTGCTAACCAAACAGTAGTGGTTTTATTACTGTACTAATGGAGCCTGGTACTTGGAGGCTGGCACATGAGGGAGGGGAGCGGGTGAGGTAAGTGATGTGGGCAGGACAAGTGGGTCCCTTTCCATGATTAGTGGTGTCCCCCAGCAAAGTGGTTAGGCAATTTCCAATGAAGTAATGTGATAATCTAGATACAATGCAGGGTCTAATGTGCATATGCAAGGATGCACTAAATGAATTATTCCTAGCAGGGAAGAACAAGGGCTTTTTTCAATAAAGAGTCAGCAAGACGGCAGAGTTTTCTATGGCCTTTTCCAATGGAGTGACTTGCTTTCCTAACAGTGCGTGGAGGCGAACAAATGATTTGTGAAAGATATGACTGCTGATGGACATGGGACTTGGGTAGTCTTGGCAGACAGAGTCCTCTTCGCAGCGGACAAGACAGACCAAGTGGCAGCTTCTGTCTTCCTTTGTGTTTTTTGTAATCTACTTGGATCCTTTCTTTCTTCCCTTCCTTCCTTCCCCCCCAACCCATGCTGTTTTCCAAGATTTGTTGTGTTTATTATTTTAATTGGAGTAGTTTTTCTACTTCCCTCTAACCTAGTTCCTGATGTAGATGAGGTTAAATCCACCATCTTACAATTTGTGTTCTGTTTGACCTGCTTTATGATCTCTTCTTTCTTTATTTTTTTTTTTTTAGATTTTTTTTAAAGATTTATTTATTTATTTGAAAGAGTTACACAGAGAGAGGAGAGGCACACACAGAGAGAAAGGTGTTCCGTCCACTAGTGTACTTCCCAGTTGGCTGAAACGGCTGGCGCTGCGCCGATCTGAAGCCAGGAGCTTCTTCTGGGTCTTCCACGCAAATGCAGGGGCCCAAGGACTTGGGCCATTTTCTACTGCTTTCACAGGCCATAGCAGAGAGCTGGATTGGAAGAGGAGCAGCCAGGGCTCAAACGCTGGCCCCTCTTATTTCCATGTTGACTGTTTTTGGACTAAGCAAAAATTTACTGACTTTCTCCTGTCTATGAACTTGTTGATTATACATTCTTTCATTCTTCTATTGGTGATTACTACGCAAGTTACAGGGTATAATCTTGACTTACTATAATGCAATACAGATTCTCCTGTGACCTACTTATTTTGCATACTGCTTTCATTTAGAAAATGTTGCTGTTCCTTTTTCCTCTGCTCTGTGTCTTATTTTATATTTGTTTGGAAGAAAGAGAAAGAGAAGGAAGCAGAGGGAGTGGAAAATCATCCATCTACTTGTTCACTTCCCAAAGGCCCACAATTTCAGCTGGGCTAGACATGAGCCGGGAGCCTGGAACTCAGTCTAGGTCTCCAGTGTGGGAGACAGTGACCCCAGTGCTGGGGACATCACCTGCTGCCTCTCAGGATGTGCATTAGCAGGGAGATGGAATTGGAACTAGAGCTGGTGCTTGAACCTATACATAGTGACAGAGGGTAAAAGCCTCCCTAGTGCATCTTAACCACTACACCAAAACCTGCTCTGAGGTCACCATTTTTTTTTTTTTTTTTTTTTTTAAGATTTATTTGAAAGGCAGAGTTACCGAGAAAGATCTTCTATCCACTGGTTCACTCCCCAAGCGGTTACAATGGCCCGAGCTGGGCCAGGATGAAGCCAGGAGCTTCTTCTTGGTCTCCCATGTGGATACAGGGGCCCAAAGACTTTGGCCCTCCTCTGCTTTTTTCCCAGGCTCATTAGCAGGGAACTGGATTGGAAGTGAAGTAGCCAGGGCTTAAGCCTGTACCCATATGGGATGCTGGCCCTGCATGCCATGGCTTTAACCTGCTACACCACAGCACAGCCCTGTGGTCACCATTCTTAATGAATCTCTGGCAGTGGATTGATTTTATCCTTATTTCTATGTGAGTCCTCCCACAGTCGCTCTGAACTTGTGGAACTTGCTTGTGCGTTGCACCAAATTTGTTGCTCAGTGTTACCTGTCCTTGGAGATGCTCTAGTCAGAAGTGGACAATCCTTATGACTGAGTTGTCAGCTCTCCAGGGTAAGGGTGGAAGCTTCCTAGTCTCCTTCTGGGGCTATCCGCTCTTCCATAGCAAGGACTGTCTTGCCCTCTTCTAGCCCAATACCTGATGCATGGAAGCCCACTGTTGCAAATTTGAAGGATCAGGCATACTGAAACTAGAAGTTAGAGTCACTTTAGAGTTAAGGTGTGAACTTGTGTGTTTTGAGTAAGCTTGAATCTTTAAAATTCTTCTGCTTCTGCCAGTCTCTTCCAGCTACTTCTATGAAATGAATGATTGTTCTTGATTTCTTTTCATACCTCTACTGCTCTGTGTCCTGTACAGTCACATTGACTGTCAGCCCTAACTGTACATACCCGAACACTTCCTGAATACTATAACACAAAACTTACAGTGATAGAGCCCCTGAATATCTTATACCTGCCACCGTTTTTTAGGGGACTGTGAGGAATATGTATTGAAACATTGAGTGAATGATCCTGGAGTTAGTTCCTCTTGGGTTTGTAGAGCTTCATATTCTAGAAGCATATAAGGTAGAAAATTCCAGAACAGGATGTATCAGCACGGATTTGGCTATGCCATGGGGCACTAAAATATTAGGCAATTTTAAGCTGTGGTGACAAAACCTACCATAAAAGCATGAACCTTGTTTTGAGTGGCAGCCTGATGTCCGTTCAGTTATTTTTTAAAATAACCCCAGATATTGCCGGCACTATGGCTCACTAAGCTAATCCTCCACCTGCGGCGCTGGCACCCCAGGTTCTAGTCCCGGTTGGGGTGCCGGATTCTGTCCCGGTTGCTCCTCTTCCAGTCCAGCTCTCTGCTGTGGCCCGGGAGTGCAGTGGAGGATGGCCCAAGTGCTTGGGCCCTGCATGTGCATGGGAGACCAGGGGAGGCACCTGGCTCCTGGCTTCGGATCAGCACGGTGCACCGGCTGCGGTGCACTGGCTGCAGCGCACTGGCCACAGTGGCCATTGGGGGGGGGGGTGAACCAATGGAAAAGGAAGACCTTTCTCTCTGTCTCTCTCTCTCACTGTCCACTCTGCCTGTCACACACACACACACACACACACACACCCAGAGATTGATTATGTTTATGCATATGTCCCCTTGTCAATGACATGGCTTTTTGAACCATGCAGCTCTGTGCTCAGAGACAACGTGGTCTGTCCAGAAGAAGCATTTGTCAAGACCCAAGTTCACCCTCTACCTGTGTACTTGTTGAGAACCTATGGATAAAATATAGTGCCTGAGTCGTCCTCATCAGTGTACTGCCAGGATGACAAAACCTACCTCACTTCACTGGCTTATGTAGGTATAACATTACATTTTGGTTCCTAAACATGTTTGTGAGTCACTCTACAAATAGTATTTGTGCATCCCATTTTCTTCTAGCTCGGATAGAGCTTACGTAACATTTCTCTTTTTGCGGTGGGCGATAATGGCACATACTGAGTTCAGGAGAGACTTTTTACTTTTAGCCAGGCTGTTTGGTATCTACTTCAAGGGTAAGCTTGTTGCCCATGAACCATTTTGGGGTCCTAGGCTATGTAGAAGTCAGAGGGCAGGTAGTGCTACCTTGAAGCACTGTATGTGTTCAGCGAACAGTTTTCTCAAGATACATTTGAAGAAATTGTTTCCTTAAGCAAAGGCACCAGTTGATGGGAATTGACATTCCAGAGAAATATTTGCCACAGTTTCTTCTCCCAAAGTGAGTGTGGTCACCAAGGGCAACAGCAGCAGCAACCTTTATCCAGCCAAATTCAAGAGCTGAATTGAGATGCCCCTTCTATGGCTGCCAGCAAGCATGAAGTTTGATGGGTGGGAAGTGGACATCCAGGACTGGCCTCACTGGGTTTTGGGTGAACCTCATTTATTGGAGCATTTGCTGTGCATGGATGGAGGAGACTTTTTCAGAGTTGTGAAAACTATTTCCTCAGGTATTGGGGAGTGGAGAGAGAGTTTTGAGGGCATCCTGCTCAGTCCTCAGAGGCACTATTGAAACTGTTTCTTCGGTAGCCATGGAGACCAGAGATGTTATCTCCCAATATCCTAGGAAAGCTGCAGGTGCATGGTGCAGGAGGGGAGGAGGACACTTCCTGGGGACAGGGCAGGAGCTTTGGTCTGGAGTTGACTTGAGAAGGGGTAATGAGAGTAACTAGTGGCTACCTTTTTCTTTTCGACTTCTATGGAGAATGAACCCATTTTCTAATTTCTGTGGAAAACTGTGCCAGAGTTTGGCCCTTACTGGAGAGGGCTGGCTAGATGTTTGGTGAGGTATCCTTGAGGTCTCAGTTGGCCCAACAGTTGAGGTGAGACCACAAGTAGATTAGGACACATAGGGTGTACACTTCTTGCAGGTGCTCAGCTGTAACCTTTATAGATGCCTCCTGTTCCTTGAGCACAGGTTTGTCCGTGTCGACTTCGGTCAGACCAACCCTGGGGTAGTTGTATGATTTTGAGGTGACTTTCAATGAGATGAGATTTTTTTGTTGCTCTATTTAACTCTTAACTATACCCTACTGGGATTAGTTTTAATTTCCCAAGTGTTACAGCCAAGGCATGGAAATGTAGGTCAAGTAGGGAATAGAATTAAAAATACAACATCCGGACACACTGTAAGGTCAACCAGTTAGAACAGCTCAGGTAATCAGTTAGAGCAGCCTGTAGTTACCAACCCATGTGGATGTTCTGCTCCAGAATAGCCCCAGTGTCTTCCAGGTGGACAGTGTGCGTCTAAGGAGACTTGAAATAATGAGATTCGGCTTGGATGTGTAGGTCTGGGTAGGCAAGCCTTAATGATCCAGGTGTACGTTGCCAGCTCTGGGTGTCTATAGTGAATTACAATTCTCTGTTGGCTTCTACAGTGTCATTTATCAGCCCAATCTCTTTTGGAAATGCAGAGTCACCTGAGCAAATATAAGGCCAGGTAGACATACACATCTGACATGTGCAAGATTCTTTCAGCCACATGGAAAACAACTGAGTTTATCTGTGAATCCAGATGATTCTTCTCTTTGGTGGCTAAGAATTGATGAAGAGGTGACTGTTGGTTGTATTGAATTTGTGCTTGAGATCTCCAGATGCAGCTTAAAGGTTATGGCTCAACTAGAAGAATTTGAGTTCACTGAATGGTGTTGACATTGCAGAAAATTGCTTGGCTTTCAGTCACCTGACTGTGGGGATAGGGAAATAGCCTTGGTTTTGGTTTGCCTAGTGTGCGTCATGACAGTGGCACAAGAGAATATTAAGCAATAGTCTAGGGTCTTGGAGCTGGTGGGTGTGCGTACACAGACTTGCTGCTGTGATCTGTGCACACAGAACCAAGATAACCGAGACCTTGAGGATAGGACGAGAGGCTTGCTTTCAAGGCAGAAGATGAGAAGGCAGCAAACGTGCCAGCACATGATGGAGCTCCTCTTTTGCTCGGCTCCCATCTACATTGCTGGCTGCTGCTCTGACATGCTTCTGTAACTTCACCTTCTAGGTGCCTCATTTTGTTACTGTTAAGAATCCCACTGAACCCAAACTGTTATTTTGACCTACCCTGTCTGTTTCTTTGCGCACCAGTGAGTGTAAGTAAATGCATTGATTTTTAAAATTAGAACAGCTCTCATGGAAGAATTGGAACCTAGGGAAATGGCCCATTATTACACTGCCTTTTGCATGGTGGCTTCTTCCCCAACCTTTTTTTTTTTACCCCCACTATATTTACTTATTTATACTGTAGTAAAATGTATGATAAAATTCAGAAAGATGGGAGGCCGGCACTGAGGCACTGCGAGTTAAGCCACAGCGTGCGGCGCTGGCGTCCCATGTGAGCGCTGGTTCAAGTCCTGGCTGCTCCGCCTTCAAACCTTCCCTACTGATGTGCCTGGGAAAGCAGCAGAGGAGGCCCAAAGTACTTGGGCCCTTGCACCCACGTGGGACACTCAGAAGAAGCCCTGGCTTTGGCCTGGCTCAGCCCCAATCATTGCAGCCATTTGGGAGTGAACAGCAAGTGGAAGGTCTCTCTGCCTGTCCTCCTCTCTCTGTAATGCTGCCTTTCAAATACATAAATCTTTTTTAAAAATTTCACAAAGATGTACCATTTAATGGCAGTGAGTACATCCATATTGTTGTGCAACTATCATACCACCTCTAGAACCTTCTTACCTTTCCAAACTGAAACTCTGTCCTCAGAAAACACTAACTCCCCGCATCTCCCTCCCCCAAGTCCCCAGTAACCTCTGTTTTATTTCTCAGGCTCTGTGATTCTGCCTATTGCAAGTAAGTCCTTCAAATGGAATCATGCAATTGTTTTTCCTTATGTGTCTGATATATTTCACTTAGCACAAGTTGTCAAGGTCCAGTCATAATTTTAACGTGGATCAGAATTTCATTCCTGTTCAAGAGGGAGCAGTATTCCATTGCAAGGATGTAAGGATGTATTATATTGGGTTTATCCTTTTTTTTTTTTTTTTTTTGATGGCCATCTGGGTTCGTCTGTGACTCCTGACCATGGTACTTGATGCCATTGTGAACATTGCTATTTAGATATATATTTGAGTTCCTGCTTTGAATACTTTTGGTCATACAACCAGAAGTGGAATCAAGTCCTTTGATAATTCTTCATTACCTGTTTCAGGAATATCATACCCATGGCCACAGGAGTTGTACCATCCTACATTCCCACTGGTAATGTGGTTCCTGAACATCCTTGTCAACCCCACCTTTTTGTTTCTTTGGTAATAGCCATCCTAATGGGCGTGACATGGAGCATCTGATTGTGGTTTTGATTGCATTTATGAATAGATTAAAAAAATAGATTAATACCATGTCTGCAATGCTTTTGTCCTTAATTCATTTTTGTCATGTTCTCTTTGCCTTTTTTTTTTTTTTTTTTTTTGACAAGCAGAGTTAGAAAGGTCTTCCTTTTTTCCATTGGTTCACTCCCTCAAGTGGCCACTACGGCCGGCGCGTTGCGGCTGGCGCTGTTCCGATCCAAAGCCAGGAGCCAGGTGCTTCCTCCTGGTCTCCCATGCACGTGCAGGGCCCAAGCACTTGGGCCATCCTCCACTGCGCTCCTGGGCCATAGCAGAGAGCTGGACTGGAAGAGGAGCAACCGGGACAGAATCCAGTGCCTCAACCGGGACTAGAACCCGGGGTGCCGGTGCTGCAGGCGGAGGATTAGCCTAGTGAGCCACGGCGCCGGCCCTTTCTTTGCCTTTTAAAGCAACTGTTTTTAATTCTCTCTAGGATCCATCTTGAAGTTCCTAGTTCTTTAAAAAGTTGGAATTTGAACCAAGAATGCAAATACAGGCTTTGCCTTAGAAAAGGACAGTATAAAACTCAATGCAGGCCAGCGCCGCGGCTCACTAGGCTAATCCTCCGCCTTGCGGTGCCCGCACACTGGGTTCTAGTCCCGGTCGGGGCGCCAGATTCTGTCCCAGTTAACCCCTCTTCCAGGCCAGCTCTCTGCTGTGGCCAGGGAGTGCAGTGGAGGATGGCCCAAGGACTTGGGCCCTGCACCCCATGGGAGACCAGGATAAGTACCTGGCTCCTGCCATCGGATCAGCGCGGTGCGCCGGCCGCAGCGCGCCGGCCGCGGCGGCCATTGGAGGGTGAACCAATGGCAAAGGAAGACCTTTTTCTCTGTCTCTCTCTCTCTCTCACTGTCCGCTCTGCCTTTCGGGAAAAAAAAAAAAAAAAAAAAAAGTCAATGCAGGTACCCTGAGCATAGCCTGTGTGGAGCCTATAGGGCTGTGGCCTATTTTGGGTCTCTGGGGGTGTCTGTTCCAGTGATCTTTTTTAAAAAAAAATTTATTTATTTGAAAGAGTTACAGACAGAAGTAGAGACACAAAGATTTTCCATCTGCTGGTTCATTCCCTAAATGGCCGCAATAGCTGGAGCTGAGCTGATCTGAAGCCAGGAGTTGGAGCCTCCTCGGAGTCTCCCACATAGGTACAGGTGCCCAAGGACTTGGGCCATCTTCTGCTGCTTTCCCAGGCTCATTAGCAGGGTGCTCACTGTGGTATGGTGGGTTAAAGCCCTGGCCTGCAGCACCAGCATCCCATGTGGGTGCCATTTCAAGTCCCGGCTGCTCCACTTCCGATCCGGTGATCTTATTTATGGATCCTGCAGACCATGAGGGAGAGAGTGTCAGTAAGAGGCACGTTTCTGCTGAGACAAAAGCACATTAGCCCAAGGTTAATGCCAGGCATGAGACACAGCTAAATCATCCACTTTATCATCCTTCCCTAAGGCTGAGATGCTTTAAAGTAGTTTGGGAAAACTTTGAAGGGGTAGGGAAAGCTTGAGAGTAGTTTAAAAACTTGTCCCCTGAAGGCCATTGGTTGGTTAAAAACCCAGTTTTGCCAACAGGCTAACGCAGTGATTAAGCAAAAAGCTTTGAAAAAGAATCTTAAAATACCCCATTAACAGAGATTACAGAGTAGGGTTACTCAACACCAAAGTATTGAAACAGAAATGAATGCTTTGTGAGAAGACTGATTTGGTCACCAAAAATTATAGAAATGTTGAGACTATACAGGGTATTCTTATAAGCAAAGTGGAAACTTGTAGACCTGAGTTTAAAAATGTTCACAATGAAACTTCATGTGTAAATGTGATTTTAAAGCCAAAGTTGATTGTTGCTTCACAGTAGGAAAACGTTCACACTCCTTTGCTACTGACTACTTTGTAACCTGCAAATTTTGGAAATGAACATCTATGGGTATTTCTGATCTCAAAGAACCAGCTCTTAATAAGCTCTGTCTTTGAGAGTGATTGCGTGTGTTACCAGGCAGATGTGACAAGGATAGTTCTTGAGGCACTGAGGATAGCACTGGGGCATTGAGTTTCAATAGTGAGTTCTGTGTTTCAGGGAGGAGCTGACCACATCTGCCTCCAAAAGTCTCCAGACACAGCTCTGAGTTGCCAGTCATTCCTGATTGATTATTAAGGTGATTGGCAGATGAGAGCAAAGGGGAGAATGAATTGAATGAACCCAAGGGACTTAAATCACATTGTGGAGTTAAATTTCATGGTGACATTACAGGGGGTGACTTGATGTGCCTCCAGAAAGTTACTTAGAAACCCAGGGATGGGGGCCAGCACTGTGGTGTAGCAGGTAAAACCGCCACCTGCAATGCCAGCATCCCATAAGGGCACTGGTTTGAGTTCTGGCTGCTTTACTTCCAATCCAGCTCTCTGCTGTGGCCTGGGAAAGCAGTAGAAGGTGGCCCAAGTGTTTGGGTCGATGTACCTGCATGGGAAACCCAGAGGAAGGTGGCTCCTGGCTTTGAGTCAGCCCAGCTCCAGCCATTGTGGCTATTTGGGGAGTGAACCAGAGAATGCAAGACCTGTCTGTCTCTGTCTATCTGTCTGTCTGTCTGTCTCTCTCTGTCTTTCAAATAAATAAATAAATCTTAAAAAAAAAAAAAAAAAAGAAACCTAGGGGTGCAAAGGACTTTGCTAATTCCGCTATGAACCTGAAGTTTAGAGATAGCAGGAGATAGAGTGCAAAACTTAGATATGGGAAGCTAGGAATTTCTAGATTCAGATTTGTCTGTTACTGCCTGAAATATTTCATGTTGGTTGCATAATCTTTCTGCAAGTCTTATTAGGACTTTTACATGCATCATATATATGGCGATATTTTAGAAACTTGTAATACTGTAGCAATTGTGGTTAGTAAGTAAAACAGTAAAGCTGAAATGAAAGAGTAACTGCTTTGCCAGGCACCCTCCGCCCCAGGTCGTTTCCTCTTTTGGCATCAGGTAGCCTTCTCCCAGCTGCGGGGACTTAGTCCACCTGAACGAGGATGGACTGGGTCCGAAGAAAGGTAAGTGCGCCGCTCGCCCGTTCCCCAGCCTCCAGATCCCGGAGACAGACAGACGCAGCGGGGAGTCGAGTCAAGCAAGCAAGAACTTGGTTTATTTCACGTGTAGCAAGGCCTTTTAAAGCACAAGACCGCAGGATTACTGGGGCAGGGCATAAGGACCAACCAATTACTTAAAAGGTCATTTTACGGGGCGACTTTTTACAGGACCAGCCATATGTCTGTACACTTGTCATCAGTTGTCATCACCTCCCCTGATGCTGTGCAGCCAATCAGCTTTGGTGGTAAACGACTTTGGGTACCGCCCACCTTACTTCCTTTGGGTGCCAACTTTGAATTGCCTCCTGTGCCTAATTTCCCCATACCCAGCAGTAGGTACAAAGCTTCTGTCAGTGTCTTAAGCTTATGAGGAAGGCAATTGGAAGGATCATTTCAGGGTTTGAAAAATAAATTGACTTATTATGGATGTTATTATTTGCCTCATCCCAAGCACAAATTAATTCTGTGTCTGTGACAGGGTTAAGGGTGCAGATGCGCCATAAGCCCTACTGTTTATGATGATGTTTTTGAATGATTGATAATGTGCAGCCACCTTGGATATCAAATCAGTGCTAGTGTGTCTATGGAAATTAAGGAGCAATTCTGAAATGTTAAGAGTCCAGCCAGATGTAGGGGAATGGAGGACTGGCTGCCTACCACGTGAGATGTACACGCATGACTTAGAGTAGACAGTTGGCACATGCAGACTCCATGAACTGTTATGTGACTTCCTCTGATTTCAGAGGACACCAAGTTCATCAGGCACTTCTACAAATGATGATTCCGTTCTGTTGTCAGCATGGCTTCCTGTTGGTGAGTCTTCCTTCCTCGGGGCTTGTTTCCTTCTGCTCTGAGTCAAGTGCGGAATGGGGAGATAGCAGGGAGTCATGTTATACGAACAGTATGTGGAGATGAATGAAAAGGCTTAGTTTGCCTTGTTTTGCATGATCTCTTAGTGTGCATTTTATTGTGCTTATATATAATTACAATATAAAGAGTTGCTATTACTGCCCTACTGGTTTGGAGTGCGTACCATGTGCTTTACACTTAACATCTCCAGTCCTTAGTAACACAGGTACATAGTTTGACTGATGAAGAAACTGGCATATATCCTTAAATAATCTGATGCAAGAGTCACGGTACAGCAGGGACACCTGCACCCTACTGGAGTGGCAGTTCAAATCCCTGCTGCTTCATGCTTCCAATCCAGGTTCCAGCTAATGTGCTTGGGAGGCAGCAGAGGGTGACCCAAGTGCTTGGGTTCCTGCCACCCACGTGGGAGACCCAGATGGTGTTCCTGGCTTGTTGCAGTTATTTGGGGAGTGAAGATATTTGGGGATAGGGAAGATATCTCTGCCTTTCTGTTTCTTCCGCTCTGTCATTCTGTCTTTCAAATAAATAAGTATAGCTTCAAAATAAAACAGAACAAAACCTGTGCTAGTCCATTCCTGCTAAATTTGAAACACTTTTGCAAATCTCAAATGGCTGTGCTCTTGGGATCATACTTTGCTGCTACTATGTTTAGGGGAATATACATCAGCATTTAAGAGATAGTACTTTCCTATTGTGACATGTTTTGTTACTTTGAAAGTGTGTCCCCCCCCCCCCCCCCGAGATTTTTGTGAAAGCTTCCCAGGGAGTTTTGACGCTTCATCACATGCCAGGCACTGTTCTAAGTGCCTTATGAAGCGGAACTCATTTAACTCATTGATTCTTGCTAATGCCTTTTGAGACAGGTGCCCTTGTGTGTGTTTTGCCAAGGAAAAAGATGTGCAGGACAGGTACATAACTCGGCCAGTATCACAGAGCTAGTAATGGTGGAGTCAGATTGAAACATGTTATTCTAAGCATGTGAACCCCCCTGGGAGACAGGAAGGAATGGGAGAAGGAGCAGTTACCCAGTCAGGTGGAGGGCGTGGGCAACTGTGACCCCTGAGGAGAGAGCCCTGGTCTGAGATGTTCTGTTTTGCTTTGAAGCTATACTTATTTATTTGAAAGGCAGAATGACAGAGCGGAAGCATTAAGTACAATGTGATATGGTGTGATTTGTGCCTTCATTTGCTGTGTCTTTTGCCTTGGTGTTATAGGGAACAAACAGATTTTGATGGACTTTGCCCTTCTCTACTGGACACCAAAGAGCTAGATTGTAGCACTCCAGTTCCCTTACCTGAGCGGGTATGTGTTGAGGAGGAGAATAGGGTCTACTCCAGAGGTCCTTGGTGAGGGTCTCAGAAGACCAGCCTGGAGTGATCTGCGGGAGGCCAGCTCTGTCCTCATGCCTCCTCTTGGGCAGAGGCTTGGTTTGGATCACTGAGTGGGTTTTCCCATTGATCCTGGCCTACTTTGAAGCCTGGAGCTGGTTCTCTGAGGGGGAGAGCTCATAAAGCTCAGCTGTCCACTGAAAACAAGCACTTCAGAAATGGCTGTTTGGAAGAATACAGTCATACGAATTTCATCTGGACTGCAAAGAGAAACTTACTATTTGTGTTTTTATTCAGTATTCTCCTGTCTTTATAGTACATAAAGGTTGTGGAAGTATTGGTTTGTACAAACAAGGAGACCCTGTGCTGGGCATCTGAGTACATTTATAGTTCATTAATAGTAATTGATTAGTGCATTCTGGTGGGAGAAACTTGGCTGCTCGCACCGAATCTGTCATGAACTTGGGGTTCATTATAGTTGATTTGTTTTGCGGAGGGCCACCGTCTTTTGAATTTGCCAGCTTAGGACCCTCATCTTGCTTCTGGCAGGTTTTCATTTGGTTCAAGGCCTCGTAATGAATTGACAGTTACGAGAAGGTGCCCAGGAGGAAGTGAGAGTGAGTTTGTGGAATGTGGAGTAATCAGTCAGAGCTGTTAGGCTGTATTAAACACTAGAAAAGTGCTAAGCTGGAAGCTCCACTGCCTTTTTTTTTTTTTTTTTTTTTTTTTAAAGTTTTCTTCCGTGTACTAGTTTGTATGGGTTTGTTTGGGACAGCAGATTTTGAAAACAAAGCTTGGACATAAGATCCTCTATTGACTGAGATTCAAATGGGAAAGTCTGTCTTAAATATTTATGTGAAATAGTTCGATAATTGAACAACTGCAACAGCACTTGGGCCCCTCTGTTGAGTGCTAATTGCTGGGGATACCTGAAATGTTACAGAACTGTTTAAATGAGTTTACAGTCCAGCTTCTCTGGCTTGCATTAAACAGCTGCTTTCTGTTGAAGCCCCAAACTAGGCATCAAGCCTGGCCACATCCCACTAGTAGAGCATTTGGAACATTGGTGACGGTGTGACCTGGTGATGAGGCACTTCCTCTTGCATCTGCAGCATCTGTGTTCTAAGAACTTAGGACTCCATGGGATTCGTGCCAGGGCAGTGTGTGGCTCTTGAGTCAGGATTGCTACCCTCTCTGGGAGTATCTAAAAAGATGGACTGATTGGTTGTATGAGCACCTTGTAGCGCTCTCTGAATGTGTTTTTCTTGGAACCAGGAGGAGTCACCTTTTCTTCCTGGGAATATGTGGGCTGGGCAGTGGGGGCTCTGTATAGACTCAGAACTGAGGCTCGGTATGGACCTTTTAAATTTGCACATGAATGGAATAGCTCCGTAAGGATTTGTGTCTTATTTCTTTGCAGACATTCCTTGACAAGAGGAATGGGTCAGGTGCCTAGTTCAAGAGGTGCTTTTGGTATTTGAAACACACAAATACAATTGCAGTAGTCTAGAAAACTGACACCTAGAATTAGGCCCAACTCTTCCTTCCTTTTGTGGGTTTTGCTTGTCAGCTCTGTTAGCAATCTTGGTGATGTTGTTTAATGCAAACAGCTGTAATTTCTTACTTGCACAGTGGCATTGATCTTGCATTGCTGTGCAGTTAATTCCATGGTACTAAAGCACCAACTGTGGTTTGTGGCAGTTCCGTAAGCGTGGTCATTCATCATTTAAAGGCAGAGCTGTGTCCTGAGAAAGGCATTGTTAGGTGATGTCATCATTTGGTGAGTATCACTCAGGGCAATTAAACCTACATAGTGTAGGCTGATCATTCTATGTGGCTGCTTGATGCAGTAGGAAGAGAAACACAAAATATTAGAGGCTATTGCTGGCATAACATCACCTATGGTAAACTTTTTTATAAGTAGAATGAGCACCCTCTAACCATAAAGAGCGTAGTATAGTAAATATATAACCCAGAACATAGTTGTTTGTGATCATTATCAAGTACGTAAATTATATGTTGTATAATTTTATGTGGCCTGGGGTGCAGTAGGTTTATTCCCACCACATCACCACAAACACGTGAGCAACGCATTGTGCTCTGACTTTACATGGCTTCGCTGGCGCTAGGCTATAGGAATTTTTCAGCTCCACCGGGGCTGCCCTTGTGTATGTGGTCTGTGATTGACCAAAACATGGTAATGTGGCACTTGGGTTTCCTCCTGCCACAGTCCCACCCCAAATTATTCACCAATCTTTCCGTTTCTTGACCTTTCTTTCTGCCTATATAATTCATCCTATCATAGAGCCTCGTGCTGCTTTGTTCCTTAACTGCTGCGTAGATACGTCTGTGTACATTTCTACATTTATAAGATAGCTCCCGAAGTGTGTGGAAGTCTGGGGTCCAGCCATTCCTTTCTTTCTCCCAAAGTGTCTGGAATAATGTGCCAAGCACACATACGCACAATGATCATTGTTGTGAGGCCCTGCATCTGTAATGTTAACTCACTCTTAATCTTTCAGTTGTCATTTTTATTTCCTAGTTTTAAATTGGAAGAAATTATTGGAGCTGAAACGAACTTTAACACACCTTCAAAATCAAACTGCTCATTTTCCATATGTAGGCAATGATACCTAAAGTGGTTAGTGCAATTTAGAATCCAAAATCCTGTAAGGGGTTAGATCAGTTAGGCAGTCTAGCTTTCTGACTTCATTTTCTGGTGCCTTTTCATTTGGAAAATCCAATATATGGCCTGACTATAAAGCTGAGGGTTCAGGTCTCCCTAGGTGAGAGCACTGTGTGCTACTTCAGTAATAGGATTGGGAACAGAACTCCTTGAGGTCAGGAATGATTCATGCTGTCAGGCTGAAGGATTTGCTTGTGATAGAAATATGATAAAAGCTCTATAAATGACAATTATGAAGCAGTTTCATTTATATGTAATATTTTCCTGACTGTTCTGATTTTAATTTCTTGATTTAATTTCCAAACAAAGCCCAAAATATCATAAGCTATCAGCAGATTTTCTTCTGTTTGTACTAAGCATATTGTCTTCTAAAAATCGAAATAAAATAGCAATTATATCCTAATGTGCCAGGCCAGTTAGAGTTTAACACTCACATTTGTAACAGGTATTTGATCCTGATTGTCCCTAAATCACATTTATTGAATAGAGTTCTAGTTATGTCATGTCTGTAATATTAAGAAGCCTTAGGAATCCTCCTTAGGCTAACGTGGGTCAAAATGCAATGCTTGTTTTGGTTTTCCCTGTCTCCAGTTAGTATTTCTTGGGAATTTCCAGATGACTTCCCCTACGTCTATCTATCTCTGTGATATGAGGACTTCAAGAAGCAAACTCATTAACTTTGCCTAGAATCCAGAGAAGGTTTCAGGGCCCTGCCACAATGTTTGGGGAGGATTCTCCAACCTCACAGGTTGAACATAGCCTTTGTTAGCATTGGGTTACCATTGTGGCAGATCTGCGGTATGGGCAGATCATTTCTGAGTTGAGGAATGTGTTTTTCTCTAACTGCTCTAACAATACTTCAGATAACGGCATTTGAGTAAATGGAGATGGATGATAGAGAAGAAGGAAGTGAGAAAGTTCAGGTTCTCCGGGCATGGAGAACACTGCGCTGTGAGGCATTCGCTGTTTGTCTTTCAGTTGTCCGTGGCTGAAATACCCCCAGAATAGCTGTACCATTGAGAAGGGCATTCTGGTAGGTACTGGGGTATTCAGAAAACCTTTGCTAGTGGTAACAGCCCAAGCAGGCAGCCAGTGGAAAGGGACATGAGACAGCAGCCCCCTCAGTTGGGGCTGTCTTAGTCCTTAGTGTTTGGTATTACTTGTTTTATTTCAGCCTCCACTGGGTTTCGTTCCAAAGGCTAAATTCTAAGGCCTTGTTACCATAGACGATTGGGCCTCTGACCGTGGGAGACCTGGATTTCGTTCCTGGTTCCTCAGTTTGGCCTAGTCTAGCCTGCTGGTTTAAAAACGCTTTCTTTTAATACCCATGGAACACATGGAGGTTCTGATTGAGTTGGCCAGAGGTGGGATCCAAGTATTGGTGTTTTTTAAAGATTTGAATGGGCCACTGAAACTGAGGTTTCTTTCTTTCCTTCTTTCTTTTCTTTTCTTTTTTCTTTCCTTCTTTTTTAAGGAAACTCAAGGAGAAATGTAAAGCAACAATATAGGGGCTGACATTGTGATGCACTGGATTAAGCTGCTGCTTGCATCACCGGCATCCCATATTGGAGTGCCTTTTCAAGTTCTGAGTGTTCCACTTCCAGTGTAGCTTCCTGCCAATGTGTCTGGGAAGGCAGTTGAAGATGGAACAAATATTTGGGCCCCCTGACACCCATGTGGGAGGCTCTGGTGTAGTTCCTGGATCTTTTGTTTAGCAGCCATTTTGGGAGTTGATCAGTGGATGGAAGATTCTCTTTCTCTCTCTTGCTTGTGCTCTCGCTCTTGCTCTCTGTCATTGCCTTTCATAATAAATAAATAATTTTAAGAGTGACTATATCTTATATATGTGTGGAACTTGATAGTTTTAGAAAACCTGTTCATAGCCTGTTCTGTCATTAACTTGACTTGCCATAGAAGGTGTACTATACTATTATGTCACCCGTTAACATTATATAAGTCTCCAAGAAGCCATATTAAGTACAGGTGATCAACATGAAGGAGTAAATTAAAGACCAAGCACTCGGGGTACACAAGTCACACTCTGGCTGTCCTGCCTTGGTCTCCACCTCCCTGGTCAGATGACAGGGAACAGGAAGTCTGGTGTTCAGCATTGCAGAGTCCTCCTCTCACCCCTAGTAGGGGTGTTTGTGGCAGCCTGATGAGGAGTTCTACTCTGGTGTTGGAATGCCTGGGAGCAGGAAATGATTCAGATAGGTAATGGGAAACCATTCACCAAGAAAAACACGGCGAAGTTATGTCTTAAGAGCACTTTATGTTTTTTTACTTTCTACAATTTTTTTAAAAAAATTTTAAGGACTTATTTGAAAGTGTTACAGAGAGAAGGAGAGACAGAGAGGTTTTCCATCCACTCATTCACTCCCCAGATGGCCAAATAGGCTAGGGCTGGGCCAGGAGCTTTGTCTAGGTCTCCCATGTGGGTGCAGGGACCCAAGCACTTGGGCCATCCTCTGTTGCTTTCCCAGGCCATTAGCAGAAAGATGGATCAGAAGTGGAGTAGCCAGGACATGAACCAGCGTCTATATGGGATGCTCGTGATGGCTTTGCCTGCTGCGCCACAACACTGGCTCCAGTTGTCTTTTTTTACAAAGCAATATAGCAACTTTCTTAAAAAGATGACTAAATTTTTTAAGATTCCAAGATAATGTAAAGGTCTTTAAAAAGTTCATGGAAAATGTATATTATAAATAAAAAACTGCAAGGATTTCAAAATTTTTGTATACTGCATATCATATATTTTTCTGTATTTCCAAAAACTTTCCAAGGTATCTTCCTGTGTGAAGTGAAAACAACCTCCAAGGTAGAAGGTGGGAAAATAAGACCACCCTCCTCCTGTGCCAGTGTTACTGTTGGTAGTGACCTCTGTGAAGTTGTTTGTGAATCCTGGGATTAGATATGTAGATAGCATTTAGATTAAATTTAAATTACTGTGGTTTGCTTCCTTTGTTTTTATCCCTCATTGCCTGCGAACTCTAAACTTCTAAAAAAAAGCGGGACCCTGATTGAGTTATGGTTATCTTCTAGAATAGAGCACAAAGGGCCAGTTAAAACATTTATAAATTTATAAAATTAATTCTGGAAACAGAAGGGCCCATTATAATTTGCTCCGTTATGACTTGAAGTTTAAAATGGCACTGAAATATGCTGTGTTGCTTCCTAGGCTGCTATAGTGCTTTTCATTTGTAATATGTTTTCTATTTAATTTCTTCTTGTGCTAATAGTCTTATCTCTGTGAGTCAAGAATCCTTTCTTTTTGGTGGATCTAATATATGGCAGATAGCAACACTCAGGAGACTTTCTTTTCAAAAACTTGCCTGAAAAGGTACTGTTTTGTTCTTATGATGCTACTTAACTGTGTATCGGGAAAGGGAAAGTGTCTGGTACAGTCAGCACTCCTGTGCCTTCTGTGTATTCTGATTAGTCACGTGTGGATCCAGAATGTTCTGTAATATGGTGAGTGTTTGCTCTAGTGGTTAATCCATTGGCTAGGACACTCATGAACCACCCTGGATTACCTAGGTTCAGTTCCTAGCTGCCTGGAATGACTTCCTGCTAATGCACATCCTGGGAAGCAGAGGCATGGCTCAGGTGGTTGGGTTCTTGGTATCTCTGGAGAGACTTGGATTGAGTTCCCAGGTACTGGTTTCAGCCTGGGCCTTTGTGGGCATTTGGGGAATGAACCGTTGGATGACAACTCTCCCTGTTTATCTTTCTCTCTCTCTCTCTGCCTTTCAAATAAAGAAAATGCATCTGTATTATACATGTACCAGACTTTTTTCTTGTCCTTAGTCCCTAAACATAGGTTTGTAGTGGTTTTTTACATAAGGTTTATATTGGATATTATAAGAAATCTAGAAATGAGTTAAAATACATGGGAAGATGTATGTGGGTTACATGCAAAGTTACTGTTTTATATAAGGGACTTGAACATCTGTGGATTTTGGTATCTGGTTGGGGAGGGAGTCCTGGAGCCCGTTCTCCATGGTTACTGAGGAATGATCCCTTTGAAATAAAAGTATATAGGGGGGCCGGCGCCGCGGCTCACTAGGCTAATCCTCCGCCTTGCGGCGCCGGCACACTGGGTTCTAGTCCCAGTCGGGGCTCTCTGCTGTGGCCCGGGAGTACAATGGAGGATGGCCCAAGTACTTGGGCCCTGCACCCCATGGGAGACCAGGAGAAGCACCTGGCTCCTGCCATCGGATCAGCGCGGCGCGCTGGCTGTGGCGGCCATTGGAGGGTGAACCAACGGCAAAAAGGAAGACCTTTCTATCTGTCTCTCTCACTATCCACTCTGCCTGTCCAAAAAAAAAAAAAATAAATAAATAAATAAATAAATAAATAAATAAATAAATAAATAAAATTACAAAAAAAAAGTATATAGGGGTTGGCACTATGGTGTAACAGGTTAAGCCTCCAGCTGAGGTACCGGCATCCCATATGGGGGCCGGTTCGTGTCCTGGCTGCTTCTCTCTCTCTCTCTCTCTCTCTCTCTCGGTTTATTTATTTATTTGAAAGGTAGAGTTACAGAGACGTAGAGGCAGAGAGAGATGAGAGAGAAAGGTCTTCCATCCACTGGTTCTTGTCCCAGATGGCTGCAATGGCCAGAGCTGCGCTGATCTGGAGCCAGGAGTTTTTCTGGGTCTCCCACAGGGGTGCAGGGACCCAGGGACTGGGGCCATCTTCTGTATTCCCAGGCCATAGCAGAAAGCTGGATCGGAAGTAGAGCAGCTTCTCTTACAATCTGGCTCTCTACTGTGGCCTGCAAGAGCAGTGGAAAATGACCTAGGTGCTTGGGCCCTGTCCCTGCATGGGGGACCCAGAGGAAGCTGCTGGCTCTTGGCTTCGGATCAGCTCCAGTCGTTGTGGTTACTGAGGGAGTGAACCAGCGGGTGGAAGACTTTTCTCTCTCTCCCTTTCCCAGTCTGTAACTCTGCCTCTTGAATAAATAAATGAAATCTTAAAAAAGTACATAGAAAACCTTGGGTTTTAACTAAACCGTGTTTTATAGTTTGTGATGTGGTTGTTGATCTTAAGTCGCAGGTGATTTTGGATAGAAATAGTTAAGGTTGTGGACTGGAAAGATTTTTTTTTTTTTGATAAGATTTATTTATTTTGGGGCCGGCGCTGTGGCCAGCAGGTTAACGCCCTGGCCTGAAGCACCTGCATCCCATATGGGTGCTGGTTCTAGTCCCAGCTGCTCCTCTTCCAGTCCAGCTCTCTGCTATGGCCTGGGATAGCAGTGGAAGATGGCCTAAGTCCTTGGGACCCTGCACCTGCATTGGAGACCTGGAAGAAGCTCCTGGCTCTTGGCTTCGGATCGGCGCAGCTCTGGCCGTCGCGGCTATCTGGGGAGTGAACCAATGGATGGAACTCTGACTTTCAAATAAATAAAAATAAAAATCTTTTAAAAAAATTTATTTTATTTGAAAGAGTTACAGAGAGGCAGAGGATGATAGATAAAGAGAAGGGTCTTGCATCTGCTGGTTTACTCCCCAAATGGTTGCAATGGCTTGAGCTGAGCTGATCCAAAGCTAGGAACCAGGAGCTTCTTCTGTGTCTCCCATGCAGGTGCAGGGGCCCAAGGGCTTGAGCCATCTTCTGCTTTCCCAGGCCATAGCAGAGAGCTGGATTGGAAGAGGAGCAGCCAGGACTATATCCCATATAGGATGCCGGCACTGCAGCAATGGCTTCACCCACTATGCCACAGCACAGCCACTGGAAAGATTTCTGATTATCACAGCACATACATCTGGCTTTCATGTCTCATGCTATTTTTCTGGTCTTTCTGGAATTGACCTAACATTGTTGCATGAAAATGGCCAGAGCTGAAGACAGTGTGCAGTGTCATCCAAGTGTGTCATTGCAGAGCTGTTGCGCTGGGCTGATGCCCTTGCCTTACATTGTGTTTCAACTCCTGATCCTCTCCTAGGTTCTGGTTAAGGACCTCGCTGTGGGAGCTGGAGCATGAATTGGCAATAACTTTCTGCCTCTAGCAATTCATTATTCTTCTCTACACTGAGAGATAGGGGCTTTATTGAAATTTTAAAAAGAGAAAGACTAAAAGCTTAGTATTTCAATTTACCAGCTATCCCTGATGGGTCATAAAGAACTGTTACCAAATTAATGCAATTGGTATTTCTTGGCAGCTCCCTTCAATGACCTACTTCTTGTCTTTGTTCTCCTTCTAAGGCTTTCTGTGGTTCCCAAGTCCAGCCTGGCTTCTATTTTTTATGGAATTCCCTTTCATTTTTAATTTTTAAGCATTAAGCAATCTTTCTTTGCAAATTTTTGTCTGAGTTGAGGCAGGATGATGGGATCTAAGAACTGATTTACCCCTGAGCACCACAATCATTACACTAAGTGGGTGGTTTTCTTCTGTATAAAATAAAGGTGTTGGACTAAGGAATCTCTGTCTTTGTCATTTGGCTCAGCAATCCTGTGTGTGTGTTACATTTACATATCTGTCTTGTATGCTCTGAGCAGTTGATTATATTGTGATTCTTACAGTACTGGTCTTATCAACCGGTGACTGGCTATCTCCTCGCTCACAAAGTAAAGTGGTTCTCATTTCCATGTGGAAGTTAGGAGATGGTGATGAGCTCGAATGAAGAAATATATTTTCTTGTTGGTCCATTTTAGAACCCAAGACCATGTGATTCTGTTGATTCCTTGGCAAACAGAGCTCGGTGACAACATACCCGTGTGCATGTGCTCACCTTGTTGTTCTCTGTGACTGTTCTGCTGTAGGCAAAGTGAACATTGTACTGGGAGTGTTCAGTTCACTTAGTTGGCGTGAATGTGGAATAGCACTTCATAATGGCCTATGGATACTTGGGTACCCCAGGTCTGTGGGGTATTTTGAAGACATGAGCTATGTATGACAATTTAATGCTCATATTTATCTTTTGTTAACGATTTTTTATAAATTTATTTGAAAGGCATAGTTACAAATAGATCTTAGAGAAAGAGAGGGAGAGAGAGAGAGAATATGTTCCACTTGCTGGTTCATTCCTCAAATGACTGCAATGGCCGGGGTTGGACCAGGCCAGCGCCAGAAGCCAGGAACACTTTCCTGGTCTTCCACCAAAGTAACAGGGGCCCAAATACTTGGGCCATCCTCTGCTGCTTTCCCACGTGTGTTAGCAGGGAGCTGAATCAGAAACAAAATAGCTGGGAGTCTAACCTGTGCTCAGAAAGGGGATGCCAGTGCTTTAACCCACTATACCATAATGCCAGTCTTTCATACTTACCTTTATTTCCATTCATCCTTTATCTTTCTTTAATGATTTTATTTCAGCAATTTACAAAACCTTTTTTTGATTGATGAAAGTGGACCTTAAAAACTGCAGTTCCTGGGGCTAGCACTGTGTTGCAGCAGGTTAAGCTGCTGTCTGCTGTGACAGCGTCCCATATGGGTGCTGGTTCGAGTCCTGGCTGCTCCGCTTCCCATCCAATGCTCCTGGGAAAGCAGTGGAAGGTGGCCCAAGTGCTTGGGCCCCTGCACCCAGGTGGGAAACATGGGTAAAGTTCCTCGCTTCATCCTTGCCCAGCCCTTGTTGTTACAGTGAGTTGGGAAGTAAACCAGCAAATGGATGATCTCTCTCCTCTCTGTCTCTCCTTCTCCCATTGTAACTATGACCTTCAAATACAAAAAAAAAAAAAAAAAAAAAAAACAACAACAACAACAAAAAAAACCAACTACAATTCCCAGATTACCTTCCGTTTTTTTTGGATGATTGTGTTTTGTTTTACAGAGGACAGAGTGACTTTTAAGGCAAAAGCTTGGTGGATTTTTTTCTACAGGGATCAGGAAAATGGTTCTTTTTATGCTCATTAATATTTTCTATATCACATTAAGAAAGCAGATTACTTTTAGGAACTACAGTTTAAATCATTGTCCCCCATCCTTTAAAAAAAAAAAAGATTTATCATTTATTTGAAAGACCAGTTACAGAGAGAGATGGTGGGGGTCTTCCATCCATTGGTTCACTCCTCAAATGGCCACAATGGCCAGAGCGGGGCATATCTGAAGCCAGGAGCTTTTTCTGGGTCTCCCACATAGGTGCAGGGGCCCAAGGACTTAGGCCATCATATGCTGCTTTCCCAGGTGCATTAGCAGGGAGCTGGATCAGAAGTTGAGTAGCCAGAACATGAACCCATGCCCATTGGGATGCTGGTGCTGCAGGCCTGGGCTTTAACCTGCTGTGCCACAGTGCTGGCCCCTAAATCATCTTCCTTGAATGTTAACTCTGGCATTCCCTCAGATAGGGAGAAAATAATCCCTACCCTCATGGGCTCCTTATAAAGTTCAATTGAGACATTGATGTAAAAACTTAAAAAAAGACTTTAAAAATGCACAATTAGTCCAGGATTATTTATCATTGTCTGTCACCAAAAGTTTACAGTGTTTTGTCTACCAATTTGTTACATGTGCATGATTTTAATCCGAGAGGCTAAGCTTTTCAGCCAATGGTGAAACATTTCATTTGTTTATGGGTCATGAAACATTGGAGTAAATGAGCAACATTTTTGAAGCCATTGTGACCGAATAGTCATTTAAATATAAACTTTTTAAAAAATTTTATTTATTTATAGATTTATTTATTTTTTTGAAAGGCAGAGAGGCAGAGGCAGAGTGGGAGAGGTGTCTTCCATCTGCTGGTTTACTCCCTGGATGTCCACAACTGCCAGAGCTTTGCCGATCTGGAGTTAGGAGCTTTTTCTGGGTCTCCCATGTGGGTGCAGGGGCCCAAGGACTTGGGTCATCTTCTACTGCTTTCCCAGGCCATAGCAGAGAGCTGAATTGGAAGTGGAGCTGCTGAGACTAGAACCGGCGCCCATATGGGATGCCAGCACTGCAGGCAGCGACTTTACCCACTATCCCACAGTGCTGGCCCCTAAAACTAATTTTTAAATATAGCTTTATTTCTTAAAAAATAATCAAGTAATTTGAAAGGCAGAGAGGCCAGAGTTGCAGCACAGTTGTTAAACCACTGTCTGTTATCCTGGCATCACACATGAGCACTGGTTCAAGTCCTGGCTGCTCCACTTCTCATTTAGCTCTCTGCTGATGTACCTGGGAAGGCAACAGAAGATGGACCAAGAACTCAGACCTCCGTCACCCACATAGAGGAAGACCTGGATAGAGTTCAAGGCTCCTGGCTTCAGGCTGTCCCAGCCTTGGCCATTGCTGTCATTTGGGGAATAAACCAGTGGATAGAATATCTACACCACCACCCCCTACTCCATGCTTCACATAACTGCCTTTCAAATAAATAAGTAAATCTTTAAAAAGAGAGAAGCAAATGAAAGGCATGAGTGGCACAGAGGTACAGAGCAGGAGAAAGAGAAAGAGAATGAATTCTTGATCTTCCATTTGCATGTTTGCTCCCCAAATGGCTGCAGCTATGGGTATGGGCCAGGCCAAAGCTAGGAACTCCATCCTGGTTTCCCACACGGGAGGCAGGGACCCAAATACTTAGGCCATCTTCTCCTGCCTTTCCAGGTGCATCAGCAGGGAGCTGCAGCGGAAGTGGAGCAAGCTGGGACTCAAATGGGCACTGATATGAGATGCTGGCTTTGAAGGCAGTGGCTTAACTCCCTGCACAACACTGGCCCCTATGTCCTTTTTAGATTTTAGTTTCCTAAGTATATTATCATTATATAAAACTTGGAGTTTTTTGGCTAAATAGAGAAGTTAATGTATGTCTATTTTAGAGATAAAATACGAAGAATTTAAATCTGAGAAGTGTTGTGGCTATTTCTGAGTAAAGAGCTCCTGTCTCTGTGTCTGCGTGTGTATGTAGAAGCACATGGAATTGTATGCAATGTGGTTTATGCTGTTGCTTGTGATCGGTATTTGGCTGTCAGGGGTGAAGGGGGTTCTCACATGCTGAGTATGTGTTCTCATACATAGTGACTGGTGGTTGCGTTTCAGTATCTCAGCTGATTCAGTCTTCATCCTTCCTCATTGTGGCATCGCCTCTGTTGATTGAACGTGTTAAAGCTTGACATCACGATGCAATCATTCTGTGATTTTGCAATAATTCAAAGTGGAGTGGAAGCTTGGTGAGATAATCATGCCAGTATTCAGTCGGTCACACCCATGCTAATTTACAGTATTGTTCTAAAGATGCGCCAGGAAGCGAGTACACACACACACACACACACACTCCCCAGTGAGACATCTGACGGGATTTGGCTGTCTCCTGTTCCTTTCCGGTCTCCTCCCTTTGGATCCAGATGCATCAGCAGATGGCTGTCCACAGCTCTAAATTTGTACCTTGCCTGACCTTTAGCCTGGAGAAAGGCAAATCTCTTCTGAGGATAAACTTCCAGGCCTTTGGAAGTAGCCCTTTTGTCAGCTGTTATAAATAAATTGAAGCCTTTGGATGTTTCCTTAGTTTTAAATAGTGTGCAGCGCTGTTAATCATACTCTAGCCTTTCTTGGGACTATAACAGATTTAAAGATGTGCAGCATCGGAGTTGTTCCTTATAGGCTCCCCGGTCCTGCCATGCAGGATATACAGGAAAAGCCACAGAGTAGCTCTGGAGGTCTGGCTTAGAAGGACGTTTTCAGGCTGCCTGGCAGACAAGGCCATGGACTTGGGAGTCGGGAAGACCTGGGTGTGAGTTCTGTCCCCTAGCCGAGCCTACCTCATAGGCTGATCATGTTAAATGAGGAGACACCAGTCTCTCAGAATTTATCCCTAATAAGTAAGTGTTCACAAAATGGCAGGCCACTTAATTTTCTATCATAAAAGTTCATCCCTTAATCTCTGTATCAAGGGAAGGCAGTGCTAGAGCTAACGAAGGGAAGAGAAGTTGAGTGCCATCCAGCAGAGGATGAAAAAGAATCACAAGAACAATTCTGTCAGCACCTTTGTTACTGACCGTATTTGCCCTGTGAGCCTTTCAATTACTGCAACACAGCATTGTAGGAGTGTAGGTTGTTTTAACCCTTGTTTGTTGCAATTCATTTTGTGGGAGAAGCCATGCATATATATTCACAGACTAAAATGATTAAAAGTTGGGTGAGGGAAATAGTTGTAGTCATTCTGAAGAACATAAAATAAACCCTGGGGCAGGCATTCGCCTTGGTTAAGACAGCTCTGAGGATGCCTGCAATCCATCCAGAATGCCTGGGTTCAAGTCCTGCCTGGAGTCCTGGCTCTGCTGCAGTTGCAGCTCCTGATGCAGTCCCCAGGGGAGGCAGTGCTAATGGCTCATGTGATTGGGTTCCTGTCACTCATGGGGGAGACTCAGTTTGAGTTCTGTGCTTCTGGTTTCAGCCTGGCCCAGCCATGGCTATTGCAGGCATTGGGGGAGTGAACCAGTGAATGGGGGAATCTGTCTCTATCTGTCCTTCAGCATTTTGAGCAAAAATGAAAATAGAAAGCGAAACAGTCTCTCTTAGTTTCCTATCACCAGGGCTCCAAGATTAGCTTGACCAGAGGCCATCCTTTATGTATGTGAGTCAACTGGTGCCATAGTGTAAGGAGGATATTGGGATTGGCCTGACCATGAAAGTGAAAGCTGCTGGGCCTGATGATTGTTGAGAAATGATAAAGATGGAGACCATTGGTGGGGTGATAAGGAGAATACTGAGCTGGGGGGCCTGGAAGAAGGCCTGTCACCACATTAGGTTGGCTGGGTGTCTTAACTGAGCTCTGATGAGAGGGTGGCGTGTAACGCCCGGTCAGCATTCCCTTTCCTCTCATTCTGCTGGTCCTGCCCCCACCATCGGCCCCACCCATCTAAAGAACAGCTCTGTAGAGAGCAGTGGGAGAAAATTAGTCTGATGCAGTCTGAAGAGAATTTGTGTCCCGCCCTGCTTTCCCCTGGCTTTGAAACTCCCAAATGCGAGGCCCAACAATGAAGTATTCCTGACCTTATAGAGAGGAAGCTGGTACTATTAAAGTCATATAAGGAGACAGGCCATTCTGAGTAGAAACAGAAGTACACTTGTGAGGAGAAAGTTGGCTGGCTGCAGCAAAACTGATGATTAGGAAATCTAACTGTAGTTATTCCAATGAGTTTGGTAGAAGGACTCTTCACATTGTCCCAAGTTGGTTAGTAATTAGCATCCCAGCCCCTTACAGAGCCTACTGTGGCCTAGAGCAGCAAGGGAAGGAGACAGAGATGCAGATTTCAAGCAGTCTGTATGGCACAGCAGGAATGTGTGGGCTATGTGTTGCACATGAGTTAGGTCCATCTTGTGCAAGTGGCGGGGCTGTGGGTGGAGGGAGGCATCATGACTCTATATGATCTGGTGGCCCTTTGAAAACTGCACATGGGAGTTCATGTTTCTAGTTGCAACTAAACCGGAATTTGAGACTCTAATCCTTTTAAACCAAGCTAGGTATATTATAAGAACGAGACACTTGATCTCGTGCATCTTATCCAAGACACAGAAACTCCAGTGTTTGCCCAGCTTTAACAGGATCCTAATCCTGGCTGGCCTTTGATCTTAGTTTGTGTGAATTGGTTGGGTGGCACCACGGTGAAGGCAGGGTGCGATTAAGGGCAGGCTCTTCCCCCTCCCTGCTATTGGAGGGCCTGTGCAGAACACAGAAGTGGATTTATTAGCCAGCCTTGCAACCTGGCTGTCCCCTGTGGGATGGGAATCAGCTTTTTAGGTGGCTGTTTTGTTTCTTGTTGGTTATAATTAGGCAGCTAGGCTCTGTTCCTTATTCTTCACACCGCTTGGGGAAAGGGTAAGTTGCTGCTTCAGAGTTCTAGGGCCTAGACTTGGATGGGAATTCTTGGGCCAGGCCAGCTGCAGGATTAGCATGAATGTGATACTAATCCCTGGGCTAGCCACTCAGAGCAATGCACCCAGATACTTGTTTTTCACACCCAGAGACCACAAGTGCATATTTGGTAATGGCCAACAAGCTCTAGCACTCAATATCTAGGTTGCATGGTTAAGGGCCAAGGGCCTCTGGGGCCTTTGTCAGTCTGGAGCAGAGAGAAGATCAGAGGCAGAGTTAAAGGTGATCTTAGAGCTCACAATTGTGTGGAGGCATTGGATCCTAGGGCCTAGATTTCTTAACTCAGATACTCATGCCTGTACTTAGACGTGCACCTCTTGCCTTGCTCTCTGCAAACATTTGTTTAAGGGTAAGTGAGATGGATCATATAAAAATGATGAGTAGAATCAGAAAGACATTTCTGACGTGTTGGGATTTAAGTTCTGTGTACATCTAAGGTGATTATATTTAAATATCCTTTATTGGCCGCACCCATTAGTTACATGCTGGCATCTTTTTCTCATCCAGCATCTCTGCTTAGGATTTATCATCACATATGGTGAATACCTGAATCCCATTACTGAAGAGATGGTTTTATATATGGTTACAGGAATGTATACTGACACTAGGCAGAAGCCGAGGAAGACTAGAGGAGATGGCTACAATAACCCTGTGACAAGTGGTGGTGGATTAAGTGGTGGCGGATTAGCTGTCAGTCAAAGTGATGGAAAGAAGTGAGGGGCTTTCTCGACTGTCCTTATGGAATATAGCTGTATGACACTTTGTTTAGGGTGGCACTGAGACATATTATCACTTGAATTATCTGGGATAAGAGAGAAAAAAACAACAAACTAAGTAGTAATTATATCCTGAACAAGTTGCTGCAACATCCTAACCTTTTAGTGGAGCTGGGAGGATCCTGAGCATCCGTTTCTACAAATGAGCCAGGGTGCAAAGCCTTGAAGAGGCTGCTTTCCCAAGGGTGCTTTCTGGACCCAGGCCTACCTGCAGTCCTTGAGCCCTGACATCACTCCCTACACATTATATATACCGTGCAGTGTTAAGTCCTGTAGTATATGTACATAAAGTGTCACAATTCATTTTTGTGTCAAGTGTTTCACTGAGCATACCTCAAGTACAAAACACCGTGCAGTACTGCAAAATCCCATGCTTGACAAAGTCAGAACTTGACCCAATTCCTCACCCCATTGCTGATAGGAGTTAGGAACTGAGTGCTGTCTGTTACAGCGAATCTCAAAGTTTCAGTGGTCTGTTGTGAGCCTTGCTCACATAGAGCTCAGTGTAGACATTCTTGGTGGTTGCTTTGCCATATTCCTCTCTGGTGTCTTTATATCCTCCACAGCTTTGGAGTCTGGTATGTGGAAAAGAGAGGTTACAGACACTCTGCCTAGAAGTGATGGGTATCATTTTGCCTGCCATTTCTGGCAGTGAGAGATTGTTCCAAATTCCATCTAGATAGTGAGAGCCTGCGAACTAGACTCCTTCGTAGGCAAGTTTATGATGTGAAGGTGGGTAGGAATTTTGGTGTTGGACAGATAGCCCCCTCTGCCCACAACATTTTTTATTTTATTTTTAAAATAAGATTTATTTAATTAATTAATTTGAAAGAGCTACACTGAGGGAGAGACAGAGATCTTCTATCCCCTGGTTCACTCCTGAGATACCCGCAATGGCCAGGATTGAGCCAGGCCTAAGCCAGGAGCTTCATTCAGGTCTCCCATGTGGGTGCAGTGCTGCAGCACTGGCCCCTGCCAACAACTTTCTTTTCTTTTTTTTTTTTTTTTGGTCAGGCAGAGTGGACAGTGAGAGAGAGACAGAGAGAAAGGTCTTCCTTTTCCGTTGGCTCACTCCCCAATGGCCGCTGCGGCCAGTGCACCGCGCTACTCCGAAGCCAGGAGCCAGGTGCTTCCCACTGGTCTCCCATGCGGGTGCAGGGCCCAAGCACTTGGGCCATCTTCCACTGCACTCCCGGGCCACAGCAGAGAGCTGGCCTGGAAGAGGAGCAACCGGGACAGAATCCGGCGCCCCGACCGGGACTAGAACCCTGTGTGCCAGTGCCACAGGCTGAGGATTAGCCTATTGAGCTGTGGCCTACAACTTTCTTACATTCCAAGAATTTCAACTGGACAGGGCTCCTCTGGTCAGTTCAGGCTGCCATCACAGAACTATCATAGACTGAGTGGCTTTCCAATACAATTACTTCTCACATTTTAGAGGCTGGAGTTATAACATACAGGCACCTGCAGAAGAGCCCTGGCAGCACTCCTGAGGGCTCCAGCCTCATAGCCCAATTCTCTCCCAGAGGTCCCACCTCAACGTACAAAAATATTGGAGATTTAGGCTTTCACATGAGTTTGGGGGAGGACACAGACCCCTCAGTCCGTGGCAGACAGTGTTTCGATGTTGTGGGGCTAGGCATTAGGTGTATAACCGTGTTCCTGACATGGAGCAAGTTGTAACTCTCCTGGGGTATAATTTACCACCTGCCCTGCCTGTTGGCACACGTAATTGTCAAGATCAAATGGCAGAGTGTCTGAGAGTGCCCCGAGAAGAGAAGGTTGCCGTAGCTGCAAAGCAGAGGTGACCAAAGGATGATGTGGCCCAGCAGTGACAGTCTGGACATCATGAAGCAAACCTTGATGCCTTTTTAGAGTCTTTCAGTTTGTCTGAAACTGACAATGTATGTTTGTAACTTGAGTGATTTTTTTTTTTCCAGCCTGGATACTATGGTCCCTTGATAAGAATTCCAGATGGGTACACCTGAAGAAGTGACACAGTAGCCCTCTGTGGACTAGGCACATCTTATAAGAATTACATAGTTGGTCCTTGACTATTACTGTCTTTTGCCTACTTCTTGGATTTGTGTACTAAAAAGGCCTGATTTGAGGCCACTCTCTGAGCTTTGTATGATACACATCTGTTGTAAAAGGCATTAGAATGTGTGAGAGAGGGCAGAAGACTATGAAACGTACACTTGAAAGGAGAGACGTTTCCCTTAAATCTGACTCAGGTAAATAAGATACTTGAATGAAAGCATGGGAAGCTGCTGTTGAAATTTGTCCTTACAGTCTGTCTTCTGTGCTCTTGATGCCAAAAGGAGAAGGCAGAGTGCCCAGATGCTAGCACTGGACACTCTGACAACAGAGAAATCAGCCTACAAAGTGGGAAATGGGTTTAAACGAGCACCACACAAGTGTTTAACTTCGGATTTAAATAGAGAGCAAACAGGAAATGTTACCATGCAGTAGTTACTTATTTTTCTAGAGACTGTCATTCCAGATTCTAAAGCAATGGGTCACTTCGCCTGGTAGCTTTCAGAAGTGAAAGGGTGACAAACTTGGCTAACTCAGGTGTCCCCAGCAGCCATGCCGATACCCTTAAGTGGGTGATAAAGGTTCTACACAGAGTGACAGATGGAAAGATCAAGTCCTAGGAGGGCAAGGGAGAGAAAGTACATAGCGAAGTTTCATCCAGAGATGAAGGGCCAGTGCTGTTAGACCTTCAAATCTTTTCAGGGAAACTGTAATTAAGGGATTTTTTTGGGAGATATGTATGATCTTAATGTTAGTGTATTTCAAAATCCTGTGTAGGTCAGCAGAAATTGTCTGCTGTTCTTATTTGTCCGAGAACCACCTATGTGTAGCTTCTATTTCAGTAGCAAGAGAAGGCATGTTTCCTGGCATAGATGAGGGCTGTGTATTCTCTAGGTAAACTAGTAAGCTCAGTTTTCGCAGTCAGCTTCAGGGGGATAATATTTATTTATTATGTGAAAGAGTTACAGACACAGAGGGAGAGAGAGAGAGCTTCCATCCTCTGGTTCACTCCCCAAATGGCCATGACGACTGGGACAGGGTCAGGCCCAGAACCAGGAGCCAGGAACTTCATCCAGGTCTCCCACATGGCTGAGGTGTCCCACGTTCATGGCAAAGACCCAGGCACCTGAGCCATCCTCTGCTGCCTCCCTGCATGTGCATCAGAGGAAGCTGATTTGGAATTGGAGGCAGAAATTGATCCCAGGTCCTCTCTTACAGGATGGAGGCATTTCAAGTGCAGCTTAACTCCCTGCCCCACAACGCCTGTCACCACTTCACCTTTTTCAAAAAGGGAGATTAGGGAAGCCAATATCGTGTTCACAGCTTTTTGGAAGTGAGATTTCAGGAGTCTTAAATTTATGGACTATGTAATATATGCAGAGTACTAAGTGAGATTTTCTGTGATGAAATTAGAGTTGGAGTTGACCTTATTTGTCATTTTATTTAACTGACTTATTTTGAAACTGAGGCAGTTGTGAAAGGAACAGTTTGACTGTTGAGGAAGTTCAACTGTTGAAGAGATTCACATGTCTGAGTCGTGTGATGTGGCAGTGACATATTTATTCAGATACATAACACCCTCAAATACAGAAGATCTATAAAGTGCTAATACCAGATTGTAGTGATGTATTTTTCCAGGGGACAGTGTGATTTGAACCAATTTTAATAATAAAAGGTGAGAGACTTGTGTGTATGTTTTGTATATTGAGAGGGTAAGTTATTAACAGTGTTTTTGTTGTTTTAACAAGGAATGATGACTTGGGAATTTTGTGTGTTAAATCTGGGTTGTAGGGATTTTTTGGTTGGTAAAGGGGACAGGCTGATAGAATGAGGACAGATACAATTTTGGCAACTGAGAAAGGAAAGTATGAAAGCATCATTTGCTTAATGAATAAGCCACGTGTTTTTAGGTAGCTGACCTTCAGTGGCTGGCCATCCTGAATATTAGCAGTTCCCTCAGTGAGCCATGCTTCTCACTTTCAAGCTTGTCATGTGCAGTTCCATGTGCTAGCAACACCTTTTCCTCATCTTCACCTGTAGGCTGACCCATGACCTGTTCATGTGTGTGTGAAACTCTAGTCACACCTCATTTTAGGGTAGTTGTTTCTACACTAAATCAATGATCTCTTAGAATTTGCTTTATTTTGGGAACATGAGGAGCTGTTGAAAGCTTTGTCAGGACAGGGGTGTGAGCGTGTTTGTATGCTGAAGCAGTTGTTCTCACACCTTCACATGGGTCACAGTTATGAGGGGCTTGTTGAAATTGCTGGACTCCATTCCAGGTGATGTGCTGCAGTAGGTCTGGGAGGGGGGACCTTGAGAGCTTGTAGTACCAACAGCTTCCCAGGTGCTGCTGCTGCTGGTCTGAGGATCTCACATGGACAACCAGTGACGTAGATTGAATCCTGGGCTTCAGTGGGAATGAATGAATGGGTGGGTGGGTGGGTGGGTGAGGGGGCAGGACAGAAGACAAGGCAGTGATGTGAAGGTAATGGTATGGGAATAGAGAGCAGTAGGTCTCTCCAGGGATAACAGTGATTGATTAGATGACTGAATACAGGAAACAAAGCAAAACATGAAGACCCTGTTACTTGCATAGGCAGCCAGATGGATGGTAGGAGTAGACAATGATGAGATTTATTTATTTATTTTGGGGGTGGGCCCAGGAGGAGGGTGATGCAGCCAGTGTGTACCTTTGAGATGTGTCTGGGGCTTTTTGCTGCCACTGTCTTCTCAGAGATGAGAGAGGCTGCTGATAGTTTGAGAATCATTAGCATGGGGCCGCGAGCTGACCACAGACAGAATGGAGTTGATTAGTTGGGAGCATGAGTAAGGAGAAAGGCCCCTGGGACATAACTGGAGGGTCATAGTTGTGGGAAGCTGGAAGCAGCAGAGAAGGAACACCTAGAGAAGTGGAAAATGCTAGGAATGCCCAGTGCTAGTACCCAGACCAAAATGAGTCTGTTTCAGAAGAGAGGGGAGTAGACACAGCAGCAAGTGCTGCTCAGAAGGGCTGGAGATGAAGTGCTGATGACAGTTCTTTTGAGTTCAGTACAAGGAGGTCTGTCATACAGTCAGTCAGTGTTGACTCAGCCTGGTTAGGGCCAGACTCTGTGGTAGATGCTGAGGGTTCAGCCATGGTTTGGAAGCAGCAGAAGCCAGATAGCAGTGGGTTTAGGAGTGGCAGGATAGAAACTATTCTATTTATTTGAGGGAGAGAGTTACAGAAGGACAAAGGGAGAGATCTAAAGGTCTCTGCTGGTTTATTCCCCACATGGCCACAATGGCTGGAGTTTTGCCGATCCGAAGCCAGGAGCTTCTTCCGCATCTCCCATGTGGATGCAGGGGCCCAAGAACTTGGGCCATCTTCCACTGCTTTCCCAGGCCATAAGCAGAGAGCTAGATCGCAAGTAGAACAGCCAGGACATGAAACAGTGTTCATATGGGATGCCCATGCCACAGGCGGAGGTTTAGCCTACTATTCCACAGCACCAGCCCCAGAAACAATTGACATAGTATATTCTAGAAGATTGGTTATGGAAGGAGACAGTGTAGTTGGTAGAATTCTATAAAGAAGTCAGCTGCATGGGGCTGCAAGAGTTTTTAAATTGTTATTACAGTGGATTTGGGAATATTTAAATGTACCAGGAAGACTGAAAGAGATTACAGCTTTAGAAGGGAGGAGAGAGTTTGCTAGATGAATGTCCGTGAGAATAAGCAATAGGAAGGGGACCACAGCCAGATCCTGCACGGCTGGTTCTACCTGCCTGACCCACAGGGTAAACTTATGTTCAGATTCAGCCTATGAGTGATTTGAGGGTTCTTAAAGGACCCCTCTAGATTTGTCTCACTTAAATGAGACTCAGGTTGATTTCTAGCATTAAAATACTTACTCTTTTGCACTGCTTTCCTTGAGAGCTGTGCAAGATATTCTTGGGAAGAATAGCATTACAGAAATGGAGGCCAATGAGCAAGTGAGTTCCATATTCCCTCTTCATCCTCTTGAGAGGTAGTGAGCTTAGGGTGCTCAGAAGGAAGAGACGGCATCTTGAAGGTTCCCTTAGCCTTTTTAGCTTCTGGTTCAGTGGAGATGAGTGGCCCTTAGTACTATGAACATGGTTTTTATAGTCATGTCCTTGCAGTCAGTGCAGTGATGGCATTAAAATGATCTGATAGTTTGTTGAGTGGTCAGCAAGTGTATGGGTAACTGGGTGTCTCCTGCCCTACTACCCAGGGAGATTGTGTTGCTGTTAGTGGTAGAATGCTAAGGGCTCAGGTCATAGGCAGAGTCTCAGACCTGTTCATGGCCTCTCCTGGTTATCTCTGTGGGCTTCATCCATGGCTCACAACCAGTCCTGTTACTCCCTCCTTTGGCAAAGCTGCCTGAGGAAATTTGTTTCCACTTCGGCTGCTGCTAGTGGTGTTCTCTGTGTGGGTGGAGAGCACCGGCACAGGTGCTTCATTAGATCTCATGCTGCCTAACTCTCAGAGAGCCAGTGTGGAGTCTGGCCATTACAGTGCTGTGGCATAGAGGGTTAAGCCTCCATCTGCAAAGACGGCATCCCATATAGGCTCGGGTTCTAGTCCTGGTTGCTCCACTTCGAATCCAGCTCCTTGCTAATGTGTCTGGGAAAGCAGCAGAAGATGGCCTAAGACCTTGGGTTCCTGCCACCCCTGTGGGAGACCCAGCTGGAGTTCCTGGTTCCTGGCCATTGCAGCCATTTGAGGAGTGAACCAGTGGATGGAAAATCACTCTCTTTCTCTCTGCCATTGCCTTTCAAATAAATAAATACATTTAAAAAGAAAAAAAATTCAACCAAAGAGTCAGGGTGGATGGTCCCATTCTTTCTGACTACATATCAGAGTCTTGTGAGCTTGAGTAGCTCCCTGTAGCCTATCTGTGGTTCTGTTGACCCAATCCTGGCCTCAGTGGCCTAGTGAGGTAACGGTCACTGCCTTCCTCTTGTACCCTTGTCCCTGATGAAACTGAGTCATACAAGGGATACTTGTGGAATACACGATCTTGAGATCCAGGCAAATCAGGACCCCAATTTTGGGTCTCCCAGAATTAGAGAAATCTTGTATTCTATAAATCAAAGTTCATTTCAAATGCCCTGCTCACTGGAGCATTTGCCTTGATGGAAATATTCTGTGATCTATGCTGCCCAATATCACAACCACCACCATTGCCCTCATGAGCACTCACATGGCTAGTGCCAGCGGGGAACTCAATTTTAAATTTTATTTAATTTCAATTTTTTTAAAGTTAGTTACATGTGGTTAGACAGTGGAGCTCTAGGCCATTGGTGCTGTAAGTTTGTGTGTCGGAATCAACTGGAGGGCTTGTTACAGATGGCTGGGCCCAACCCACAAAACTTCTAATTCAGGTGGTCTGGCATAGGACTTGAGAGTAAGCATTTCTAGTAAGTTCTTAGGTCTGGTCTGAAGGAGATTGTATTTTGGGAGCCACCACTGTAGACCCAGCTGTAGTCTTGAATGAATATGCTCATTCGCTCTTATAGAAATACCAGCAGCCAGGCTTCAGGGCTCCCAGGCAGCTGGGTGACATGCAGTCTAGTAGCCGAGCCTCCCACCCGCGAGCCCTGCATCCTGTTTTCCATAAACATCACAGCTCATCTTTAAAGCTGACTCGTGACACTTTGAACGGCTGCAGTAGCTAAGAGTGACCAACTAGGGAAATTCCAGCTTTGAGCAGACTTTGTTTTTCATTCCAGGTTTATTAACTTGTTTTCTAATCTAAGAAGTTGGAACATGTATGGTATAGGCAGAGTGTGAGTAATTTTATCTTAGCCAAGTTCATATGTGGCATTATGTTGAATAATTTCTGTATCCATGCTGGCTAGATTAGATTCTGATGAACTGTCTTTAGGCTAATTTTTTTAACCAGTAGCCTTTTAAGTAAATGATGAAGTCATTTTTTACACTCAGAAACACCATCTCATAAAAAAGTTTCTGGAGCAATAAAGCTTGTCATATGGGTGGTTGCTTATAAAAAGGTCTTCCTCAGAATGCATGTTGAAGTATTTGCAGATGAAATGACATGCTGTCTGAGGTTGGCTTTGAAGTACTGGGTGGATGAAACAGGATTACAAAATGTTGATGATCGTCCAAGGTACACTGAGGTTACAATAGATCATTCTCTCTACCCTTGTGATTGAATTGTTGCATAAGTCAAAAAAATGAAGAAGAAAAATGCTTTTAGAGAAACTAAACACAGCATTTTTTGAAGTATCTGGTGAATAGTTGAAGCTGAAAATAAAAAGTAGCTTGCTGGTTTTGCTCTAGGGAACTAAGTGAGGAAATACTTGATCTGGAGGCAGGTGTGTAGTCTAGAGATTCAGAGCCTGTATCGCACATTAGAGTACGTGGATTCCATATTAGGATCTAGCTAGTCAAGATTTTTCTAGTACTGTGACTCCAGGTTCCTGCTAATGCACACCCAAGGAAGCAATGATAACTCAAATGATTGGGTCCATGCCACCTAAGTGGAAGACCTGGATTGACTTCCTGGTTTCAGCTTGGTCTGTTCCCGCCTGCTGTGGGCATGTGAAGAGTGAACCATGGACAGGAACTTGTGCGTGTTCTCTCTCTCTCTCTCTCTCAAAAGCAAAGACAAGAAATTGCTGATCTGAAGAAAATGGTAGAGATTAGCAATTGTTTATAGATAATGGGTTACAGGCCAAAGGTAGGGAAGAATCTGTAGGGTGTGCCTTTTGGTTCATATGTGAGCATAGCATTTCAGTAGGGAGAGACACCCTTGCTCATTTTTCTGCATACCATTATGGATATCATTTTTATAAACTCGCTCCCAGTGGAAGTGGTTCTCAGTTTGATGTGTCAATTTTCCTTGATCTAGGCAAAAGCAAAGTTTGTAAAGTTTTCACAAAATGGGAACAGAAGGAGGGATGATGAAGGTGAGTCGATGCCCATAGAGCTCCTGGGTGGTTGAACCCGCTGGATGGCTTAGTAAGGATTTTTCTAGCACTGTGGAGCGATGATATTCACCTTGAAGGAGAAGAAAGTAAAATTTGATTAATGTTCTAGAGGCTATATGAATAAATTCCACTCATTTTCATTCTAAAAAAACAAAACCTCATTTTCTTCAGTTAGATTACAGAAGTTGAGAATTTTAAATTCAATAAGTAGAGAAGTGGTTTTGTTAAATAGCAATGAGCTTCACACCACTTAAATTGTGTTACCTGTGTTTATTATTCTTCTTAATACAGCCAGTTGGCTGCCCATATATTTGCACTTTGAAATGCCCCTTTAACACATTCTCATGGCATTCCCATCCCCATCATCTAGTTCAGTCCCGTCTGTTGCTTCCTGCCCTAAATGGCTTCACTGCAGGTTCTGCCCTTTCCCCTTGCTCTCTCCCTAGGACTTGACTTTTCTTTGACTTTCTGTACTTGGACCACGTGCTTTAGCATTCAGTTATTCTTTCACATGTGTCCTTTTTGTTTGCCAATTTCATAGAAGAGTATACCTGTGTATTGCCATGCAATATTTCTTTTTAAAAAATTTTTATTAATTGGGACCAATGTGGCACACCAGGTTAAGTCACTGCTTGGAACACTCTGCATCGGATATCAGAGTGCCTGGGGTTTTTTTTTAAGTACCAGCTCTGTTTCTGATCCAGCTTCCTACTAATTTGCAGCCAGGAAGGCAGCAGGTAATGGCTTAGGTCAATGATACCCACATGGAAGGCCAGGAGGGTGTTCCTGGCTGTTGGGCACATTTGGGGAATGAAATAGTAGATGGAAATTCTTCTCTCCCTGGCCCTTGCCCTCCCCCTCTCCCCTACTCTTCCTCTCTCCCTCTCCCTGTTGCTCTGCCTTTCAAATAAAACAAATACATTTTTAAAAATTACTTGACACAGGCAGAGAGAAAGAGAGATCCTATCTTTGGATCATTCCTAAATGTCTGCACCCTCCAGGTCTGAGAACTGAATCCAGGTCTCCCATGTGGGTGGCAGGAGCCTAATTCCTGAGCTTTCATTGCTGTCTCCCAGAGTTTGCATTAGCAAGAATACCATGCGGTATTTCTTTCCAAACACTGCTTATGAATTGAAAATAGTTGTAAAATATAACAAGAAATTCAGTCTTTATTATTTTTCAGCAATTCAATAGAGAATAAGTTTTTCAAAGGTGGTGTCTTCATCAGTACAAGTGACCTCCTGCCTGCAGGGTGTGTACTCATGACTGCAGATGTGTTTCCAGGCCTTTCCTACTGTATACTTTGAATTCACAGAAACATGCTTTGCTACGTCTATAAGGGAGTCACTTAAAGAAATATTTTGGCAGGGTAAATTTTTGCATTTAGCATTTCAAAATTTAAATAAAACTCAACACAGTAACAGAAGGGCTGTTCTATATCTGATGTTTGCAGCTGTCCTGGTGTTTAAGTATTTATTGCTTGATTTTAAATTCTTGGTTAACTATATTGGGTTATAGTCCTCTTTTATGAAATTATTTCTAAATAGCCAAGCCTGGTACGGGTGTGCGTGGGTGTGTGTGTGTGAGGGAGGGAGGGAGGGAAGGGGAGGGAAGGACATGGTTCCCTTGACTCTTGATTGGAGTTGTAGTGCAGTTCATACCTGAGTAACACAGAAGTTGACTGCCAAGGTGGGCCTAGTCCCCGTAGTTCAAACCATTAAGCCTTAGGGTCATGCTCCTAAGACCTTCTTTGATCGACGTTGGAAATACAGACTAGCTGTAGAGTAAAACGCTGGGAGGGAGGTTTCCCTTTATTTGGATTATGAGTAGCCTATCAAAGGAAACCCTTTATAACTTGACAATACCATTGAACCTGAACCCATTCATCAAAGTATTTGTTGAGCGCCTGTAGACGCTCCATTTCTCTGGGAACCTTGTACCTTTTCCATTAATGAATTTAATAGTAGGTCACTGGCCGCACCGAGATGGGCGAAATAAAACTCTGTGGAGACTGCTGCTCTGATTAGATCTGTGAGCTTGCCTCCAGATAACTGATCAAATGTGTGTATCTCGATTTCCTGCCTGTTGTCCCTCCAAGAGTCTCTGATATACAGACTTGTTTGGTGCTTTGAAGCTGTATACTCCGGCTTTGTAAAGAAAAGCCAGTAGAGCTGTGTGTGGCCGAGGTGTGCTGAGGTCTCTGATGTCGCTGCGTAAAATGGCACTAGCAGTCAAGAGGAGCTCTGTGCTCAGCAGGCAAGGCTCCCAGGAGACGGTTAGGCTTTCTCTTTTGGTGAATGCCTCTGTGCTCTGTAGTTGCTGGAAAGGACAGCATGTTGTCGATTCTACAGATGCAATTCCCCTTCTCCACCTCCCTCACACTCTCCGTCTCCAGTGGTGGGATTTTATTACATGGTAGCGCCTCAGATGTGTGATTTTCCATGTTCAATCTGCAGAGATATGCAGGGTGCAGACCCTGGTGCCGATGTTTTCCTTCACTCACAGGCCTTAGGAAATGAAGTCCTTTTCCAAGATTTTCCTCTCAGCTGCAAAATTTCTGCAAAATTAATTAATGGTGTAAGGTTTCTCTCTCTCTCTCTCTCTCTCTTTTTTTTTTTTTTTTTTGCCTCTGTCCCCAGTGATCTGCAGTTTTATGGCAGGACCATGGGGCTCCCAACCCTGCAGGGAAGGACCAAACAAGGTTTTCATGGTGCATGCTTCTGCGAGAGGTTGAAAATTACCTGCTGGTAGCTTCTGGAGAAGAGAGACAGTCTTCCCTGTAGGGCCACACTGAAAGAGAGGAACTTTGTGGTTGAGCAGAGTGAATGTTCCCACTTAGTCTTGTTTGCATTGCTTGCTTACCTAGTGCAGATTCATGTAAGACTGTGGCTTCTTAAAATAAAGACAGTTGTTAAAAATTCAAAGGCTTTAAAAAGCGAAATTTGGAGGCTGGCACTGTGGCTTAGCGGTTAAAGCTGCCACCTGCAGTGCTGGTATCCCTTATGGGCACTGGATCAAGACCCGGCTGCTCCACTTCTAATCCAACTCTCTGCTATGGTTTGGGAAAGCAGAAGAAGGTGGCCCCAGTCCTTGGGCCCCTGCACCCATGTGAAGCTCCTGGCTCCTGGCTTCAGATGGGCCCAACTCCAGTGTTGCAGCCATTTGGGGAATGAACCAGTGGATGGAAGACCTTTCTCTGCCTTTGCCTCTCTGTAACTCTGCCTTCCAAATAAATAAATAAATCATTAAAAAAAAAAAAGGGAAAAAAGTAAAATTTGCTTCTGGAAGCTCCTCTGGTGTGATGTCTAACGTAGTTGCTAAAGCATTGATGTGGTTGTGTGCTTAGACCACAAAAACATCCTATACTTTCCTGGAATGGTCTAATGAGTTATCACCACCTTTACACATTTTGCCCCAGAGGGAAACTTTTCCTTATTCAAACAGAGCTCAAGGATGGCAGTCACATTCTAATGTGAATCTACCCATTGCCACTCGTGTACTCTTGGCTGCATTCTCAAGGCCTCTGTAGCTAGAGCCGTTTCTCAGTTGTTCTTGTAGAAATAACCTAATGAGACATGTCCCATGAGGAGGTTCATTAAGTGCTTAGGGAATAAACACTAATTTTAATACTTTCATTTCCAAGCAGTTAGACAAACATGTTTTGGAAACACCTCTACATTTCAAAAACCAAATACATAAAAAGTCAACTTGCTGTTAAGCCATATTTTTTTTTCTTTGTTCTGTGTTAGGAAGAAAGCGAAAAGACACAGGAAAAGCTGAAATAAAGGATTTAACAAATCAATACAAGCTTACCTGTGAACAATGAGGCAAGGGCACAGTTAGCTCTTTTTAAAACATTTATTTAAAGATTTATTTATTTGAAAGGCAGAATAACATGAGGGGGGACAAGGGGTGGTGGTGGTAGGGGATCTTCTGTCCACTGATTGACTTCACAAATACACAGAACACCTGGGGTTGGACCAGGCTGAAGCCAGGAGCCAAGAACTGTATCCGGGTCTTCCACATGGGTGGCAGGGACCCAAGTATTTAAGCCGTTATCTGTTACTTTCCAGGGTATGCAATAACAGGAAGTTGGAAACAGAAGCAGGTCTAGATTGCAGCTCAATTCACAATAGTTGGACATCTGAGTTGCCAGATGCCCATCAACTGCTTACTAGATTAAAAAAAATGTGGTATAAATACAGTGTGGAACACTACTTAGCCATGAAAAAGAACAAAATTTTGTCTTTTGCAACAAAATGGATGTGATGGAAACCATTATGCTTAGTGAAATAAGACAAACTCCAAAAGATAAAGTTTTTATCCAAAAGATAAGTTTTTTTCTGATATGTGATAGTGTAGAATACAAAAAAAGTTTAGGAGTGAAATGGGCATCTGTGATTTGATTATGTGATTAGGCCTTGTTTATACTCCTATGGAACTGTGGTCTTTGTACTTTTTTGCTTGTTGAATATTATGGGTAGTGGTGCATTAAGCCTGTATTCATAGAGTAGACTGAAATTAAGTTTTTGTAAAAATAAGAAAAGGAAGGAGAGAGATTGAGGGAGGGGGAAAAAGGGAGGGAGGGAAGTGTGGTTATCTTTTTTATTTTTTGACAGGCAGAGTGGACAGTGAGAGAGAGAGACAGAGAGAAAGGTCTTCCTTTGCCGTTGGTTCACCCTCCAATGGCCGCCGCGGCCGTTGCGCTGCAGCCAGCGCACCAACTGATCTGATGGCAGGAGCCAGGTGCTTCTCCTGGTCTCCCATGGGGTGCAGGGCCCAAGTACTTGGGCCATCCTCCACTGCACTCCCTGGCCACAACAGAGAGTTGGCCTGGAAGAGGGGCAACTGGGACAGAATCCGGCGCCCCGACCGGGACTAGAACCCGGTGTGCCGGCGCCGCAAGGCGGAGGATTAGCCTAGTGAGCCCAGGCGCCAGCCTGGTTATCTTCTTAGAACTGTACATGTGAAACTTGTTCTCTTTATTTTGATTTTAAAAATACTCAAAAACTTAACTAGGACTTGAACCAGGCACTCTGTTGTTCTGGGACGTGGATATAACTGGTCAGGCAAAATGCCTGCCCCTGTTACTTATTCTTTTAAAGAAATTCTTACATTGTTCTAAAATCTAGGGCAAGTGTGTTTGTGTGCAGATCTCCCATAGTTCCCAATATGTGGGCCCCTAACTATTGAGGGCTTATTATGAGCCAAATTTTTAAGCATAGTACTGTTTTTAATCTTTGCTGATTGGGGTAGGTGCTAGTCTTAACACCGTTTTCTAGATGGGGAGATTGAGGCTATCCACTTTGACCAAGGTCTTGTGGTCAGGAAGTAGCTGAGCCAGGACTTGGAGGTCAACCAACTTGCTCTGGAGTCCACGCACTTAAACCTTAGACTTTCTGAACAAACTTGGTGCATGAACATGATTGGTAGATTTTTTTTTAAAAGATTTTTAAAGAATTTATTTGAAAGGCAGAGTTAGAGAGCCAGGGACAGAGAGAAGGAGGTATCTTCCACCCGCTGGTTCACTCTCCAAATGTCTACAATGGCCAGAGCCACATTGGCAGAAGCCAGCAGCTTCTTTCGGGTCTCCCATGTGCGTGTAAGGGCCCAAGCACTTGCACCATCTTCTGCTGCTGTTCCCAGGTGCATTAGTAGGGAGCTGGATCAGAAGTGGAGCAGCCATGTCTCGAACCAATGCCCATATAGGATGCCTGCGTCATAGGCAGTGGCTTTACCCACTATGCCACAATGCCAGCCCCAATAATTGCTGGTTTTTACAAACTTGGAATGGACCAAGCACAACCATTGGCCACTTGTGTTTGGAGGCTGAACTTTCAGCGTGAGGGCTTAGTGTGCCCATCACAGTGTGGGTATGCAGGCCTGTGCAGGGCAAGTTTGGAGGGGACAGGGGAGAAGCAAAGCAGGAAAGAGTGGACCGTGATGTTGAGGAAGGAGGGCAAGTGAGCTGTTTTCTCCACTCTGGCCAGTGGGCTCCCTGGCCTTGATCTTCTGTCTTTGGAGCCATCACTTACATGCTTCTTCATTTCAGTTGTGAGGATGGTGCCCCGGTCACCCCGGCCGGATGGTGTGGTTCTTCCCTCCCCTCATTCTTTTCGTTCCAGGGTGAACGCATTTGTTGTTTTGGCAACTGAAGGTGTTAGAATTTCCTTTCCCATCAGGTGAAGGACCCACGGTGTGGACTCTAAAAGAAGTCACTGAATCATTGGACTTCGGTTCTCGGGGTCTGAGTTACTGGCCTCTGAGAGGCTGGGCCGAGGCCGGCTTCCTTGCCTGTCTGAGTAGCAGTTCCTTCCTTGGCTGTCTGCACACACAATGCGTGCCCCTGGAAGGCTCGTCGGGACTGCCGCCCCACTCTTGTGGGCGGAAGCCACTCACAACACAGCGGGTTGAAGGAGCAAAACCATCTTTGCAAAGACAGATGAATGTGGGTTGGTAGGAATTCACCAAAAGAAAAACGTCTTTTAGAAAACAGTTTTGTAATGGGACACATGTGACTTCTCACAGAAGGTCCCCACAAGGGCCTTTGGAGTCTTCTCGGTCTCCTGGCAAAGGGGCAACCTAAGCATGCGGGGGAAGCCATGGAGCTACTCCTGCCCTGGACAGGAGGAGGGAAGGCCCGGGGCCCTGGGTTTTCTTTGCATACCTTTGTCCAGGGCCAGATGAGGAGGGATGGTGTGGCAGGTGAGAAGTAATTAGTGCCTCATCTCTCGCTGTGGCAGCAGCAGGATGTGGTCCTTGGGCTTCTCAGCCGGAGTGTAAACCAGGGTTTAGCCTCAGCATGGTGCTGGATTGGGAAGAAAAGGGGGCTGAATGAAAGGGCAGGCGCGGATGCTGGGGCCTGGCTGCCCCTGTGTGATTATTCACATTCTTTAATTAGGAGCAGTCGCTAAGATGTACCCTTCACAGATGCGTCTACTTCAAGGAGCTTTCTGCACGGGATTTGAGATGTGAATTGGTTGGCATTAGTGGTGCTTGGTGGGAGGGGGTGGAGGCTGGAATCCTCACCCTCCTCTTGGAGGGGGGGCTGGCTTCAGTGCACGGATTGGCAGATGCTTGCTGTGTTCTGTCCCTGCCTGCTGCCCAGCCTGCTGGCTCTTCAGCTGCCCGGGTCCTCTTTGTTAGGAGAAGAAGCAGAAAGAGTTACCAGTCACCTTCTGGGTTAACAGCTTCCATTGGAGGTTAGCTGGGTGAGTCAGGACTGAGCTAGGGAAAGATCTGAACTCCGAGTAACCGATAGGTTTACACTGTATGTGGCCCTGTTCCTCATGTGGGCACTGTGTGGGCAGAGCCATTGTGAGCAGAGTGGAAAGGGACATTTTGTGTGACAGAATGATGAGGCGTAGACTAGTGGGAAGCAGTGTTTGCCCAAAATGTGTCTTCATGTAGCCAACTACATGGATTTAGAAACAGGAAAAGAGGATATTGAAATAAAGCACATCTTAGAAAACTTAATATATAATCAAGTGGTAAAGATGGCTAGTTGAAATTATTTTTTTAAAAGATCTATTTATTTATTTGAAAGAGTTACAGAGAGAGGGAAAGACAGAGAATCTTCTGTCTGCTGATTCAATCCCCAAATTCTTGCAACAGCCAGGACTGGGCCAGGCTGAAGCCAGAAGCCAGGAACTCCGTGTGGGTCTCCCACATGGGTGGTAGGGGCTCAGACACTTGGGCCATCATCTGCTGCCTCCCTGGTGCGTTAACAGGAAGCAGGATTGGTAGTTGAATTGGGACTGAGCCCCAGATGCTCCTATATGGACACCCCAAGCTGTGGCTTAACACACTGCTCTGCAACGCCCGCCTGCGGTATTTTCTTAATCTTCTTTTGTCTTAAATTTAAGACTGTAGACTTACTGCTAATTCTTGGAGGCACCTAAATGAAAATCCTGGCACATCAAGTTGAAAATAACTGTGTTTGGGTAGGTGTAATGTTTCACAAAATAGCTGTTAAAATCCTTCCAGATCACAGGCAAGAAATGTGTGCAAAGGCACAGGCAACATGGGAAATCTTCCTATGTCACATCACAAACCTTTTTCTATTCCTGCTGCCACCTGTAGCTATTTGCCACTTTGCTATGAAAGAGTGTGGGCATTAGCAAATTAGGGTGGGGGTGGGCTGGGAGAGGGTTGCTATTCATTAAGCTCAAGCTCCCTGGCTTCATGGGCCACTGCATAACTGGAAGTTGAGGAAGGGGCCCAAGATACCTGATAACGCCACCACCACCGAGAAGGGCCAGTGACCCAGCGGGGAGCGCTCCCCTCTGCTGCTGTGACTACCCTGAGGCTCACAGCCTCCCCCTGCAGCTCTGCATCCCTACCTCTGGCGGGAGGACCCTAGCTAGCACCTGCCTTGGAAATAGAGAAATGACAGGGTCTGCAGGCTTTTGTGAGCAGTCCCCAGATGAGGAAGAGCCCATTCCACACGGAAGGCCTGCTAGCATTCAGAGCCTGCCTTGGAGGTTTGATGGGCATCCCCAGGGGTGGGGAGGCCATGCTCCTTCTGTATAGAAGGCTGTGCTGGGAGGGTGAGGGGCACGGAGCACCACAAGGCAGACAGGAAGAAGTGAGTACAGATTCATGCATTTGAAGGTGAAGGCATGCAGGGGAAGGAACTCGCAGAAGACGCGTTTTGCGGTGAGGGGCATCTTAGAGGGAGAACACGTGTCCTGCATGTCTTACCTCCCTGACCATTAGGTTCTTTGGCAAATTCTTTCTTTAAATAGATGTTCTTTCCAACTATCCTGTGAATAGTAAGTGGAAGACTTTTCTTCGCGTCATCGATTTGGAAATTGAGGTTTGAAGAAGTCCTATAAATGAGAGCCCTGCCCCTTAACGTGTTGTTCTGGTTGGAGGCATTGACTCATCCCAGCCTCCATCCATCCCCTCTTCCGTCCTGCATGTTCCTGACTCCATGCTTCTGCCTGGGTTGTTCCTCCCAAACTAGAGCACCTCTTGCCTTATTTCTTTCCATCCTTTCTGTGAACTCCTGTGACAATGACCATTGTCACTCGACATCCAGAGTTTAGCATCATTTTTAGGGCACTTCAAAAAGTTCATGGAAAATAGAATTCAAAGACAAGTTTATTTTGGTGCTGAAAGTTTTGAAATCCATGCATATAAGGGATTTCCAAAACGTTCATGGAAATTATGTGTTATAAAGAAACAGTCCATGGATTTTCATTTTATTTTGCACCAAAATAAACCTTTAATTCCATTTCCATGACCATTTTGAAGTTCCCTTGTATCTAGTGCTATCACTTGGCTTTCATGAGAATGCATTTGATCTTCTCATTTAGACCTGCCAGGCTGAAGTGCTGGTTGAAAGTCAGGGTCTTGGGATTTACCCTCAGAGCCAGTGATTGCGTGGTCTGGGCTGGGGCTCAAAAGTCTGGGTTTGTCACAGGCTCTGGGAGATGCTGATACAGGTGGCCCCTGCTGCAGTGTCCTGCCAGCTCCTTGAGAGAGGTTGGTTGTCCCTCATAGTGACAGGACACCCTGCTCTGTCTGCAGGTGGAGATGCAGGTTTCTGAGAAAAATACCAGTTGTGCAAAAGGAATTCTTAATCAGAGGGAAGAGAGTGTTTTCTGGGAATGTGTAATAGAGTTAAAGCACCCAACTGTGCACCGCGTTTTGGAGCTACGAATTGTGTCATCAAAGTTCAGAGTTGGACAAAGGTCCATCTTTATATTGTAGGGTGTGCATGGATCAGATGAACAGGACAGTTGAGGTTTGGAAATGACTGGGGTGGCAGAATCACCGTGCCTCTTTACTTTGTGGTTGACCATTTCTGTGTTTCAGGGACCTGAGGTCAAGTGTGAAAAGCAGAAATTTGGTCATGGAAAGGAGAAGGCCAATTTCTTGGGGGTGTGCAGAGGAAACTCTCTGCTTTCAGTGCTCCTTCTCACAACCAGTTCGTCTTGAGGGCTGGAATGAAAAGAATACCCAAAAATCTGAATTCCCACTGATCCAAGCATTTTTGGAATGAGGCCTTTCATGAATATGCCATGATTTTGATTTCTGCTTTTGTTAAGATGGCAATGGAGTCTTTGTTGTTTTACATTATTTTCTAGATTCCCTGGAGAGTTTAGAGTCTCAGTGATTAGATTTCTTTTACAAAATTGGTTTTTGCCTTCTTATTTTGCGAGATCCTATAAAATAAAACTTTAATAAGTTTATTAAAAAACTTTAAACTTTGTATTTTTTGTTATTAACTTGGCAGAAAGGGAAGACATTTGTTTTCACTGAGAGAAGATCTTTAAATAGCTATTTTAGAGTTCACATTATAATAGGGTTCTACCTGTTGTAAGAAAAAAATGAATCTAACCTCTGCCCAAAGAGGAGATACTAAAAATAAAACTGTTTCTGTGAACTGGAAGCTGTCACAGCAGTGATACATTTGAACTGGAAATGATCAAAATTTTCTTTTGATTTTCTGGTCACCAAACATAAGTTTTTTTTTTTTTTTTTTTACATTACTGTCTTTTGTTGAAAGAAGAGCTATTATAAGATGAATTGTGGTAGGCACTTTAATAGTAGTGTTTGGTTCAGTTTAAGCCAGTTCTCTATGTGCCCATTACTTGGTTTATAGAATATTGGCATTTAAGCAATGAAAATTCATGTTCTTTTTTTTCTCTGGGTTCATTCTCATTTATATTCCTTGTTACCTCCAGCTGGAGGTAAGTTTCTATTGTGGTATCTGATGGAAGTAACACAAATGGAATCACTAGGGGCTATTCTTTCAGAGCTGAAGTGAAATGTTGATAATTAATATACTTATTTGGTTACAGATATTTGAGAGTTTTTTTTTAAAGCAGCCATTATGTGATACCGTGTCCTGCTGAATAAAATAAAATGAAAGGCTGAAGGATGCTGCCTTCTTACTGCATACTTTATTGATTTTGAGTGGGACCTGCTGTTAATCGCCAGGCTTCACAGTTATAATTCATTACAGTGTAACAAAACTTGGGAGATATTTTTGTCTAGTAGTGAATGAAATTGAGGCGTGTTTAATATCTGTCTTGCCCACAAGTGCCCTATCTGTAGTGCAGCGATGAGGAATGTCCAGCCTATTGGCTCAAGAAATCATTGGGTCTGACCCTGCCAAGGGAACTGCAGGTGGGACTAGAAATTCAGTAAAACTACAGTAGGCTGATTTTTAAGTTGATAATTTTGTATGACACATGAATGATGTTAGAAATGACCAAATGCAGAAAAAGGTTTTCCAGTCCTGCTGTAGCCTCAAAGAGAAGAGTAACATGATCTTTGCCTTCAAGTAGTTGCTCAGTTAGATCGGAGCTGTCCAACAGAAGTATTGTATAACTGTTTCAGTAGGTATAGTAAGAGGGGAAAAAAAGAAAAACAGGTTTTAAAACTGTTTTCCAGGTCGGCGCCGCGGCTCACTTGACTAATCCTCTGCCTGCAGCACTGGCACCCCGGGTTCTAGTCCTGGTTGGGGCGCCGGATTCTGTCCTGGTTGCTCTTCTTCCAGGCCAGCTCTCTGCTGTGGCCTGGGAGGGCAGTGGAGGATGGCCCAAGTGCTTGGGCCCTGCACCCGCATGGGAGACCAGGAGGAAGCACCTGGCTCCTGGCTTTGGATCAGCACAGCACACCGGCCATAGCGGCCATTTCGGGGGTGAACCAACAGAAAAGAAGACCTTTCTCTCTGTCTTTCTCCCTCACTGTCTACTCTGCCTGTCAAAAAAAAAACCTGTTTTCCATCATGCATTTTATTTAATCCGGCATATCAAAGTTAATATCATTTCAACATGTGATCAATATAAAAATTACTAATGAGATATTTTACATTATTTTTTGAATGATCTGTCTTCAAAATCTATAAAGATTCATGCCTGAATCATGTGTCCATTTGATGCCGAATTTTCATGGAGAATATTTTATCTTTATTTAGAAGATAAAATGTAGAGTCAAAAAAGTAGATTGAAATACCAAATTCATCCCAAACCTACCTGGAAGTTTTCGGTTACTGATTCAAACACTGATTTAAATTTACATTAAACTTTGATTATGTGACAAATTCAGTTCCTCATTTGCTCTAACCATATTTCAAGTGCCAGTAGCACCCCCCCCCCATGTTGGTGGCAAAATATTGAACAGCGTGGATTTGGATGTTTGATAAGACTTTTTGTTCCTTTGGGGCCGGCACTGTGGCTCAATGGGTTAAAGCCCTGGACTGAAGTGCTGGCATCCCATATGGGCACCGGTTCTAGTCCTGTCTGCTCCTCTTCCACTCCAGCTCTCTGCTATGGCCTGGGATAGCAGTAGGAGATGGCCTGAGTGAGTCCTTGGGCCCCTGCACCCATGTGGGAGACCCAGAAAAAGCTCCTGGCTTTGGATCGGCACAGCTCTGGCCATTGCAGCCATCTGGGGAGTGAACCAACGGATGGAAGACCTCTCTCTGCCTCTCCTCTCTCTGTGTAACTCTGACTTTCAAATAAATAAAATCTTGAAATAAAAGTATCAGTCAAAAAAAGACTTTTTGTTCCTTTAATACTTACGTAACTTGTGGTGGCATATAAATATAAAAGAAATTCCTATGCATTTGTGTGGGACAGTTAAGAGGGAATGGGCCAGAGCCGCACTGCACTGTCAGTCTAACTTTCTGTGTGATGAAAATGTGCTATGTCAGCACAGACTAGTAAGGTAGCCACTAGTCCCATGAGGGTTTTGAACACTTGACATGTGGCAAGTCCAACTGGGAATACATTTTAATTTTGTGTAATTCAAATGTAAATAACCCTGTGGGGCTAGTGGCTGTCATGCTGGTGTGAAGTCTTGTGAAGGAGCTGCAAGTGGAGTTAATAAAAGGATAAGACACTATTATTGCATGGGGAGTGGTATTCCAGTTGTTTCCAACATGACTGCGTATTGGAATTACGGAGATGCAGGATGGTTTAAAAGAAAACCATACTTGGGGCCGACGCTGTGGCACAGTGGGTTAAAGCCCCAGCCTGCAGCTATGGCATCCCATATGGGCACTGGTTCGAGTCCCAGCTGTTCCTCTTCCACTCCAGCTCTCTGCCATTGCCTGGGAAAGTAGTGGAAGATGGCCCAAATCCTTGGGCCCCTGCACCCAGGTGGGAGGCCCTGGAAGAAGCTCCTGGCTCTTGGCTTCAGATCAGGATCAGCTCAGCTCTAGCCATTGTGGTCATCTGGGGAGTGAACCAGTGGAATGGAAGACCTCTTTTTCTCTCTGGCTCTACCTCTCTCTGTAACTCTGTCTTTCAAAGAAATAAAAAAAATTCTTAAAATAAAGCCCCACGCTTGGCTACCACTCCCAGATGTTCTGATTTAATTGGTAGGAGTAACCTTGTCATTAGTATTTTTAAAAATCCCCAGGTGACTTTTTTATGTGTAGAACATTTGCAGACAGATCTGTTTCTTGCATTATAAATTTGCCACCAATCTATTTCCTTGCTGTTCATAGCATACATGAGTTTGCTAGGAACAAGCCTAAGTATTGAAGGAAGCCAAATCAGTACCTTGTGTGTTCTAGGTTCCTAAGACTATTACATGTGTACTCTAATTTGATCGCGCCCCTGTTGAAAGGCAGAGTCTCCAGGTTCGTTGACTTGAAGGTCACAGAATTGGAGGGTGGGAAGGAGTGAGGAAGGGAGTCTCGCTTTCGCTCCCGTTTTCTCTGGAACCTGGATCTCGTGTTTCTGCCACCACATAAACAGAAATATAGAGTATCCAACCCCCTGCAATTCATGGCTTGTTTTCCCTCTCTTCATAATAGGGCCCTTGTGCTTGGATTTATAAAGAATGTTTCTTTTGATATTAAGGAAAAAAAATCTCATTAACAATTGGATGTTTGTAGTCCAACAGATTCACGATCCCCCAAAGAGCACAATGCTGGGTGTTGGGCGATCTCTGCTCTTTCCCTGGTACAACATATGATCTTGGTGACCTTCAGTTAGCCAGCCAAGCACAGCAAATTTCTAGTTGTTAACAGCAGGAGCTAACGAACCTGCCTGATCTGTGAATGCAGAACAACATTTATACTTCTGCAAATTATGCTTAGCCCTGAAATACTTAGGAAAGTAAAATGTCCCCACCCCCACCCCTGTTGTTCATCTTTAGATAATAATAACTTAAAAATTGAGCACTGTTCATGTGCCGGGCATGAATTAACCGAATCCTCACAACAGCCACCCTGGGAGATCGCACTTCCTACCTCTGTGTTACAGATGAAGAAATGAAGGCTCAGGGATTTGCCAAGGTCACATGTCTTACTAGAGACACACACAGCCGGGATTATAGCCAAGATGGATTTGCTCTGAAGCTCACGATAGTATCTGTGGAAGAGAACGAAATCCGACCCTCCCATGTGAGTGCAGGTTACCTCTAATGGGGGTATTTGCTGTGTTCCGTGTGACACCAGCACATGGTAAGGTTTCATTAGTGACTGCCAGGTTCCCTACTTAGACTGCTAACAGGTGATGGATGTTTGTTCAGTTTTTTTTCTTTTTTAAAGATTTATTATTTATTTGAAATGGATGCGATAGATCTTTGATCTGCTGGTTCACTGCCAAAATGGCCACAGCAGCCAGCTCTGAGCCAGAATGAAACCCAAGCACTTGGGCCATCTTCCACTGCTTTCCCAGGCACATTAGCGAGAATGCAGGATCTGAAATGGAGTAGCTGGGACTTGAACCGGCATTCTTATATGAGATGCTGGCATTGACAAGTGACCTCTTAACCTGCTGTGCCACAACACCAGCTCCTCTTCAGTCTTGGGTAAAGTCAAAGCCTCTGCAAACACCTTGCTATTCATTCGTAGAGCTCCAGGTTAAGGCTGGCGAGCTTGCTGTGCAAAGGTAGCTTCCGCCAGTTTTTTCTCTCACAGGGATCCTAGCGACTCCAGGACTGTCCAGTTACCATTTAATTTGCATTCCGTTAACTAATAGCTAATTGAATGTTGGTTGTTATTCTCCCTGGCTTCTTCTGCATGGAGAAAGGGTTCAAGCCTAGAACAGGTGTTTGCTTGATTCTATGGTTAGTTTTTAAATGCATGTCATTGTCATTCTTTGTTGCTTTTCTCTAAGTGCCAACAAATAGAATAGTGGGTCTTGTTTTTCCTGACTCCTTTGGTTAGCTTTAAAGCTTGCTTTTTTTTTTTTTTTTTTTAAGCATTATTGTTTGAAAAGTTTGCAGACTGTTTTTGTTTGGCTCCCATTCTCCAGGGCATGATAATTCCCAAGTTGTCTGTGGCTCCTCGGGAGTGCGTCCACTTTGTTGAAATTGGGATAAAAGGGAGTAGAAATACCCTTTGCAGAAGGTTTCTCCAGGCATTTGTCTGTTGATGAGCTTTTATAATTTGTTTCAGCATCCTTTCTCTGGAGAATAACCTTGGGCCTTAGTGTAGACGTGATTGAGTATAAAACGTGTTAGCACAAATGAAGTGGAAGCAGCTCAGTCCACGAGGAAGAGCCTCAGCTGCTAAATCCTCTGGTTCATCGTGGCTGAGAGCACTTCCTTCAGAGCCTCTCCGGGATGCTTGTCCTGTTTCTTAGAGAAATAAGCAGCCGTGTGCTTTGACATTAGTGCTGGGCGGCAAGCTGGGAGGTAGAAGCTTGTAGAAATGGGGAGAAGATCTTATTTGCAAGATACTGCATCTTACTCTCCTCTGCTAGGCACAGGATGTACAAGTTTTATTTTTTAAAATTTAAGGTATACAAACTTCATGTATTTCACGTCTACAGATTTAGGAACACCGTGATACTTCCCACCCTGCCCTTCCTCCTGCCGTCACTCCCACCCTTCCTCCTCCTTTCTCTCCTATTCCCGCTTAAATTTTCAGTGATCTACTTTCAGATTACTTTATACTCATATGATTAACCCTACACTAAGAGTTCAACAAACAGTAAGAAAAAAAAAAAAACACTATTCAGGGCTGTAAACCATCATCGAATCTCAAAAGATGTACAGGTTTTAAAAGAGCTGCTGGCAGGGGGAACTCGGCCATGACACGTAAGATGGTGTGATCAGTAGTACCATAGAGGCACGAATGAGGAACAGAGTGCAGAGCTCAGAGCAAGTGGTGGATGCTGCCAGCAAAGTGATGGAGGCTTCACAGAGACGAGTAGAGTGAGGTTTTGAAAAATTCCCCCCCACCCCGGGTTCAGCAGGATAGGGCATTTTGGAGGTCAAGGACATCCTGTGCAAAGGCACTGAGGTCTGGTATGTTGGAGAGTGCATCCCAAGAGCAGTGTAAAAACCTAGGTTAGGTGCTCATTTGTTGTAGGCAATGGATTCTGCTGGGGTGTTCCAGGTCAGCAGGCTACCAGGGTGAAGTGATTGGAGTGGGACAGAGACATAGGATGGGAAGTAATCCACAGAGGCAGGGGAGAGATCACCCCTTTCGTGCCTTGTGTAAAACCTTTGAGTGTGAGTCCAGCTACAGGGCTATGTTTTAATTGTTTTTGCTCCTGTTTCTTGAGGGGTATATTGCACCTAAATCCTGACAGTTATTCCAGATTATGACAGTGTATCCCCTCCCCCTGCTCACACTAAATAGTTGGCACAGGTCGGGAATGGAAGCCTCAAAACTGTGGATTGAAGTTCTTGCTTATCTTTAGGCGGATCAGGCTGCTTTCATAGGAGAATGATGTCCACACACTTTTCTTAATGCCTTGACTCCAAGATACCCGTGGCCTTCTCTACCCGGGACAAAGGAAATAGTTTTATGAAAATTTTCGTTCTGCTTTGTCCTCACTATCACGCCTGTAGGTTCCCATTGCTGACAAAGGCATCAGCTTAATGGTGGAGATGAGAGCTTGTGACAGAGACCAGAAACAATGTTTGGAAGGGTTACTGAGTGGAAGCTCTGGTTTGTGATTTTCAAGAAGCAACTTGGTGCTGTGGGGGGTGGGGGGACCATTGAGCAGGATTTGGGAATCTTGGGATCTCATCCTAGTTCTTACCTATAATTAGGTGAGATGGCTTTGATCTCTTTCTGCCTTAGTTTCATAATGGGCAGCTAAGGAAAACACACTGGGAGGTGCACACGAGCAGGTGCATGGACCTGTTAGACCACACAGCACTCTAGAGTCTGAAGCCTCAGTCTGAATGCAGTCACTGGGCACCTCTGGGCACCATGTGCTTCCTCCCTCCTGTGACAAGGCCATGCTCCTGCTGAGTCCTGGCTGTAATCCTGCAAGCCACTTGATCTTTGAAGAAAATGTTTCTCAAGACTAGTAACCAATGCCATTTTCTAAAGTTTGCTTTCCCTTCAAGGTTTTCATAAATATTTCAAAGAAATGCATGGAATTCTCTGCTTCTTTCCTGCTTCTTCTTTTTTTTTAAAGATTTATTTATTTGGAAGGCAAAGTTAGAGGTAGAGACAGAGAACCTTCCATCAGCTGTTTCTCTCCCCAAATGAACAGGGCCAAAGCCGGTGCTTGGAGCTTCATCTGGATCTCCCGTGTGGGTGGCAGGACCTAAGCACTTGGGCCATCTTCCACTGTTTCCCCAGGAGCGTTAGCAGGGAGCTGTATTGGAAGTGGAACAGCCGGGACTCAAACTGGTGCCCATATGGGTTGCCAGTGTTGCAGATGGAGCTGGACCTGCTTTGCCACAACAGCAGCCCCAATACTTCCTTTTGTAAGCTGTTAAGACTTGCCTAACCTCATGCCTCATCACTATTTCAGCATCTTCAGTTGATAAGTATAATGTGGACCACTGTGGATTTGAGTCACTGAAATGACACTGACTAGAAACTAGGTTTGAAGAAGAATGGAACTGAAATCATCTCAAGAAGAGAAAATGGCAAAAGGCCATTTGGTTAACACTGGGTGTCCTCTGTGACCCCAAATTGGCCAGCGGCAGAGTCGGAGAGGGGGAGCTGATACTGTAGACAGCTCTCTAAGTGGATATTCCAGAACTTACCACATCTAAGTCGTCAAAGTTCTCTGGGAATAGACTTGCCCTTTGTACTTGATGCTGTGCAAGACTTTCCCACTCAGGCACTCATGGGACCAGCAGCTCCTGCCACGCCTGGGACGCACTGAAGGTCAGACACCCCCACGTCTTCTGTGGATTTGTGTTGGTGCTCTGAGCTGCTTCTGCTGCTGTGTCACGAGGCTGTGCAGATTGCGTCCCGGAGCTGTGCTGCCGTGGAGGATTATTCCCTTTCCCTGCCTCCCCAGGCCTGCAAAGCCTCTCTTGTAGCCCTGAAGGCTGAGTGAGGCATGGCTTCTCCACAGCAAGGAAGCCCCAGTGTTCTTGGCTTTGCCCCACCCCGCTTCTTCCCTGGAAGGCCCGACACCGCCTTCCTGACCCTTGGGCAGGCCCAGTGCCTGGGCAGAATCTCAGCTCTCCTTTCTTGCTGGCAGCTGCTCTCCTTTTTCCCCTGCAAGAGTTGGACTCCTTGGTCTGCTTGTTCACTTCCAGCCCGCCCCCTCCTCATTTCTTTTTCCTGGAAGCGCCGGCCTGTTCCTCTACGTGCTGAACCTGTTCGTCAGTAATTTTTGATGGATTGTCATGCCTTTGGCAACGTGAAGTGAAACACAAAAATCTCAAAATAGATGAAACCAGATTCCTCTAACTTAATAAATACCATATGTGCATACACTAGGACGCACATTGGTCCTGTTCAGTAACTGGTACTTCTCTGCTCTCTTCTCTTCCCTGGGTCCCTGTTTTCTACAGGTAGTAGGCAGAACTTGACCCCCTGCGAGTGCTGCCAACTTCTGGCAGCTCATGTGTGTGTCATAAGGGCACATTTTTTTAAAATGCCATGCACCATATTTTGAGCATGCATGCTGCTTAGAGAACTGCATGTATGTGTATTATTTTGTTTATGGAGATTAGCAGTGCAGGGTTCATTCTCCTTGGCCTCTTCACACTGTGCCCGCAATGGACTTTCATCTGTGGGCGCACGGCATGTGGGTGTGTGCGCACAATGGGGTGTTGCCATGCAGCACTGGGCCTCCTGAGCTGTTGAGGCAAGCTGTTGTCATTCATTATTGGGTTCCTTTGGGCTACACATGTTATAGCGATAAGCTGGTGAGGTAGGTCTTAGCAGCCTCGGCAGCCTGTCCACCAACGAGGAAACTAAAGCACAGAAACCTTAAGCTACCTGCTGGGGAATGCAAGACCCACGTCTCCAACCTGGACATGCTCTTCTCCGTTTGTGAACAGTAGCTCCTAAGTTGCTAAGCCATGTTCTCATCCCTAGAAATGATGTAGTCTCCCTTGATTTTAGGAATGGGAAAGCAGAGAGTAGTCGTGGCTTTTTTGTTGTTGCCTTTGGTCAGTGACATCTTTATTGGAGGGATTCTGAAGAACTGTGATTCGATGCTTGCCTTTGAGGCCTCTGAAGAAGAAACACAGTTCCCAGATATGTAGTGAGACTCCTGCCTTGTTGCCTCAGAAGTTAGCGTGTGTGGATTTAGCACTGCACCGTCTAATACAGGAACCACTGACCTTCTGTGACCACGGAGCACTTGGGATGGGGATGGTGCTGGTATGTTAAGGAACAAACATTGAAATTTCAGTTCATTTCAATTAAAATTAAACACATACTCAGTTCAGCTGCTGGAAAACTCTTTGTATGTTTGGAACAAATTGGATATGTGAACCTGTTTTTTTTTTTTTCACTTGTGTTTTTATGAAATCTAGTCATACTGTATGAGAACAGCATGTGAATTGCAATGTGCTATAAATATTAAATAGACAGGATTCTAAAAACACATTTTCCTACTACCTAATTAAAAATTTTATATAGGTTACACATTGAAATGACACACTTTATTTAAAACAGTATCTAAAATATTGAAGTCAATTTCTCTTTTTAATGTGGCTGCTAGGGAGTTTAATTCCATACGTGACTCATAATTCTTGATAGTGCTATTGTGCAGCATAGATGGGAATGCTTCCCTACAGAATAATACTTTACTCAAGCAAGTGCTCAAAAGATGATTATGAAATGGGTAGCTGGGGAGTGGGAGCTGGCTGGGAGAACTAATAGAACCCGATGACTTTGGTTGAAAGTGGTACTTATTTTAGGCTATAAATGAAATAATGATGTGCAACAGACCCAGCATAATATACACAATACTTTGTAGCCCTTTCAATAAATTGCCACTGTGGGTATCATGGGATAAAATGAAAGTGGAGAAAATTAGAATGAGCTAGCTACTCTCTTGGTCCAGATGAGTTTCCTGTTTTTTGCAGTGAGCTGGATTATACTGACTCCTGGCTTTGTTTTCCCTTCCTTTTGGTGGGGTTTCACGGTTATGCCTCCAAAGCTCCTTGTGACCAGCCTCGGTGCCTTACACACACACACACACACACACACACACACACGTACACACGTTTCAGCTGTCTCTGTTATTATATATAACACCAAAGGAGCAGGCAGCGTCTCTCATTAAGAGTTTGTGGTCTTGGGACATCACCTGGACAGAGGGTGAAACACAATGGTTATCTCCACCCCTCCTCATTACCCATCTACTTTTAATTGTCCTCCTTTGCTCCTGGCTAGTACCTTATCTGGGGGGCTAAGTTCCAAGCTGCACAGAGGGTACCTGAGACTGGCTAGTACTGAACCTTATATAGACTATTTCTTCCTATACATACATACATACATACTTATGATAAAGTCCAGCTTATCTATTACATAGTAAGAAATTAATGATAACTAAAAATAGACATTGTACTGTTAAAAAAAATTTTCTAGCTGCTTGCATTTCGGGATCACTATTAAATAAAATGAAAATTACTTGAACACAGCACGGACATAAGGCCGCAGTTGGCCTGATGACTATGACAGCTATGAACTGAAGGGTGGATGTAGCATGCACGGTGTGGATACGCTGCATAAGGGAAGGATTCCTATCCTTAAAGGAGAGACAGACACCACAGGATCTCCTCACACATGTCAGAATGGTGCACAATTTAACACTTAAGAGCTGTGTACCTCTGGAGTTTTTCATTTAATATTTTCACATCACAGTTGACGGATAGCCAATACCGTGGAAGCAAAATGGCAGATTTTGCTGTTTGTTTTTCTTATTTGTTTGGGTACATTTTACTTGAAAGGGAGGGGAGGACAGGAACAGAATTTACATCTGTTGGTTCACTCCCCAGATGCCTACAACAGCCAGGACTAGGCCAGGAGCCAGTTCACACGTTGGTGGATGGAACCAAGTGCTTGAGTCACCATCTGCTGCCTCCCAAGATACACATTAGCAGGAAGCTGAAATCAGAAGTGGAGCCAGAACTCCAACCAGGCACTCCAACGTGGGACACAGGTGTCTCAAGTAGCACCTGAACCTCTGAGCCAAATGTGTGCCCTGGTATTTCTTTACATGCCCCCTATGTGTTGATACATCCCAGGGCTGCCTCCTTCCCATGGCGTGTCTTGGTCACTCTGCATACTTTCTGAGCTTTCCTGTACACTCTCAGGACTTCAGCTCCCTCTTGGTAGAGCTTCCCAGTGGTTGGCCAGAATGCACTGCCCGCTGTGTCTTTCACTCCCTCTGGAGTGGCCAGCAGTATAAAATTCTGTGCTTAACTGATCATGAATTAAGAGTCAAGGAATACATGTTCTAGTCCTTTTTTCTATCACTTTTCTTCTGGTTATAATTTTTTAAATAATTTCGCAGACATTTACTTCCTCCTTTGTAAAATATAAGCAGTATTTGCATTCTAAAGAGATTCTGTAGAAGCAGTGCTGTATCGTAGAGAAACACAGTGAGTACATGGTGTACCACTGTAGTTTTTGTATTGCATTTCAGATTAGTTAACTGCCATAGGATTTGATATGATACATTAAACTAAAACACTGGGCTTAGTATGGAGGGGCATTTATTCCTACTTTAGGTTTTTGAGAATGAATGTTTTAAGTATCTTTATTTCTTCTTCCCTATTCTCATCCACCCCTGCTTGGTGTCAGAATTACTGCTTTAAAAGTTTTGAACAGATTTGAGTAGCCCTTAGCTTAAAAGACAATCTTTTACCTCCCCTCTACCTCTTACAAAAGACAAAGGTAGTTGTTGTAGAGATGGATGATTGTATTGGTCTGTTTGCCATCGCTATACCAAAATACTTGTTCAGGCTGACTTTTTAAGGTTAAAAGACTCATTTAGCCTATAGTTCTGGCAGCTCATTGGTTTGGGCTCTAACAGCCGATGGCTTTGCCGTGACAGGAGCACATTGGGAAGGAGAGACCACATCTTGAAACAGGAAGCCAGATAGACTGGGCATCCCTTTGAGGACTGCATCCCCCCAGTGCCATACCTTCCTCTAGGCTACACCTCTTAAAGCTTCTATACCATTTCTGCATTGCCAGATTGGAGACCAGGCTTCTAACACATGAACTCTGAGTAATCCACTTCACCATATTGAGACCACAGTAGTGATCCTGGAGGCAGATAACACAACGGTTAAAATACAGGGTTAGGAAGAGGGAAGACTCGGGTTCTGCGTCTGCCTGACCAGTCACTGTGTGAACGGAGCAAGCCTGTTATTCTCAGACGATGCGCACTGTATCTCTGTAGCACAGAGCCTGCTGTGATTGCGCTTGTGGGTTTACTTGCAGACCATTTGCAGGATTTGAACTGTATTGTGGAATCAAAGGGATTAGAATGATGAGCCACAGTTCCAGGAAGGAATGAATCACATTCATCTGTTCTGAAGGGCAGACACAAGAGTTCTGGTAGCTAATTTGAAGTTAGCTAGAGAAACGGTAACTCGGGGAGTAAAGTTTGCACTTGAAAGTAGGAGCAGAGCAGAGTAGGATTGCTAAATACAGGCTATTAGTTCCTTTAGAAGAAAGGTGAAAGACTGACCTCCTTGTAACAGCTCCCTGTCCTTGTTCTTGGTTTCCTATGGTGTGACCAAGCCCTGTTCTGTGGAAGTGTTAGGGAATGTTTGGCTTCACATAAGGGACCTCCCTTTTCATGTCCAAAGAGCAAGGAATGTGATTTTAAGTTGTTTGGAAGATTTAATTTTCAAAGCTGTGCCATTAAAAAAGAAATGAGCAGAAAAGTCCTGCAGGCCTTCCGAATTTCATAGTTTTGTCTGAGCTGTTCTTACATTTGCCCTTGGTACCATTTGAGTAACTGAGGAATATTAGTTTAACTCTCTTGGCAGTTGGGGACCGCATTTTGTCTTTTGGAAAATGCAATTACAAATCACTTTTGTTTTGCCCCCCCCCCCCCCAATAAAACAAAGTGAGGCTGTTCAACCCCTCATTTTGATCTTCTGTGGAGTGAGAGGCTGTTTAGATTGAGCAAGTAGGATATATTTATTCTTCTTGACAAAGAAAGCCAAATTATTTACCAGAAAGCTCTTTAGTTTCCTGTACCTAGCACTTGACTGCAGGGTGCCTTAAAAAAGCAAGAGTCCAAAAATAAGCAAAAGAATGAGGTCTCAGTGTAATCCACGTGGGGTAGGGGCTAGGCTAGGGGAAGGGTGCCCTTACAGCCCTGCACTGGAGCTGGAGCCAGCATCTGCTTCCCTGTGGTTAGATTTAGAAACTTTTAACCCTGCCTTCTCACACTCCCTCAGCTTTATAAATAGGAACCTTTTCATATCCCTGATTATTTGAAGCCTTTTGGGAAATGGTGTTCTCTGCTCACAGCATTGCCAGGGCATTTTTCTTGAGAATAGGAGCACACCTTAGCACGTAGTTAAGCACACTACTTAGCAGCATTTCTTTAGCTGCACCATCGAAGCTATCTGGTGAGGGTCTGTATACTCAAATTCCGACTAAATCCTGGACTCAGGAGTGGGGGACACAGATGGCACTCGAGATCCCAGGCTTCGGGCAGACCAGAGGATGGGAGGTCATACCTGGTCTGAGAATGGGTAGTGCACTGAACCACAAGAAGAAGAGAGCAGTTCAGTTCCAAATGCAAAGTGATGGTGTGATAGGAATAACCTTACTCTGGTACTGTGATCCAGCACACTGCTTTTAGTCTTTCTACATGACAATAACAGAGGCTTTGTAAACCAGGCACGTCCTAGTCTTCCTCTATGGAAATACGAACCTTCCATTGGTGTCCTGACATACCTTTAGGTAGTATCGTCTAAAGATTGTGAGAAAGCAGAGTCTAGATGTTTCATTGAGATATATGAAACTGCTTTGCTTGTTTGTATCTCAATTTGTGCTTTTCATGCAGATCTTCAACCCTGTACTGGTATTTCTGATGAAAAGGCTTAATAAAAGTCCTTTTCTTCAAAACAAAACTAAACAAAACAAAACAAAACCTCATTTGATTGGCAGAGGCTGGACAGACTTGAACTGACCTGGCCATCACCTGGCCTCAGCTAAAGGAAAGCTACTTGACCACTTTTGATCCCTCAGATGTGAACATTTGTGGGTATGTGTGTCAGTTCTGATGTCTGACGATGGGTTGCTGCCCCAGGCACCGCCACGAGGGTTCAGGAGGATGTAGCGTGGGCTCTGTATTGATGATCTTTCCAGATTCCAAAAGAGTTGTGAATTCTGAAAGTAGTCTGCTTCTAAGCCATCCAGATGAAGATCTGTGGACCTGTGCCATCATTATGCCAGCTCTAGGGTGCATATGCAATCACACAGTTCACTGTGCATTCCAGCTCTGCCACTGGCTAACCCTGGGCAAGTTATTTGCTCTTGCTGAGCCCATCTTACCATTTCCCATCAGTAAAGTGGGGTGATGACATATTCCTTAAAGGCTGTTATGAGCAGTAAGAGAAATAATGCACAGAAAGTGTTTTAAAAATAGAAGTTTAAGGAAATTGTGACGACCACAAGTTCTTCCTGTAGGGACTATAATGGCACATGGTAAACCCTCAAATATAGGTCCTTTCCAGGTTGGGGTCCACTGCATGATAAAGAACAAAGTGTTTTTCAAACTGTGGGTCAAGATTGGAGTTTGCAGTCTATTCAGTAGGTTGTGACCTTGGTACCACTTTATGTAGAAACTGGTGAAAATAGAATTAAAAAGTGTTTGTGTGTTACATCAAGTAAGGATGGCTTTTGTGTGATTTTTTTTTTTTGTTTATACTTACACATTTGTAGAAATGTGTTCTGAGTCATGATCTTGGCTTTGTGTGAGTGGCAAACAAGGAAGATGGAGTAGATTTTCATGAATGGGAAAATGCTTCTGTTCACGCTTCCCAGGGAGCACAGTCTCCAAGTGGTGTTTAGAAGTCTGCTTATTTTTCATACAGTTTGTCTGGTACACATATAGTACATATGGTGATTCAGAGAGTTGAAGAAACTGTGGGAATGATATGGAGTAAAAGTTTTCTTTTGCTTATTAGATCCAAAAAAACCAAGGCCAGATATTTCATGTTGATTGAAATGGTCTGAGCAGTCACCCTCACTCTATTTCATATTGCGTATTCAGACACAGTATTGAAAGATCTCCATAGAAAATATTGATACTAGTTTTTCTGTTAGGAAACTCTTATAATAAGAAAGACAAACACTGACTTTCTTAAATTGTGTGGCTTAACACATCTGGAATTTTCTGCTCCTCAATCATAGGCCAAACTTCCTTAAAACCAAACCAAAGTGATAACATTAATTTGCTTGTTTCATCTTGCACTCTTAGAGTGTTAACCAGTGACCTTGTCCCAGAGCCACCTCACTCTGACATCAGGAAAGGCCATTAACTCTGTGACACACAATTGCTTTCTGTTTGACTATTTGGCTGAAGAGAAGTTTTACCTCTCAACGTAAAGCATTTTAATTAAATGGAAAATTAACATGAGTAACTTTCTGTAATGGAGCTACAGTCAGCACTTCATGGCTGAGCTTTGCTGATGGACATTGGTAACCATTAGATGGATCTGGATGGACCTAAGGAGCTTTAGTTTAGCAGTTTTTGATCTGAGAGCTGGGCAGCAGAGGAAAACTGTTACAGAGCCATTCACAGGGGTTGGAGGTGTCTTCTTTGTGTTACCAAGTTGATTGCAGGGATTTGTCTTCTTGAAGGCTACACAGCAGAGTGAATAGAATGAAAACTTGGATTTTGACCAAGTCAGCCCTTAAGTGACTGTAGACGAATCTTTTAATGTGATGAAATCTGTTTGCTTATCTATAAAATGAGGGAAATATATGTACAGACTCAGCAAGAATTATGCAAAAAATAAGTGAAATACGTGTGAAAGTATTTTTGAAAACTGTAGTGCCATTTAGATATAAAAATGCCTGCTGATGGAGTACTGAAAATTTCTAAGAATGGAATCTGTAGCTGATACATCTTTCAATTTGTGAAATGTAACAGGGTACCTTGGAGCAGAGTGGTACATTCTGGAAGCTAGTCTGCCCATGAGTGACTGAAAGCTGTTTTAGTTCCATTTTTGATATTTATATGTGAATATTGAGAAGTTGGAGGTAGATGTTCAACGTTTTTGACTAAGTGAATCCTTGACACAGAAAATGGAGCTCACCACAATAAATACTAATGAATATTTCCAAATTACTAAAATAATAGACTTTTAAAATTATCACCACAAAAAATAGGTTGGTTAAGTGATGAATCTATTTATTACCTTGGTTTAATGTTACTATGCATAGTATATACATACATCAAAACATTACATTTTCCCCATAAAAATACATGATTACTGTTTGTCAATTAAAACAATTTTAAAAAGAAGATGGAAAGTGGCACTCAGTCTTACAATTGGCACCTTGTATGATGTGAGTCCGGTGAGGCCAGCTGTCCCTTCAGTGGAGTGCCATGGTTTGGGGAGGGGGTTCCTTGATGCACATTGTCTTCTCTTTTGTGAATACAGTGACAATTGATTTCAAAATTTCTGTCTCAAATAGTTGAGCCATGTCAATGGTGTGGCATCCTTTCAGAGCGTCTTTGGTGGCAACCAGCTAAGATGCCCCAAGATTGCTCCATTTTCTGTTTGATGTTACATTTTTATTTAAAGCATCAGCTGTGTTTACCATTGGATGACATACTTTTGTTAACAATTTGTACTTGATTTCTATTGTCCCATGAAGGAAAAATGTTGTATAGAAAGAGATAAGAATTTTAAGTGACTTGCACAAGGTAATACAGTTAAATAGCAATCCTAACAAAAAGCCTCCCTAGTAGACTGAGCACCCTGTATAAACGTGGTGTCAGACAAGTGTTTCTGGGGTTTAAAAAAAAAAAAAGACTGAGTAATCCTTACCCATGACAGAGCTCTTGGGAAGAGTTCTGGGTTGAGAGGTGAATCCATGGTCTGATGAACTGGGTGACAGAAACTCCCATCTTGAGAAGTTAGAATGATTGTGTAATATCTTGTTTACCTTCTCAAGACTCATTGAAAAAGCCAGAAAATGTTTCTGGTTAGAAACTAACAAAAAATATGGGCATGCTTAACTTCTCTGAAAAGATATAGCAAGCTGCTTGAAAAGCTTACCATACAGATCTATCCCAATTTAAAAAAAAAAAAAAGTCCATCTTTTCCTTTCGGAACTACATTGCATTAAGCCATGCCAGATGGCTGGTTCTTCAAATCCATTCAAACATATTAGGGAAAGGTCTCCTCAACGTTAGTTTTTACTTTTCAACTGGAATTTTTGTGGATAAATTCTAGGATGGATGTGAGCCAGAGGAATAGCTGTGCAAACTGTGCAGGCTCTTAATTTCTTTATTTTTTATTTTTGACAGCGTTAGAGAGACAGAGACAAAGGTCTTCCTTCCATTGGTTCACTCCCCATATGGCCGCTATGGCTGGAACTACACCGATCTGAAGCGAGGAGCCAGGTGCTTCCTCCTGGTCTCCCATGGGGTGCAGAGGCCCAAGCACCTGGGCCATCCTCCACTGCCTTCCCAGGCCACAGTAGAGAGCTGGACTGGAAGAGGAGCAATCGGGACTAGAACCTGGCACAGGCGAAGGATTAGCCAAGTGAGCCATGGCACCGGCCCCCAGGCTTTTAATTTCTTAGGTTCCCAGTTGATGCATTTGTAAAGTGAAGGGGTCAAGGCCAGAGATCTTTGAAAAACCTTCCTCAAAAGAATGCAGTGACCAGGTTCTGGGGCTGATTCTGCACCTTCCCAAACTTGTTTCTTCCTTTGAGTTCTCTAATTTGTTCTTGCTGTGCAGATCATTGATATTAACAAATCATTGTCTCAGGATAAGCAACAGTTAAGATAGAGGGAGACTGAAACTCATTGTTGAAGGTTTATTGTTTATTTTTATTCTATTTGGAGCTTCTTTTAGGTCGTGACCAATCCAAATAGGTGAGCTTTTTGTATAATTTCACACTAAGAAACTAAAACAGTGGAGGGAAGCAGAAGATGGACATTGAGTATAGGTTGGCCAATAATGATGTAAAAATGGTTTGGATTCTTTATAATTATGGTCAGACATGGTTCCAGTAAAGGTGTCCTTGGTTAAGTGAGGCAAGGCATGGTGTATATATACACAAACCATATGCACATAAACACAGCATAGCACCTGCTAAATTTGTTGCTCCAGTGTTGCATCATACCATGTATAATTTTTGAGTCAGTACAATCTGGTAAGCCAAGCTTCCGAAGATGTGGGCCTTTTCTTAAATTCATCTAAACACTGTTGATAATTCATATGTTGGAGTCAAAATTTTTTTGTTTTTTAACAAATATCCCTTTTTTATGTTGTAGCTTTATGAAGAAATATTCAATGAATACTCAAACTATTAAAAGTGGCAGATTAATAGTGGGAGTGGTAGAAAAATGGATGTGAATAAAAAAATCATACTTTATTCCTTACATTATTTAGTTTTCAACAGTATGACACTATTAACAGAAAGGTTTTCAAAATAGCAGAACCTTTGTTTCCCAAACTAAGATTTATACAGAACCACAATACATAGCACAGTTAAAAGCCAAACTATTCTATTTTCCCGGACTCCCTTGGGGACTCCAAGAGACCTTGGGTACTTCAGACACATAATTAGAAAAATTGGGTATTTGGCCTAGCGGTTAAGATGTCCACATCCCATGCTGGAGTGCCTGGGTTCAATTTGTGGCTCCAGTCATGCTGGTGCAGACCCTGCAAAACATCAGGGATGGCAGGAGTGATAGGATTCTTGACGGCTGTGTGGGAGGCCTGGATTGGGGTCTCCAGTTTCAGATTAAGGCCCCAGGTGGGGCCTTTGCAAGCATTCGAACCAGAGGATGGGAGCTCCTTCTGTGACTGTCTGATGGGAAGTTAATTTTTTAAAAAGTTGATCGAAAAAACTGTTACCATTTTCAAGAGGTAAAATACACCAAATAAAATTGCAAAATGCCATTAAGTATTGTGGTGGTCTGATTTTGTCTTTTATATATTAGGAACCAGTTGTCTGCATTGAAATTCATTTGTTTCTGAAAAAAATGTTTATAAAGATTGACGTAGAGTGACAGCTGAATTTCAGAAAATTTTACTGCTTTGCAATCACTGAAAAAAGTTATAATGACAAAGATGAATTTTAATAAAGAATTTATATGGATAAAATTGAGTAGAATGAAGACTGAAATTTGTGACCCAGTAAGTTTCAGAACAATATATTAAAAACTATTACAGGGAGTGGACATTTACCTTAGTGGTTAAGCTGCCTGCATTCCATGTTGCAGCGTCTGGGTTCAGTTCCCAGCTTTGGCTTCTGACTAGCTAGCTTCCTGCTAACCCAGACCCTGGGAGGCAGTGGTGATGAGTCAAGTTAATCTTCCACTCCTGTGGAGACCTGGATTACATCTTGGCCATGGCCTTGGCTGTTGTGGGCATTTCAGGGAGTAAACAAGCGTATAGGAGCACTCACTTCGTATGTCTGTCTCTGCCTCTCAAGTAAGCTATTATGTATGCCTGAATATAAGGCAATCCCCTAAACAATGCAATATCCTATATTCTCAGAAAGAATATTACCCAAAAAGTTTTGAAATGTATACACTTCTTAGACTACAGATGCAATAGTTAGAAGTATGCTGAGATGTAGTTACACATATAAGATGTATAAAACATGTTAATGTAGAAAGTCAGCTTTTCCCTCTGTTTTCAGGAAGTAGTTTCCTCTAAACACACAAAACCAACATCAATTTCATTACTAGAGCCACATTTTTTGGCTCCTGTTAAAGTTATACGTCTTCATTTCTATCAAAGTTTTAAAAATAGATGACTCTTTGAATCTGACCACATTTATGTGTTAGCCCTCTGACTTAGATGTTTCTAAGTTTTAAGTTACATGCTGTCAGAAGTTACTTGGACAGAAGAAAAATGTTAGCATGTTGGCTTTAAAAAAATAAAGGAGCATAACTGGCAGATTGATGGATTCATGGATGTTGTGTGTTAGCTTTTTTATTTATCTTCATTTTCTGCTTTTGCCATGTGACTTGTGTTGCATGAGAGTGTATTTCCTGCCCCATTGATATGGGCTTGGCCTCATATCCTATTTGGCCAGGAGAATATAAATAAATGTGATACAAGCGGATGCCTCAGATAGAATTGCAGTCTTGTATACCTTTGATTGTCAGGAGAAAAATATGCCCCAGCTAGTGCTGCCTCTTCGTCTTGGAGCCCAGTGTGAGTCAGGTGGTACAGCAGACCCAATCCTCATCCTGAGCAGGCAGGCTGCAAGTCTTGAAGGAGCCTGGGACAACAAGGACCTGCTGGCTCAGCAGATCTTACTTGACTACTGCAACTCACACATCTAATAATAGCCCTTTTATTTTCTTGTGCCTGAATTAGCAAAACCAGACGCTGTATCAAGATAGTTTAAATAATTTCTAGATCAGAAATAACACTGGGTATTATGACGTTCGACCAGAGGCTGTGCAGTAACATAGGATTCTTGACAGTAGGCGTTTTCAAGAGTCTAACATACATGAAAACCAGATGCGTGCAATAAAAAATGTATCACCAGTCTTGCGTGCACTGTTCATTTTTCCAGTGAGACCTCCAGAGGGCCTATGAATAGAAGCCTGGTGTTTTCCTCTTCGATGACTCATTTTTGAGCACACTAGGAACAAAATTTTGGCCTTTGTGTTGGGCAGAGTTTCTCTATACATATTCATTGAGTTTTATAAGGTAACCCATACACACACAGGCGCCTCTGTCTGAGTCTTCAGATTTTAAGGATATGTATGTGTTTATGCATGATCAGTCTGTCTCTGTGTGCTTAAATACATTTAGTGCTTGAACCTGTTTATTGCTCTCAAAACACTACCTGTGCAAAAAGTTGAGACTTAGATTTGCAAAAACTCTCAGAAAAGAATTTGAGACAAATGAATACATAATTAGATGCTTGTCCTACCTACCCAGTTTAGTAGAGATATTTTAATCACCAGAATGAATCATTTCAGCTACCTAGTTTGTGCAGTGTCCTCTAAGATACAAATGACTGATGGAATTTCAACCCATCTGCTATTCACTATCACCCATTTTCTTTCATATGGTTAACATTTGACCCTTGGAGCAGTTTCTACAGCCATGCACACATTTTTGTGCATTTTAAATTCTTTGCCCTGACCTCACATGAGACTGGTGTTTACAATACTTATTAGAAAGGTAGAGAGAGCAGACAGAGATATCCGGAGAGATACTACATTAGCTGGTTTAATCTCCAAACGCCTCCAAACAACTGGGGGTTGTCCAGGCTGAAGCCAGGAACTCTGTCCAGGTCTCCTACAAGGGTGGCCACAAGGAACAAATATTTGAGCCATCACCTGCCTTCCCAGGATGTGCATTAGCAGGAAGCTGGACTGGAGCTGAAAGACTCAGCCTATTCAGATATAGGATTCAGGCATCTCAAGTGGTAGCTTAATCCATTTTACCCCAGTGCCCACCCCCACTGTGGAGAACTTTTACACAGTGAGAGCCACGCTTCTTCCCTCAAATTCTGATTTAATGGTCTGGGTGGTAGTTTTTTCTTTTTTTTTAAGTTTCCATGTGGGGGTGGGGGTGGGATTCTAATGATAGTCTATTAGCACAGCTACAGCCTTTCTGCACACTGTGCTATTAAAACTAACAGTTGAGGTTAAAGTCTGACATGTAGGATCATCCAGTTAGGTCATCTCTAGTGTTCAGATTAACCTGATAATGTCAGTTCTTTTAGGGAATTGGTGTCATGTTGGTAGCTTTATCTCTATTTTCAGTCTGCTTTTGGGCAATACTTGGAAGACTGATGGGGAAAATTAGTTGTATCAATAAAATCTTAATGCTAGCCTGAGGATAACTAACTTCCTTTATGACTCCAGCCATTGGAGTTATACTCTATCATAGTGCCTCACCCAGCTGTATGGAAAAGATTTAAATAGTGGTGAACTTTCCGCCACACAGAGAGGAGCCCTGTGGACGGCTCAGCCGACATCAGACACAGCGAGTACAGTAAAGCTTTGTTAAGAACTGGAGCCAGCAAGACTTGCCCCTCTCTCTCCAGATGCCTATATAAATATTCAGTGACAGGTCACCATAAAATTTCCAAATATCTAAACGAATGCTGAGTTTAAACAGGAAGAAATACAAAACAGCAGCATATGCACTTAAAAAAAAATTCGTTCCCACGTGGGTACAGAGGCCCAAGTACTTGAGCCATCTTCTGCTTTCCCAGGTGCATTAGCAGGCAGCAGGATCAGAAGAGGAGCAGCCAGGACTCGAACTGGTGCCCAAATGGGATGCCGATGCTGGAGACAGTGGCTTAACCTTCTGTGCCGCAGTGCTGACCCCTTGATGTCTTAGTTGTATTGAATATATAAGGTTATTAGTAGGAGTCTTGTGGGATAGTCTTATTGCCATAGAAATTCCATAAATATTGGCCATTGTTTATTCATGATACATTGACTTTTATAAAAATGAACTAGAAAACATCTCGGAGTGACTGAAAACTGGAAGCTTAGATTGCCAAGTTCATGTCTGTGTCACTGTCATCCCTGACTGGAAAGTCATTGTTTCCCATAACCAGTGGAATGTGCTGAAACAGTAGTAGGTGTTGGCTAAAATTAGACTCAATTATTTCCATAACCAGAACTACAGACATGTTTAAAAAAAAAAAAAGTGCCTGCTCGTCTGGGTTTTCCTTGTGGGTTCAAGAGCTTTTCATGCAGTTCAGCTAACTACAATTGGATTCTGTGCCTGAACGTGGCACATGGCAGACTTTCTAAACCTGGTGATGGACACTTGGGGCTCTTCCCGGGGAAGGGAATGGTCATTAGGGGCTGAACAGCAAAGGGGAAGCTGGTATGGCAGGCTTCTCAGGTCATCTCCTTCAGGCCCTCCCTCCCTGATGCTGAGCTCCAGGGAGATTCAACCTTGAGGCTGTTTGCATTTTATAACTCATGACTATGACCATACTCTCCTGTCCCGCTGTCCTTTACCAGCAGTTAATGTGCCGAGGCTCCAGCTCTGTAGCTGTGCACGTGTGTTTCTAGACTACTATAGGAGCTGCTCTGCTCTTGAAGCCATTAATTTGTAGCTAAAAGCTAACATTTGATGCCTCTTGAGAACCAGAGACATGCATACATAGACATGGTTTCCATGGAGAGGAAGAAGCAAAAACAACCCAGGATCCAAGATCCTGTTTTTGTGTGAGGGGAATGCAGTTGGTGTGAGCAAGACTCGTACGATGTCTTTGGACAGGGTGCAGGTGTTAGTTGCTGCTGTTTAATGTGTCTGCAGATATGGAGCCAGATTAATGGGTCCTCCTGAATGGTCAGTTGTATTCAATCAGACTGTTGCTAGCAGCTCCTGAGTAAATGGTTTCCAGTGGTAATGGCCTTGAGCACAGTATGCGTGGTTTACTTTGGTCTTTTCCTCGCTCACATGCTGAACTGTAACAGTGCCACTGTTGTGCAGTTCCAGAGCCCTCAGTTTTCCCATCAGATGCCTGACAGTTGCACAATGACTTTAAATATTTGCCTCAGTCCAAGGTGTTGGCACCCAGTACCTTTTTTTTTCTTGCTTACATAATTTTAAGTCTATGATGTATTTTCTCAATGAACAAGCCTAGTTAGAAAGAGATCTGTGGCTTTAGGAGTTAGGCTGTAAGTGGTGATGCAGGAGAGACTGACTTTGCAGAAAGAAAGAAAACCACTCTTGGGGAGTTGAGAGCATATAGTACATTAGCATTAATGCTTCCTGTTCACCAGAAGCTGGGTGTGGTGATGACCTGGGGCATTTACAGTGCATTTTGTATTTCAGACATGGTTGTTAGCAAGATTGCTCACCAGTGGAGGAATAGGCAATATTTGTTGTTTATTTCATGTTTTTATTTGCTTGAGAGGCAGAGAGATAAGAAAGACAGAGAGAGATTCTATTGGGTGGTTTTCTGTCCAAATACCTAGGACCAGGCTTGTCCAAAGCTGGGAACTGGGATCGCAACCCCAGTGGCCCATTTGGGTGGCAGAGAACCAAATACTTGAGCTATCACTTGTTGTCTTTGACAGCATGTGTTAGCAGGAAGATGGATCTGAATTGGAGTTAGGGCTTGAGCCCTGGCACTTTGATGTTGAATGTGAAAATCCTGAGCAATGTCTTAACCATTGTTAAGATAACATGGCTATCTTGAGTCCTAAGAGAAATACGTGGCAATAGATGGGTTGTGTGGATGGATGCCCCTGGTTGCCAGGGGCTGGGCCCAAGTGATTTGTTGCCATGAGTGAGCCTGTGTTGGGATGTTCTTGTCACCTTTCTGCTGTTTGGTATTCACTCTTTGTTGCATTAACACAGATAAAAAATTGCTGTAAAATTAAAGCATTTTGCAGGATGTACTCCTGCCACACCGCATGCTTGTGTGTATCACAGGACCCCAGCTTCCTGCCACCTTCTATTAAATGAGATTTTTTTTTTGTCTCTAACAATATTTGATTCTTTCAGAAGCTGTTTACATATCTGGAGCCTGGGCCATGATCATTTTGACTTGAAAATAAATTTTTGGCTTTAGTAATACTAGAACTTGTCTACAGTATGTTCTCAATTGACTTAGATGACTTGGAAAAGGACAGTTTCTGAGTTTTCTTTAGAATGGAAGTTTAAGCATTTTACGTTTTCTCAACCCTTATCATTGGCTTTCTTTGTTTTGCTTTTCAAACTGAAGTGTCATGATGGTGACAATAAGTATTTCTTAGGGTTAGACTGAAGCAGTGCTTTGGAGCATCCATGTGAGTTAGGAAGCAAGCTTGTTCAGGCTTTGCTTTCTTCCCACAGTTGTTTAAGAGGCTCATGGCTTGGCTGCTGAATTTTCTAGGTTAGTTTTCTTGGGAAAGGATAGCTTATTTTTTTCTGTTTTATTTTGTCCAGAAACAGAATGAAGAAATTGTCTGATCATGCCCAGCATCAGTAGGCTTAGTTATTTCTTTACTTCTGTTACTTGAGTGTTTATAGATATTCTAGCAAAATATACCAGAAATGAGTCGGTAGTAAACTGCTTAGCTTAAGACACCAACTTCTTCAGTGCATGCCAAATTGAAGTTTTATTTACTTTAATGGGCTGTTGGTTTGACTCTTCTGCATACTTCAGATAATAAATATATTTGGCAAACACTCATTGAGCACTTACTCTGTGCTTGTTATATACTGCATTAGAGAATTTTAATATCAGTAATGATGTCATAGCATGTATGGGTCAACCTCTGATAACCTTCACATAATTCTTACTTTCTGAAAAAAATAAAAACTTGTCTCTAAGGGAATTTGTGGTCATAGCAGTTCAGAGTTCCTGTTTTGAAATTAGTGTTTGAATTTAAGATTTTCAATTTTTTGTACTTTAATTCTCAAAGTGAAAAATCTGTCATTTTAATTAATCACCAATTATAGATATCCCAGAATACAGACAAATTTCCTGAACATAGATGCAAGGATTAATGTCATCTAAAAACTAATTTGAAACACTGTTTTCAAGTACATCCTTAGGAGGTGAGTGTCTCCCAGTAAAGGTAGAGTTTACATTATCATGTATCAACAATAACCGTGAGAGCTGTTGTAGATTTTGGCTTAAATGAAAGTGGAACTTACCACTTCTGATGGTTTCTCTCTTTAGTTCTTTTTTTTTTTTTTTAATATTTCTTTATGTATTTGAAGGAGTTAGAGAGAGAGGGAGAGAGAAAGAGACAGAGACAGAGAGAGAGATCGATCTTCCATCTACTAGTTTACTTCCCAGATGGCTGCGATGGCCTGGGCTGGGTCAGGCCGAAGCCAGGAGCTTCTTCCAAATTTCCTATGTGGATAGCAGGGTCCCAAGCATTTGGACCATATTCTGCTGCTTTTCTCAAGCCATTAGCAGGGATCTGGACCAGAAGCTGGCACCATTATAAGTTGGCAGTGTCACAAGGCTGGGTCCCTATCACCTTAGTTCTTGATAAAGCCATACTATCACTGATCAAAAGAAAATCTTACAACATACATACGAAAACCTGAAGAAAATGTAGCAAATATAAGATTTGGATCTGTGTTAATGGGGGATATGTTATGTGTACTTTTCTGTTTGAAATATAGTGGGATACTTTTAGATGCATTCTTTCCTATAGAAATTTACTGTCTATGTATCTTCAAGGAGCATTTTAGTACTGTGAAATGAATGGACCCTATGCTGAGTCCTGCTGGGGTTAATTTATAAATTTCACACATTGGAGGTGAAGCAATCTATCTCTGTTTGGTCTTTACAAAGAGCCTGCCTATGGTTGGCAGTAGCAAGTGTCATCTTATTATTTTACACTTGAGGGCAAACTAGTGGTCAGCTTATTGTGGAACCTTTGCACCAAGCAAGTTTTTAAATAAACCTTTTAGCTACTTAAATCAAGGTGTTCTATTAGGGATTAAAGCCTTGGTCAAAAAAGCAGCAATTCTTGCTCCAGCGAAGTGCTACTTTCCCATGATACACCAGTCATGCAAGAAAAAATAATACTGAGGTAACAAGGAATTTTGTGTACCAGTTGGATCCACATTGACATACCTGTTTCTGTCTATACATCTGTATGCCACATATACATGCATATATGTGTATAGGTATTTTAATTACAGTACTTACCTCTATAATATTTTGCCTCCCAAACTGATAGCTATCTTAATGCCTATGAGTTAGGTTGGGTGGACTTGAAACAATCTGCAAGATCCTGGTAAGTGGTTTTGGTGTCACTTGGCAGGAGATGAGGGAGTGTAGGTAATTACAGTACTCTAGGGCAAATACATCTACGTTATACATTCTTATGGGTTTCTCTCTCTCTTCACATTGAAGTGAATGAAAAGGAGTAAATCTGTAAGAGATAGTGAAGGTATGTTTAATGGGCAAGAAATATTTAATTTAATGTCAAATGAATGGTGGCTGGGTTCAGAGGACTGTTTCTATGTCATTCCTTCCCATGAAGGAAAGATGAGGCCACCAGCATCTGAGTTCAGAGTCCACAGGGCAAGGCCTAGGTGGGCCCAGCCACAGGGGTGGAAAATAAGAAGGGTGCCTGTCGAAGCGTGGGGTCAGGAGGGAGCCCTCTCCCCACTGTAAACCTACTAGTGTTTAGAGGAGATTTGGGGAGGACTAGCAGAGGTTGTCCTGGTAGTGGGGAAGACTTGAGGTTAGAGACAAGAGCAGAACAGGAACAACAAAATAATCCCTGACTGTCCAGATAGAAATGGTAAGGCAGCTCTGAAAAATAGGAAGGAAACAGTGCACATGGGGTCAAGGGTCCCTGACTCTGCAGGCCTGGGGTCCCAGCCTCTTGTCTTCTTTCTCTGCATTTCAGTCTTCCCGTTTTAGAGAGGAGCCCTGTGTAGAAACCCCTGATACTACAGGGCAGCCAGCTCCCCATACCAACAAGAGATGTGATAAGCTCAGCAAACACTGTCAGATGTTTGGAGAAAAGGAAAAGCTGGGGACAAAAGGATGAGGACAAATAGATCACGTGACCCAGAGCCCCCAGGATAGCTGTTGGTCCTCTGTGCTTACTACATAGGCACTGTGATGCTTGGAAGGGCGGAGCAGAAGACTTAGATGCAGACTACAGTTCATAGTGCAGTCATTCCTTGGTACCCATGGGGAAATCCCCTCCCTGGATACCAAACTCTGCATGCGCTCAAGTCTCCTGTACAAAGTGGTGTAGTGTCTGCAGTGACCTGTGCATCTCCTCCTGTATACCTTAACTCATCTCTGGATCACTGAAAATACCTTATGCCACGTAGATCAGGACACAATTCTGTGCCTGGGGAATTGTTGAATCCCTGCCTTCTAGCTGCTAGAATGTCTCCAGGCTCTATACATGTGAGTTGTCCACAGTTTCTTGGTATGATTGGACTAACAAAATTATTGACTATGATGTTATGGATTGTCATTGGTTTAATTTGCACTATCTAGTATCATTGTATCCTGTTTTATGAATTGCTTATTTTTAAAATATTTTTTCCTCTCCTCCTGTTTCTTATCTCCTTACTTATTTTTAGACAATATTACATAATTGAGATATGAGTTCTTTGTCATTGGCTCTTGCCTTTGGTTGACTTTTACTACACAGAAAATGTTTCCTTTTAATGTAATCACCTCTATTAGTGCTCTGCTTTACGATTTATGCTCTTTTCATCTTGTTTCAGAACAAGTGGTACCAAAGTATCACTTAAAAAAATTCTTCTAGGGGAAGGCTTTTGATCTAACAGTTAAGCTGCTGGTTGGGACACCTTTATACCACACGAGAATGCCCAAGTTCAAGTCTCAGCTCTGTTCTCTATTCCAACTTTCTGCTATTGTGCACCCTAGGGAAGGCAGTAGTTGATGACTGAACTGGTTGGGTACCTGCTGGCCATGTGGGAGACCTAGATTGAAGTTCCAGGTGCCCAGTCTACCCCTGGGCTAGGCTGGCATTTTGAGGGCATTTGGGAAGTGAACTAGTGGATGGGAACACTGTCTGTTCCTCTCCTGTCTCTTCCCCTCTCATACTCCCTCTTTCCATCCTCCTCTCCCTCCTTCTTCCCCTCTCCCTCTCCTTTTCAAATAATTTTAAAAGTTCTTGTAAAAGAAAAAAAATGCAATGTAAATGCTATGGAAATAGTGGATTTAATGTGCTGTTTAAAGAATAATGACAAGAGGCCAGCCCCGCGGCTCACTAGGCTAATCCTCCGCCTGCAGCACCAGCACCCTGGGTTCTAGTCCCAGTTGGGGCGCCCGTTCTGTCCTGGCTGTTCCTCTTCCAGGCCAGCTCTCTGCTGTGGCCCGGGAGGGTAATGGGGATGGCCCAAGTGCTTGGGCCCTGCACCCGCATGGGAGACCAGGAGGAAGTACCTGGCTCCTGGCTTCGGATCGGCGCAGTGCGCTGGCCATGGTGGCCATTTGTGGGGGGGATGAACCAACAGAAGGAAGACCTTTCTCTCTGTCTCTCTCTCTCACTGTCTAACTCTGCCTGTCAAAAAAATATAAGTAAATAAAAATAAAAAAAATAATGACAAGAAAAAAAAATGCCTAGACATGTTCAGTACTGATGTGATTGGGGGAATTTTTTAAAAAATATTTCTATTTGAGAGGCAGAGAAAGAGGGAGAGAAAGAATGTTCCATTGCTTGTTCAATCTTCAGATGGCCACAAGGGCTGGAGCTGTGCCAATCTGAAGGCAGGAACCAGGAGCTTCTTCTGGGTCTCCCATGTGGGTGTAGGGGCCCAAGGACTTGGGCCATCTTGTACTGCTTTCCCAGGCCATAGCAGAGAGCCGGCTTGGAAGTGGAGCAGCCGGGACCTGAACAGGCGCCCATATGGGATGCTGGCACCGCAAGAGGCAGCTTTACCCACTATGCTACAGCTGGGGTCTCTTGGGGGAATATTTTTAACCCATGGTTGGCTAAGTCCATGGATGTGGAACCTGTGGTTGGAGGGAGGGCATATATTTTCCTTTGGTTGGGTAAATGTGGAAAGTGGAATGTCAACTTCCTACCGTTGTGGGTTGATGTTGTTTTGTAGGTTAACAGTGCATATTTTACCCTGACACAGTTGGAGATAGATATATGGTTTGCATCTTGAGCTTGGGAATGGCATGAAGATGGCCCACCATAAATTACAGTTAGAGAAGCTTGGATGACTGGTCATTGTTACAGAAAAATTTGTGAAAATCTATTGAGAATCCCTTAGTCATAGTAATTGAACTGAAAGTGGTGCCACTACAGGATATAAAAGATAGTGTCTGTTTATAGTGATAAACTATAAAAAGTAGAACAGGTTTTTAATTAACATCATGTCGGTGCTTAAGAATTAGCAAAGAAAATATGTAACAGACCTTTTCAGTTCTTCCAAATTTAGACAAAAATGCTAACTTTTTAATTATGCCTGTCATTGCAGGAGATTGAAAATTGTACTAAAAATCGTAATTTAACTAGAAATGTTGATTATGCTATGCAGAGATGAGGAGGCAAGATGCACCAGGGGAAGGGGCTGGGCACTGGGTGCGGTAGAAATGGACGTAGCTGGAGTAAGGAATGAGTTCAGAATGAGGACTGAAGCATGGGAGGTGCTTTGCGCTGGGGAGGCTCAGGCACCAGACGATGTAGGTGTATAGTATTTGTGTTCAGTTTTCCTTTGAGAACCTCCCACTCGAAGCCCTCAGCTCAAGCAGATGCTGTGAGCACTTGAGTTTCCTGCCACAGTTTGATACACCCGAACATAAACTTTCCTGGAAGTCTGTGGCCTCTGAGCAGACTTCTCGTCTGTTGTATAGGAGCCAAAAATTTAACAGCTCTGTTGCATGCGCAGGCTGCAGATGCTTCTCTTCAGCGTTTGCTGTTGGGAGAGAGCAAGAGAGAGCGAGCGAGCGAGAGCGCACAAGGGGGGGGGTAGAGAGATGGACTTAAAAAAAAACTATTGATTCTGTGCCTTGGTGATGAGGGACAGGGGAGTTTGTGTGTGTGTGTGTGTGTGTGTGTTGAACTTAGAAAAACTCTTGATTTCATGCAGTGGTGAAGACCCACTGCCTCAAATTGGAGATCATGTTTGGCCTCACCTTAGGCGTTGCCTGAATTCCTATTTTTAGGAAACAGTTTATGGAGCTGAAAAACAAAACAAACCAAATACCAGTATCAGGCTCTCAGCAAGTCGTGTATGGAGCAATGTGTGAGCAGAACATCTGATTGAAAAAAGAAAGAATTGCAGATGGGTGGGGTGGGAGAGGCAAGTGTGCTGTGTAGCTCGCCAAGTAGATCTGGCTGGGTCAAAAAATGGAAAAAACAATCTTCTTCATTATTTTGGTTCCTTCCATCTTACTTGCCATTCGCCTCAAATCATGCTGTTGCTTGTGAAGCCTCTGGTGTCAGGCTCTGGCCATTCTATCCTCTCCATGTGCCGTTTTGGGGTTCCTGCAGAGACCTGTGCTGCCCTCCTGCACCCCTTCATGTTGCAATGAATTTGCTGTCCTGTCTCCCTGCCTCCACTCTTAAGTGAAAAAAGCCAGTAAAAATGAACATCTGGCAAAGAAACTGCCCTGATTTAAGGAGGAAGTTTGCTGGATTTTATAGTCTCCCTGTTCTACTCCAGTGTAAACTGGAGACAAGCTGGAGAGAGAGAGGCTTTGCCGCAAGTCATTCGGGATCAGGGTGCCAGGGTGGGTGACTGGGGGCACTGGGGTTGTGGCCTAGGCTGGAGGAGCACTTTGCACCAGCCCAGCAGACCCTGGCTAGCCAGGGTGCTATTGTTCTCCCTTGTGATTCAGTTCCGTGACAGGACAGTGGGTGTGAACTGTTGGCTGAGAGCTCTTGTCCTTTTGGTCACTGACCAGAGTTAAGCTAAATGGGCCGCAAAAAATTGCAGTCTCCTAAACCCCACTTACTAACCTATTTGATCCTGCCTGTTTATCCTTTCCTTGAAGTTACTTTAACATTGTGCAGTGTATTTTAATAGAGCCCCTGTGAATGGTGGTTTTTCAAATGAACTATGTAATACAATAGAGAGATACTGAGCCCAAGTATGGATGACGGTTTTTACTTAGTCACTATCATATAGGGAAGAATAATAAGTTGCTTTGGTTTAAAAAAAAAAAAAGTTGATGACTTAAAAGTGCTCCCATTGAAGGAATTTGTAGGTCACAGAATTTTTTCTAAAGGTTTATTTTTGTTTATTTGAAAGGGCAGAGTTAGAAGGAGAGCAGGGGGTGGGGGATGGGAGATGAGGAGTGGAGATATCTTCCATCTGCTGGTTCACTCCACAAATGGTCGCAATGGCCACAATGGCTGGGCCAGACTGGAGCCAATGAAACTGGTGCTGCTTCCTGTCTTCTGTGTGAGTACAGGACCCCTGCACTTGGGCCATCTTCCCTGGTTTTCCAGGTGCTTTAGCAGGGAGCTGGATCAGAAGTAGAGCAGCCGGGATACCGACACTGCAGGTGGAGGCTTAGCCTGCTATACCTCAACGCTGGTCCCAGGTCCCAGAAGTTTTTGATGCTGGTTTTTGCATTGTCTTGTCTAACTCAAGGTCATTGTGCCTGAGATCCCTTCCTTTTGTCCTTCACCTTTGGTGCCCAGAACATTTTCCTTGCTTTATAAAATTTGTTAGTGTAATCTCCACCTCCAAAAGTGACTGGGATAGATTAAATTGAAGCTCACGAGCAGCATATTAAAACAGGAACTCCATTTCAGAGAAGATTTTTCTGAGATTGTATGCTAAAATAGGATAGCATCAGAAATATTTGAGTAATGCTTTTCGGCAAGGAAATTAGTTCAATATTTTTGGCTTTGTCATCTTGGTTCTCAATAATGGACATGCTCTGTTGTTAGAGTTTTGGCTTTTATCAGCTTGAGAATGATTTTAGGTTAAGTGTTTTGAAATGATTCTTTTTGTATAATTTTCGTGGAATGCCTTTTAAGTGGGATGTTCAGCTATAGTGTAGAGCCAGGAGAATCCTCTTTCCCTTATCTTTCATCATTTTCCATATTTATGTTGAGTTAATTAGCTTTGATTCAAACAAGACAGGCATTTTAGAAGATTCGGTGTCCCAGCATCTATTTTTTGCTTCATTACCTCTGTTGCTTCCAACACTAAATTTTTCTCAGGAATTAAGCAGATCAGATATTATTCCTAAGTTTTGCTTGATTAACTGAAATTTGTCGTAACCAATGAGCAGTTTTCATGGGTTGATGATAAAAAGAAAATAGCTGATAGATTAGTAGTTGTTCTGTTTTTGTGTCCATATCACTTAGTGTTGTAAGATTATTTCACTGCCTGCTGATTTTCTTAGAAAGTATCCAAGAATTCTGTACCTGCCTCTGCTCAACGTGATGCCAGCTACGATTATGGGCAGAAATAGTGGATGTCTATTCTTAGCCTTAAAGAATGTGTGATCTATTTAGATCCCAGGAGGTACATCGTGAAGCAATAAACGATTATAAATGGCGCTGGAGGAATGAGTTCTAGATGACAGAGTGCAGTCTACAAACGCTGTAGGAACTTTCAGAAGCAAAATGGTTGTGCATTAGGGAAAATGTTGTTGAGGAGGAAGAACTTGATAGAGGGTTCGAACTGTTTGCTCACCAAACTTTTCCCCAATTTAGATTCTGCATTTGATAGACTTTTGATTTGATATCTTTTCCCCTTTCATAAAATGAATTTCAGAGTTCTGAAAAAGTTCCTTCAAAAAGAAATATCCAGGGCCGGTGCCACGGCTCACTAGGTTAATCCTCCGTCTGCGGTGCCGGCACCCCGGGTTTCAGTCCCGGTTGGGGCGCCGGATTCTGTCCCGGTTGCCCCTCTTCCAGGCCAGCTCTCTGCTGTGGCCAGGGAGTGCGGTGGAGGATGGCCCAAGTGCTTGGGCCCTGCACCCCATGGGAGACCAGGAGAATCACCTGGCTCCTGCCATCGGATCAGCGCAGTGCACCGGCCGCAGTGTGCCGGCTGCGGCATGCTGGCTGCAGCAGCCATTGGAGGGTGAACCAACGGCAAAAGGAAGAACTTTCTCTCTGTCTCTGTCTCTCTCACTGGCATCAAAAAAAAAAAAAAAAAGAAAGAAAGAAAGAAATATCCAGGCCGGCGCCGCGGTTCACTAGGGTAAACCTCCGCCTGCAGCACCAGCACACTGGGTTCTAGTCCCGGTCGGGGCGCTGGGTCTGTCCTGGTTGCTCCTCTTCCAGCCCACGTCTCTGCTGTGGCCCGGGAAGGCAGTGGAGGATGGCCCAAGTGCTTGGGCTCTGCACCCACATGGGAGACCAGGAGGAAGCACCTGGCTCCTGACTTTGGATTGGCACAGCGCGCCGGCCGTGTCAGCCATTTGGGGGGTGAACCAACGGAAGGAAGACCTTTGTCTCTCTCTCTCTCTCTCTCTCTCTCTCTCTCTCTCTCTCTCTCTCTCTCACTACAACCGAGCCGTTGGTATTTTCTTTTCTTTTTTTTTTAAAGATTTATTTATTTATTTGAAAGCCAGAGTTACACAGAGGGAGAAGGAGAAGTAGAGAGAGAGGTCTTCCATTTGCTGGTTCACTCCCCAGATGGCCACAATGGCCAGAGCTGTGCTGATCCGAAGCCAGGAGCCAGAAGCTTGTTCTAGGTCTCCCACGTGAGTGCAGGGGCCCGAGGACTTGGGCCATCTTCAACTGCTTTCCCAGTCCATAGCAGAGAGCTGGATTGGAGGTGGAGCAGCCAGGAATTGAACTGGAGCCCATATGTGAAGCCCACTGCAAACGGCAGCTTTATCTGCTAAGCCACAGCGCTGGCCTCTGTTGGTATTTTCTAAGTGAACATGGTAGGACTGTGGGAAGGTGAGAACCAAGGTGCTGATGAAGTGAGTGGTTTCCATCGCCTTTACTGTGGTCTTGTAGGATCACCTGTATATGGGATCCTGCTTTCCTGCCTTTTTTTTTTTTTTAAGAAACCATAGTCTCATTTCAGTTAAAGCCAAAGCATTTGGCTTATGTATCTTACTTGCTTGGAGAGTGCACAGGCTTGATTAGGAACAATAGGACATAGATGCTATTCATGAGAAAATAAAGCTAAAAGCCTTTCCTGGTGGAACCCTTTAATCATCCACCCGAGGAATGTGCAGTCAGTAGCACTGACTGAGGTGGACAGAGGCAGTTCTTGTGGGTGAGGAAGGCGGGTCACCCAAGTGTGAGAGAGGACCATCTTAAGGAAGTTGGGAGCATTTCCTTTTGTATGGTGAGTGTTTTGTTGGACCAAAATCACTAAAGGCCTTTTTGGTATTGACCTTTGGTATTGTACTTCATGTTTCACCTTCGGGATCTGACCCAAAACAACAAGAGTTATTTTTTTCTTTTTTAATATCTATTTATTTATTTGAAAGGGAGAGTTATAGACGGAGAGAGGGAGAGACAAAGAGAAGGGGTCTCCCCTCTGCTGGTTTGCTGCACAAATGGCTGCAACAGCTGGGGTTGGGCTGATCTGAAGCCAGGAGCCAGGAGCTTCTCCCACATGGGTGCAGGGGCCCAAGCACTTGGGCCATCTTTCACTACTTTCCCAGGCCATAGGCAGAGAGCTGAATTGGAAGAGGAGTAGCCAGTATACCAACTGGTGTTCATATGGGCTGCTGGTGCTGCAGGTGGAGGCTTAATCTACTACACTACAGTGCTGGCCCTAAGAGTTGTTTTCTTAGGAAGAAAACTGACAAAAAGGAATAAGATTCAGAAGGAACCTGATTATAAAAAGATTGTACACTGCACTAAGTGAGATGGGAGCAAATTCCCTAGGGAAACTAGTGCCCTGTTAATATTGCTGCAGTGTTTTCAGAGCTGAAATATAATTGTATTTTTTTATGTCAATACTGTTTACATTTGGTCTAAGAAATATAGGTTTTTTTTTTTTATTTGACAGGTAGAGTTATAGACAGAGAGACAGAGAGAAAGGTCTTCCTTCTGTTGGTTTACCCCCCAAATGGCCACTATGGCTGGCACACTGTGACGACCTGACGCCAGGTTCCAGGTACTTCCTCCTGGTCTCCCATTCGGAGGCAGGGCCATCCTCACCTGCCCTCCTGGGCCACAGCAGAGAGCTGGACTGGAAGAGGAGCAACCGGGAATAGCTGCCCGTATGGGATGCCAGCGCTGAAGGCGGAGGATTAACCAAGTGAGCCATCACGCCGGCCCCCTAAGAAATATAGGTATTAAAATTTTTTAGATTGCAGCTTGTTTCTTTCCATCTAGAGAGAAAGGATGTTAATTTGATCTGAGAATTGTCATTTTGTTTAGTTAACAATTGTCTGGAAGATGTTAACATCGCTGGGATGCAGTTTTTTTTTTTTTTTTTCTAGACAATTGCATGATAATTACAGGTTGCTCTTTAAATTTTGCTCAAACTGAGAAGTTTTGTGTGGTGATCCTTTCCTGTGTCTCTTAGCTATTGTCAAGGAAAGCCCTAGGTCATCAGCCTGTTTGTAAAGTTATGTGGTGTGCTTGTGGGCGGTAGACTTTAAAAGCACCTCCTCAGCTGGTGCTGGGGCTCACTAGGCTAATCCTCTGCCTGCGGCGCCGGCACTCTGGGTTCTAGTCCTGGTTGGGGCGCTGGATTCTGTCCTGGTTGCCCCTCTTCCAGGCCAGCTCTCTGCTGTGGCCCGGGAGTGCGGTGGAGGATGGCCCAAGTGCTTGGGCCCTGTACCCGCAAGGGAGACCAGGAGGGAGCACCTGGTTCCTGGCTTCGGATCGGCGCAGCACGCTGGCCACAGGAGCCATTTGGGGGGTGAACCAATGGAAGGAAGACCTTTCTCTCTGTCTCTCTCTCTCACTTTCTAACTCTGCCTGTCCAAAAAAAAAAAAAAAAAAAAAAAAAAAAACCAACCCCACACACACCTCCTCAAGACAATGTAGATTTTCCTTCTTTGACAGTCTCCTTTTGTGCCCCTGTTTCATGCCAGCCACAGTTGTGTGGAAGAAAATAGAACTACTAACACCATAGTCACCCCTGCAAAGTGAGCTCTTCAGTGTTGGCTCAATTGAGTTAAACAAAGGAAGACATTTATTCTTTAGAATACATACATAATACACCTGGGAAATCTGTACTGGAACATTCTGTTTGTACTGCCTGTTCATTCCTCCTGCGATTCTGTGTACCGTAAAATGCATGTGCATGTAAAGGAGATTGCAAAGGTCTTTTAGGAAGAACTCCTAAAGAAATAATACTGAGAGGAAACAGGAGCATCTTAATGGAAGTTATAAGAGCTCTTTGAGTTCCATTGTTTTTTTCAGGTAACTTCTTTGGAGTAACAGGTATATATCATGAAGTTTTTCATTGTATTCTTGTTGTATGAAGATCACGTTGCCAGACATAGGTTATGTAAAAATAGATAAGATGTTCATGTTCTAAAAGCCCTTGCTGTCTAATTGAGGTGACAAAATGCACACACACACACACACACACACACACGCCAGCCAGAAGCATATGCAGCCTGTCTGGACTTAGCAGTGTTCCCTTTACGATTTTTGATGATGTGAAAAGTGCTATGAATTCAGTAGAGAATGTACTTTAGACTTTGAAGTTTGCTCTTCCCAGGCTAGCAATGTGCAGGTACTGTCTGGTGGTGCTGCCTGCAGCTGCAAGCACAGTTCCTGGTGCGCACGTGGTCAGAAAGGGCAAACAGTGCTTCACAGCGCACGCTGTGTTGGTGGGTCAGGGCATTCGGGAGACGAGGTGTCGTAAATGCATTTTTTACTTAGGATATTTTCAATTTTTGATGATGTGACCCTGTTGTAATTCAAGAAGCAGCTGTACTCAATGCCAGTTGACTAGGATGCTTTGTTGAGTGTGAAAACCAGAGATTGAAATGGCATGTTGTTCTGAATCTGTTAAGATTTCTTCAGCTCTGACCCTGGTCATTTCACCATTAAGTTGGTAACAATAATTCTCTTCCTTTATTCCACAGTCAAGCTTGGAACTTAAAGATATGGCCGTACCCTTTATGTATATCTTCCATCAGCCCGTATCTTGCAGGTGACAGTTGGTTAAAAATTGATTTTAACTTTTCACCTTAGAATTTCAAATTTAGCAAAAGCTGCCAGTCATTACCATGAGTTTCTATAGAACTGTTATCTACCTTTCAAAAATGTTCAGATCTTACATAGCTATAGTATAGTGATCAAAACTGAGAACTTAACAGTGATAAAATACTATTACTCATTGTCCTACTAGTGCCCTTTCTCTGGTCCAGGATCCAGTCCAGGTTCCCACATTGGATTTGGTTGTTGTGTCTCGTCAGTTTCTTCAAAGTTGGGACAGTTCCACAATCTTTCTTTGTTTTTCTTCTCTTTAATCATTTTAGAAATTACTACCAGTGATTTTGCAGAATGTTCTTCAATTTGGGTTTGTGTGGATTCAATACAGGCTTTGCATTTTTGGCAAGAATAGCACAGAGGTGGTGTTAGGCACACATTGGCGTACCTCACCATGCTTGTCATCTGTATGTCTCGTTACTTTGTTAGCTTGACTATTTGGGGGAGATGGTATCTGCCCACTTTCCCGGCTGTGAAGTCATACTAAACCCTTTGTAATTACTGAATATCTCATGGGGAGGTTCTTTGCAACTGTACAAATACATTGTTTCCCATCATACTTTAAAAAAATATTTATTTGAAAATCAGAGTTAGAGAGACAAACACAGAGATCTTCCATCTGCTGGTTCACTCTCCAGATGGCTGCAATGGCCAAGGCTGGGCCAGGTGGAAACCAAGAGCTTCATCTGTGTGTCCCATGCGGGTGCAGGTATCCAAACAATTGGGCCATCTTCTGTTGCTGGATTGGAAGTGAAGCAGCCACAACATACATGAACTGGTGTCCATACAGGCTGCCAGCATCCTGGGCAACAGCATTACCCTCTATACTCTCTAGCCCCTCTCTCCTACCCCTTTGTAGTTTTACACACAAATTTGGGGTTCATTGGCTTCTTCCTGGAAGCAGCTATTGCCAAGAGTTGACCAGAGCTACGATCTCATTCGAGGCTTAGCCATCCTCTTCCAAGCTGACTGGTTGTTGGCTGAATTCGGTTCCTTGTCATTGTTGCACTGGAGACTTTATGTCCTAGACACTGCCTGTGGTTTCCTGTCACACCGGCAGCTTGTTTCTTTAAGACCAACAGCTCGTTGCCTCCACTGCTTTAAACGTTTGAGTGCTTTTTCTGTGAAAAAGGTGTTATATTTGCTGTGTCTCTTCTCTGTGAGATATGTAGTCTTGTTCCTGTATTTATACAAAAAATATTTTTAGTAGATAGGAAGGTTTGAATTTCCATTCTGATGGTTACCTTGGTACTTTGCGTATTTTAAAAAATGCCCTTGGGGCTGGTGCTGTGGCATAGTCAGTAAAGCCGCCACCCATAGTGCCTGCATTCCATAAGGGCGCTGGTTCGAGTCCTGGCTGTTTCATTTTGAATCCAGTTTTCTGCTATGGCCTGGGAAAGCAGTAGAAGATGGCCCAAGTCCTTGGACCCCTGCACCCACACGGGAGACTCAGAAGAAGCTCCTGGCGTCAGATTGGCGCAGCTCTGGCTGTTGCAGCCAACTGGGGAGTGGACCAGCAAATGGAAGACCTCTCTCTCCCTCCCCCTCCCTCTCTCCCTCCCTCCCCCCCCTCTGCCTCTCCTTCTCTCTGTGTAACTCAAATAAATAAATCTATAAAAGCCCTCGGCCTCTGGTTTCTGATTTAATCTTGTATGGAGTTGTCAGTTCTTTATTATTTGACTCTCACCTCTGCTGCACATCACTCAGTGATCTTGACCTACTTTGCTGTTGCTCTGTTTCCCTCTGTGTGTTTAGTTGTATGGATTCTTTGTCATCACAGCATACAGCGTTGTTGCATCAGTCTTCCAGATCTGTATCTCATTCTTTATGGATACTACTGAAAGTTTGGTTTTTATTTATTTTTCTTATTCTACAAAGTTTTGAGGAAACTTCTTGTTGATTTTTTTTTATGCCAGGAGTGTCTCCCAACCCTTTTCCATTTCCTTTGAAATCTTGGAAGTACTGACTTTTGGAGACCATCAAAGAAAGTAAAATTGAGCAAACAAGTAAGCTTACATTAAGTTCAAAGACCTCATCATCTGTGTGCATTACAAAAACATGGGAAATGATTTCTGCTTCAAAAAGACAAGAAATCAGTCCTTCTTCACATTAATTAGTGCAGGGATTTAGCACTGTGTAAACATAAAGGGCCTATGTAAAATAAATCTTTCAGTAAGTCAGTAGGCATGGAGGGCAAAGGGGCCTTTGTGGTTTTGTTTCGTTTAATAACCCTATTAGGATAGATATAGTCAATGGCATTTAAAAATAGATCAGTTAGTAAAGAGCTTATCTTCTCTGAGATTGGTATTTCATTTCCTGTTAAGCTGGACTGGAGAATGAAAGTCTGTGTACTGTGAAAGTATTGATGAAGGGGCCGGCGCTGTGGGAAGACCCAGAGGAAGCTCCTGGCTCGTGGCTTCAGATCATCACAGCTGCGGCCATTGCAGCCAACTGGGGAGTGAACCAGCAGATGGAAGACTTCTTTCTCTCTGCCTCTCCTTCTCTCTGTGTAACTTGTAACTCTGACTTTCAAATAAATAAATAAATCTTAAAAAAAAAAAAAGTATTGATGAAAATGCAAATCCTAGAGGAGCCATGTCAAAAATCTCCTTTCAGGTTTGTTGGACTTCACAGCTGAAAAAGCTCCAGAAAATCGAAGTGTGCAGATGAATGAGTAAGAATTTGTGGTGACATGAATTTCTCCATGATGCCAGGAGTCTTGGGGTCTGGCGTCTTGCCACAGGCCTTCGGCTTGTGTATTTCAGAGGAAAGCCAAGCATTGGGGCTGTTGTGACTCCTGATGTCTAGGACCTTATGTAATGCAACTGTTAGTTAACCAAGGCCACCTAACGTCTAAAGAAATGACTGGAATGCAGAGAAGTGAGAAAAGGAGGCCTTCCTGACTGTTACTGACTGTTATAGGTCACTAGGGGAAGTACAGACCCCAGCCCAAGATAAGTTTTTTTTTTTTCTTAAGATTTATTTATTTGTTTGAAAGAATTGCACAGAGAAGGAGAGGCATCTCCATCTGCTGGTTCACTCCCCAGGTGGCCGCAACAGCTGGAGCTGTACCAATCTGAAGCCAGGAGTCAGGAGCTTCCTTCAGGTCTCCCACATGGGTACAGGGGCCCAAGGACTTGGGCCATCTTTCACTGCTTTTCCAGGCCATAGCAGAGAGCTGGATAAGTGGAGTAGCCGGGACTCAAACTGGTGGCCATATGGGATGCTGGCACTGCAAGCTGCAGCTTTGCCCACTACGCCACAGCGCCGGCCCCAGATCTTTCTAACTTCTATGAGAAACTTTGTGTGTAAATAGGTTTCTAGTGGTGTGTGGTTGGCAGACTTGGTCACCAGGCTTCCAGCACTGAGATTCTGTTCTGTTCCACAGGTCTTGAATAAGTGTTACCCAGATAAATACAATCACTATGCATAGTGTGCATGGATTTCAAAGCTGTGTTGCACCAAAATAAATGTATCCTTTAATTCCATCTTCCAAAAACTTTTCAAAGTTTATTCATTGCTAGCTATTAGCTATTAGCTAGCAGTGTGTTGAGTTCTTGTTTATGTTCGTTTTGATGATCTGGTGCTTTGGATTATCCTGATGTTGGCAGCTAGAGAGTTAAGTTGCCCTGTAGATGCACTAGAAGAATTCCTGTGAATTTCACTCTCAAGTTCCTTCCAGCCTGGAGGAAGTCTGTCTGCTTTCTCTTTTGCACAGTTGGGACACAGAACATTGACCTCTGAAGCAATGTTGGGTTTACTTTATTAGGGCTCACCCGATGATAATGAAAGCAGAACAGTGAATGAGAGGGTGCTGACTTCAGAGCAGGACAGCTGGGGTGGGGGAATCTCAGAAGAGAACATGTTGTTACAGGCAACACCCAGAGGAAAATCGAGGAGCCGAGATAAGAATTGTTGGGTGTTTCTGGCCCACCAGGAGTGCAGGAGAGTAAGAATTAAATTGTCGTCTGAAATAAACTTAAATACATCCGTTTGATTCTCATGCCACAACATAACTTTTATCACAAAACAAAACAAAACAAAAAACACAAGAGCACTCCCAGGGAAAATGCCTTGTTTTTCTATTCCCCTCCTCCTTCCTGCTTGGCTTTCCAGTACCTGGTGAATTCAGCTTTTCTCAGAAACCACTTGAGATTTGTTCAAGTGAAGAAGCAACAGCTGCTTACTGTTTTAAATATTATCCCCTATCCTCTTTCACACCTCAGGATCCCAGTAATACTTAAAACAGGAATAAGACTCACATAGTCTACACATGTAAAACAGGTCCCTTAAATAAGTGAAAATCTGCCCCAGTTTGGGATGAAAGGGGCCTAGGTGAGGCAGAGTGTATTTCCTGACCCTGGCAGGCTCCCGCTCTTTCCTACTCCCCCTCCCCTCTCCCCCTCCGCTCTCTTCCTCCCCCTTCCTCTCTCTTCCCTCTTCTCCCCCTCCACCCTGGGCTCTAGCCTATATTGGCAAGAAGGCCAGTGACGGGAGGCATTCCAGATTTTCCTGAGAAGATGAAATTTTTGATTCTGAAATGAAGTCATCCACATTTCTCATGACATTGGACAGTTGGGAAGGTTTTATGGGAAGTTAAAACAACTCATTTTGCCCTCTTGCCCCTGTAATCAAACTGTAGGCCAGTAGCGCATAACTAAGTCCTGCACCTAACATGGTTTTCTCATGCCTGAACTTATTTACTGTAAGGATGAGTTTTTATTCTGAAATGTTTGCCCTTCCTATATTTTGGATGTAGGCATGTAATCACATTTACAAGATGCCTTGGGAGTGCAGTTACGTTTTACTTGGCTTCAGTGAGACTTGAAGGTGACCCTTCTAGAAGGCAACTCAGAAAATCTGTCTCGGAGTTTTCTAAAAGACCTGTCCTGTCACATGCAAGCGTAGCCAGTTATGAGTTGGTCTTGAGCCCTGCAGATGGGTAGCCTCCGTGCCTGAGGAGCAGGATTCCCCAGGCTGCCCAGGGTTTTGAGAGGGAGGGTCTTGAGAATATTTACAAAGAAAGGAGCAGGGAGCCTGGTTGTGTTCTTGGCTTCAGCAAATAGGATATTGTTTCACATATGTAAATTTGTGTGCTTTTTTTTAATTCTGAGAAATTAATGACAAGGCCCTTTCAGGTAGAAGGCAGATGCTGAGGATGGGTCTGGTGAATGTATATATTGCACTTCTCTTAAGGGAGTCCCATGCACCCCGTTTGATTCAGATACTAGCAGCAAGGTGCAGCATATTCTTTGAATGTCATTCAGATGTTCTGGTCCATTTAAATTGCATGAGTTAGTTTCCTGAGAGAGAAACTGTAACTGACAGTTCTGTAGCAAGCAAGGAAAGGTTTTCATTATTGGCCCAATCATTTAAGAGTATGTATATGAGTAGACTGAAAATCAGCCAAGACAAGCAAACACTGGTGCCTTAACTTTTTACCACTGGTTTATTCTATTAGGCTGTGGGCTAATTTTTTTTTTTTCTTGAACTGTTTCGTAAGTTTATGGGAAGGTGGCAGCAGTAAGATTTCTTTTTTTAAAAGATTTATTGATTTATTTGAAAGAGTTTCAGAGAACGGGAGAGACAAAGATTTCATCCACTGGTTCACTCCCCAAATGGCCGCAATGGCTGGAGCTGGGCCAGGGTTTGAAACTTACACTTATCCGAGTCTCTCTCCCTACTCAAATATTGGATTGATTGATTCATCCTTGGAGTGTCCACTGGACACAGCTCCACTAAAAACCTTAATAGTGAAAACAGGTAATACTCACTGAATACTTTTTAAAGTGGCAGATACTATGCTTCTTCTTTTCATAATGACTCTGTGAGTAGAATATAGGAGGGATCGTCTCCAAAGAAAGGAAGCAGTCCTTCCTTCACTGTGAGGAGCCTGGGAGAGAGCCGCTGGAAGTATGGAAGGTCTGTGAGTTCAGTGATAGGAAGTGGAGAGTCGTGGTGCAAGGTTTTTTAAGGTGGCACTGAGATGAGGTAAAGAGAGGGGGTAGGGTAGACTTTATTTAGGACCATTGCAGTAGGTATAGGGACCAGTGCAATGGAATTTTTGCCTTAGAGATTGAGCTTGACAAGTAGCATTGGTGTGACTGGGTGGGAGATGACTAAGTTGAAACAAGAGAAGCAGGGGGGATTCTGGCTGCAATGACCTAAGAGGATTTCTGTTGAAAACAGGTCAGAGTGGTGAGACACCACTTGGGGGGACGATGGCGTTTGAGGAACACAGATAGATAACCAGGGTCATCAGAACTATATGGAGGGTTGGGCTTTCTGAAATTTCTAAAATTGACTGAACAGGGTTCTTGCCAAAACTGGATTGTACAAGGAATCAGACCCAGCATTCACTGCGTTATTGAGAATGTTACCCCAACGATCAATTCTTTTTTTATTATTTATTTATTTATTTTGACAGGCAGAGTGGACAGTGAGAGAGAGAGAGACAGAGAGAAAGGTCTTCCTTTGCCATTGGTTCACCCTCCAATGGCCGCCGCGGCTGGTGCACTGCGGCCGGTGCACTGCGCTGATCCGATGGCAGGAGCCAGGTGCTTCTCCTGGTCTCCCATGGGGTGCAGGGCCCAAGCACTTGGGCCATCCTCCACTGCACTCCCTGGCCACAGCAGAGAGCTGGCCTGGAAGAGGGGCAACTGGGACAGAATCCGGCGCCCCGAACAGGACTAGAACCCGGTGTGCCGGCCCGCAAGGCGGAGGATTAGCCTAGTGAGCCGCGGCGCCGGCAATGATCAATTCTAAGCTGGATAGGGAAAACGAATGAGCTGATGGCAGTTTTTGCTAAGGATCAGACATGTTTGGTGAAGGTATTGTGTGTAGTAGGAAGATAACATTACAATAGGAGCAGCAACGTTGCCTTGTGCTGTCTCTCCTCATTTCTGATTGGTGAACACTTCGACAACACACTCTACACAGTGAGGAACACTGGTCCATTTCTGATTGGGACACATTTTTCAAAGCTTCTTCTTGGGAAATCTTAGATTCTTAAAAATATGCCTAACTTGTCTCCTTCACAGCTGTTTCTCACGTTCATTTTATGTAAATACATTGATGCTCTAATGATGAGAAATGAGTAAGCCAATTATTCATTGAATGGTACTACTGTCTTATGCAGAGGCCTCTCTTCGTCAGTCCCTGGCAAACATTATATCCCTAAGGACTTATATGAGATGCAGTTTTCTGGGCTCAGATCTGAGCTCCTGAATCATTACTTCTGGGCTTGAGCCCAGCAATGTGTGTATTTGCATATTAATACTCTGATGACACATACATAAATGTTGCTGCAAGTCACCTCTGCCTTAAGCCATAACCTTGTGTAAGTAAGGGCAAAGCAAGAAGGAAATCAGCAAATTAATTTTATCCTAAAAATTATGATCACTTTGGAAGCACAATTCTCCAGAAATGGAGTTGGGAGTATGACATGCGATTTGCCTCTGTTTACCTGAAGTTGTTTGTAGTATTTCTGTTCTTTCTGTGCTACGGAAAGTCAGGTATGAATGTGCTTGCTTTTTTGTCAGTAATTATTTTTTTCAAAGTTAGAAAAAAAAGATACTTAAAAAAAAAGCTCTAGGGCCAGCACCACGGCTCACTAAGCTAATCCTCTGCCTGTGGCGCTGGCACCCCTGGTTCTAGACCCGGTTGGGGTGCCGGTTCTGTCCTGGTTGCTCCTCTTCCAGGCCAGCTCTCTGCTGTGGCCCGGGAGTGCAGTACAGGATGGCCCAGGTCCTTGGGCCCTGCACCCGCATGGAAGACCAGGAGGAAGCATCTGGCTCCTGGCTTCGGATCGACGCAGCGCGCTGGCTGCAATGCGCTGGCCATAGCGGCCATTTGGGTGGTGAACCAACGGAAAAGGAAGACCTTTCTCTGTCTCTCTCTCACACTGTTTAATTCTGCCTGTCCAAAAAAAAAAAAAAAAAAAAAACTCTGAAGCATATCAGATTAGTTTTTTTTTTAAATTTTCTTTAAGAGGGAAGAACAGCAGAGTCAGTGCAAAAATTAGCCAGCAAGTAGTTTCTTGGCAAAAAAATTAAGTATTGGTGAATGAGCAGAGGCTATCTATGCATTTATTTTGCATAAAGATACAGAATTTGCTTTGGGCACATAGGTCGAAAAAATGTGAAAATTACTGAAAAGATCCAATTGTAGGTATTTTAAAATGAAATATGAAAGACGTTTAAACAAATGAGAATTTATAATTTATGAATTACTTGGCTTACTGGTGCAAGTTATTTACAACTTAGGGAACCATGCACATAGTCTATAAAGTGCAAGGCTAAGTCAGTAGCTTTGACAATGACCAAGGCCCACTTACTACCCCAGTGACTTCATAGTAACAACTGCAGGGGTAGACAGGTATTAGAGGTCATTGGGTCCCACCCTTATCTTTGAATGTCTGATATGGAGTTCTTTTGAAATTGAAATCCAATATTACACTTTACATTCTTGCTTAGCTCCAAGCAGGCATGCATACCTTGATTTCATCAGCATGTCACTGGCTTGTGAGTTAGGGTGGCCATGTAACCACCGGATTGGAGTACTTTTAAAAATGAAAGGGGACGCTGTTAGTAATTATGCCAGGGGCAGGTGTTTGGCCTGGCAGTTAAGATGCTTGTGTCCCACATTAGAGTGCCTGCTACCCATGCAGCAGACCTGGATTGAGTTTTCCTGGCTCCTGGCTTTGGAATCAGCCCAACTCTAGCTCTGGCTGCTGTGAGCTTTTTGGGGGTGAACCAGCACATGGGAAATGTCTTTGTCACTGTGTCTCCCCCTCTTTCAAATAAAAAAATTAATGAAAAGTATGCTAGGGCAATAGATACTTTAGAGTAATACTCTGGCATATACTTTTGGGGTTGGTATTTGACGTCATGATTAAGCTGTTGATTAGCATGGCCCCATCCCTATTACGTTGCCTGGGTTTGAATTCTGGCTCCAGCTTTTTCCTAATTTACGCCTGGGAGGAGTACTGATGGCTTAGGTAGTTTGTCTTCTGCCACTCAATGTGAGAAATCTGGATTGAGTTCTTGACTCCTGCCTTTGGCCAATCCTGACCAATGTTGGCTTTGGGTGAGTGAACTAGCAGATGTGAATTCGGCGGGGGGAGGAGGGGACTCTGTCTCTATTTGACTATCAGAAAAAAAAACCCAACAACAACAGCAAAAAAAAAAAAAAAACCTATCAAATGGTTTTGAAACACATTATTTGTTCTGAAAGATTTATTTGAAATTACAGGTGAAGGGGCTGGCTTTTTGGTGCAGTGAATTAGGCCATGGCTTTAAACCCTGCATCTCATGTCAGAGTCTCCTTTCATGTTCGCGTTATTCCACACTTCCAGTCCAACTTCCAGTCCACCTTCCTAATGATGTGTCTGGGAGGCAGTGCATAATGGCCCACTTGGGTTCCTGCCACCCTAGTGGGAGAACAGGATGGAGTCCTTGGCTCCTGGTTTCAGCCTGGCCCAGCCAGGCTTTTGCTGGCACTGGAGAGTAAACTAGTGGATGTAAGGTCCCTCCCTCCCTCCCTCCTTCCTTCCTTTCCTCCCTCTTTCTCTGTCACTCTTTTTTTTTTTTTTTTTTTTTTTTTTTTTTTTTTTTTTTTTTTTTGACAGGCAGATTTAGACAGTGAGAGAGAGAGACAGAGAGAAAGGTCTTCCTTTTACTGTTGGTTCACCCTCCAATGGCCGCTGCGGCCGGCACACTGCGCTGATCCGAAGCCAGGAGCCAGGTACTTCCTCCTGGTCTCCCATGCAGGTGCAGGGCCCAAGGACTTGGGCCATCCTCCACTGCACTCCCGGGCCACAGCAGAGAGCTGGAATGGAAGAGGAGCAACCGGAAAGAATCCAGTGCCCTGACCAGGACTAGAACCTGGGGTGCCAGTGCCGCAGGCGGAGGATTAGCCTAGTGAACTGCAGCGCCAGCCTGTCACTCTACCTTTCAAATAATTACTTTAAAAAAATCATAGGTGAAAAATTTATCTAAATTAAACTTTGTTTACTAATGTAATTTAGATGCTGCTTTTTACATGACATTTACCTGTTTACATGGACCCTGTAGGAAGTATGTCTTTTTTGTGAAACTATTTTTCTGGTTGAAAATTAAGAAAATGTTTTTCTCCCAAATCATTCTCATCTAGTTCTTTTAATAATTTCTCATATAAAGTTTAAGATTAAAATTAGTATACGATTGAAGTTTAAAATTCTTGACAGAGATTCTTTTCACTTTAGTCGTATCAGATAGAATGGAAGGAGGGGTAGATATGATATGGACCACAGGTTTCCACAGACTTTCAAATCACAGCATCCTTAGTGTCTCAATTTTCATGGTGACCCTTAGGCCAAAAGAAGTTCCTAAGTATTCCATTTATGAAGAATTTATGCTCAGACATGTCCTAATAATTTAGTGGCTATTTGAAAAAAAAAAGTTAAATGTAAGTTGTGAGAAAAAATATTTTTATTTAAAAAAAAAACCATAATTATTTATAAACATATATGCATCTATTGTTTACTGCCCAACTTCTCAAATCTTGAAATGAGACTTTATGAGAACATTCTGATTTCCTGTTTCACTTTGATTTCTTCCATTACTTGTTTTTTATTGCAACAACTGCTTTAAAAAAAAAACTTGGCAGAGATGAGATGTCAGAAATGGCATAGCATGGCTGGTTTAATGTAAAAACCAAACTGCTGCTTTCTAGTGGTTTGTTGGCAGGAAAAAATTTTGGATTTTGTTGCTTCCTTCAAAAATTCAGTTATCCCTTAGTTATAGTTCACTCTTGTGTATTGGGGTGTCCTGACACTCAATTTGAGAACCACAGATCTTGACATTCCTATCAAGTTCATATTTTGATTATTATCTAAACATACATCGTATTTATAGCACCAGAAATTATTATATATACAAGGTTGATTAAGAAAGTTCTTAGAGAACACAATTGAAACCCCAGAGGGGCCAGTGCTGTGGTGTAGCAGGTAAAGCCGCCACCTGCAGTGCCGGCATCCCACATGGGCGCCAGTTGCAGTCCCGGCCACTCCACTTCCAATCTGGCTCTCTGCTGTGGCCTGGGAAAGCAGTAGAAGATGGCCCAAGTGCTTGAACCCCTCCACCTGCATGGAAGATCCAGAGGAGGCTCCTGGTTCCTGGCTCCTGGCTTCAGATTGGCGCGGCTCTGGCCATTTCGGCCATCTGGGCAGTGAACCACTGGTTAGAAGATCTCTCTCTCTCTCTCTCTCTCTCTCTCTCTCTCTCTCTTTCTCTCTGCCTCTCTGTAACTCTGCCTTCAAATAAATAAATAAATCTTAAAAAAAAAAAAAAACAGAAATAAATACATGCACTACAGCCAACTTAACTTTGACAAAGAATCTAAAACCATACTCCGGAGAAGGATCAGTCTCTTTGATAAGTGGTGCTGGGAAGACTGGATCTCCATATGCAAAAGATTTAAACAAGCTCCCCTCCCCAATATAAAGAATGAACTTGAAATGGGTCAGAGATCTAAATGTAAGACCTGAAGCAGTTACACTGTTAGAAGAAAGCATCTGGGGAAAACTTGAAGAGACTGGCATAGGCAGTAACCTTTGGATCATTCATCAAAGCACAGGCAATAGAAGCAGAAATAGACAAATGGGATTACATCAAGCTAAGAAGCTTCTTCTCAGAAGAGGGAGCAATCAACCAGAGTGAAGAGCCAACCAAAAGAATGGGAGAAAATACTTGCAAACTACTCAGCTGACAAAGATTAATAACCAGAATGTGTAAGGAATTCGTAAAACTCATAACAATCCAATTAAAAATTGGGGAGAGGATCTGAATAGACTTATTTTTAAGGAGAAACACAAATGGCCAACAAATATATAAATACACTGTCACTATCTATGAGGGAAGTGCTAATCAAAATCACAATGAGATATCATCTCATGCTAGTTAGAATGGCTGTTATCAAAAGACAAAGAAATAAAAAATGCTGGTGAGGATGTGGACAAAAAGGAACCTTAATGGACTGTTGTTAGGAATGTAAGTTACTGCAAACAGTATGGAGGTTCCTCAGAAAACAATCTACCATATGCACAGGCTATCACCCTCTGGGAATACGTCCAAAAGAAACCAAGTGCAGCAAATGCAAGGTAGGTCTGCACTCCCATGTTTCTTGCGTCACTAGTGACAACAGCCAAGATACACACTGAGTGTCCATCAGCAGATGAATGGAGTAAGAAAATATGCCATATATACATAATGGAGTAGTATTCTGCCATAAAAAAGTGAAATCCTGACATTTGCAGCAAAATGGATGGAACTGGAGATTGTTAGGTTAGGTAGAATAAGCCAGACCCAGAAAGACAAAAAGTACATGTTCTCTCATATGAAATTTAAAAAAATACTAGTAGTATCTGAATCTAAGGTAGTGCTTACTGGAAGTTGAGTAGGATGAGAGTTTGGGTAGTAGGTACTGGAAGAAACTGAGGTGACTATACCAGTTCCTGGTGTGTTGCAGCACAGTGGGGCGATGCCGGCTCTGGCTGATGGATAATATCCTTTTTGAAGAATTGGAAGAGAGGTACTGGCAGGCTGCAAATGTGAAGAAAAGATAAGGAAGTGAAAAGGCTGGTGTTGGAAAGTTGCAATATGCCCCTTGAAATGTGGAAGTATTATATGTTACTCTAAAAAGGTAAAAATAACTTTAAAAGAAGTGGACTTTATAGGTTATGCACACTTTCCATAAACTGTGAAGACCATCCTACCCCACCCCACCAGTAGAAGTATTTGAGGAACTCTCAAAGACATTATGTTAAAAGAAGTTGAGATGTTCAATCTTCATCCCTCCTTTTTCTTCAACTTGTGCTGAATTCTACAACTCAGTAGCTAAAATTTATTCAGTGCTTCAGGCACTGAGCTCAATGAACCAAATTGAGCCAGCCCCCATCACAAATTTGAACCCAATTCTAAGCAATGCCAATCACAAAGCTTTTTTTTTTTTTTAAAGGGGGTGGGGTAGCCCGGCACCATGGCTCACTTGGTCAATCCTCCGCCTGCGACGCCGCCATCCCATATGGGCTCTGGGTTCTAGTTCCGGTTGCTCCTCTTCCAGTCCAGCTCTTTGCTGTGGCCCAGGAGGTCAGTGGAGGATGGCCCAAGTGCTTTGGTCCTTGCACCCGCATGGGAGACCAGGAGAAGCACCTGGCTCCTGGCTTTGGATCAGCGTAGCTCCGGCTATAGCGACCATTTAGGGGGTGAACCAACAGAAGGAAGACTTTTCTGTCTCTCTCTCTCACTATCTAACTCATATCTGTCAAAAAAAATTATTTATTTGAAAGACAGAGTTGCAAAGAGGCAGAGGCAGAGATAGAGGTCTTCCATCTGCTGCTTCACTCCCCAAATGCTGCAATGGCCAGAGCTGGTCCAGTCTGAAGCCAGGAGCCTGGAACTTCTTCCAGGTCTCCCACTTGGGTGCAGGGGCCCAAGCATTTCGGCCATTTTCTACTGCTTTCTCAGCCTATAACAGAGAGCTGGATTGGAAATGTAGCAGCCAGGACTCGAACTGACACCCATATGGGATGCCAGCACTGCAGGAAGCAGCTTTACCTGCTATGCCGGCCCCCATCACAAAGCTTATCATTGTGATTTATCATGATGAGCAGAAAACACTGTAAGGACCTGGGTTTCTTTCTGAGTCATTAAAGAAAGGTGAAGTTATGATAATATGGCTTTGGTGTTAATATATTTGGATAAATCCTATTCACTTAGAAGTCCTGCCTCATATGTGTGGCACCTCTCTGTTGAATTGCGACCCTATTGCCTGTCCATGTGGAATAACAGAGAATATATTGTGTCAGCCATTTATAAATATATGTACAGAAGGGAGGAAGAATGAATGGGCTGGTTTGTGAGTGGCCGGCTGACTAGCAGGGAACAGTGCTGCAGCAGTAAGCCAGCAGTCCCCAGAGATAGGACAGTGTGTGGGGCATGAGCTTTGAAAGGCTTGGTTTAGAAAGAAGAGTGGGTACTTACAAGTTGGAGGTCTCTTGATCATGTTATTTCATAAAGCCTGATACCAGCAGGGGTTCATTTTACTTGGAGTTGGATTTTTCTTTGGTAGAAGACAGCTTTGAATCACATAAGCACACTTCAAGTCAGGAAAGTCTTTGGGTGCTAAGCAGCGTTAGCTTACTGGATGAATTGTCTTATTCCTGGATACTTAGGGCTGAAGGTAGAGTTCGCTGTGGAATGGATTGCTTCCTGTGAATTGGGTACCGCCTGCCTCTTGGGTAAGGAGAGTGGAGTTGTTACAGAATGTAAGAATGCAAAGAGTGGAGCTGCTGTAGTGTTTTGGCACTTCTCCAAATACTTACAGCTCTCTTGGAGAAGCATCACACTGCTTTGTAGGGAACAGAGAAGTGTTTACATCCAGGACACATTGAGTGTACTGAGTTCAGCAGCCAGGGTCATTTCCCCCAGAGCTTCTCTTGTGGTTTACCCAGCTGAGAAGCCAGGGGAATCAATACACTCAAGTTCCCTCCGCCCCTGCGTTTTCCGTCTCTCTTTTACTTGCATGCATGCCTCCTTGTTCCCTTTTTCTGTACACAGCCTAGTCTAGCGCTTAAACTTGGGTGGTGCATACCCTGGGGCCTGCTTCCCAGAAATTGGTTGTCTGTAAATGTAGGTGTGTGTCTGTCCTAGCAGGCAGGCAGTACAGAGGTGACCATGCTGCCTCGCTTTGGAACAAGGCTAGACCATATGCTCAGGTAGCCATTTCTGCCTAGAACGTTCCATTTTAGTGTGAGGATGTAAAACCAGGAATAACTCAAATGACCTGGATTTCATTTCACGTGAACCTTTCTGTCTCCTAGATAGAAGCAGCAAAGATTGAAAACCTTGCACCCCAAACAAAAGATAGCTCTTAATGAGGTGTGAAAGGTTTCATGACCATAACATAATTTAGTTCAGCTATTAAATTGTTATTTGATGTCATATTTTTTTGCATTGGGTGTACAAAATCTAAATTCCTTTGTTGTGTTTGCTTGTAGTGTGGGCTTTTCTACTTAACTCAAAACTGTTTATTAAAGAGGTGTGATGTATCCATGTTGTGAGTTTTGTAGGAGGTTTCAGTCTGTGCATGCAAAATAATAGAACAATAAATAGGATTATGGCTGAGAGACCAAACAACTGCTAGTAGAGATAACACAAAGGAAAATGAACTAGAAGCACAGTATATGGAAGACCCAGGATGTAGGTTAGGATGTAGCTTGGTAAAAGAGAAGGGTGGATTAAAGGGTATCAGGAGAGGCAGGCCAGGTGTAAGCTCAAGTGTGAGAGAAGAAGGTAAATTCTGGGCCTTTCAAATAATTTTGCAGAGTTGAAATAGACACTGTTAGTAGTGTTTGCATAATGTTTAACAACCACCTGCAGATGGATGATTGTTAAAGTTGCACTTCTCTTCTAGCCCTGATCGTTTGTCTAAAGAAGATGAAAGAGCTCTTAGGTGGTGGATGCCTTTACTGCATCAGAAAGCAGCTTGTATGGCTGTGCAGAAGGCAGAATGCCATTGTGCCCTGAGCACCTCACACTTGTTGCAGGGTGAGACTATAGAGGATATCAGCAAATCCTCCTTCCCTTCTTTCTTAAGGTCATTGGTTTGGGAATCCTTTGTTTTTTTTTGACATCTTAAGTGCTTTAAAAAAATTAAACATGACAGTCTCTCTCGCTGTCTTTTTAAAGATTTAATTATTTGAAGGGCAGAGTTATAGAGAAATAGGGGGAAAGTGGGAGTGGGGATGACTTCCAACTGCTGGTTCACTCCCCAAATGGCTGCCACAGCCAGGGCTGGGCCAGGCCAAATTCAGGAGCCAGGAGCTTCATTTAGGTCTCCTACATGGGTACAGGGGCCCAAGCACTCGGGCCATCTTCCGCTGCTTTTCCCAGGTACGTTAGCAGAGAGCTGGATCAGAGGTAGAGCAGCTGGGGCTTGAAGCAGTGCCCATGTGGGATGCCTTCATTGCAGGCAGCAGCTTAACCTGTTATGCCACAGTGCTGGCCCTGACAGTGTCTCTGAACTATGTATGTATTGACTTGGTGATTGGTCCTGACCCCCAAAACACTAAGCATCAGTGAAGCAGAGCTTTTAATACCATGTTGTATCTGTATACGTGGGAGTTTCTGGTTCCTGATGGCGTTCTGCATGCTGTGAGAGATAAGGGCCAAAAGCAGAACAGCTGGGTAGAGGGGAAAACCTGGGGCAGGAAAATTAATGAGCTTGTCTTGTGTAAGAAGGCGTGCCAAGCAACACTGCAGCTTCCCTGCCTGTCTTGGCGGGCCTTGTGTGTAGACATGATGGCTTTCTTTAAACAGAGTTCCTCAAGACCAGAAACACATATTGCAGTGAAACCTGAGTCATGCCATTGTTACTGTGTTTGTTTAGGTAGTATAGAATTCTATTTTGTAACATGTCTTCTTCCAGAATGATGGTCGTCTTTTTAGATTGGGGGGGTGGTGGTAAATTAACGTTAAATGTCATCTAGTACCTACCCCAAGGATTTCCATATCCTGCTGTAAATAAATGAAGTGCTGGCCATTATCAAGTTGAATCTCTAGCATTTAAACTGGAAACCATGCAGTGAGAAGTGCATATGAAAGTTTTGGAATTTGGGATTTTGGAAAGAAGGGAGCCATATCCTGGGGGAACTCAAATGTGGTGAGCATATTTGACAGTCTATTGCTTCTGTAAGTAGTTACCCTGAGTTCAGTGGTTTGAGGTAACCCAGTGTCGTTGTCTTACAGTGCTGTAGGATAGAAGTCTGCATCGCGTCATCCTGCGCTAACGGGAGCTCTTAGCAGGACTTGATTCCTTTCTGGAAGCTCAAGGAGAGCTGTTGTTTTGACTTTTCTGTTTTAGTGGCAGCCTGGCTTGCCCACAGTTCTTAGCTTGTGGTCCATTCCTTCCACCTGCAAAACCAAAACTTGAATGACCAAGTGCTTTTCTTTTTTTTAAGATTTTATTTATTTGAGAGGTAGAGTTACAGGGAGACAGAGAGAGAAAAGTCTTCCATCTGCTGGTTCACTCCCCAAATGGCCACAACAGCCAGAGCTGAGTTGATCTGAAACTAGGAGCCAGGAGCTTCTTCTGGGTCTCCCATGCAGAAGCAGGGGCCCAAATACTTGGTCCATCTTCCTTGCTTTCCCAGGCCATAGCAGAGAGCTGAATCAGGAGAGAAGCAGCTGGGACATGAGCTGGTGCCCATATGGGATGCCAGCGCTGCAGGCAGAGGCTTAGCCCATCGTGCCACAGTGCTGACTCCTACACCAAGTCCTTTTCATATCACATCATATCACTCATACTTCCTTCTGCTTTGTAGAACATTTTGATTGTGGTCACATGTCCATTTCATGAAATGTCTCATTTTTACCATTTGTACAATTCATTGACATTAAATGTATTCACAGTATCATGCTTCCAGCACTACTATGTGTAACTTCTGGAAGAACTACCAGGCTGCTGTCCATAGTGTGTCTACTGTTTCACATTCCCAATAGTAATGTAGAAGAATCTCATTTCTCTACATCCTTTCCAGTGCTTTCTTTCCTTTTTAAAAATGAAGGGTGTCAGTTTGTTAAGTCAACAACAGGAGTCACTGTGCACTTACTCCTCATGTAGGATCTCTGTCCTTAGTGTGCTGTACATTGAGATTTAATGCTATAACTAGTACTCAAACAGTGTTTTTCACTTTATGTTTCTGTGTGGGAGCAAACTGTTGAAATCTTTACTTAATGTATGCTAAACTGATCTTCTGTATATAAAGAGAATCGAAAATGAATCTTGATGTGAATGGAAGGGGAGAGGGAGTGGGAAAGGGGAGGATTGCGTGTGGGAGGGACGTTATGGGGGGGAAGCCATTGTAATCCATAAGCTGTACTTTGGAAATCTATATTCATTAAATAAAAGTTAAAAAAATGATCATCTTTCCACTTTTATGAATATTTTTTATTACATTGGTCCATGCAGAAGTCCTGGGTAATTTCCCCATCTCAAAGTTCTTTTGAGGAGGATGTCAAATTAATTTAATATGTTCTATGATTTGCCAGCAGTGCAACCCTGTGTCCACTATACATTTCTTTTGTTTGTTTGTTTTTTAAGATTTATTTATCTGAAAGGCAGAGAGAGACAAATCTTCCATCTGTCTCCCCAAATTGCTGCAATGGCCAGAGCTGGGCTAATCTGTAGCCAGGAGCTTCTTGCGAACTCCTACACAAGTGCAGGGGCCCAAGCCCCTAGGTCATCTTCCACTGCTTTCCCTGGCCACAAGCAGCCAGGAAGTAGAGCAGCCAGGACTCAAACTGGTACCCATTTGGGATGCCAGCACTGCAGGTGCAGCCCCTCACTAGGCATTTCAAAAAAATTCACATTAAATCAAATTTCAGTTGATAAATGGAAATGAATGATTGAAAATCTATGAATCTCATTCATATGATATGTGGCTAGCTGAATTGTCTGTCGCATAGAACTGAGATATAAAAAGCCTCATGGTAGTTTGTTAAATGTGAAGGCTAGCAGACAGTCAGTTAGCTGGAGTTTGTATGTGAGGCTTTCAGACAACGCACAGGTCTAGTGCTGCTCGCAGTGCAAGATGGTGGAGGACTGAAACATGCAACCTTTTACCTTACTTGGTAAAGCAGGTCTGATAGTCATTTAGTCCTATCTACAGATTATATCTTACTATCTAAGAAAACATATTCACAGCTTCCTGAGATTAGGATGAGGAAGTCTTTAGGGGCCACTAGGTTGCCTGCCTTAGCAGATCTGCCTTTGAAATTACAGCTGTTTGCAAATGAGGAGCTATGAATTTGCAGTTAAAACTTTTGACCATGACTGTCCAAGAATCTTCATTCTTAAGACAAAAGCATCATCTTTGTCCTGCTGCCTCAGAAAATGTGGTTTTGGTTGAACATTAACTCAGTTCTTTTTTGTGCTTGAATGTGAGAGGATTTTTTGTTTTCTTCCTTGGTGATCCTCTTCATGAGATGGAAGAGTGTGAGGCAGGAAGTTGGGCCAACCTCAAATGTGGACCTTGGGGTCAGTAGCCATTTCCAGAGGGACGGCTCTGAGAAAGGAGAAGGGAGACTAATGGGGACCCTGATTACTAAGAAGGAAAGTGGAGATGTGTTGGAAAGGGATGAGGGAGAATGAGGCTTGGGTTTTGGAGGTGAAGCAAGTGAAAAGATACACTGCTTCATATCACCAGGTACTACAGGGTCATATTTGTATATTTGTATGGCTTGATTGTGGTAGAATCTGGCTATCTGATATAATTACGTTTGGTACCCTTCTTTTCTCTCTCTCTCTTTTTTTTTTTAATCCAGAGATCTTCCATCTGCTACTTTACTCCCCAAATGCCCACAACAGATAGGGCTGGGACAACCAAAATTGGGAGTCATTAACTCACTTGAGTCTACTATGTGATGGCAGCAACCCAAGAATTTCAACAATCATTGCTGCCTCCCAGGGTGTGTATTAGCAGGATGTTGGATTGGAAGTGAAGGAGCAGGTCTGGAAGCTTCAATATGCATGTCCCATGTGGGATGCAAGCATCCCAACAGGTGACTTAACTGCTGTGCCAGCTGCCCACTCCCGCTTTTGTATCTGTAACGACTAAAGGATACAAAGTTGATATTTATGAGTAGATAGAGTAAAAACCTTTGGGTTTGGACTCCTTTTTTTTTTTAACTTTTATTTATGGACTCCTTTTGGTTTGTATCAGTAGACGCAAATATATTTGCCTTTATGTTGTCTAATGGTTACCCATGAAAGAGTTTTTTGGCTGCTGCTTTTTTTAATTGTTAAATTTAATTATTTTTAAAGATTTTTTTTATTTATTTGAAAGGTATGGTGGCCTCTAGTGTAACTCTCCCATCCTGGCATTAAAATGAGAGCATGCAGACATGGCTGTTGGTGCTGTACTTGGCGGACTTTAGCTGAAGAGTTGTTAGGATTACAGATCACATCACGAAATCGGACATCAGGGCTCTCATAAAAATCAGATAAGAGATCTGAAAGAAGAGAAATTTGAATGAGTGATTTTTCCATTATTCCTTTTGTGTTTGCCTATGACAGGATTCTGTATTTTAGGAGTAGTCACGATTGCCACAGGCGGGCTGCATGGTTTTGGCGTTGTTAAGGTATTGAATCACTTAGGCCTGTGAAATGGGGAATAATAGAAATAAGACATATAGGAAATCTTGTCCTTGACTCTTGAACTTATACATTCTGCTTTCTGGGTACACTGGCTCTCCAACCTAGTTTTACCCATGTGGATGGTAATTTAGCCTTGCTTTTAAGTATAAGTGATATAAATAAATATATAGTTATATCACATTCATTGCCATTTAATTGACTAACATGAGATTTTGGGAATTCGTGTGTGTGTGTTTATTGGTACAATGAAAGCATAATTTTGTGATGCTTTATAAACTAACAGGTGAGTTGTTCTGTGAAGACAAAGCTCCAAACCAGGGAGGAATGATGAAGATAGTAGTGAGTGCTGACCCTTCTGCTGTAAGTGTAGTCGGGGAAAGAAGGGAGCTTACTGGAGTAGGAGAAGGTCATGACACAAATTCAGACATTCCTTATAAGGAGAGTAAGTAGAGTGGGATATCTAACTTGTACTGAGTGTCAGCTGTGTGTGGGATTCTGTGCTAGCTACTTTAATCGTCTGGTTGGATTTTCTCAAATGTGTGTGTGCTCACCCATACCCACTTAGACAGATATGAGTGGACTGACTTTGATGTTAAGGGAGAAGGATTGGCAGACAGGTCAGATTTTGTTTATTCAAAAGGTAAAGTTAGAGAGAGATCCTCCATCTGCCAGTTCACTCCCCAAATGACCACAGCAGCCAGGGCTGGATCTGGCTAAAGCCAGAAGCCTAGAACTCCAGCTGGGTCTCCAACATTAAGTGGCAGGGGTCTATGTACTTGAGCCATTTCTGCTGCTTTCCCAGGTGCATTAACAGGGAGCTGAGTAGGAAGTGGAACAGCTGGGACTCAAACTGGTGCCCGTTTGGGATGCCGGCTCTGCAGGCCATGGCTCTACCTGCTGTGACACAATGCTGGCTCCGGATTCTTTTTTTCAGCCAGCTTCCCTGAGGTAGAATTGGCTCATAAATATTAGATATATTAAATATGTAACTTGGTGTTTTCATATATACATTTTTTTGACAGGTGGAGTGGACAGTGAGAGAGAAAGAGACAGAGAGAAAGGTCTTCCTTTGCCGTTGGTTCACCCTCCAATGGCAGCCGCGGCAGGCGCACTGCGGCTGGCGCACCGCGCTGATCCGATGGCAGGAGCCAGGAGCCAGGTACTTATCCTGGTCTCCCATGGGGTGCAGGGCCCAAGCACTTGGGCCATCCTCCACTGCACTCCCTGGCCACAGCAGAGAGCTGGCCTGGAAGAGGGGCAACCGGGACAGAATCCGGTGCCCCGACAGGGACTAGAACCCGGTGTGCTGGTGCCGCAAGGCGGAGGATTAACCGGCTCATATGTACATTTTGAAGTGATCTCCATAATCAAACGAAAATAGCTGTCACCTCTCATTGTTCCTGTTTCTTTCTCTTCCTTTTCTTTCTTTCACTTCTTTTTTTGTGGTGAGAACAGTTCACATGGACTCTGAGCAGAGTTCACGTATCCGATGCAGCATTGTTGCTTCGAGCCACCATGCAGTCTCCAGAAGTGACTGATCCCAGCTAACTGTGACTATATACCCCATTGCCAGCGTCTCCTGGCTGGTCATCACCAGTTATATGAATATGGGTGAACATGGCTATGGTTTGAATCTGATTTGTCTCCCTGAATTGATGCAGATGTTTAAACCCCAAAGGTGTAAATTAATGGTACTAAGAGGGTAGAAACTTAATGCAACTCTGATTTCAGAGGTGCAGCTTTTGGAAAGTGCTTGGATTGAATCATTAGGCTGGAGCCCCTATGGATGAATCCTGGTGGCTTTGTAAAGAGGGAGGAAGGAAGATCACACGGGTGTAGACATACGCACTCTTGCCATGATGTGAGTCAGCCAGTGTGGGCCTTCACCAGAGTCTGTGTCCTGCTGTTTGGGCTTTGAACCTCCAGAGCGGTTTTCCTTAAAAACTTGTTTTCTTTATTAAATTAGCCTGTCTCAGATACTCTGCTACAGTACAGAATCTGATTTTGGATATAAATGGTGTGGTTCAAGAACACCCATTAATTAGTAGTGATCAGGATTGGAATCCATCTAATCCAGTTCCAGAGCCCACCTAGTCGATCTTTGCTCCATATTGACAGATTGATTCCTGCTGCACTGCCCAAATTCATTGCATTTCCCTACTTTTTTGTAGCAAAAGTATTGACCCTGTCGAGTTCTTGTTTGATAGGTATAGAATTTCAGTTATGTAAGATGGAAAAGTTCTAGAAATTTAAAATTTGAATTTAGAAGAAAGAGAACTTTGAAGTAGAAGAAAACATGGGAAAGTGCTTCAGGATATTGGAATGTGGGATGATTTTGAGGATCAAATGCCAAACACACAGGAAACAAAAGCAAAAATAAACAAATGGTCTTTCATCAAAGCAAAGAGCTTCTGCCCAACAGAGGAAACAATCGGCAGGGTAGGGAGACAACCTACAGCACGGGAGAAAACCTTTACAAGTTAGTAGAGTATCCCAGCAACTCCAGCCGTGCAGAAGCGAAAAGAAAACTAAAGGAATTAAAGAAGGGGTAGTAGATTTAAATAGATACTTCTCAAAGGAAGACCTAGGAGTGGCTAACAAGAACTTGAAAAAGAAATCAGCTTTAGTAATCATCAGGGAAATGTAAATCAAAACCACAGTGAGATATACCTCATTCTAGTTAGACTGGCTATTATCAAAGCACAGAAGATAATAATTAAGTGTAGGCAGGGATGTAGAGAGTATGAAGCCCTTGCACTCTGTTGATGGAAATGTAAAATGGTATAACCACTCTGGAAAACAATATGGAAGTTCCTCAGAAACCAAAAAGCTTATAATAGAACTACCATAAGACTCGTCAGTCCCACTCCTGGGCATATATCCAAGGGAAGTGAAATACATCTCTTGAGAACACACTGCACTCCCATGTTCATGGCAGCACTATTCCCAGTGGCAAAGAAAAGGAAGCAAGCTAAGTGTAGTGTCCATCCACTGATGAATTGATAAGGAAAGGTGGTACCTAATCATAGTGGAATATAAAAACTTGGATGAAACTGATAGTCAAATTAGGTTAAGTGGAGTAAGAACAAAGACAAATACCACATGATCTCACTCATGTGGAATATAGAAAAGTTGATGTCACAGAATGTAAAAGTATAATAATAGTGGTTAACAGAGGCTGCAAAGAATAAGGACAAGGGGATGGGAAAAGGTTGACTAATGGGTACTAAGGAGGAAGAAGTGTTGGGGGTTTTGTTGCCCAATAATAATTACTATAAATAGTAATGTACAGTATATTTCTTTCTTTAAAACAACTAAAAGAATTTTAAATGTTTTTACTATAAGGAATTGTTGAATGTATGTTTACCCTGATTGGACATTATACAGTATATACATGTATCCAACATCACATGGAACCCCTTAAATGTGTGTAATTTTTATGTGTTTAAAAAGTTCTGGAGATCAGTTGCATGATACTGTGAATACAGTTACAAAAATCACTGAGAAATTTTCAAATATTTAAAGAGTAAATTTTATGTTATTTGTTTTCTACTACAATTACAAAAATTTAACAGTGGCTCCTTCTTTGAATTCCTGTAAAACTTTTGTTACTCTATTATTTAAGATCTCTAAAATACTGTCTAAGCCATTGCTCTTATTTCATACTTGGTCCATAAGCAGCACTACCTGCAAAGTCCAGGTGGTTATGTAATGGAAGAGTACCTGCTATAAAATACTTACAAGTTTAATTTGGAGATTATCAGGACAAAGGAAAGCTACATAAGGGGTATTTGAGACTGTTCACCTCCACTGCTGTGCATCTGCTTATCACTGTGGTTGTCTCAGTGTGTGTTTGAAGTTATCAGGGGGAACGAGGGATGTTTTACAAATTTTCATTATTACCGCGAGCCTAGGACAGAGCTAAATAGAAAACCCTGAGTGAAGCATTCCTGGACATGGATTCTCTTGGATTTTGGGTACCTTCTTTCTGTTATCTATGATAAGTAACCTGTAACTGTATAGTCAGAGGTACAAATGGCCATAGTTTTTTCTTTTTTAAACCATAATTAGTTTCTTCATGAAATACTCAAAATTAGATATTCCTTTTTTTTTTTTTTTTTTTTTTTTTTGGTGGTTCAACCGTCTAGTTTCAGAAAGTTATGGGATAGGATGCACACTTAAAAAAATGTTAAACAGGGGCCAATGCTGTGGTGTAGTGGGTAAAGCTGATGCTTCTAGTGTCGGCATCCCATATGAGCATTGGTTCAAGTCCTTCCAATCCAGCTCTCTACTATGGCCTGGGAAAGCAGTAGAGGATGGCCCAGGTCTTTGGGCCCCTGCACCCACGTGGGAGACCTGGAGGAAGCTCCTGGTTTCTGATCGGCGCAGCTCTAGCCATTGTAGCCAATTGGAGAGGGAAGCAGCAGATAGAAGACCTTTCTCTCTCTCTGACTCTCCCTCTGTCTCTGTGTAACTCTGATTTTTTTTTTATGTATTTATTTATTTGAAAGAGTTACACTGAGAGGAAAGGCAGAGGGAGGAAGGGAGGGATGGACGGAGGGGAGGGGTCTTCCATCCGCTGGTTCACTCCCCAATTGGCTGCAACAGCTGGAGCTGTGCCGATCTGGAGCCAGGAGTTTTTCAGGGTCTCCCACATGGGTGCAGGGGCCCAAGGACTTGGGCCATCTTCTACTGCTTTCCCAGACCATAGTAGAGAGTTGGATCGGAAGTGGAGCAGCAGAGTCTCGAACCGGCGCCTGTATGGGGTGCCAGCACTGCAGGCCAGGGCATTAACCTGCTGTGCACAGCGCCGGCCCCCTAACTCTGACTTTCAGATAAACAAATCTTTAAAAAAAATTAAACAGTACAAGTTAGAGATAAAATTAGAGACGAGACCATAACCGTGATTACCACTTGGAGTAGATTAATTATTAAAGTTGATACCAAACTGAACTTACTAACAACAAAAGTCTGCTTCCATGCTTTATATATATGGCAGAATAGTACAGAAAATATTGATTTTCGTGTCAGGAAAATGTCATTAGAATTGAACTTAAAGAATTTTTCCACATGAATTCTTGTCTAGAAGATACTAAGTAGCAGACGTTGTTGACTATTTTATAAGAAGCAGAAATGCTCTTTAGTATATAGACTTCATTAATACCTAAAGCTTCAACCTACTATCGGTGAAGATATTTTCGGGTTGGTGGGTATGGCCAAGTTATGTTACTTTTCATTTATCAAGCAACTTGCTTAATGTCCTCTCTTAGGCATCTTATGCCAAATACCAGTGATTAACAGCAAAAAAAAAAACTTATGTACTTAATCCAGTGGGGACTTTAGATCGACAAACAGATTACTAGGTGCAGTCTGCCTGGTGCTGAAGTGGGTGAGGTGGTTTCGGAGCCCAGTGTGTGCAGAGGGGGGTGTCTCAGAGTAGTTGGGGGAGGTATTACTGATAAATGATATTTTGCCGACTTACGATGCTTTCCAGAAAGAATACTTACAGAAAGAATTGTCTTACAGAAAAAATACCTACAGAAAGAATACTCTTGGATGATCTAATATATTTTAGCTAGGAACTTGTACAATCTAGAAAATCATTAACATCCACTAAACTTTTCAACTCAAATATCGTATGTCTTTTGCACCTTTGGCACATACTACTGCAACATGATGATTAGATTTGCTCACGTGCCTACAGTGATGAAATTCTGGTACATGGTCAAAACCCAGTTCATACTGGATGGATCAATGGGTGAAACGAACCAATGGAGACTCCCAGGTCACTGATAACACTGAGTGCAGGTGAGGATGAGTTGTGACTATGTTAGAAGAATTTGGAAATTGCTTGACATTTCCAACCAAATTGGAAAACAATCCATTTTTATACACACGGCAAAGGAACCTAGAGTTAGAGCCAACATTTTCCTGAGAAAATACACTGGGCTCTTTAAGAATTACCTACACAAACATTGAGGTTGGACTCTGTATTCCTGTTCTATGTAGCACCAGAGGAATGAGTTCACTCTGCAGAAGTTTAAGACTAGTTATTACCAGCTAATCACAACATCCCTGCACTTCAGCGAGGCCTCTGTGGAGGGACTGATTTTAAATACAGCTCTGTCCTATGGCCATATAGAGTTGTTAAGCTGTGCAAAATGTGCCTGAGCACCTTAGGGGATTGACCCGTGGATGGGGTTACTTAAGTTGCTTGGGTGAATAATTACCAAGTGTGTGTTTAGTTTTGGTGTATTGGTGTTGAGGTATTTCTCTGACACTAATTGGTTACCAGCCTCAAAAAGACTTTTAAAAGAATCCTCTTGTTCAGAGAGATGCAGACCTTTCTTATCCTGTATCGGATTCCCCGCTTGACTGTTTTCTTGGTTGGCTTAGAGCCATCTCCGACCCCATTACAGCCATTTAGAAACCTCAGAGTTCGCCTTGAGCACCTGACAGGCTACGTTTAGGTTCTGTTGTTCTTGTAAAGCTGTGCAGTCTTGAGCAAGTTAACTAAGTCCTCCCAGGTCTGTTTCTATGTATATTAAGTGAGGAGGAGTATATTATATCATGTGTTATGTGCAAGATCAAGCTAGATGACACATGCAAAGTGCCTAATGCAATGTTTGGCATATTGGAGGAGTTCAGGCATTCTTATTTCTTTTCTATCTTAAGAGATTAATAAGGACTCGGAGGGAAAAAACTCGTTAAATTTGTCTTGTATTCCTATTTTTCTTAATGCATAATCAGGGGCATTCACATGAGCATCCAAATGTTCATCTCTAAGTTATAAACAGTGATGAACTTGTTATTTTACAGTAAATAACATTGGCCTCCATGGAATTCTGCTTTGTCCTAGTTGTTGTTTAATGGTGTTAAAATGTGATATGTAGTACAGAGAAGTAGACATTTTCTATTTTAATTCAAGGTGATATTCCATGGAGATAGACCATATGAAAACATTTTTTCCCTTTTAGAAGTTTGTTTATTTATCTAAGAAGCCTTGACAGTGCCATTGAAAACTCAAGTCCAAAGCTTTTCAAGTTATATTGTCAGTTTTGGGGTTAAAGATTGATTTTTTTATTTGACAGGCAGTGTTACAAAGAAGAAGATGCAGAGAAAGAGAGACAGACAGAGACAGAGACAGAGACAGAGAGAGAGAGAGAGAGAGAGATCTTCCATTTGCTGGTTCACTCCCCAAATGGCTGCAATGGCCAGAGCTGCACGGGTCGGAAGCCAGGAGCCAGGAGCTTCTTCTGGGTCTCCCACACGGGTGCAGGGGCCCAGCCACTTGGGCCATCTTCCACTGCTTTCTCAGGCTGTAGCAGAGAGCTGGATTGGAAAAGGAACAGCCAAGACTCGATCCAGCACCCTTATGGATGCTGGCATGGCAGGCAGAAGCTTAGCCCAGTAGGCCACAGCTCCAACTTTGGAATTATTTTTCTTTAAGAAAGAAAAGACCTTTTCTTTAAGACCTTTCTTTCTGGAACTCTTCTCAATCTGTCACATTTTATCATCGAAGATATCACATTAGATCGAAGTCAAATATCTTTAAAAATGTGTATGATTGCTCTTGAGAGATTACATTCACAACACATGAATGAGCTGGAGCATATCCGTGAGTAACACTGCAGAAGGTGTGCTGTGTTAAGAGGGTGGTTTATGAGTGCTTGCGTCTAAACACCTTGTTCAGCTTCTGATTAATTTCTCATTGCAAGCTCAATTTTATAAACTAGTATAGCTAAGATGAGAATTATGCTTGCTAATATTAGCATGTATCTTGAAGGAATGCTCTCATTTTGTAAACAACAAATTGCACCATTGTCTTCTTTTAATATATTCTTTTCCTCATGGTTATTTATCAAAGCCAGTGAAGTTGGTGGTATCTGTCAGTGGTTTTGGTCACTGAGTTTTCTTTGCATGTTGCTATTATGTGTCTGGTGGGGACTAAAGTGCTTTAAGAAGAAATAGCAACAATCCAGTTTTTTATTTTTAAAATTTCATTTGTTTGAAAAAATGACAGGGAGAGATACATCCATCCACTGGTTTGCTCCCCAAACTCCTGCATCAGGCAGGCTGGGCCAGGCTGAAGCCAAGAGTCAGGAGCTCTCTCCAGGTCTCTCAATAGAGTTGCAGGGATCCAAGCACTTGAGCCATCATCTGCTGCCTCCCATCCCAGGGTGTGCATTAGCAGGAAGCAGAAGCAGGACTTGACCCTAGGTGCTCTGATACAACTTATGGGTGTCCCAAGGTGCAGCTTAACCTACTACACCACAATGCCTGGGGCAATCCTTTGTAATCAACCACAGAAAGTGAGCCCACTGTTAAATGAAGGGCAAAGTCATCACCGTCTCTGTGAAAATGCATGTCTGATTACTCAACACAGATGATTTCATATGTCCCAGCATAGAACTCCCCATTTCCCTCCTCTCCTTCAATCACTTTGGTACTTCAGTGACTTCTGCAGGGTGTTCTGGTTTAATCACATACTAGTAATTGAAAAGTAAATCATAAAAGAACCACAGTAGTATTGTGTTACTTTGCCTTTCATTAGCTATTGGCAGCCTGTTGTGGAATGTGACTGAGCTTCTCTCTCTTTTTTTGTAGAATGCCATGAACCTACCTCCTGACAAAGCCAGGTTACTGCGGCAGTATGACAATGAGAAAAAATGGGAACTGATTTGTGATCAGGTAAGAAACAGCGATCTTTCCATCCAGGAAGTAAAGAAGAGAACCAGATTTCTTGCGCGTATAAATGGCTTGGGCTCTTTTTCTGAATGTTGCATAGATTTCTGCTGTGTGACACTGCCTTCCTGTTTCTTACCATCAAAGGAAGAACTAGAAAATGACTTGTTTTATTCTTGGATTATTATAATTTTCTCCTTTATTTTCAAACATGTTACAGTTAGATTTTCTGGGAAAATCTGCTTAAGTGGCCAAACCAAATTCAAATGATCTGTTTCTCTTCCTACCTTTTATAGTAGTTTATGCTGCTTGAGTAATGCAGGTCCTCAGATCTAAACTGAGGTATATTCATGCCGGATGATGAATTGTTTATAAAGAAATGTCATTTAGGCAAATAAAATCATTTTGGATTTTAACACCTCGCTACATGTTTGGTTTATCATTAACTCATGATAACAAATTCCAACTCTTCAGAGGGATGTAAAATAAAAGGCAGAATTCTCCATTTGCTTTGTCTCTACCCTCCAAGTTCTACATTTTCCAGGTCCACTGGGAAGACTTTGCAAGTGTACCCTCGAAAGTGGTTGGAGGGATTGCTAGAGAACCCCCAAAGCGGGTCTACTCAGCCAATGTGCAGCAAGTCAATTATTGATGCAGAGGGGTAGAAGAAAGTAGGTATTGACTGCACAGTGCAGAGCAAGGAGCCCAGCCACCCTCACGTAATGCCTGGACTTCCTGAGGGGTTCGTGGTAAGGCATGCAGTTGAGCTGGGTATGAAGGGTATGTGTTCAACACACATCCAGATCTCTGGCTGGCCTGTGGTGCTCATGGCCCTCCTTCTAGTGGTTGGCGATACTGTGTTTTGGGGGGTGGCAGATTCTGATGGTGGCCAGCTGGGCTGTTTGCAAGTAGTGCTGTTTTTGTATGAGGCCTGTGGTTTCTGGAAAAGACACCTCTCAAGACAAGCCTCAACATCAAGGTGTCATCTGTAAGGGAGATCAGTGGCCTCATGGGTCTGTGTTCAGGGACCCTGTAGGGCCAGCTGGCTGCCCCACTCCCTCAACGCAATGAGCTCATTTTAGTGAGAGGTTGATTTGCACTCATATAGCAGGGCAAGGAAACCTTGAGCTAAGGGGTGGAGGCTGGGAGACTGCAGGAGACAGGACTTGATGGCATCTAGTTATACCCAAGACACTGGATAGAGTCTTACTCTCAAGGCTGAATTACCTCCTTCTAGGTTTTCTTTTCCTGTTTCTGTTTTGAAAAAAACAAGCAAATTAAATGATAATGCACTCACACATACCTTTCTGTGTCATGATAAGTTCAGCAGTATTGGAGTATATGTCACTACCTCATTCTTCTAAGTGGTGTGTGCTGTTCCACTGTGCTCAGTGATGATCTCCTGCACCTGGGTGCAGGGCTAGGGGCCTGGTGCCTGCCGAGTGTTGTAATACTCCAAGGGTCTCTGTCCTCAGTAGGGAGTAAGCCTCCATTGGCTCTTTTAGTTTGTGCCATGAGCTTCATGGTGGCTGAGTGAACCCTTCGCCAACTTCATGGCACCCTGAACATTTGGGGAGGAGTTTGTAATCCTTCCAGCACAGCTTCCTTGGGTCTTCACTGTCGGGGGAGCCGATAAGATGTTTTGCTGCTCATGGGGAGGGTCCCTGTTCCCTAAGCAATAGGTGCCTCTACTTCACACGAGCCTCTGAAGCACTCCCCCGTGTTGCAGTCCCTTAGTTCCTGAATTACAATAGTAGTGGAATGACGCTAATCACCTTAGTTTTTCCATGCTGTGTGTGTGCGTGCATGCAACCCCTAGGTAGATGGAACCAAAGAGGAGGTTACTGGTTATGTGACTACGATGAGAAAGAAAAAAAAAAAAAGCTACTGACATTTAGTTCCTTTCTTGAGACTTTCTTTTTAATGAGTGTTAGCTAAAGCTGCTGTTCTAAGGGAAATGATTTTATAATGATAGTGAAAAAAATAATAGGGTAATTAATAAAGACAGGCCATCACCCAGATGGGGGAGGGTCCAAGGTGGGTGGAAAAATTCGCAGGTATGACAGATTATGAGAGAAGAGACCTCATGGGCAAAGGGAGATTGGTACTGTCCCCAGGTGGTCATGTGTGAGGACTGTGAGGGGCTAAACTTTCCTTCCTTCGTCAGACCACAAGATTCACAAGAAGCCCCCTCCTTTCTGGCTTTGTTGTAGGTTTGTTTGTTTGTTTGTTTAAAGATTGCTTGGTTAATTTGAAAGAGTTACAGAGAGAGATTTTACATCTATTGGTTCATTCCCCAATGGCCACAACAGCCAGGACTGGGCTGGTCTGAATCCAGGAGCCTGGAACTCCATCTAGGACTCCCATGTGGCTGGCAAGGTTATCTTCTGCTGCTTTCTCAGGTACAGTAGCAGGGAACTAAAGCAGAAGTGGAGCAGGCCAGGACTTGAACTGGAGCTCATATGAGATTCTGGCATCGCAGTCTTTGGCTTAACTCACAGCACCACAACACCGGCCTCATAATTTTCGCATGTCAAATACACCAGAAAGGGAAGACTGCTAATGAGGGGCAGTCACTAACAAGTACACTCTTCTGTCAGTCCTCAAACAGCTTTATACGCCTGAAATTAGGGCCTGGGGCATCTTGGGACTGAGAGAGGAGCAAATCAAATATCAACTTGGGTCTCTTTTTAATTATTAAAGATTTTATTTATTTTGAAAGCCAGAGTTAGGGAGAGAGGGAAAAAGAGAGGGAGGGGTTGGTGGGGAAAGAGAGAGAGACATTATCTTCCATCTGTTGATTTATTCCCTAGATGTCTGCAATGGTCTAGGCTGAGCCAGCCTGAAGCCAGGAGCCAGGACCTTCATCTGGGTCACCCACGTGGTGCAGGGGCCCAAGCTCTTGGTCCATCTTCTTCTGCTTTCCCCAGGCCATTAACATGGAGCCGTGTTGGAAGTGGAGCAGCCGAGACTTTCTGGTCTTCACTTGCTCCAAGTTCAGGTTGTTACTGCCCTTATGGGTCACTCTTCCAGCACGTGGGAAATGTAGAGATGCTCCCTGTGCTCCTGTCTGGCAGGTGCTTCTGCATTGTTTAGAAGCTCCACGCTGAAGGGACTGTACAAGTTTCAAGGTACCATGATGATTGGTTAATGTTAGAGAATAACGATGATCATTGCTGTTGAGCTGGTGTTAAGTAAGCAGTTTAGCTTAATAGCATTGTGGTTACTCTGCAAAGTAGTCATATTTAGTGGTTTCTCCATTTGACAAAGGGCAAACTGAGACTTGGAGATAAAGTTGTTTTGCAGAGGGTGTGTGTATTGGGTGCTTGAGTGGCCTGTGTGTTCTGATCCTGGAGAAGGTGCAGGTTTTGAAGTCTCTACTCTTAACCAAAACCCTCTGCTATCTTCCCCATCACTTGCCATGAGTGAGAGATAGTATAGGCTATTTTTATACTTGTATTCTGGTATGCTTCTAGAGAAAGTGGGGCATTGTAGGTCAGGCACTGAGCCTAACCCATGCACGTGACTACCGTGATGACCTACCATTGTTGGTTAACCACCAGTCAATGTGAAAACTGTGGGCAGCAGAAAATTGAACCTTTTGCAATCTATGAGTAACACAGGAAGAGTGTGACACACATTAATACTATTTGTCCTATATGTTTGTGAGGGAAAAGACGAAAATCATGAATTGAAAGCATTTTTGAGGTGCCATTCACAGCAACTATAATATATTGATATTTATTGACTAAATGTTTATCTTAACTGTTAAATACTTAAGCCATGTCATATATTTCTTTGGTAACCTAGATGTATCTGTGCCCACTACAACCAGGAGTGGACCAGGGATTCAGTCCCAAGTCTCCCAAATGAGTAGTGGGGACCCAAGTACTTGAGCCAACACCTGCTGCCTGTAAAGGTGCCCACTGGCAGGAAGCTAGGATAGGAAAGGGATCTGGACTTGAACCCAGATGCTCCGTGATGGGATATACATGTCTGGCCCAAAAGAAATTTATTTGTAAAAGGAAGTACTGTATGTGCATATCACTGTTGGAGAACTTATGAAGAAGTGATTTCAGGTTTTATTTCCTTGAAAAATTATCATCTGGACACTATGACTCATGGAGCTGATCACATTTCTCCATTTGTCCTCAGCTACAGAATTCTCAGAGCCAATTTTGTGGCTTACCCTAACCAACTATATAATATCTTAATAATAGGTATTTTGTTTCCCAATCTCATTTATGTTTCAGCTAATTTTTCCTGCCCACATTTTGCCTTCACACTGATTTCATTACTTATCTAAAGTCTAGTAGGTATATAGTTGTAAGCTTGGCTAAGTCATCTTGTTAACAAAATAAAAATAAAACAATGTAACAGCATTACAGGTGAACAAAGGTGGTACTGGCATTGAAAACTGAACTTGACCTTTCTCCATGCTGGAGGCACTGTGCAAATCCTTCACTGAATTTTTTGTACTTTTCTCTGAGAAAGTAAATGTGGAGTGACTTGGAATGCTCTCTTGAGTTAGATACAGTTCATCATTTATTGTGGGTACCAACTTTTCATTCTCGGATATGGTTGCTTTAGTCTGTCACTCTGTTTATGTAAGTATTTATTTATGTATATTGTCCTCAAGAGTGAATTCCTGGAGCCTATGTTGTGGCATAGTGGGTAAATACGCCGCCTGCAATGCTGGCATCCCATGTGAGTGCTGGTTTTCAAGTCCTAGCTGCTCCATTTCTGATCCAGCTCCCTGCAATGGATTGGGACAAGCAGCAGAAGATAGTCCAAGTGGTTGGGCCCCTGCACCCACTTGGAAGACCTGGAAAAAGCTCCTGGCTTTGACTTGGTCCTGTGCTGGCTGTTGTGGCCATCTGGGGAGGGAATCAACTGATAGAAGATTTCCCTTTCTGTCTTTCACACACACACACACACACACACACACACACACTCTCTCTCTCTCTCTCTCTCTCTCTCTCTTTTTCTCTGACTTTCAAATAAATAAATATTGGGGAAAAAAGTGAATTCTTTCAGGGATTAAACCATGTGCCATTTGTTTGTGAACCTTTGACAACTCGCTTAGTACCTGAAATATTATAAACACTTACTGAAAGTGTGTTGAGTGAGAGGAATAATGGCTGACTGATAGACCCGTGTATGTTAGACCTTGGAGAAGGAAGGTAGCATTATTGACAGGGCAGGCAGAAGGTGGGAGACAAAGCCTGTGAGACTAAGCAGAGATTTGCTGTATATTTCTCCTTCTCCTCTTCTCTTCTCCTCCTCCTTCTCTACCTTTAGTATAGATTGATTGTGGTAGGTAAAACTAAACTTGACTGCTCAGTTCTAGAAACTCCTTAAAGAGTGAAGGGTGCTTTATGTAGATAGGAAGGAATCTCTGTGGGCAAATTACTACAAAGAAGTTCATGGCCAACTCGAAAGGTGGGTGCATGAACTGAGTGAAATGGTAGTGACTCCTCCATTTCTCTGGCTAATTCTAGGAACCAGAGAAGAGTAATATAGATATAATATAAATTTTATCATGACGATTTTTATGTGTGCAGTTCACTGGTATTAAGTACATTCACATGGAAAACTTTTCTAAAATTTTATTTATTTGAAAGGCAGAGTGATGAGGGGTGGGATGGGCCGGGGAGTGGGATCATCCATTTAATGGTTCACTCTGAAAATGGCTGCAATGGCCAGGGCTGGGCCAGGCCAAAATCAGGAACCCGGAATTCCATCTGGGCCTCCCACATGAATGGAAGGGGCTCATGCACTTGGGCCATCTTTTAGGGCTTCCCTGGTACATTAGCAGGGAGCTGCATTGAAAGTGGAACAGGTGGGATCCAAAATCATCTGATACGAGATGCTGGCATTGCAGGTGGCTGGCTAACTCACCGTGCCACAATGCTGGCCCCAAAGATAAAACTTTTAGGATGACTAAATGTTGATGAGTATAGACTATAATTTAAATTCCATCTTAATTAAGATTTTAATCCCAAAGAGCTTTCTATAGTAATAATATTCCAGAAATACCCCTTATTCCTTTCCTAGATTTTTGCATAAAGGTAAACTGAGTTTCTGTCTTGAAGGCTTGAGTAACGTGGGAGCACTGTGTAGCTCTGGTGTGAGTGGGTGTATGGGAGCCACAGAAGAGAAATTTCACTGCTGGGTTTGGATGTGCATACCACAGTATCTATTTCTGTGCCATAGTAAATGGACAGAGTTCCTATGATGATATGAATTTAAGGACTGTGTTGGAACATGGAGGTAACTTTTATTACAGGAGTTGAGAGTAGAAGACCTGAAATGTTAACCGCCTGTGATAAATGCAAACAAAATCCATGAAACTGCCTAGCAGTGGAAGGCTCCTTCAGTCAAAGTTTATCCTTGTGAAAGGAGAGAAAGCCCCTACCTCTCACTCATGCCACAAGTTTTGGTGCAGATCTTGCGCTGTACCTTTTGGGTATTTTCCCACAAGGGTAGAGCTCTGGCACAAGACATTCTGTGGCTCTTCTGTGTTTAGTGACCTTCAGAGATCATAGATAAACTTATACTTCCAGGTAGTTACATCTGAAAGAATGGTTAAAGACCATGTCTTCCAAGCCACTCTGTTTTTTATCTTTTGATTTTAGAAGTTAGCACATGCTCGGCTAAAAAAATAGAAAAGGGATGGGGCCGGCGCCGTGGCGCAGTAGGTTAATCATCTGCCTGTGGCGCCGGCATCCCATATGGGCACCGGTTCTAGTCCTGGCTGCTCCTCTTCCAATCCAGCTCTCTGCTATGGCCTAGGAAAACAGTGGAAGATGGCCCAAGTCCTTGGGCCCCTGCACCTATGTGGGAGACCTGGAGGAAGTTCCTGGCTTCAGATTGGCGCCGCTCTGTGGCCATTGTGGCCTTTGGGGAGTGAACCAACTGAAGGAAGACCTTTCTCTCTGTCTCTCCCTCTCACTGTCTGTAACTCTGCTTCTCAAATTAATAAAATCTTTTAAAAAAAATTTAAAAAAAGGGAAATAACTGAATTGAGCCACATGAAATAAAGTGGAAGTCATTTTTGCCTTTACCTACCTGTTGTCCAACCCCTTATTTTATAGACGATGAAAGTGAGATCCCTAGAACATAAACAGCTAGGCCAATACCAAGGCCACCTGGATTATGAACAAGAACACCCATGTCCACACTGCACTCAAAAGCCCTTCCAGTTCTCTGTTATATCAGGAACCTGCAAACAGTCCACAGAAGTGAAAACTGTAGTAAGTAAGAGACCATAACCAGTGTTTCATGCTGTGGCTTCCTGAGAAATGCAGAGGTGACAGATCTATGGAATTTTTTTTTTTTTTTTTTGACAGGCAGAGTGGACAGTGAGAGAGAGAGAAATGTCTTCCTTTTTCCGTTGCTTCACCCTCCAATGGCCGCTGCGGCCGGCGCACCACACTGATCTGATGGCAGGAGCCGGGTACTTATCCTGGTCTCCCATGGGGTGCAGGACCCAAGGACTTGGGCCATCCTCCACTGCACTCCCTGGCCACAGCAGAGAGCTGGCCTGGAAGAGGGGCAACTGGGACAGAATCCGGCGCCCTGACTGGGACTAGAACCCAGTGTGCCGGCGCCGCTAGGTGGAGGATTAGCCTAGTGAGCCGCGGCGCCGGCTGGATCTATGGATCTTACAAGTGATGGGAAGCTTAGTTCATACTTGTGCCTCTGCTGATTGATGAAATGAAGTGATTAGTCAGTCTACAGGAGATTTGAGAAGTCCTGATAAGAATGTATAATCCTTTCAAAAATGGGTAGAGGCAGCCCATCTAAGCTGGCTTAGACAGTTTCCTTCTAAGGGCAGACATGAGGCACAGAGATTAAATTGCTGCTTAGGATGCCTGCATCTCCCATTGGATTGTCCGGTTTGAGTCCCTGCTACACCACTTCCTGTCCAGCATTTCCGGTGCAGGTGATGGCTCAAGTACTTGGGTCACTGCCACCTGTGTAGAAGACCTGGATGGAGTTCCAGGCTCCTGACTTCAGCCTGCCCACGCCATGATTGTTGTGGGCATTTGGCTAGTGAATCAGCAGATGGAAGATCTTTCTCTCTTTGCCTTCCAATAACATGAAATTAAATAAGTAAAAAATTCTTCAGAAAGAAAGCTTCCTTGTGTGGTGTAGGCATTTAGTCTAGTGGTTAAGACACCTGTGTTCTGCACTGGAGTACTTGGGTTTGATTTCTACTTATAGTTCTTGACTCCAGTTTCCTGCTAATCAGACCCTTGGAGGCAGCACTGCTGGCCCATTTAGTTGGGTTCCTACCACACATGTTGAAGACATGAATTGAATTCTCAGCTCGTTTCTTTGGCCACGGTCCAGCTTAGGTTCTTGTGGCATTTAGGGGCCTTGCTCACTCTGTGTCTCTTGAATCAATGATTGAATAAAACATCCTTCTGGATTTGTCGGTACTGATTGCTTGATTTGTGGTTTTCTGGTGGTGATTGGACATATCTTGACCTTGCCTTCGAATGGCTGAGTATTCCTTGGCCTAGCAGCCATGGAGAAGGAACTGGGAGGAAGCTGGAAGGTGGGAGTCTCGTCTTTGTTCCCTGTGCAGAGTGAAAAAAGAGAGATTTTTTTTTAAGGGGGGAAAAAATGAGAACACAGAGGTGGCTGGAAATCATACCCACTTAGACACAGCTTCCTGTGTTAAGCACTTCAGGGAGGTCAGATTACAGCCCTCACAGCTTGGCATGGGTCCTGATCCAGAGAAGGGGAAATCCCTGGCTGCCAGTCATTCAGAGCCCAGTCTGACTAGTGGCACTAAGATAGTCCATTACTCTGAGATACTTGATTACTCTTGTTTTCAACACAACTGACTCATACCATTTTAATATATTTAATTATTAAGAATGTAATTATTTTTTAGACCCTTTTTTCTTTATATTCTTTTTAAAAAAAACAAGATACTTACTGGGTAATTTGCATCAATAATTAAGCCAATTTGCCACTTGAATATAATTTCCTTGAAAATTAAGAGCAAATATGTCTCTGTGATTTTTTTTTTTTTAATGTTTGTGTTTCTGTGAGCCAGTTAGGGCTCTTCTCTGCCAAGTAAGCAACTGTTATTGGATACTGATAAATTATTTCCTGTGGACCATCAGAGTCTAGGTAATGAGGCTTGTTCTTGGACAACCAGGGACAATAAATGAGAAATGGCAGTGTGTGTGGGGGGAAGGGGGTTGTGGTGGTTAAAGAGCACTTCAGTATCGGAGTCATGGAGCAAGCACATGGAGAGCAGAGATACTGGGAAGAAGCTGGAGGAAGAGCAGTGATGCTAACTAGCCTTCCCTTCCCCTTGCTTTTGGAGTACAGACTTAGGCCCTGTCACAGGTTCTAGGTTTTAACTTAACATTTAGTCATAATAACTTTGTTCTGGCTTCTTACTCCCAGCTGCAGGGAAAGCTGATGGTGGTATCCTTCTTCCCTTCTACCCCCTCTTCTAATCACTGGCCACCTGGCATTTTTACTGCAGTGTTGTTTGGTTTTAATTATTTATATTTTCTTTTCTTTTTTAAAGATTTATTTATTTACTTGAAAGAATTACAGAAAGAGGAGAGACAGAAGGAGGTATCTTCTCTCTGCTGTTTCACTCTGTAGACAGCTATAGGAGCAAGGAGTTTGATCCTGGTCTCTCACGTGGGTGGCAAGGGCCCAAGCATTTGAGCCATCATGCACTGCTTTTCCCCGGCCATTAACAGGAGGCTGAAGCAGTGGAGTAGCTGGGACATGAGCTGGCACCTCTGTGGGATGCCGGCATCACAAGCGGTGGCTTTACCCACTATGCCACAATGCCAGCTCCAAATTGTTTACATTTGTTTACATTTTCACTGCATTTTCATAATTCTGTGGTATGTTGAAATGCTATATATGTTTGTATCATTACTAGGTTTTGGTGACACGTTTGATTGTTTCTAATTTCAGTCTTTCAACTTTTTGAGGTTTTCTCTTTTGATATCTGCTGTTTACCCTATACAGAGTCCCTCTTTTGACTTTGCATTAGTCAGATTTTCTCACTTGGTGTTTTGGTTTCTAGTTTACCTCTTTGTTCTAAAATGGTAGTATGTGTCTTACAAAATTAGGGATTTTTTTCTTGTGTTCAAATAAGATCATCATTATCAAATCATAATTTATTTTTAGAAGATTTATTAATTTTGAAAGAAAGGAGGGAGAGATTGATTGATTGATTCTCCATCTTTTAGTTTACTCACCAGATGGCCCCACAGCCAATGCTGGAACAGGCCAAAGCCAGGAGCTTCATTTGAGTCTCCCACCTGGGTATAAGGGCCCAACACTTGAGCTGTCTTCTGCTAATTTTCCCAGGGACATTAGCAGGGAGCTGGATTGGAAGTGGAGTAGCTAGGACACAAACCGGTGTCCATATGGGATGAGAGCATTGCAGGTGGTAGCTTTACCTGCTAAACCACAATGATGGTCAGATCATAATTTCTTTTTTTAAGATTTTATTTATTTATTTGAGAGGAAAAGTTACAGAGAGGGGGGAATAGAAAAGTGTTCCTTCTGCTGGTTCACTCGCCAAATGGCCCCAAAGCTGGAGCTGAGCTGATCTGGAGCCAGGAGCTTCTTCTGGTTCTCCCACATGGACACAGGGGCCCGAGCACTTGGGCCATCGTCTACTGCTTTCCCAGGTCATAGCAGAGAGCTGGACTGGAAGAGGAGCAGCTGGGACACAAACTGACTCTCATATGGGATGCCAGTGCTGTAGGTGGAGGCTTAACCTGCTACACTACAGCGCTGGTCCTGATCATTATTTTTTAGATGTTGTCTATTGTCCAGTTCATGTTTACCAGTTTTTCTTAAGATGTATCTTCCACCTGACCCATACCATTGAGCATCCTCGTGCAGGATCTGTCACACATTGCATCTGGCTGTGTGTTAGTAAAGTCTCTTTAAATCTTGAGGCATTCCTTTGTTTGTGGATGCATCCACCCAGTCCCTGCCTCTATCTTTATGTAGACATCTCCTCTTCTCCCTCATGTCTCTGTCTTGTCTTTTGTGAGGATGCTTAATGGATTTAGGGCCCATTTGTATAATCCAGGATGATCTCATCTGGAGATCTTTAATTGTTCTGCATTTGTGAAGATCCCTTTTCCAATTATGATCATATTCAATTTCTCAGAGGTTTGATCATGGGCATATCTGTCTTTGGGGCCACCATTCAACCCACTGCAGATACCAGCATATATGTATTCACATAATGCAGTTAACATCTGTGTAGCAATCAAATTGAATACTGGTGGCCTTGAGGGTTAGATTCTGCACAGTCAGGTTGCTGGTAAGGCTGTTTTCCTCTTATAGCTTCAGCTTCACCCTGGGGGTTGTCTGTTTCCAATCTAAGAGAGATAGGACATAAGGTGCACATTCTGACCCAAGCCTAGAAATGGCGTGTGCCACCTGCACTCTACTCTGTTAGGTAGGCTGTCAATAAGGGTGAGAAACGTGGGCAGATTGAATGCTCAGGCAGAAGAATGATTTGTAGAAGAGCCTCTCACTCTGTAACACAATGCCCAGTTTTGATAGTGTGACGCTTCATTTGGTTTACATGGAGCTCAGTATTAAAACTTTTAGATGCATTCATTAACGAATCCAGTGAATAGGCGTGTACCTGTATAGGTGAGGGAAAGCAAAGAGTGAGGCAGTCGTGTGTGGATCTGAATTTTCCCAAACCAAGTATTTTCTATGATGCTGTGAGCAGGGAAAAGACTCCAGGTGGTTACAAGTACCAATTTGTTTATACTGAGTTCCAGCAACATGCCAGGCCAGAACTGGCTATGGGACATGGTTATTTTAGCCAAACTTAAAGGGGGGGGGGCGCATTTTGTCTTTTGATGATCTTGAAGTTTTGAAGGGACAATCTTTTTCTTGAGTCTCCAAACCTGAGGAAAGGCGTTGACTTAATTGACATTGAAAACAAGATGAGTTTCTTTCAACTTCCTTCCTGAAAGCAGTTTCCCTTCCATTAACACTCAATCCAGGTGTCTGTTTCTTTGATCCTAAAACACTGGAGAAGCTATCAAAGCAGCAGATGCCAGCTCTTGAATGCTGAGCTGTTTTGTATTCAGGATCAGGAGTCCTGGAAAATTGAGGCTGAATCTTGAAGTGGGTTGACATCTTTTCCCCTCGCTGAGGTCCCCTTTCTCATATAGCTTTTATAGTGTGTGTAGGGGGGCGGTGAGGCAGGGGGTCTCATCTGGAAGACAAAGAATGAGTTCTTTATAAACTAATCTCTTTTCAGGAGCTCCACAGAGTGCTCTGTCAGAAGTGCCCTTCAGCTCCACTCCCAGAGCGAGATGCTAAGGCCCCGTCTGCTCTGAAGCTTACAGGCTTCCTTTTCCAAAAACAGCATCGCACTAACTTACTTTCCATACTGGTACTACACATGGAATTGTGGATCTCCACCTCCTTCCCTGGCTGATTACTGGGGCTAAGTTAGCTTACTTGGTTGAGTTGTTTGAAGGAAACTTCACTGTATGTGAGTCTGTTAAATTTGGAGGCACTGTTACAGGAAATGGAGAATATTACAGCAGTTTAATTCACATGGACTAGACTGAGGTTGACCCCATCTTTCAGAGCATATTCATTAAGCAAATTTAAGTGATTTATCAAGCTGTACTAGCTACTAATTTCTACCAGGAAGTACTTTATGTTGTTTGGACATCTGCATATTTAATTCATAATCTTTGCTGTAGAAGAGTCTTTTGGCTCAGCTGTCACACACACACACACACACACACACTCAGAAAACAAAAGTTACATGGGTTTCTGGACGTTACCCTGCAAGTGTTTGAGCTGATATTAAAACTAAGATTGGGAGTGCGTTGTGGCATAGTGGATTAAGCTGCTGCTTGTGATGCCAGCATCCCATATCCAAGAACAAGTTAGAGTCCTAGCTGCTCCACTTCCCATCCAGCTTCCTTCTAAGAATGCATCCTGAAATGCAGTAAATGGTGGCTCAAGTGCTTGGGCCCCTGCTACCCACCTGGGAGACCTGGTTGGAGATGCTGGCTCCTGGCTGTTGCTGGCATTTGGGGAATAAAACAGAATGGAAGGCCGGCGCCGCGGCTCACTAGGCTAATCCTCTGCCTGTGGCACCGACACCCCAGGTTCTAGTCCTGGTGACTTCTAGTCTAGCACTCTGCTGTGGCCCGGGAGTACAGTGGAGGATGGCCCAAGTGCTTGGGCCCTGCACCTGCATGGGAGACCAGGAGGAAGCACCTGGCTCCTGGCTTCAGATTGGTGTAGCTGTGGCCGTAGTGGCCATTTGGGGGTGAACCAATGGAAGGAAGACCTTTCTCTCTGTCTCTCTCTCTCACTGTCTAACTCTGCCTGTCAAAAACAAAACAAACAAACAAGCAACAACAACAACAACACCCAGAATGGAAGAGCTCTGTTTGATTCTCTTCCTCTTTCTCTTTCACTCTCTGTTGCTTGGCCTTTCAAATAGATGAAAATAGATGGCACTTTAGCAGGGAACTGGATTGGAAGTAGAGCAGCTGGGTTTTGAACCGGTGCTCATATGGGATGGCGGCATTGCAGGCCATAGCTTAAACCGCCAACACCACAGCAACAACCCCAAGAATGAACTGTTTAAAACTGAGGTCTGTAAATGTCCGATTCTGAAAAGTTTTGTGTTTAAAGAAAATGTCATAATGGTTTGCAAAGGTTTTTGGAAAATATTGCCCGTGGATGACACTGATCACCATGTGATTGTGGCTTCTTCACTATCAATCAGTTGAATGATTTATTGAGCTCACACTGTGGAGAGAGAGATGTCAGGTCCTATGACCATCATGTTTTATGCTGAGTCTTTCAAAATGAGATAGAAAAAATAATTAGATGTGCTCCTTTTTTTTTTTTTTAAAGATTTTTTATTTATTTGAAAGTCAGAGTTACACAGAGAGAAGAGAAGCAGAGAGAGAGAGAGAGGTCTTCCACCACTGGTTCACTCCCCAATTTGCTGTAATGGCAGGACCTGCACCGATCCAAAGTCAGGAGCCAGGAGCTTCTTCCGGATCTCCCACGCGGGTGCCCAAGGACTTAGGCCATCTGGTACTGCTTTCCCAGGCTGGATCGGAAGTGGAGCAGCCAGGTCTCGAATTTGCACCCATATGGGATACCTGGGCTTCAGGCCAGGGCGTTAAACTGCTGCGCCACAGCACTCCCCTCCTTTTTTTTTTTTTTTTTTTTTTAACAATTTAGATGTACTCTTATTAAATGTAAACTACAGAGGGGCTGGCATTGTGGTACAGTAGGTTAGGCTGCCTGCCACCTGTAATACAGCAACCCATATCAGAGTGCTGGTTTGAGCCCCAGCTGCTCCACTTCCAATCCAGCTTTCCTGCTTATGTGCCTAGGAAAGCAGTGGAATATGGCTCAAGTGGTTATCCAACCTGTCATCCATGTAGGAAACCAGGGTGGAGCTTCTGCGTTTGACCTGGCCATTTGGATAATGAATCAGTACATGGAAGGTCTCTTTCTATCTCTTTCTGTCACTTGGCCTTTCAAATGAATAAATTTCTTTTTGTTAAGAATAAACTATATAAAGTTCATGGAAAATGGAATTAAAAGGTAAGTTTATTTTGGTGCAAAAATATTTAAAATCTCTGCATTTTTTTCCCCTAATGAGTATTTGTTGATGACTTTTAAGGAAAGGAGCTTTAAAAGGAGTCATTTTCTCAGGTCATTTGGGGGTCTGTGGCCCTTATTCCTGCTGCATGAGTGGAACAACATTGTGATTCCACTTAAAGAGCAAAAATACACAGCAAATTGATTTTGATTTCCAGTTATACCATGGATATCTGTTCAAGCTTTGCCTAACCTCAGATCACAACGATTTTCTTCTAGTAATTTTATAGTTTTGGTTCTTACATTTGAATCTATTATCTGTTATGAGTTAATTTAGGTTCATAGGGTAAGGTGAGGGTAGCGAGTCAGCCCCCAGGCCCCACATGTATATCTAACTAGTTCAGCACCATTTGATGAGTACACTCTTCTTTTTCGTATGAACTGCCTTGGAATCTCTGACTATCAGCTAGTTGGCCAAGTGTGTGTGGGCCTGTGTGCTCTTTTCCGTTCCACTCAACTATACTTTTATCCTGATGTCAGTTTGTCACTAGGTTGATTACTGCCTTGACATCAGGTATGAATTCTCAGTTTTGTTCCTTTGTGAAAATATTTTGGCTATTCTAGTTTCTTTGGATTTTTATATAAATTTTAGAATCTGGTTTGTCAGTTTCTAAGAAAAAGCATCCAGGACTGAGGCTGGAATTGCATTTTGTTGTAGATCAGTTGAAGGAGAACTGACATCTTCATAGTATTGATTCCTCTGCTCTGTGAATATGGTATCTCCATTTACGTTTATTATCTTGCAGGAATGTTTTGAAGTTTGAATGGTACAGGTCTTGCTCCTATTTTGTTAAATTCATCCATAAGCTTTTCATAATGTATTGAATGATACATTTTTAAAATTCAGGCTTTTGTTGTTTATTCCTAGGGAAATACTGTTTTTGAACAACCACCTACCATTTCATTTGTCCTCCTCTTGACAGAGATGGTTCATGTTACATTATTGCATCTATCAAAACCCAGTTCTGCCATGGAGCCTGTTTTATGGCTTCTGTGCTGTAAGCACAGTACTGTTATTCATGGCTATGGATAAATGTTCAAGGGTGTATTCTGAGCTCGGCTGTGGTGCTTACATTTATGCCTAATGTAATGAAAGCATATGGTAAGGACAGGCAAGAACTGATAACTTCCCCCTGTGTCCTCAGTTGTTCTGGTCACAAGGCTGATTTCTTTGCCTGTATCAGACACGTACTGCCTTTAGTAGGGTACAACTTCTTTTCCACATCCTTGTATGCTTTCTCCTTTAAAGTTTCACTGACATAATTTATATTCTTCATAAGTACTCCATCAGAAAGCACCCACTGAAATTCTGAAAACTGTACCCATGTATTTGTACATTGTTTGAATAGGGTAAATGAAGTTTCAGAGAAGCCATTTAGTAGAATTGGCTTGCCATTAATTCAAATTATTGAGTGAAAATTATTCATACTGTTAGGTAAATTGTGAAATGCCTAATGGTTCCTACAGGAAATCTAAGGCTTACTCCTTTTTTTTCTCTTCTTGTGAGGATCATACCTCTATTCCTTCTCACATGTCCAATGTTTTATTTGTATGCTGCGTGGGTATCTCTGGAGACTTTTAAAGATCTCCAGTACTTTATTCATGTTCATAAGGTTCCTGAAATGTATAACAAATGAGAGAAGAGGGCTTCATATTCCCATTTTTCAGATGAAAAAACAAGACATGTTTATATTCTTTGTACTTTCAGAGGAAGAGTACTCCCCAGGGTTTAGCAAAATTTTCATGAGCACATAAACTGGAACTATATACTATTATGAGTATTTTAAAATATAATTGAAAAAATTCCTGAGTTTTTGCTTATCAAGGATATGTACATTTTCCCTGTAGACTGACTAAAAATCAGGAGTTGACATATGAAAGTAGGAAAGAGTAACCTAATGCCATAATTGATGAATGTTAGTGCATAGCAGATCTACCCGGGGAATTTAAGAAAAAATGCAGATTCCTGGGTGCTTGGTGGATTAGATCAAGAGACTGTGATTTTACAAGCATCCTCTCTTGCAGGTTGTAGATCTTCAGTGACTTTTAAAAGTATATGAAGGGATGGATATGTTAACTTACCTGATTTGATAATTCTACAGTATATACATTCATCAAATCATCACATTTTGTCTACATATGTACCTATTTGTCAGTTCAAAATAAAATTTAAAAAAAATGCAAAGATTGAGGTGGGCGTTGTGGTGAAGTAGGTTTAGCTACTGCTTGGGATGCCTGCATCCCACATGGGAGTGCCTGGTTTGAGTTGGCACTGTTCTTCACTTTTGATCCACCTTCCTGTTAATGTGTTTGGGAGGGAGGCAGTGATGTGCAAAGTGGTTGGAAGGCCATCGTTCATGTAGGAGATTTGAATGAAGTTCCTGAATCCTGGCTTCAATGGCTTAGCCTAGGTTTTGTGCAAGTGAAACACTGGATGAAAGATACCTCTCTCTGTCCTTCCTTGTTTTCTCTATCACTCTGCCTTTTAAATAAAGAAATTTTACAAATACACATACACACACCAATTTACAAGAAAGGAAATCTTTGGCAGTTGGGGAAAGAGCAAAGGATTTTATGATTATCATTCCAAAATAAACGTAACCTCCCATCGCTTTATCCAGTTCTTAGATCCTCAATACCAGCTATTCCTTTTTTACACTGCTGAGTGCCCAGCACTGTGGTGGTTAAATCTTTGCTTAGGTTGACATGAGATTGTAAATAAACAAATTTTATTAGTCTGACCCTGCCATTACAAATTTAGTGAAAATACCTTTTAAATTGGGGAAACACAGTTCTCATTGCATATTAGAAAATGAGCTTTGGAATGTTTTGATCAGATAAAACCTGTAGAACAAAGTCTTGCTAGTCTAAATAAAGGAAACCATTTGGAAAAGTCTCATCAAACGTTATTTTCAGTCTGAAATCTGTAATGGAATACTTGGAAAGCTGTCCTCTCTTCTCCGACTAGGAAAATGATTTCATATTCAGGGCTGAAGAATGCTTCAAGGCACTCCAAGAAACTATGGCTGTGGAATGAATCTGATGTGCTGATTGTTCAAGTCTAGTCTAGTGTAGAAATGGCCAAGTTTTAAAAATTGGGACTGGCGAGAGTCACAGAGTATTAACCATATGTTTTTCCACTACTCAGAACTCCTGATTGACTCCGGTTGTCTATCGTTTGCCTATTACCTGACTTTCACTGCTCTGTGTTCCAACTTTCCCCTTAGATTTTTTTGTACCATTACTTTTCATAAACTGTATTACTGGAACCCAGCTAAACCCCTTGAAGCTATTAGCACATGCTTTTTGCTTTTCAGCCTTTTGTTCTGTGTTCTGCCATCTGGAAAACTTCGTCTCCTGCCTTTCCCACTATCCCAGGGTATCTGTATGCTGCCCGTCCTTCAAAATCCAATTCCAAAGCCACTTTGTCCAGGGAGGTTCCTTTGATCATCTCAGTTGGAAAGAGCCTCACCTTTCTTTGAACTTCCAGAGGATCACATATGGCTCTTATCATATTCTACTTTGTACCACAGCTATGTCTGTTGTATCTCAGAGATGAGATTTAACACTTTGGAATTGAATTTATTTCTTCTGTGTTTTTTACAAGTATCTTGTATAATGTGTTCTGGATGAGTAAAGGAACAAAATGAACAGTTTATTTATTTATTTTTAGTTTGATATTTTTTCATCTTAGTGCCTGGAAACAAGGGACGACCTACGTGTGACATAAAGACTGAAAAGGTTTGGAGGCAGAGTTTTGTTTAGCAAAATGTGTTCATCTAGTGATAGCCACAGGGAAAGTCGAAATAGTAACACAGCTGGCGTTAGCTTCCGGTGTAGCTGTTCTACAAATTAGACTCCCACTTAAACTTGCCTTCTCGGCCATTGGTTATAGTAAATAGGTAGGGTCTGAATATTTTTTATTTTCTTCTAAACTATCCTGTTTCACCATTCACTACCTACTGATAACTTCAAAAAAATTCATGGAAATGGAATTTGAAAAATAAGTTTAGGGGCTGGCATTGTTGTAAAGGGAGTTAAGCTACTGCTTGCCATGCTAGCATCCCACATCAGAGACCTGGTTTGAGTCCTGGCTGCTCTGCTTTAAACCTAGTTTCCTGCTACTGTGCCTAGAAAGCAGCACATGATGGCCCAACTACTTGGGCCTCTGCCACCCATGTGGGAGACCTGAACTCTGGCTTTGGCCTGAACCAGCGCTGACCATTATGGCCATTTGAACCAATGGATAGTAGATTGATATTCATATTCATTCATTCTCTCTCTCTCTGTGTTGCATTGCCTTTAGAATAAATTTATGAATATTTTAAAATATGAGTTTTTTTTGGTGCAAAATTTTTTTGAAGACTATCCTTTTTCCATAGTACATGTTTTTAATGAACTTCTTGTAGATACTTTCTGTAGGAGGGACAGGCTGACAGCTCTTCTGAAGTATCAGGATTATTTTAAACTATCTACTTGAAAACCAGAAGTATGCTTTCTGTTGGGGATTTTGGTACTCCAAATTCCTTGGGGGCATCTAGGCCTCATTGTGTAAATTGCTTTCTATTTGTATAAATTGTTCACTGTATGAGAGCTGAGATGGTCATGACTCAGCCCAGCCGCTCCTGCTTAGAATCCCTGATTGTGCTTGGTGTACTTCCCACCCCTTACCCTCATCCCCACCGCTTCTGCAGGTGCACTGTTCTTGGTCACTTCTATACTTACGTTATTTCTGTCTATATGTAATATTAATGTAGTATCCTATTTTGCCTGACTGCTTATTTCAGCATTTTCCAAATTAGAGGGAAAACCCCTTGAGGACATGGCTTCTTTCTGTTTACCCAACTCTGAAGAGCACTTAGCACCAAGCTAAATCTTGCCAATTAGTACTCACTCTAATGGTAAGGTGCTGGTGGTAATTGCAACACATTTACAGGCTATAGTTTGCTTACTCAGCGTTTGAAAAGGATACCCAATTACTTCCAGCTTCTGAGAAGGAAAACATTTAAGTGTACTGAGTTTGTCTTATAAGCAAAACCCTTTGGGCTTTTTGCTTACCAAAGTGAATTATTATAGAATTAGAATGATAGAACTTTAACATTGGGATAACGCTGCTGACATGCCTCCTGAAGGCTGCATAAGCAGTTTATGTAGCTCTGCTAATACACTACTGAAATAGAGCCAGTGACCCTGTGTCCATCCCAAGAGAGAAAGTCAAGGGTAGGTGTGTTCCCCGAGAGCCATTCATTTCCTGAAGTCACCCTCTATTTTCAGCTATCATTTCTTGCCTTAAACATCAGAAAACTGTAGTATAAGGTACAGTTGAGTGGAATTCTGTTTGATTTTGGAGGTTTTTAATTTTATCTTATTTATTTATTTATTTATTGAGAGGCAGAGAGAGAGAGAGAGAGAGAGAGGTCTTCCATCTGCTGGTTCACTCCTCAAATGGCCACAACGGCCTGAGCTGGGCCAATCCGAAACCAGGAGTCAGGAGCTTCCTCCAGGAAATTCCTGGACCATCTTCCATTGCTTTCCTAGGCCATAGCAGAGAGCTGGAGAAACTCAGAAGTGGAGCAGACTAGAACCGGTGCCTGTATGGGATGCCCGCACTGCAGGCAGTAGCTTTACCTGCTATGCCACATCTCTGGCCTCAGAGCTGCTTATTCAAGCATGATTTGCAGAATAGAAATTCCTATAACATGCTTGTTGTAAGTTCAGCTCATACCAAATTAATCTCAATTAATTTCTCATGTAATTAAATACATGGACAGAAAGGATGTAAAAAAGCAGGAATGTTTTGGGAGATGAGTGGAATGTCCATTTTCAAGCCTTTATGTGAAAGATTTAGCATGACAAACTTTATTGGGTTTAAGTGGAGAAAGGGGAGGGAGGACAAGGATAGAGGGTAAGTCCCAAAGAAACCGTTCAGCTGGTTTGAAAGAACCTAACGCTGCCTTTCTGTGTTTGATAGAAAAAGCCACGTTGAAGCATAGCCAATGAGTTCCATTTACTGTGACTTACCTAATTAATTTAGTATGCTCTTGTCACAGCCCCTTCATTTAGTTCCTTTCAGGATGCCTGGGTTTTTGAATTCTGGTTGCAGCAGACTTGAGCTTTAGTCATTAAGTGGAGTCCAATCAATGCTTTGTCTTTTCCCTTATCTGCAGAGCAGGCAGGCACACTCTCCTGGTGAGCAGTGCGGAAGGGGTGAAGGGTTCATGAGAAATGCACGGTTATGAAACACGTTAGGTGAGACTCCGAGCTGGCTCCTCAGCAAGTGCCTTCAGCTCTGCTCAGAGCCTGGCTGACTCATGTCTAGTCCTGAACCTGCTGGACATAGAGTGCATATGCCCTGTTCAGGGCATTTACAGTCATCTTTCCATACTTTGTAAACTTACAAAAAATTACCCTTCACTAATGAGAGGTGTGACTTGTATATGGCATTTAATGGAAGTTTAATTCTCTGAAAATGATCAGGGACCAACTGTGTACTAAGTATTCTTCACACTGAGACTCAATGAAAGATAAAACAAGTTTTCTTTTCTTTTTTTTAAATGCACTGTCAAATTCAAGATGAGTGCACTTACTCCAGTGTTGTGAAAAGGAACAAGGGTCAGAGTCAGAGCTTGCATTTGAATCTTTGATCTCATATACAGAGTTGATGGGAAACTAGCATTAACAGATAAACTTGTTGGGGATGGTGCTGTGGTGTAGTAGGTTATGCCTCTGCCTGCGGAGCCAGCTTCCCATATGGACACCAGTTTGAGACTCAGCTGCTCCACTTCTGATACAGCTCCCTGATAGTGGCCTGGGGAAGTACAGGATGATGGCCCCAAGTGCATGGGCCTCTGCCTCGACATGGGAGACCTAGACGAAGCTCCTGGCTCCTGGTTTCAGTCTCTGAGCTCTGCAGTCTACTCAGCCAGTTTCTGTTATTTCACAGGGATAAATATGACTCTTCTGCTGTGAAGACACAGCCCATGAGAACAAAGTCAAATACTTTTCAGTAACGGTTGACCAGTTTGGATTTTAAGTCCTAAAGCACATACTGCACTGGCCAGAGTTACAATTTATTGAGTTCCTTGTGTTGTGACCTTATATTGAGAGACAGATGTTGTTTGCCATCACAAAAGGGAACACAGCTTGTGTCATTACTGGTTGTAGGATCTTTAAATATTGAGATAGAGTTTTATTATTAAAAAACATAGTTTTTCTTTATATCTTAATATCTCTGATTATCACTTGTCATATAAAGTAGGAAATAAAAACTGACTTCTAGATAGCTCATCAGTTCATTTTTCAGAGGATTTTGTGAGCTAGACTGTCACTAAATCCCCATGGCTCTGATCCTGTAGTGTAGTGACAGTCTTTTATATAAGACTTTACGACCAGGAGAAGCACCTGGCTCTTGGCTTCGGATCAGCATGGTGCACTGGCTGCAGCAGCCATTGGAGGGTGAACCAACGGTAAAGGAAGACCTTTCTCTCTGTCTATCCCTCACTGTCCACTCTGCCTGTCAAAAAAAAAAAAAAAAAAAAAAAGACTTTATGCACAGACACAGTGATGGCACTAGAAACATTGCATACTTGTGAATTATTATTTAAAAACTGTGCTCAGGACGGGCAATTTGAAGTACTAATTAGGAACAGTGTGCTCATCTTTTTTTTTTTTTAAAGCAAAGCTTTATAGAAGTGTAATTTAAATACTATAAAATTCATTCTAATTGACTTTAAACTAAGGGAAAATACCAGTAGATGTTTTACTAGAAACTGTTTGTCTTATAAATTATTAAATAATATATTTTCAGTGTGATGATCTTTTCAACATTAGTAAGATGATCCTTAGCATTTCTAAATCTGTACTTAAGCACGACCAGAGAAGACTGGGAAGAATGTTGGGCATCCTTGTGTTGGAGAAATGCAAGCTTATATGGGATAAACAAATGCTTGAGCATGCTGCCCAATTGTCAGTGTTGTCAAATATCAAAAAATTCCATTATGGAGAAAGCAGTAATCAAATTAAAAAGAATTGCCAGGGAAACATCTTTTAGGGTATAGGGAGAAAAGAATTGTCCTCATTGATGAAAACCTTGCTTTTGTTTGTGTTGTTTTTTTGATTCCTTTTAAAGCTGATTTATTTAATGTGGATTTTTTGGTTTTTGTTTTTGTTTTTGGTAAAATAAAGCACACATACAGAAAAGGTTGTGAAACCTAAGAATCACTGTGATGAGTAGTAGGATGCCAGCACCTGTGTAACTACTGCTCAAGTCAAGAAGCGGGGCATTGCTGGCCACTTGGGACTCATTGTACTTCCCTCCTTGGATACAACCTTCTCCCCACCTCAATCTTTTACACTTAAAGTTGATCATCTCTAGGTACACACACACTATAAGATTATATACACAGATACTGTACATATATATGTATAATCTTACTACTTGAGTGTGTGTATCTCTAACCACTAAAGTTTAATTTTGTTTGATTTGAAAGTTTATATACATGAGATAATGTGTTTGTTTTGGCTCAACATCAGGCTTGTAAGACCCTTCATAGGAGCAGTGGTACACTATTGTCATTGTAATATAATATGCCATTATTGGAATGTAGTCCAGGTACTTACTCATTTGAAAGTTAATGGGTATTTGGTTTTCACCCGAGTTCATATACTGTTATGGTTCTGCCTTGGACATTGTGGTCTATAAAACCCAATAAATGTGTGCATGATTTTCTCAAAGTGTGGTTCCTTTATTGGCAGCATCAGCATAGAACTTGTTAGAAAGAACTTCTGGGGCCCTACCCCAGATCCTCATTCAGATATCACCTTGGGATATACATCAAGTATTGTGCTCACTCCAGTGACAGCGCCTTTGCTCAAGCTGTTTTTGGATTTTCTAATTTGGAACTGCTTTAGGAATCCACTATTGATAACAGCAATGTATGTGAACACACATAAATACATAGACACTCCTGCCTTCCAATCTCTTAGCAATAGTCGATCTAGTGTGAGTCACATTTTGGCTCTTTTCAAAGATAAACTAAATATCCAATAGTTGAAGATTTGCCAACATTGAAGACAGTCAGAAGAATATGCAGGAAAGACCTGGTCAAAAAAAATCTGAAACAGATTGAGCAAAACATCATTCCCAGAAGCTGCAGGGAAAACAGCTGGACTAACATGAGTTCAGATCTATGTGTCCTGTTCACTGGCTGTGTCATCATCAAAGAGAAGTGTATTCCATGTCTCTGAGCTTTGGTTCTCCTGTGCAAAGAGAAGATTATATACTCTATTATAAAAGATTAGAAACAATTAGTACATAATGATCATCTGTGGGGTCATGTTCCTACATGGATGCATTTGGTCATGGATCCGTAATGTTTATCTGTTTGATCTGTTTCATATCTTTCATGATTTTTACTTGTGTGCTTCCTGCAGGAACGATTCCAGGTGAAGAATCCTCCTCATACATACATTCAGAAACTCAAAGGCTACCTGGACCCAGCTGTAACCAGGAAGGTAAGATGGATGTGTTCCCACTCTTTGTTGTTGCCTCCTCACAAGCCGGCAGAGCCTCTGCACTGGAAGAGATCTTCTTTCCTCTACATTGGTTTCTGCCTTGGCCTCCAGGAAAACAACCATTGCAAACTGACTACATAAGAAGTCAAAGGAAAAATCCTCCTGACTGGAGGATGTGTTTACAAGTACTTTGCTGAAATGGGAGTCACGTACCTCAGTTGGTTATTGAGTCTCTGCTATTTCCAGTTACAACAGTGCAGGGAGTCCAGTGCAGAGGCGGTGAGGCCCCTAGGGAAGCAGGCCGCGCAGAGGAGGCCGCACAGAGGAATACTTGCCTTTCATGCCTGTGTGCATTTCCAGAGACCTTGAAAAATCACTGGGGCTTTGTCATCCCAGCTGTGCACGGACTTCCTGTGTTGATGCTTTAAGCAGCTTCCCCACCCAGAGCCCTCCCCTGGCCCTAAGAAGGTAAGGAGAGAAGAGCTGATTCCATTCTCGACTGACTCCCTGCTTTTACAAACAAGCCCTGCTTTGTGCAGCCACACAATTGACTTAAGCTGATGCCTCGTGGTAAAGGATGTAGCCTGGTACAGCCCTGCGGCCCTGGGTCAGTCCTGGGATGTTTCAGAGCAGCGCTGTTCCTGCTACGGATGGGTGAAGGGGCGCTCCTCCACATAACACTTGTTTTTCCACTGATCTTCCACAACTCCTGCTTTCAAGGTCCCAGCGAAAATATCTCAAGCTGAAGTCACTCTGTTGTTTAGATGTCTGACTCATGAGAAAAGAAAGGCACACTTTTCTTGGTTAGCCACTGTCCCTAGGGCTCTTGATGCTTGTATATTTTTAAAAATTGCCTTCTCTTTTTCATTTTTCTATTCTGTCTCCTCTCTCTCCCTCCTCCAAAGTAAAGCAAAGTAGAGCAGCAGTTACTTGCTTTTGGAAGTTTCCTGGGCTCTTACTGCATGCTTCACATGCAGACAAGGTGAAGTAGAATCTAGAAATGCTGAAAATGTCCAGACTTCTCATGCTGGCTCCATGTCTAATGAGACTCAAGTGTGTTGCAGCCCTGTCCTATAGGAATTTACCTGTCAAAGTAGCATAATACTTCTTCCCCTCAAAAACACAGCATCCACACTTGATAAGGAAGATCTGTTTTGGCCAGTATGTGGTGCAGTGGCTTAAGCTACTGCTTGCAACTCTAGCATCCCGTATTGGAGTCTTGGCTACTCTGATTCCCACTAAGGCACCTCAAAAAGCAGTGTAAGCTGGCCCAAGCACTTGGGCCCCTGCAAACCATGTAGGAGATTGGGTAGACCTCTTGGTTTCAGCCTAGTCCAGCTCTGCTGGCTGTTCTGACCATCTGGGGAGTGAATCAGCAGATGGAAGATTTTTTTTCTGTCTCCTCCTCCCCACCCCCACCCCCTGGCCGTTTACATAAATAAATCAATCATTTAAAAAAATGGTGTGTTGTCAGGTCCCCCAAATGCTTAATTCTTGTTAGTTTCTTTGCTTTTTGCCTTTAAGCGTACAACAGCTGGAGCTGATGTTGTGGTGCTGTGCGTTAAGCTGCCGCCTGCAATGCTGGCATCCCGAATGAGTACCAATTCATTTTCCTGGCTGTTCTGCTTCTGATCCAGTTCCATGCTAATATGCCTGTAACAGCAAAGGAAGATGGCCCAAGTCCTTGGGTGCCTGCACCCATGTGGCAGAGCTGGATAAAGCTCCTGGCTTGGGCCTTTCCCAGTCCTGACCATTGTGACCATTTGGGGAATGAACCAGCAGATGAAAGTTTGATATTCTCTCTCTTTCTTTCTCTCTCTCTCTCTCTCTCTCTCTCTTTCTTTCTTTCTTTCTTTCTTTCTTTCTTTCTTTCTTTCTTTCTTTCTTTCTTTCTTTCTTTCTGTAACTCTTGTCTTTCAAATTAAATAAATATTTTTAGAAAAGAGAATATAGTAGTCTTAATTTGATCAAATTAGGGATGGTTACAAAGGAAGACACCCCCATACAAACAAAATACACGCCTCTCCCACAGAGCAGTTGTTTTTCTGCACTATTTACTTGCCTAGGGCAACAAGATCCTTTTTAGTATGGAGTTCTACACTAGACTAGGCTTCTAACATGCAAGCCGGATGGCTCAGACCCCACCCAGCATTAAACACCCTCGTCCCCAGCTAAGTGGACAGAAATGCCAGTGTTTGTACACACGACTGAGATCTGCTCTTACTCAGAGTCCATTCTAACCCTAAAAAATTTTCTCTACATTTTTCAAATTCTAAAAATGGCGGGGGTGGGGGTGGGGTGGGGTGAGAGAGAGATATATAAACTCCCAGAGAGTGCTGCTGAGCCTCTAAGCCCCATGGCCCACAAGAAGGAAGATGCTTAGAATGGAGCCGGGAGCTTCCTCCCTACACAGTTCCGCTTCTCCTTGAGATCCGTTATTCCAGGTTCAGTAAGACAAAACAACACTAACAAACTGGTTTCTCGGAAAGCATTTTGTTTTCTCGCCAATTGCTGAATAAAAAAGGAGGAGGACCTAAGATGTGTGTCTGGGCCTTCACTGCCCAGTGCTCTGCCCTGGCCCACGTGCTCCCCTGTACAGCCCTGTTTGCTCTGCGCCTCATGAGCTCTGTCTTTCAGCTCAGCAAGAAGTGACAAAGGTGTTGGTGAAGCACCCCTGCCTTAGGCAGGTTTCTGTCAGCAGGTGGTAAGGGGCGGTGATCTGCTGCACACAACGTAATTATGTCACTTAGAGCCTGGAAAGCCGGGATTTGTTGGGAATAAGGCGTGGCTTGCAGTTAGAAGGAGCTTAGACTCCTCGGCTGTGATATGGTGCAGGGAAGGGGGTTGGATTTCCCGTCCGGGCTTCACAGTTGGCCAGACCAGGCTGAGCAGGCCCTTTAACTACGTCTGGAGTCCTTGGACGTTCCGTTCATTCATCTGTTGTCTAGATTGAATGGAAGATGCTTAACTTGCTCCTTTAAAAAAAATGTCTTAAGCATTTTCTATGTCGATTTTCTTCTCAATCATTTTAAATGAAACCCTCCAGGGCAAGGAAGGAAGCACCTCAATTAGATCTCTCTGTGACCAGAAGCAGCAAGCAGCTCGTTTCAGACCAGCCGTTGGTTGTCTGTGGCTTTGGCTGCAGATCAGGAAGAAGGGAGGCTGGGCCTTCACTGGAACCGCAGTTGTGGAAATGAGACTCACTGCGCAGCTCGTCCCCTGCTCAGCGGCCTCCGCGGCCCCTCCTTGTATGGAGGGACGAGAGTAGGGTCCAGACTGCTAATGGATCCTACCTGGCTGCCTTCTGCTGCTCTCTACAGGCACACGATTGCCTTTGAAGTGTGCAGAGGATTCTGGATACGTTTTAGCAGTGCACAGTGTTGGCACTCCTTGTTAATGTGTTAGAGAGGTGGTTGCCAAGGCTTCTCCGTAGTCCACAGTTCAGCTACAAATGGAGCCTTTCCAAAGATGATAGAATACAGGGCACAGGCAGTTGAGTTTGACCTCAGTTATAGAAGGGGTAGTGCCTGGCTTAGTCAGTGCCAGTAAGTGTCAGCTGCTGAGGTTACTGTTACCACAGAGGGTTTCGATTTCCTTGTCTTGTTGTGACACGTATCTCTTGGTGTCTCAGCCAGTCCTTGTCTACTCTCTATCCTCAGTTCTACGCTGAGTGCCTTCTGGCTGATGGCATACACAGGAGACCACCTTGACCCTGGAGAGCCTAAGGTAGACTTAGGGGACCAGCTAAGCCCAGGGCTGTAGGGAATGCTGCAGAACTGCACGTGACATGCAGCCTGGGACACTGAGTTAGTTTCTAAAGGTCTCTTGCGCAGACAGCCTGACTGATGTGGGAGAGGCCGCTGTGGAGCAGCTGGCACACCTAGAAGTGGCTGCCTGTCGTGTGACCACGGGTCCTGCTTTCCTTTATGGCAAATGCAGGATTGAGTATTTTGTCTTCTTCCTCTGCCCTTCTTTATTCAAGCTGCAGAACTGCCACACTTGGCCCTTGAATTCATCTCGGCAGAGCACCCTTTAGTGCTCATCCTGCTCTGCCTCCCTTTTATACCATGAGCTGCCCTGGGTGTCTTCTTTGCCGGGAGGGGATCCAGGAAACTCTGGGCTTGGATGTCTTGGCAAACTATCCATGACCCCCCATTCCTTAGGCCTTTAAGTATAAAAATACATTGAGAGACAGACAGACAGATAGCACCCACCTGCTGAATCATGTCTCAAATGCCCATAATGGGCAGGGCTGAAGTTGGGAGCTGGGCACTCAGTCCAGGTGGCAGGAGCCCAGTTACTGGAGCCACCACTGCTGCCTCCCAGTATTTGCATTAGCAGGAAGCTGAAGTCAGGAGTCAGACCTGGGAAACAAACCCAGGTACTGTGATGTGGGACACAGGCATCCTAGTGAGCATTTTTACTGCTAGGCTAAGCAACTGTGTCCTTTTGGCTATTTTTGATAGAAGATGGGAATGAGCCATTCTCTTTTTACAACATATTAGGGATATCTCTCTTTCTTATATCCCACTATACTTGGAATTAGAAAGCTGAAGACATCTTTTCAGTGTGCTTTGTGAATAACAGTTATGAAAAAATAGTGAGGAAGTCAAGGTCTTGCACAGGAGGAGGAGAGAAATGATGGGAGCCTATCTGTGCCAACACCATTCCAGGCCTTCCTTGGGCTGACTCATATTCTGGAATCCTCATTGCTAGTCTCCTTCCTGCCCTTGGACACCTTTCTCCCAAGCCATGGGAGCCATTAGCAGAGGTTTGGAGCCAGATGACTGTGTTTCTGTTGTAACCATGGCAGCAGGGGAGTCAGATCCTTCTCCTGAGAAAAATGCTCCAAGCTTTTTCTTGTCAATGACAGCTCTGATCTGTAGTGCAGAGAGCCTAGGACTCCTCATAGAAGGTGCTGCCTGTTGAATTCCTTCTTCCAGAGTAGCCTGATCATAGCCACTGCTGGAGAGTGTTTCTGTAGGAAGGTTTGTTCCGGTACACTGATATATGCTCCCACCCCACCCTCCACCCCCGGGTAGCATGCATGTTATTAAGAGTCCAGAGAATAGAGAGATGTAGACATTTACTATCAGAGAAGAATTTAGTAAAGAAGGAAGACCTTGAGGGAGTCTTGGAAGCACAGGTAGAATTTTGATGTTCCGGAAGAAGGACCTTCCAGGTGGTGATTTGGGGCAGAGGTAACTCTGAATGTTGATTTTTGGAGCGTGTTAGGTCATGAGGAAAAGAGTTAATGTAGCAATCCCGAGACTGCTATCATTAGCAAGGCCTCCCTTCAAGGTTAGTCCTTGACTGGCTTCTGAGAACTTGTATTTTGGGAAGATTCCCACTCCTCCCTGATAAGAATGGCTCACTTTGCCTAAACCATTGATGAAAACACTATGGTTAATGCTAAATCTCTGTTTTCCTCCTGGGAGTCAGGAATTAGTATTATCTTTTATTTGAAAGGCAGAGACACAGAGAGGGATACACAGACATGGAGAGATCTTCCCATGTGCTGGTTCATTCTCTAGATGCCCATAACAGCTGGGACTGGGCTGGGCCAGGCTGAATCTAGGAGCTGGCAACTCAGTCCAGGTCTCCCATGTGGGTGGCAGGGACCCAGGTACTTGAGCCATCACTACTGGCTCCCAGGATGTGCATTAGCACGAAGCTGGAGGAGGAAGCAGAGCCTGGATGTAAACATAGGCACTCCAGAATGGGATGCAGGCGTCCCAAGCGGCAACCTACCCACTATACCAAATGCCTGCCCCTGGAATGCGATAGGGGCCTGTGAGACTAGTCCCCAACAGGGACCCTGGGTACTGAGTCTCTGATGAGCTTATGCACATCGTCACTGTCATTTGTTGATGTCTTGGCGAGGGGACTCTTGGAAGCTGGTTTCCGTATTTCATCCCATGCACATTTTCTCTGTGAATCTAGCTTTATGTTCTTCTAGCAATGAGTGTGACTATCTGCTATGTCCCATAAGTCCTCCCAGAGAATCTTTGAGACTGGGGGCATCCTTGGGGTCCTTGACTCATAGGTGTATTGGTGAATATTGTTGGGTATGTAGGGCTGGAGACAGTAATCTGCTTACTTCAAGATTCTCATTACATGAATAAGTAATTTTCCTGTTCCCTTCTGACAAGCTAATTTTCAGCATAAGAAAAATTTGCACAACTGACAGATGGGAGAAATTATTTACAAATAATGCAACTGATAAAGGATTAATAACCAGAATATACGAAGAGATCAAGAAACTCCACAACAACCAAACAACCCAGTGAAGAAATAGGCCAAGGACTTAAACAGATATTTTTCAAAAGAGGAAGTCCAAATGGCCAACAAACACATGAAAAAGTGCTCAGGATCACTAGCTGTCAGGGAAATGCAAATCAAAATCACAGTGAGGTTCCACCTCACCCCAATTAGAATGGCTTTCATACAGAAATCAAACAGCAAATGCTGGTGAGGATGTGGGGAAAAAGGTACACTAATCCTCTGTTGGTGGGAATGTAAACTGGTGAAATCACTATGGAAGTCAATTTGGAGATACCTCAGTAATCTGAATATAGCCCTACCATATGACCCAGCCATCCTACTCCTGGGAATTTACCCAAGGGAAATAAAATCTGCAAATAAAAGAGTTATCTGTACCCTCATGTTTATTGCAGCTCAACTCACAATAGCTAAGACATGGAGTCAACCTAAATCCTCATCAACTGAAGACTGAATCAAGAAATTATGGGATATGTACTCCATGGAATATTACACAGTGGTTAAAAAAATGAAATCTGGTCCTTTGCAACAAGATGGATGAATATGGAAAACATCATACTTAGTGAAATAAGCCAGTCCCCAAAGGACAGATACCATATGTTCTCCTTGATTTGTGATAACCAACAGAGCACCTACAAGGAAATCTGTAGAAGTGAAATTGACACTTTGAGAAGCAATGACTTACTTGAACAGCCCTTGTCTCGATTGTCAAGGAACATTTTTTTTTTCTTAAGGGAGAATGGAACTGGGAATGGGAGGGGGAGGAGGAAGTTGGGTGGGAGTGGGAGTGGAAGGGCGGGTATGGTGGAAAGAATCACTATATTCCTAAAATTGTACTTATGAAATTTGTACTCACTGAATAAAAGGTTTCTTTGGGAGGTGGGGGGAGAAAAGAAAAATTTGCACAAAAGAGAACTGTGAAAGAATCCCACTTTAGAAGTGATGATATTTTCATATGGTGTTAAACTTAAATAATAAGCTACAGTTATAGCAATTGCCAAAATGTTCTATGAGAATGTATGTTCTTGTGTTACAGAAATTTAGACGGCGTGTTCAAGAGTCTACACAAGTGCTAAGAGAACTGGAAATTTCTTTAAGAACCAACCACATAGGGTAAGTGTATCCCTTTAACATCTTAACTGTAAGGCTTTTAGAAACTTCATAAACGAATCATTTCCGAAAAGTTGAGCTTTCTTATTGCCCATTGTAAGAAGCTGAGGTTTAGATGGGTAGAAACTTTGTTAGTTCTTGGATCACTCACCTGTATAAGAATCATTAGAGGGCAGCCATGGATTAGCCGCACAGTGGATTAAGCCACTGCCTGCGACACCGGCATCCCATATGGGCACCAGTTCAAGTCCCTGCTGCTGCACTTTCAATCCAGCTCCCTGCTAAAGTGCCTGGGAAAGCAGCAAAGATGGCCCAAGTGCTCAGGCCCCTTCCTGCCATGTGGAAGTCCTGGATGAAGCTTCTGGCTTGTGGCTTCAGCCTGACCCAGAATCCTTAGAGGCAGGGCAGATGATTTTTGACTTGAGGCATTTTTATCACTTTTATGTTTTCTTGATACAATTCTATGTAAGCAGTTCATAGTGAGTGCTTGCTTTGATGTGCATGTAACAACTCTGGTAAAACAAGAGCCCTTATGAGTGGCTGTGGACAAAGATCCTTGGAGATGTATAAACTTCACTGTAGTTATTCAAGTTGGTTAGTTGGAGCTTCTCCACCCGCACACCTCTGCCCTCCCCCCACCAACCCCATGCTCAATTTCATGGAGTTTCGGGCCAGAACTGGCAGATGCTGGAGTAATGTCACATGACTCACCTTGTTACACTTGAACATGGTGTAATAAACTTTGGCCGATCTCTGCAAACAAGCATTTCTGAGAAGTGTCTTTCATGCCATAGCATGGTTGGTTTACCCTGGACATGTAAACTCTATTTCAGGCTTCCCTACCTTTGGGTGACATAATTGTCCAGTACCTTAAAATAGAAGGCTTATCTCCAAAGCAAAATGATACCAGGTATCCAATTTTACATCATGAGTTCCACCCAAAGTACCTGTTTAACACTGAGCAAATTCTTTAAGTCCTCTGGGTATTGATTCTTTGAACTTTATGATGACAGGGCTATAGGCTTTTAGAATTTTCCCATGTGACTTTCTTTGCAGGCCTATTGGAAATGAAAATTTCATGTGTATATTGCCCATGGTTTTACAGCATATTATAAAATAGGTATATCATATAAATAGCAGTTCTGCTTTAGACTATGACTAAGGTAAAGTGGGTGGGGATCCTTTTTTATTTTTCTGCCAAGGGCCATTTGGATATTTATAACATCATTCACAGTCCTTACAAAATTATCAACTTGAATTTTGAGTCCTGCCTGTAGTTGCATTGGCAGGGCCAGACCAAATGATTTAATGGGTTTTATGTGGCCTGCAGGTCAGGCCTTCCCCACCCCTGAAACCATTCCAATGGTTAACTAGCACAGTTACTTCAGAATTAGCTTTCTTAAATTGTAGGAATGCTTTTAATTTATAAGTGAAGGAACTTGGGTGAATGTTCATTTCTTTAAGGCATGTTGGTCACCTTGAGAATGAATTATGAATAATGAAAAATGAAGTGATTCTAGCCTTTGTCTTAAAAAAACGGACAACAGAGCAGTGAGTTACAGAATCAAGATTTTGGAATGGGAAGAAAAATTAAAGATTGCCTAATACCTCATTTTACAGATGGAAGGAATTAAGGGCCAGAGAAGGTGAGTGAATTGTACAAATTCTGCAGCCAGGAAGAGCCAGGTGCTTTTGCTCAACACACTCTGTTCTCTTTACTATGTAGCTTACCCTGGCAGCTCTTTCCCTGAAAGGAATTAAGATAATCAGGTTCTGGGATCAAAGCATTGAGGCTTGTCTATTGGGGGTGAAGGTAGTGGTAATTTAATGCAGTTGGGCATCCAAACTTAGGAAACTTAAATACTTTCCAGAATTTATGGCTCAGGAACTAGATTCTGTTTGGTATGGCCGAGCTCTGCGCCTTTGGCCCTTCTTTAACTGAAAATGGTGGGATGAGTTACAGCCAGGATTTCTACAAATTGTCAAAAAACATTTCTTGAAGCATTGCTAAAATAATGTGAAATTGACCATCAAATACCAAAGCAAGACAATCATTTCCAATACAAAGTTGGCTGAATAGAAAAGCCTTGGCTGGGTTGAAGCCAGTGCAATCTGCAAGCAATTGGAGTGGTTTGTTGTTGAGGATACTATAGGCGTGCTGAAAGATTCTTACATTTCTTTCATCTTCATTTTCCCTTGCCTACCATCTCTGTGAGACACACTTTGGTTTTAGCAGCAGAAATATTTATGGAGATGCATTGTCTGGTTGTTTGCAACCAGTTACTGTCATAAAGTTATATGGATGAAACCACACACCAAGTTTTTGATCTTTCCTATCCTGAAAATTCAACCTTGAGCTGAACTCTTCGTGTAAACTAACTGGCTTCACCTTAATTGATTGGGAACTTTTCTAAAGAATTGCCTGAAAGTGATAAAAATAATCAATTATTATAGTGAGCCATTCCTGCAATGTAAGGTGCTGTATAAGAGATTCATAGATTTTATTGTACTCTTTACGGTACCCATTATATGAAGATGATTGGGTGCCCATTTACCTCATGGACAAAGAGATCTTGACTCATATTTTTACTATGCTCCCTTCTTTGGTCTTAGGTAATAATATTGCATAAGGCTTTATTCTTACCAAGTGCAACAAATTCTTATCTGTGAAATGAAGATAATATTTCATAGAGATATTGTAAGAATTAAATGGAACTAATAAAGGAACTTAAACTTAGTAGTTATTTAATGTGAGGTAGGTTTTTTTATGATCATTGCAAATGATATCTGCTAATAATCCATTACTCTATAATACATACCTAAGGAATTCCATGTAGAGAATGTTACTTCCTCTAATATGATCCTGACACATAGCAGATTGTGATTCCTGGAAATTAAAAGGAGGGATTACATAAAATCTACTTGTCTTGAAAAAGTTATTGGCACATGCTTGCTTTTCAAGGTTAACATCTTGGGCTTTTTTGAGATAACATTCTAATGTGCAGTTTTGTAAAGCAAATTTTGATATAAGCAAATTTTGAATTTTGATATAAGCCTAAAACTTGATAAATGGAGTGGTCTTTTGAAAAAGAAAATTAATTTTCTTTGAGCCAAGTTGAAATAAGAGTTGGACTAGACATAATCCCATTTAGGTTCTCTTAGGAACTATAATAATAGAGAGGAATTGGATTATGACTTATCCAAGTGCTTGAAATTACTTGGAATACCCTTGAAATGAACCAAGTATCATTACAACTGTTGGCCGTGCATTGTGAACAGATGGATGTTATGATGCTTGGGAAGTCAGTGCAGTAGGATTCAAGTGATGGTGGAGGTGAACAGGATGGACTGACTGGCTTTCTTCTGTGGACCTGAGCTGTAGGCTGTCCCTCCTTGGAGGTCATTTATTTTAGTAAAACTGCCTATAATGGTGGAAAATTACTTTTCATCCTGAAAAGTTTCAGGTCACAGAAATTCTCCAAGAGACTCCTTTCACTTTATCTCTTTGGGGAATTGAGAGAACAGCATTGGCTTGCAAGAGGAATATGGGGGAGTGGGAGGAGTTTTGTCAAAAAAGGAAGAAGCTGAGGAACACTTAGTAAATGACTTCTCTCTAGGGTGTTCAGGTTCTTTGTGAACTGTCTGGACCATGTCAAAAGAGGAAAGATAGAAGAATGGCTAAGCTGCTTTTCAGATGTGTACAGCGTGTGCAGGTGTATGTGGTTATACCAAGTTCCCTACCTTTGCTCCAGTTCACTCCTGCATGTTGCTTTGGGGAAATCATCAAGATAGTAATCATTTTGTCATTTATTTACTAAGCATTGGAAAGGATCTTCAAAACACTGATTATGAAAAAACTGCATGAATTTAAAAAATTTTTTGCACCCCAGCAAATCCAGACTTCTTATAGTATGTCTGAATAGAATTTAGTTTGAGGCTCTAAAAAGGATCAGACATTAATTTGAAAAGTTCCCCTATCAGAGCCGGTGTCGCAGCTCACTAGGCTAATCCTCCGCCTGTGGCGCTGGCACACCAGGTTCTAGCCCTGGTCGGGATGCCGAATTCTGTCCTGGTTGCTCCTCTTCCAGTCCAGCTCTCTGCTGTGGCCTGGGAGTGCAGTGGAGGATGTCCCAAGTCCTTGGGCCCTGCACCCCGCAAGGGAGACTAGGAGAAACACCTGGCTCCTGGCTACGTACGGATCAGTGCGGCGCGCCGGCCACAGGGTCCATTGGGGGTGAACCAATGGAAAAAGGAAGACCTTTCTCTCTGTCTCTCTCTCTCACTGTCCACTTTGCCTGTCAAAAACAAACAAACAAACAAACAAAAACTTCCCCTGTCAGCGCAATGCGAACTCTGATAAAACTGAAGCAGAAACTTGGGTGGAAGAATGATGAAATCCTGCTCTTTCCTATGCTTGCAGATATCTTTATTGTTTAATTAATTGAAGGTAGTAGGATTCTCCTGAGTCAACACATGATCATAGGTTGTTTTGCATGATATGTATGAAGAAAATCTGGTCTTATAGATGTCCTTGGAAAAATGAGTTTTAAATGGCCATTTCTGATAATTGTGAATTACCATGTAGTAGTTAATTCTTAAAGGTGGTTGTAATATCTGAAGCCATATTGGTCAATTTTTATATCCTGTTACATTAAAATCTTTTATATTTTCTTGGATTCTTTTTTTTTTTTTTTTTTTTTTGACAGGCAGAGTGGACAGAGAGAAAGGTCTTCCTATTCCATTGGTTCCCTCCCCAATGGCTGCTGCGGCCGGCACACTACGCTGATCCGAAGGCAGGAGCCAGGTGCTTCTCCTGATCTCCCACACGGGTGCAGGGCCCAAGGACTTGGGCCATCCTCCTCTGCCCTCCCGGGGGCCACAGCAGAGAGCTGGCCTCTAGAACCCGGTGTGCTGGCGCCACAAGTGGAGGATTAGCCTAGTGAGCCGCGGCGCTGGCCATATATTTTCTTGGATTCTAAATCATTTGCCCATGCATAATCTTATAGAATGATTTCTTTTTCTTTTTTTGTTAAATATTTATTTAGTTAAAAGTGTTAAAGAGTGAGAGGGAGTGACACACAGAAGAGAGATCTTCAATCTGCTTGTTCTGTCCCCAAATAGCCACAACAACCAGGTCTAGGCCAGGCCAAAGCCAGGAGCTTTATCTGGGTCTCCCACATGGGGCAGGTGCCTGAGCACGTGGGCCGTCCTGTGTTGCTTTCCCAGGTGAATTAACAGGGAGCTGGAATGGACGTAGAGCATCCAGGGCTTGAACCAGCACCCATATGGGATGTCAGCGCTGCACACGGCGGCAGCAGCTTAACGCTTTGTGCCACAGCACTGGCCCCATAGCATGAATTCTTAATATCGGGCATTGATCATTTGGAAAACTCTTTCACTGAGTTAGTCTGATTTTTCACATGTTGAGATATTCCACAATATTAAAAAAATTTTTAACAATCAGTCTCATCAAATATACTTTAAGTAATGAGAAGCTGTCAAGCTATGATAGTGAATACAGGTTTCCCCAAATTCTCATTTTTAATTGAACACTTAGTTTTTCTAAGCAACAATAAATACTGTCCCACTTCATTTTTGATCAGATGTCTGCCAGATCCCCAAATCTGAAGCATCCTATTCTGTCAGCCACTTTTACAAGTGAACTGGCATTCCATAAATAAAGGGGTATGCCAGCTTGAGGCTCAAACAATTGTGCAAATGCTTTTCCTCCTGATGACCCTCATCCTGGGGTGTGCATCAGAGGTGCTATATGTGAGCTTCCTGTTTTGTCACACAGATGATTAAAAAGATGTGTACCCAAGGAGCAAGCTTTAATAAAACCAGTGATTTCCCCCTGATTTCCTAAGGGCATTCTTAAAGTTGCCTCTCCACCCCCAGCCTCCATTCCTACCCCTGAGTGCAGGGGATGAAGAATACAGCAAGTAGTGTATTCTTTGGTGGCAGCGGTTCTGTTCACTGTTTCCTTTGTACCATCAGAGTCAGGGGCAGTGGAGTGAAAACAGCTAATGTCTTGATATTTTTTACAAGAATAGTTTTACCCACATACTCACCCCAACAGGGTTTCAGGGACCTCTGATGATGGGTTGGCTGTACCTTGAGAAGCAATTTGCAACACTGCCTACCAAAGTACATTTTTTGACCATAGTTGAGTCTGCATGATGCTCATTTGCCTTTTGCTTCTTGTGAATTTTTTCAGCAACTTCAGTTCCCACCATGTCTGTAGGGCCTCTCTCCATAGGAGACTGGTTTGAGAGGCTTAGTGGTTAAGATGCCAGTTAGGGTGGCTTCCTGCATTCGATCCCTGGCTCCAGCTTCTGACTCTGTCTTACTGCTAACAAAGACCCTGGGAGGCAGAGTTGAAGGCCCATGTAGTCGGGTTCCTGCCACCCACATGAGAGGCCTGGATTGAATTTGCAGCTCCTGGCTTTGGCTGCTCTGTCACTGGGGGCATTCGAGGAGTGAAGCAGTGGGTGGGAGCGCTCTATCTGTTTCTCTGAGTCTCTCTGCCAACCAAATAAATAAGAATTTAGAAATTAAAAAAAGTACTAGAGACTGGCAAAGAGAATCACTATCCCTTTTTCTTGTGTATCTTCTGGCCGTTTGCTTGATGTTAGAAATTGAAAGCCAGGAGACTCCCTTAAGACTTTAATTTTCCATGTGAGCGCAATGAGGACAAAATAAGGGTTGAGGCAGCAGCGAGAGCAAAGCTTTGACCAGGCTGCAGTGAAACAGTGACTGTTGGCTCTGCTTTCCCTGAGCCCATTTTTTTTTTCCTAGAGCACTTTTTCATTATCCCTGTCTCCTCTAGCTTCTAAGCCTGTGATTTGGAATTTGCCTAAATTCAAATTCACAACAAACGGTAATCACACGGAGTCTCAGGCGCTCAGGAGGTAATGTGTGCCGTCAGAGTCAGAAATAAGCCTACTTTCCAAAACCTGTAATCACCCAATTTGAACCCATTTGCCTACTGGCAACACACATAAAAGTATATAGCATGCATAGAGGTGAAAATGGGAATACTTTAGTACAGGAACCCTAAATTTATAATATAATTGTATGCTCATATATAAAAATCTGTAAAATGAAGTATCCATATTCTTTTAATGAACTCAGATTCCAGATCCTGCTTTGAAAGTTACCCTTTCCCGTCATTACTTAGTTTCTTTCTTACTGTTCCTTTCCACATGGGAGTTCCATCTCAATTCTCTTCTGTCTTGGACAGAATATCCCAAGAGGGAAAGGATAGGGACAGAACGTTGGTTGTTTTTTTTTCTTATAATACATACTCTTATTGCTGAAATGACTTTGCTAACTTGATAGCTTTTGATAAAGGGAGTGAACAGTTACCCCTGAAAATTTGTATCTCATTCCATTCCTTCCTAAAAGACCTAGGAGTGTCAGGGCCAGATCAGAGACCCAGGGAGGATCTTGTAGCTTAAGAAAAGATGTTAGCCATATGGAATTAAACCAGAAGCAGGACAAGTCACATGCTTGTCAACTTGTTAGGAAGTTAGCAGCTAGCTCCTACCTTTCACGTTGACAGTTGTCCTTTTTTTAAAAGCAAAGCAGAACATTTATTTCTCTATTTAAAAGGCAGAAGTGGGGCCAGTGCTGTGGTGTAGTGGGAAAAGCTGCTACCTGCAATGTTGGCATTCCATAAGGGTGCAGGATCGAGACCCAGCTGCTCCACTTCTGATCCAGCTCTCTGCTATGGACTGGGAAAGCAGTAGAAGATGGTCCAAGTCCTTGGGCCCCTGCTTCCACTTGGGAGACCCAGAAGAAGCTCCTGGCTTTGGATCGATGCAGCTCTGGCCCTTGCTGCTAATTGGGGAGTAAACCAGCAGATGGAAATATGTCTGTTTGTCTCTCTCTGCCTCTCCTTCTTTCTTTGTGTAACTCTGACTTTCAAGTAAAATAAATCTTAAAGAAAAAAAAAAAAAGACAGAAGGACAGAGCGAGAAAGAGGGAGAGACACAGACAGATCTTCCATTTATTGATTCACTTTCTACATGGCTGCAGTAGCCAAGGCTGGGCCACATTCAACCTAGGAGCCTGGAACTCCATCTGGGTCTCCCATATGGGTGGCAGGGACTCAAGCACTTGGGCTGTCATCTGCTGCCTTTCCAGGTGCATTAACAGGGAGCTGGATCTGAAGCAGAGCAGCCAAGACTTGAACTTGTGCTTGCATGGGATGCGGGTGTCACAGGTGGTGACTTAACCTCCTGTACCACAATGCCAACAGCAATTGGCAATGGAGTACCAATAAGAATTTTGAAATAAAGTAAGAGAAAACAATAATCTTTATCACTGCATCAAAGTATATAAGTATTAGATGTTGAATCAAGAGAATGGTAGCTCTGCCTGTACACTTGGCCTTTGCCTATTTTTGGTGCTGCAGTTAATGGTTGCCTCCTGTCCAATTTCTGGCTTAACTTTCTGAGTGGGACAGACGTGCCAATGGTTGACACAGTGGCAGACACGAGAGGCATCTGTGTGGTGTGAACTCTTTAGGTACAATCAGGAGGAGCAGCAATGGCTCTTTTTCTCAACTCCTCAGAGCGTTATGGGCTCTGGAGACAGACAATGTGAAACCCAGAATGCCCTGAACAGTGTGGACCCATGTGGTTATTTTTCATGTTAAAATGACATTACCAATCATGGCCAACCCATGAGCCAGACCAACGGAAGTGCCTAAGAGAAATGAAGGGGCTTGAGCTGAAAGGAAGACTGGTCACCTGTTTTCCTTAGTGTGTTCTAGTCTTTAAGTCTCTTGCCAATTAAAAAAAAAGAAAAAAACTATTCACTATTTCTGAGTCTAATTATCAGCATTTAAAAATGTTTAGGGCCTCTGGAGACCCAGCAGCATAGGCAGTAATTAAAATAAATCAAACTAAAGTATGGATCTAGAAGCAGATGGCTGTGAGATCATGTGTGTGTCTGTTTTGAAATGAAACTACAATTGGAACCAGTGGCCAGCCCTGCTGGTTGTGTTTAGATCTCATAACAAAGACACTTTGAAAGAACAAATGGCTCATGTTTTCTTTGCCCGTTTTGCCACTCTAGCCTCCTTCAAATTCAGTGTATGCACTCTGTGAGGTTCTATTAAGCACATGAGTTTTGTGGCAGCTTACCTGAAGCATTTTGGGGGAAAATATAGGATAGGCTCCTGAAACTGTCTGCAGACCTGAGTTAACCTGGAGTAGATAGGACTAGAAGAAAGAGTAAGCTTGAGGATAAGACAAATAAAACAACGCCTACTCAAACAAAAACAAAAACAAACACAAGAGGCATCCTGATGTCGCTGCGTTTTTTTCTTTGAAGACAAAGATCTTGAAGGGTCGTTCATCCCAAGGGGCACATGATAGGATTGTCCTACTGTTTTAGTAGCTGGAAAACCTGGCTTTCATGGTAGCTTCTCCACCTTTTTGGCTTCGTGTTCATGGGGGAAACTACCATTTTGGAAGGTAGTTGTGGATATACATAAAATGTCATTTTAGTCATACTAGCCTATCTTTTTACTTTTTAAAAATTCAGGCCGGCACCATGGGTCACTTGGCAAATCCTCTACCTGCAGCGCCAGCACCCCGGGTTCTAGTCCCAGTTGGGGCACCGGGTACTAGTCCCAGTTACTCCTTTTCCAGTCCAGCTCTCTGCTGTGTCCCGGGAGGGCAGTGGAGGATGGCCCAAGTCCTTGGGCCCTGCACCCGCATGGGAGACCAGGAGGAAGCACCCGGCTCCTGGCTTTGGATTGGCGCAACGCCAGCCGTAGCGGCCATTAGGGGAGTGAACCAACAGAAGGAAGACCTTTCTGTCTTTCTCTCACTGTCTATAACTCTGTCAAATATAAAACATTTAGTTTATTCATGAGAAAGAGAGAGAACAGAACCTCAGGGAGCTTCCATCCACTGGTTTACTACCCATTTGCCCCTAAGGAATAGGAGTGGGCCAGGCCAAAGCCAGGAACTCCATCTGGGTCTCCCATGAAGGTGGCAGAGACCCAAGTCCTTGACCTATCACTGCTACTTCCCTGGGTGTGCATTAGGAAGCTGGAGTTGGGAGCAGAGCTGAGTCTCAAACCCAGACACTCTGATGGGATACACTGCTGCCCTGACTAGTGGCTTAACCACTGAGCCAAATACCCACCCTCTTTTTATATTAGTTGGAGTTTGAAACCAAGTGAAGGTGCATTCTGGCCCACATGTTCTTTGGAGGTGAGTACACTGGAGGAAATCTGTAAAAAGGGGTGTGAGGTATTTATTCTCAGCACCTACAGATTCTGCTTCTCTACTCTCTAGGAGTTCTTTTGAAGAACAAATAAAAATGGGCAATCAATCTCTGTGAAGTTTTCAGCACTACTTGAATGCAAGGTGGCATGATTTAAAAATAATTTTTAAACAACATGATATTTGTCACATGTTGGTCTTGGTGTGATAGTCTTTGGTGCCTGCTGCCTTTTAAAAGGTTTTAGTGTTCATGGAAAAAATTAAGCAAATCATTATCCCTATTGAATTTCCAGAAGCCCATAAACACTGGTCTCTTGCTGGATAGTTTAGTGGTTTCTGTGGCTCAGTGTGCCAAGAGGGAGTGGAATGTGGGCTTGGCATCAGGCCTGGATTTCAGTGGTTACATTGTCATGTCCCCAGTTTGCCTTGTTCCCCGTGCAGTTTTGGGTTCATCAACCAAGCAGACTATCAGTTGTAGTAGAAAAGTCCATTTAGCAAGTTCCTGTATAAAGATGGGTTCTTACAGGCTCTCCTGAGTCTCCTCTTCACGACCATGCAAGGATGGCACATGTACACTCTTTGCTCCTTCTTGTAGCACACTGGAATGTTGGGGTTCTCTTAGTTCCTGTAACCAAGAGCTCCTTCCCTGTGTGCAGTAGTCTAGGCCTTTCTCCTGTATCTTCCTTCAGGCAGTGAATGTTTCTGGTGCCAAAACAAAATTCCTACTGTATCCTTTCCCCGGCAGACCCTGCGATCAACCGCGGCGGTGATTTTTGTTTTGTTTCTTCAACAGATGGGTCCGAGAGTTTCTGAATGAAGAAAACAAAGGTCTCGATGTTCTGGTGGAATATCTGTCATTTGCACAGTACGCAGTAACGTAAGTAAAGCTGGGCTCGCCTGCATTCGAGTTTTACGTGATCACAGAAGATGGCGCTCGACCGTAAAGTTACATTCCAAACGGAGGGGGGCCCACCCCAGGCAGATGTGGTGGTGTTTCAGGGAGATTGTCTCTGTTTGGGAGACTAAGATGAAATCACAAACTTGGTATTAAAAATGCCTTTAAGGCAGAAAGAAAGCTGATGAGAAGAAGTTACCCTTAGAGCAGTCTCTATTTTCAAAATAAGGCTTAAGGTGTGTATATCTAGATGGTAGGATACTCTAGCAGTCACTGAAAGAGATAGGTATGATAGCTGAGAATACTTCAAAATGTTTATTTTGGTGAAAAAAATCTTTTGGAATCCATGCATACAAAAGAGGCTTTAAAAAGTTCACGGAAAACGCATCTCATGAAAAAACTATGAATGTATTTCAGTTTTTTTTGCAACAAAATAAACTCATCCATTAGTTCCATTTTCCATGTACTTTATTTATTTAGAAGACAGAGCAACCTCTCATTCACTGGTTCATTTCCCAAATGACTATAATGGCCAGAGGTGGACCCTGCCAAAGCTTGGAACATAGAATTCAATCCAGGTCTCCCACGTGCGTGGCAGGAACCTAATTACTTCAACTGGCAGCTGCTGCCTCCAAGGATCTGCATTGGCAGGAATCTGGAGTCAGGTGCCTGACCTAGGAACGAGACCCAGGCACTCTGATAGGGATCGTGGGCATCTTTGCTGCTAGGCCAAATGCCCATTTCCCTCCCACAGACTTGGGGCTCTATCATATTGTAAATAAAGGACAGTGGTGAAGAATAACTCCCTTTTCGATTTGAAAATAATGTCATGTGTGTGTTTGTGTTTGCCTAGTAAATGCATAGAAAATATTGTAGAAATACATACCAAACACAGTGGCATTAGAGGAAGAAGAGGTAAACCAGAGGCTTTTTCTATTGATGATATATGTGTCTACATTGCTTTGATTTCCTGGCCTCAAGTTGAAGGGGAGCAAAAAAGAAATGGGAAAGCCAGGGCTGGGGTTGGGGGAGGCTGTTCTTATTTAACATTGTTTTTGTTATTTCATAAAAGTTCTATTTTCCTGGCTTCAGAAATATATTACAAGAAGATTGGAAGGTGTACATTTGAATGAGACCCTCTCACCTTTTCTCTTTTAATCAAAAAATGTTATAATATCCACAGATAACACTCTTATACACAGATTGAGTCAATAATATTGTACTTTGACTATAAAATGTTGCAACACAGATGTTGTTTTTCTTTTATTTCACTCTTATAAAAAAAAGCAATAACATGGCTTTTGTATTGCATCACTGCAAGAGTCAGTCTTAAGACCTGCCCAGATGTTATCCTATAATCCCCATCTCTTCCCTGACAATCTGTGAAGAGGAAGCTATAATTATTCCTGCTTTACAAATGCAGAAACTAAATTGTTCCCTGAAACTGGCTGGATGGGTTTTGATACCTCATACATTAGATGGAAGAAACTAAGAAAAATCAACAGGCAAGGGCTTATCTTCCTGAGAAATTGTCCTCTGAAATATAATCCTAGTTCTCATAGCTGATCTCTCTGAGGCGTCATATTATGTGACAATGCAGAATATTACCACGTTGTATAGTTTGAAATCTGGAGTAAGACTGATGAAATTAAAGGAAGACTAAGAAGCATTAGGACTGATGGATAAGAATGACGTGCTGTGTATTCTGTATTTGCTGCAGTGGAATTTTACCCACATGACAGCAGAACTTGTTTGAACCAGCTCTCCCAAATGTCCCCTAACACAGGACCAACGGGGAATGGCTGTGCTACCATAAGGGAAGTCTTACAGTCTGTAGCATAATACAGTGTCCATTAAAAGATCAGAAGTCAGATTTGTTTCCTAATCTTGTACCATTATTTATTTTTTTCACTGTTCTTTTTTTCTTTTAACATTCTTTGCTTTTAACATTATTTAACATTTCTTTTAACATTCTTAGTGTTGGTTGTTTTAACTAGGTAATAAATTATATGCAGGTACATAAATTGTTGTCTTTCTTAAAACTAATGGGCTGAAAATTTGCTTAGTGTTCATTGGCATGTAGCAATTTTCTATCCAGTAGTATGTGAGGCAGCAGGTCCTTAAAATAGAGGCATTCACTCAGGTGGCTGTTGGCCTTGTCTGCTGTGTGAGAGTAGAGATGAGTTGAGAGTAACTTAATTCTCTGAACAGCTGGATTACATGAAGGCTACAGAGGGACCTGGTGCCAATGGCAATGCTCTGCATCATCTCTCCATGCCCCCCCCCCCCCCCCCCCCCGCCGCTTGGCTTGTCCAATCTCAATTAGAGGCTTTGTTTTCAGTTTTTTATGAAATTACCCCATTCTCCTTCTTTTCTGTTCAGCATTGTTTCCTGCGTGCAAAGACAGACAAAGCTGTCCGTGATCAGACCCCTCCACTGACTTGGTGCATCAGTCTGTGCTGTCCAGTAGGTAGAGTGAAACCTAGATGGCCACTCTAACCCAATATTTGATTCTGGTAGTCATACTTTTATAAAAAGCATTATTACTTCCAGCACAAATTACTGCTTTTTTCTTCTGCAACATCTCCTAAAAATCTTTCAGAGGATGTTAATGACAGCTGCCTTCTGCTTCTTCTGCCTCTCGTCGGCTGTTGCTAGATGGAACTAGGTGAACAATCAATATGCTGGTTTTTCGAGAGAGCAGTTACTGACTTTGTGAGGGTAAAAAACCATGGAACACAAAGGCCTGTCTGAAAAACATCACTAAAACTATACAAGAATGAGCAACGTAACTTGCTGGTTATTCTAACATGGTTAACATGAGTAATAACCTCAAAAAATATCAGAGAAACAACAGTCTCACTTTAAAGAGCACCACATTGGGAAGAGACTCCAAAATCAAAGCCGTTCCATAACTTTGCTAGTAATGTATTACATATGGTTGGAAAAGTACCCTTGCCAACAAGCCCAGAGAAAATGCTCACTGAAAATTGATGGGTAGGAATAAATTAGTATAAGCCTAACATATTGACTTGTTAAAGCAAAATGAAGACAGCTGTAGGGTCTTTTCTTCCTTTCCATCATAGCAGTGTTAGCCCTAGGTAAGTTAGTGAGCCTTGGAGTAAAGCACAGAGTTCATCGCTATTTAATTTTCACCATTCATTGTTATTATTTCGTCAGGCCCTGTATTTGTCATTTTGTATTTTCAAAGCTAACATGCAGTCCAAAGAAATTATTTTGTGTTGCCTTTGTTTGCAGACTCTCCATACTAGAGTGCCAAGTACTATAGGAATAGCAGGTTACACACATCCATGTATGTATGCAACTGGAGTTTTGAGTCTCTGGTGGCATTTCTGTTTCATTGTAGTTTTGACTTTGAGAGCGTGGAGAGTACTGTGGAGAGTTCGGTGGACAAATCAAAGCCCTGGAGCAGGTCCATCGAGGACCTGCACAGAGGGAGCAACCTGCCATCGCCTGTGGGCAACAGCGTGTCCCGCTCTGGAAGGCATTCTGCACTCCGGTAAGTTCTTTGAACCAGAAGGCCACTTTGGCAGGATGCACTGGGACAGCAGGGTCCCCTGCTTCCTCTGGTGATGCGAAACAGGGTATCCATGTATCTTGCCACCCAGCACTCCATCTCCAGTGATTCCAAGTTGAAAGTATCTTGAGCAGCTCATGACCCTTTGGGCAGTACTTACAGCTTTCAACAGCTTGCTGGAAGACACCTTGTCTTAAGCACAGAAAGTGAGAACATTCTGGCAAGTGATTGAGTAGGACAATCTTGTAGGGAGAGATCTGTGAAAGCAGGCAGATGAGGATGTCGTGATACAAGCACTGTTTGCGGGGCAGAAGCAGCTCTTTGAGATCCAGGCATCTGAAGAGCCCCTTGAAGCACTCTGTAGCTTTCCTCCAGTGGCACTCAGGTGTGTGTTTGGGCCATGTGCTCTTGTCACAGGTGCAGAGTTGCTGGAGTGATCATTCTTATCAACAAGAGAACTTTCAGTAGTGCTCCTTTTCTTAGGGGTCCTTCACATCAACCTCCCATTTCCTCGTAGGCCTGCCTTCTGTAATCCTTCTTGGCTGAGACACCTCTGTGCTGTGGGAAGAGTCTGTAATCACCTGCCTATACCAGTCATGGTGTAATATTGCTGAGGTTGTTCATGCATTCACAGCTACAGTCATGTGTTCACTGGAAAACAGTTTTGAGTTTCTGATTTGCCAGGCACTGCACTGAGAGTTAATTGTATGTTTGTGGGTAAACCAGAACTCCTGTCTGTGAGGTAGAGCTATCTTCTGGAGCAGGGGCCAGGAACATCTGGCTCATGGGCTGTATAAGGCCCGTGAAATCATTGGCAACCACAATGGCACTTGAAATGCAATAAATCTATAGCAGGCTAATTTTTAATTTGATAGTTTTATATGGCCTGCAAGCGATGTTAGAAATATTTGAATGGGCCAGCACTGTGGCTCACTTGGCTAATCCTCCGGCTGCGGGGCCGGCACCCCGGGGTCTAGTCCCAGTTGCTCCTCTTCCAGTCCAGCTCTCTGCTGTGGCCCGGGAGGGCAGCGGAGGATGGCCCAAGTGCTTGGCCCCCTGCACCCACATGGGAGACCAGGAGGAAGTACCCAACTTCTGGCTTCGGATCGGCACAGTGCTGGCCGTAGCGGCTATTAAGGCAGTGAAGCAAGGAAGGAAGACCTTTCTCTCTCTCTCTCTGTCTCTCTCTCTCACTGTCTGTAACTGTCCAACTCTGCCTGGCAAAAAATTAAAAAAAAAAAAAAATCTGAATGGTCCTTCGTAGGAAAAAACTCCCCTTACCCTGATATAGAGCAAGTTCATAAATTTGTATGGCCTAGGAGTTCAATGTAAAATTTTATTAATAAGATAATTGTTTCCAAATCTTGCTATTCTTGTAGCTCAGAAAGCTTCTGCCATTCTAGACATGATCTGGCAAGGGGACACTATTTGTTTAAGTGTGACGGTCACCTAGCACCACCGTGGGTGCTAGGGTCATTGTACTAGAGTCTTCACATCAGATTGCGGTTGGTGATGTTGTTTCCAAACCTTGTGCATTTGGATGCCTTTTGCCTCAGGTTTTGATCATGGGAAGTTAACAAAAATTCTCCATAGCCAAGTTCACTTCTGCTGAAGGATTTAACATTTGAATATGACACCTCTAATAACCCATTCAGATTTTCCTTGGTTGGAAATTCCAGAAATGTGAATGGGTTAGAATGAATTGATTTAATAATAATAAGGAGCTTTGTTTCAGTTCCCCTTCTGGAATTTGCCACAGGCCAAGGACTATACCACCTGCTAGTCTGCATCAACTTCACATGTGGGCAAGGGGATGAATGGGCTGATTCGAAAGTTAAATAAAGAATGCCTGTAATTAATTCCTTTAATTCTGAAGAGTTCCTTGATCACCTTGGCCCTTGATTGGAAATTTTCACCACCAGCTTAAAATATGTTCAGAGAATTTAATTTATAAAGTATATTTTAATTTGGTGTCCCGTCATTCCTTAGTTAGAAGCTTTTATTAACCAGCTGGTACCTTAACAAAATTTCATTTTTCTCATTGATAATTGGTTATGTCTCCTGTTAAAAATGATTGAAGATTGTTCCTTGAGAGCACATTGCTTTCAGTAGAATGGAAGAATCAGGAAAACAGGGAAGCATACTAGGTCCAAGAAGGAATGTGAGGTACCGGACCGGAAGGTGAGGTACAGGGACATCAAAAGCCAGCTTGATCTGCCTCACAGCCGACTCAGAGGAGGTCCTGCCAGAATTCATTTTAAATAGAAAAGACAGACCAGTGTATGGAGAGGGCCAGGGTAGAAGTGCTATGCAGAGAAACATAGCGACCACAGGACGTGTCTGGGTGGCAGGTGTGCTCTGCAGCCACGAAACCAGCATCGCATTCTTCTGTTTCGTGTTGACTCGGTTTCAGGCTGAGGCATGAAACGTGAATTTCCTTGATGGCACGTCACGGTTTCTAGTAACTCAGAGTCAACATGGCAGTAACTTACATGCCGTTCACTGGCTTGAGACTCAGATTTGTGTGTTTTGAAAAAATGTGTGGTGGTGATTTTCCAGCTCTTGTGGCTCATGGATTTGTGCCTGGATTCCTATCCTGTATTTGGTCATTGGCTAGCATCTGTGACTTAACCAAAACAGCCGTCAAAAGTACAGGCATGGGGCTCATGCTGCTGTCATGTACCCAAAGATTATTTACTTTTTTTTTTTTTTTCCTTTTCTTTGTCCTTCACCTCTTTGTTTTTCTATTCCCCATGCAACTTTCACTTTTTGGCTTCCTGCTGTCCTTTTGCATTCTGCCATCGCGCTTCTGACCGTCTTCTTTGCCGTCTCCTCCTGTTGTGGTTCTTTCCGTCTCTTACACTGCCGCCAGACTCGTATATCTGCCCTGTGGGTTCAGCTCATAGCCACCAGAGCTGCTCCTCCCCCACTGCCTCTGGAACAGCTTCAGTTTGCACACTGGTGATGAGGCTTCCAACCGGAAAATCTCCTAAGTCATGGGTGAAAATGACACTCGAGAAAGCCCAGAGTGTGCAGTGGCAGTGCTACGACTGTTCTCCACGTTATAATAGGATAACTTCATGGCTTGGTACCAGCATGCTGCACTGGGATGAAGTCTACTGCCTTTCGGACTTTGGTATACTCTGTTACCATATTATGAGTCTTCATTTTCAGAATTGGAACCTCTCAGGCATATTACGTTTTTACTAACATTATGGTTTTTTAAAGAGGAAAAAGAATATTAGCTCTTGTCCTATGGAGATGATTTATTTTGGAAGCTTTGTTGACTTTGTGTCTTCTGTATGCAAATGCAGACTTTAATTCCCTCTTCCCAATCGCCAGACAATAACAGAGATAGAGTAATCTTATCCAGTAACACTTGACAAAAAGGATTAAACTGGAAAGAAGAAATTTCAAACACTTTACATAGGGGGCTTGACTACATAGGAAAACTATGCTATTCTAAAATACAAGGCTTTTGGATACAATTCTAATGTTGACAACATACTCTTCTTTTAGGACTATATTTTAATGATGTAAAATCGATTATTAACTTTCATAACATCATGCATGCCTTGAGTTGTATCAGTGATTGAACTTTATATTAAGCATACATTTGTCAGATTGGCCAGATGGAAACATGTTGATATTGATGCAGTAGAAATCTGGTTTTGTACCATCTGTAATGCCTTCAATCAAGATATGTTTTTGTCAGCGTGGCTGCAGGTCTGTCTAAATTAGGTGATGTACTTTAGACACATGTGCCTGTAGGTCTATGATGACAAAGGCTGCATGATTTCAGATACAAGAGAAACAACTTTTACTTTAAGGGAAGACAAGGTCAGTGCCATCACACTTAAATTAAGAAATGGCAAATACAGCAAGTTAAGGCCTCATGTTTTTATTTTTTTATTTCTACTTTTTAAATTTATTTGAGAGGTAGAGTTATAGACAGTGAGAGGGAGAGACAGAGAGGTCTTCCTTCCGTTGGTTCACTCCCCAGATGGCCACAACGGCTGGAGCTGCACCAATCTGAAGCCAGGAGCCAGGTGCTTCTTCCAGGTCTCTCATGCGGGTGCAGATGCCCAAGGACTTGGGCCATCTTCTACTTCTTTCCCAGGCCACAGCAGAGAGCTGGATTGGAAGAGGAGCAGCCGGGACTAGAACCGGCGCCCATATGGGATGCCTACTGCGCCACGGCGTTGGCCTTGGTCCCAGGTTTTTAAAGAAGGGGCAGAGTACTAACTTAGGGCCTTTCAGAGGGGACTTTGGCTGCCAACAAGAGTTGATCCTCAACACTAGCCATCAGGGAAATGCAAATCAAAACCACAATGAGGTTTTACCTCACCCCGGTTGGAATGGCTCACATTCAGAAATCTACCAACAATAGATGCTGGAGAGGATGTGGGGAAAAAGGGACACTAACCCACTGTTGGTGGGAATGCAAACTGGTAAAGCCACTATGGAAGTCAGTTTGGAGATTTCTCAGAAACCTGAATATGACCCTACCATATAACCCAGCCATCCCAAATTAATTTCCTTTTATCCAAAGGAAATTAAATTGGCAAATAAAAGAGCTGTCTGCAACTCAGTGTTTATTGCAGCTCAATTCACAATAGCTAAGACGTGGAATCAACCTAAATGCCCACCAACAGAAGACTGGATAAAGAAATTATGGGATATATACTCTATAGAATATTATACAGCAGTAAAAAAAATGAAATCTGGTCATTTGCCACAAAATGGAGGAATCTGGAAAACATCATGCTGAGTAAAATACGCCAGTCCCAAAGGGACAAATATATGTTCTCCCTGATCTGTGACAGCTAACTGAGCACCAAAAAAGAAACCTGTTGAAGTGAAATGGACACTATGAGAAACAGTGATTTGATCAGCCCTTGTCCTGACTGTCAAGGAACAGCTTACTATTTTATTCCTTTTAGTATTTTTTTGTTCTACTTAATACCATTGGTTGAACTCTGTGATTAACACACAATTATTCTTAGGTGTTTAAATTTTAACTGAAAAGTGATCCCTGTTAAATATAAGAGTGGGAATAAGAGAGGGAGGAGATGTACAGTTCGGCACATGCTCACTTGGACTTACTCCTAATGGTAGAGCTAGAAACATGCCAGGGGATTCCAATTCAATCCCATCAAGTTGGCATGTACTAATGCCATCTTACTTGTTAAAGTGATCAGTTTAAGTTCATAATTGACCAAAAAGATAGGATTAAGTATCAAAGGGATTACATAAATAAGACCAGTGTCTGCAAATAATAATTGATAGAATTAAAAAGGAGAGAACGATCCAACATGAGAAGCAGGATATACAGCAGACTCATAGAATGGCAAATGCCCTAAATAGCACTCTGGCCTCAGAATCAGCCTTTAAGGCATTCACATCTGGCTAAAAAGCCCATGAGAGTTTCTCAGGCATGGAAAGCCAAGACACTGTGGCAAAAACAAAACAACAACAACAACAACAACAACAAAAAACAAACAAAAGCCTAAATGAAAGATCTCTGTGAGTAAGAACCCAATGGAAAGAACAGGCCATCAAAGAAGGCAGTACCTTTCTATGAAGGGAGAGAAGAGAACTTCCACTTTGACTATGGCCTTGTCTAAATAAGATCAGAATTGGTAAACTCAAGAGGCCTCCATAGCCTTGGCAGCTCATGACAAGAGCCTTGGGTGATTACTGACATCATAAACAAGAGTGTCAGTTGTTAAATCAACAATGGGAGTCACTGTGTACCGGCTCTCCATGTAGGACCTCTGCCCTTAATGTGTTGTACTATGCAAATTAACGGTAAAACTACTACCCAAGCAGTAGTGTATACTTTGTGTGTCTTTGTGGGTGCAGTCTGTTGAAATCTTTACTTAGTATATACTAAGTTGATCTTCTGTATATAAAGATAATTGAAAATGAATCATGATGAAGAATGGGATGGGAGAGGGAGTGGGAGATGGGATGACTGCGGGTGGGAGGGAGGTTATGGAGGGAAAAGCCACTGTAATTCAAAAGTTGCACTTTCGAAATCTATATTTATTAAATAAAAGTTTAAAAAAAAAGGAGTTGATCCTTAAGTTGAAGAAAGGTTGCTCCAGGTGGAGGTGAGTGGAAAGGCTGTGAGATGAATGAAACTTTTTACCAAAGATCAGGCATGTCCAGGGAAGAGGGGAAAGTGTGTCCTTCCAGGGACAGAGTGTGTGTGATGTGATGGAAGTGAGGGCTGCACCTTGGAGAGAGTGGGTCAGAGGTGTCTGAAGCTGAAAAAGTCTGAGTGGTCATAAGTCCGGCCCTTCTCATTGGTGTGAGGAATGTCCATGTTGCTTTTAATATATTAATATAAGTAATATTATTTTACATCTAATTGTTTATATTAAGATGTATTTGGAAGTCAAGGTTAGAGAGAGAGAGACTCCATTGGCTGGCTCACTCCCCAGGTGGCCACAGTACCTGGGCCTGGGCAGGCCGAAGGCAGGAGCCACGAGTGTCATCTGGGTCTCATACATGGGTATCAGGGTACCAAGGACTTGGGCCATGTTCTGCTGCTTTCCCAGGCACATCAGCAGGGAGCTGGATTGAAAGTGGAGCAGCTAGGACTTGAACTGGCACCATATGGGATGCCAGCATTACAGATGGTGGCTTAACCCATTGTGCCACAGTGCCTGCTCCCATATTAATTACTGTTAATAACACTTTTTAAGATTTGCTTATTTTCATTGATTGGATGGACAGAGAACAAGAGACAAAGATCTTCCATCTCTTGGCCCACTCCCCAGATGTCTGTAACCTCTGGGTCTGAGAATTGGGAACTCAATCCAGGTATCCCACATGGGTAGCAAAAACCCAGGTATTTGAGCCATGACCTGCTCCCTCCCAGGATGCACATTAGCAAGAAGCTGGAATCCAGAGCAAAGCTAGGACTCAGGCCCAGGCACTCATATGGAATGTTAGCATCCCAGGTGACATCTCCACTGCTGCAGCAATGCCCACCTTCTTCTTTCTTTCCGGACTCCCCTAGAATAAGCACTTTACTGTTTTTGCTAAGGCTATTATTTTCATGGAAAATGCATGTGTGCATAGTCATCATGTGACTCTTTGCCATCTGTATGTGTAGCGAATTTACGTGAAGAGATGAAGAGTTTAGATCCTTGTTGCGGCCGGCGCTGTGGCTCACTAGGCTAATCCTCCGCCTTGCGGCGCCGGCACACCGGGTTCTAGTCCCAGTCGGGGCGCTGGATTCTGTCCCGGTTGCTCCTCTTCCAGGCCAGCTCTCTGCTGTGGCCAGGGAGTGCAGTGGAGGATGGCCCAAGTGCTTGGGCCCTGCACCCCATGGGAGACCAGGAGAAGTACCTGGCTCCTGCCATCGGATCAGCGCGGTGCGCTGGCCGCAGTGCGCCAGCCGCGGCGGCCATTGGAGGGTGAACCAACGGCAAAGGAAGACCTTTCTCTCTGTCTCTCTCTCACTGTCCACTCTGACTGTCAAAAAATATATATATATATAAATACAGATCCTTGTTGATACATTTTAGTACAGGAATCTATTCCTGGTGCTGTTTTGCATAGGAGTCACCAAAAAAAAAAAAAGTGTATGTATGTGTTCACTTAGAAAAACAAAGTAGCAGAAAGAGCGGGCAAGAGATCATCCACCTGCTGGTTCACTCTCGAGTTGGGAATCTGGAACTCCATCCTGGCCTCCCACATGGGTGGTGGGCCCAAAGCACTTAAGCCATCTTCTGCTGCCTTCCAGTGCATTAGCAGGGGGCTGGTTCAGAGCGGGGCAGCCAGGATTGAACCAGCACTCCCATGTGAGATGCAAGCATGGCAAGTGGAAGCTTAATCCACTGCACCGCAATGCTAGCCCCATAGGAGCAATTTTAAAAAGCATTTCTAAATGACACAAAGACACAGAGAGCATTGATGTAATTTTGTTGGGGAGGGAAACTTTCATTGAAGGTCCATTGTGGGCCAGTTTCTGTGCTAAGAGCCATTTGGGGCCGGCAACGCGGCTCACTAGGCTAATCCTCCACCTGCGGCGCCAGCACCCCGGGTTCTAGTCCCAGTTGGGACACTGGTCCTGTCCCAGTTGCTCCTCTTCCAGTCCAGCTCTCTGCTGTGGCCTGGGAAGGCAGTGGAGGATGGCCCAAGTCTTGGGCCCTGCACCCACATGTGAGACCAGGGGAAGCACCTGGCTCCTGGCTTCGGATTGGCGCAGTGCTTGCCGTAGCGGCCATTTGTGGGGGTGAACCAATGGAAGGAAGACCTTTCTTTCTCTCTCTCTCTTTCACTAACTTTGCCTGTCAAAAAAAAAAAAAAAAATAGCCATTTGGGATTTCCTTCTCACAGTGCTTCTGTGAGGTAGCTGCTGTCATTACCCTGGGAGGACACTGGGTCCTGTTACCAAAGAGGAGGTGAAAGAGGCAGGATCTGAACACAGGTGGCCTGAGTCCTGCAGGTCCACTTGTCATTATAGGGGTTGTCTCCTGCCTAGAGGTAGGACTTTTGTCCCCAAGCCACAGTAGGGGCTTTGGCTGATCCTTCACAGGAGATGGTCACACAGGTTCCAAATGAGCTAGTGCAGACCCCGGTCAGTATCCTGGAATGTGTCACCAATTTTAGAGATGTGCGAAACTGTTTGCTGAATAAGTGACAAGAAGGGGATAAAAAGCTGTGTATTTTTGATTTTAGTGTTACCTACTTGCACACGGGAAGACATTGAAAGGAATGTTTAGCAATGAAAATTCTGGTTGTGTTTTAAAAGATTGTTAGCTAGTTGAAAGAGCTAGAGAGAGAGGAAGAGAGATAGGTATCTATCATCTGATGGTTCACTCTCCAAGTGGCCGCAGCAGCTAGGAGCCAGGATCTCCATCCTGGTCTCCTACATGGGGGCAGGGGCTCAAATACTTGGGCCATCTTCCACTGCCTTCCTAAGCACATTAGCTGGAAGTTGGATTAGGAAGTGCAGCAGCCAGGACTAGAACCTACAGTATAATATGGGATGCTAGCATCACAAAACAGTAGCTTAACTCACTGTGCCACAACACTGGTCCCCGTAGTGACTATTTTTGCAGAAGTAGATTATGGGTACACTTTCGAAATTGTTTTTATCCTATTACTGATATAAAATCTTTGCAATAGGTGCCAGTGACTAGAGTAGCAAGGGCTACATTAGAAAGAGCTTTCGGTTGGCTTTTCTCGACAGTGGAATGGGAAATGACCTGTGGCAATCCAGCTTTTCATGGGCTGCTGACTGCATTAGATGTCGGTTGGAGGAAGGGGGGTTGCTGAGGTGGCTAATGCTGGAATCTCAGCATGTGTCACTGATAGCTACTATGCAGAGCAAAGGCCAACGAGGAGAAGATTCAAAAATTGACTTGGTGGTCAAATAAAGGAAAGAGAAGCATGTATGATTGATTAGAAGGGAAACAGACCTATGAGGGGAGATGGAAAAGTCAGAACCCGGTGGGAACCTCAAGGTCACATAGTCCAGCCCTCTTTTGTTAATGAGACACTCTACGCCTTGATCTCCAGAATGCCACCTGGTTCCTGCAGCTCCTTCTCCACTTTGGGGGCTGATGGCTTCAGTGGCTTGTTGACTATTGCAGTTAATGCTTGTGTTCACTGCAGTATTTTCCCAACTTTGTAACAGTCATCCTATTTAAGGATATAGGACTCTATTCCATTTTGCTTATAAACCAAGTGTTATTTTAGAAGGATAAAGCTCTTTCAAACTGTTTCATTTCAATAAGTAGCATTTCACTATTAGTTCTCCTTGTCAGGGGGAGACGTTACCCAAACTCTTTTCTTTAGCAGTTACAAATGTCACATACAAAAGGTGTTGGGATTCCATAGTTAGAAATTCAAGGCTGAAATTTTTTTTAACTTTTATTTAATGAATATAAATTTCCAAAGTACAGCTTATGGATTACAGTGGCTTTTTCCTCCCCATAACTTCCTCCCACCCGCAACCCTCCCTTCTCCCACTCCCTATCCCCTTCCATTCACATCAGGATTCATTTTCAATTATCTTTATATACAGAAGATCAATTTAGCATATATTAAGTAAAGCTTTCAACAGTTTGCACCCACACAGAAACACAAAGTGAACAATACTGTTTGAGTACTAGTGATAGCATTAAATCACAATGTACAGCACATTTAGGACAGATATCGTACATGAGGAGTAAGTGCACAGTGACTCCTGTTGTTGACTTAACAAATTGACACTCTTGTTTATGGTGTCAGTAATCACCCGAGGCTCTTGTCATGAGTTGCCAAGGCTGTGGAAGCCTTTTGAGTTCGCTGACTCTGATCATATTTAGACAAGGTCATAGTCAAAGGGGAAGTTCTCTCCTCCCTTCAGAGAAAGGTACCTCCTTCTTTGATGACCTGTTCTTTCCACTAGGATCTCACTTGCGGAGATCTTTCACTTAGGTGTTTTGGTTTGTTTTGTTTTTGTTTTTGTTTTTTGCCAGAGTGTCTTGGCTTTCCATGCCTGAAATACTCTCATGGGCTTTTCAAGGCTGAAATTTTTATTTGGGTTCACAAGAAGAAGGTTGAACTTGGTTTTGTTCTTTGTTTCAGCTTATGTGTATTAGGAGTGTAGTTTCTGACAAGATCCTGGTCTCCTGTTTTCTTCCTTCTCCTTCCCCTCATTTATACAACTCAACTGTGATTTTATCGCTTTCATCATTAAGAGTTGTTGTGACTGCATTTCATTCTGCACGTGTTCCTTTTACTTGCTTCATTTCTTCTAAATTTTCCCTCTGGAAGTGTACTGAAGAATTTGACCCACTGTTAGCACAGAACCTGATTTTTCAAATGGGAAAAAGCTATAAAGATGAAAAAAAATTTTAAATGGTATTGCCAAAGCTTAACTTCCCTCTGCTCACCCCATGATATGGCAAATGCTGATTAGAATTTTCATTAACACCTAATTTAGAAGGAGAGAAGACATTGTTAAGGGAGTAGAAGAAAAAGGAATGGTTAATGAGACAGTCATTGTGTAAAACACACACGTTATTTCTGAGGAAGAAGAGATGTTTGAGACACTCCTTAACCTGGTAGAAAGTTGATCTGAAGATTTGAAATTGCAGAAAATGTAACAACCTTCTGTAAAATAGACTTTCTAAATTTGGCAGATTTTCCATAAATAATCTGTAGCTATAAATTTTTGGATTTTTTTTATCACATTCGCAATCAGAAATAACTGGGGATGGGTTTGGTTGTCACATATCAGTTTTGTAGTTCTTTTTTTTTTTGCTTATTGAAAGTTATTAAAAGGGAAAAATACACTTTGATAAAAATGTACTTGGGTTAAGAATTTATAATCAAACTTTACAGTTTGGAATTTTTTATAATGGCTCTACCAGTGAAAATGGTGACAACCTTTAGTGATAGCTTGTGTACACACCATCCTAGCAGTTTGTCAAGTAATTCCTGCTAGAGAAAGATTGACTTCACTTGTTCCATCTTTTTTTTTTTTTTAAAGATTTATTTTATTTATTTGAAAGTCAGAGTTACAGAGAGAGAGAGAGGAGAGGCAGAGAGAGAGAGGCCCTCCATCCGCTGGTTCACTCCCCATTTGGCTGCAATGGCTGGAGCTGCACCAATCTGAAGCCAGGAGCCAGGAGCTTCCTCTGGGTCTCTCACATGGGTGCAGTGGCCCAAGGACTTGGGCCATCCTCTACTACTTTCCCAGGCCATAGCAGAGAGCTGGATCGGAAGAGGAGCAGCCGGGACTAGAACTGGTGCCCATATGGGAAGCTAGCGCTTCAGGCCAGGGCGTTAACCCACTGCACCACAGCGCTGGCCCCAACTTGTTCCATCTCTTTATTGGATTATTTCTTGAAGGATCAACTAACTAACTGAGAGAGACAATGTGGAATGGGAAAACAAGACACCTTGCCATTGTGTTATGGATTCTGATTGAGGAGAAAATAGGTTCTAGAACTTGCATCATATGTTGTGAGATTAAATTAAGAGTTTTTCGTTGACACGATTGTGAATATTCAGTAAAGAGGTAAGACACTGAAGGTGACTCAGCAAATTTTTACAGCCATGGTCTACAGTCCGTTCATAGCTAAGATTTCTTGTGTACTTAATTTGTGAATGGTACCTTGCCATGTGTTGAAGATACAGAAAGATGTATTAAATAGTTGTGTATGATTCATGGCTGTTAAGGTACTTTTACCATTTATTATATCTTCATGATATCTTTGGGAGAAATTCAAATATTTTTAACCCATTTTACAGATGAGGAAGTTATACTGTAGGTAGTAAGTGGCACAGCTAGGATTTATTATCAAAGTCTTCTAACTTCTTTCTGCTATGTTGCAGTGTTTATCTACAATTTGAGAAAACATGTCTGTTAAATGTCAAGTGATTCAATCCAAAACTAATGATAGAGAAATCCAGTGGCTGGATTGAACAGACCCTAGAGTGAATTCATGAGACGTGGTTTGGGTAGGAAATAACAGTGAATGAAACGTGGAGGAGTGGCTTGCAGGTAGGGGCATGGTGTGAGCACTGGTTAGGTGGTGAGACCTCATGGTTCCCTTAAGGAAATGATGAGCGGAGTCTGAATGGAAGTGGTTTAGAGCCAGTTTATGTAATGTTTTTGAGGTCCAGGCTGTGGAACTGTCACTGTAGTTCATTACCAATGCTGTACTGAAGGTTTATGGAAAGAGGGGTTAATTTGGGATTAGCATGGAATAATTTTATTTATAGGTTGCAGTAGTGAGATGGATTTCATGGATACTTTTTGTCTAGAATATATCCTGATAAATTAACCACTCAATAGCAAATGATTCTGACAAAGTGAATATGATAAAAAAAATAATAAAATTAAGACTAACAGTAGTTTTTCATTCATATGATGAGTCAGCACCCTTCACTTAGTCCGTTTGGACAGTGTGTACTGAGGCCTTTTGACCACAGGCTGTGTTCTAGCTGCAGTCTGGTCTTCTAATGGGAAATAGAGACAAACAGAACATTTCGTATAGGATTTAATAAAAATTCATTTGGAATTTTGTCTCCTCTCCCTCCTTCTCCCCTCTCCTTTTCAGTTATAACAATCTGGACTCCACTGTTTCAGTCCTGTTTGTTTTGGCTATAGAGACAGTCAGAAAGGTGCTTGGCTCTTTTTTTTTTTCTTTTAGCAACATTTATTTTATGAGTTTAATTGATAGAAAAAAATATGTCCAAGTGATGTCATGTCTGAAGGGTAAGAGAGAGGAAATCTAAAACCTCAAGTCTTGGTTGAAGTTCTATGAGCCCAGACTTTGGACTCATAAAAGACTAATACAATTATGCCAAATTATGTGACATACTGAGTTAGTGGTGGGTTTCAGTTTGGGTTGAACCATTACATCAGCTTCTAAGGGGGAGTTCTAATTCCTATTCTTTATTTACAGGTAGTTTGACATTTGAATAGTTTGATAGGCTCGCTAAAAATACTTTTTTGTAAGAGAAAAGTGTACGTTTTCTTGTTCTAGTTGCTGTTTAACACCTAGACATGTTGAATCTCCTCCCGTGGAAGCTCCATAGGAAGATCATGATAGACCCTTTTGCCAGTCTCTGGGAAATCTTGATTAATTTAGTTGTTCAAGGGGTTCTGCAGTCATGAGCAGTCTGTGGCTAACAGAAACTTGGGGAGAAAAGGGAAGCATTTAAATGTCTGAAAATACGTATATGTGTTGAGAAAACAGATGGGCAATCACTCATTTCAAGGCATCACTGGACTTCAGTTTTGATGTTCATTAAGTTCTTGGGAATTCACAGGTTTAGATCTGCAGGTAAATCCAGTGTTGGAGCTTTTGCCCAGGAGCAGAGATCTTCCAGAATGGTCATGAACTCTCCACTTTTCACTGCTTGTGTTTATGACTTTTTTGGTTTTAGTTTACTGCTTTGTATTCCTAAACATTAGAGACTAGCTCAAAATTATTGTAGCTTCCTGTTTGGATTGCCTTGTGATGGGCAGTGCTTTAAGGCCAGCAAAAATTACTCTAACCAGAACTCTGAAGAAGATTTTATATATATATGTATATATAATATATATAAAAATAATATATAATATGTATAATATATTAATATATAATATATTAACATTAACATAATAAATATATAACATATATTTTATATATATATACATGTATATATATAAAAAATTAAGGCTGTGAACACTTAACCTAGCAAGAGAAGTTTCTTAGTTTCTAATCTGTAGTTAAGCAAATGCAAGAGATTGACTTTTCTGGATTTTCTTTGCTGACCTTACCTTTTGCATTCTTGAGTCAAAAAAATTGAGGTTTTGATTGCCTGGTTGGAGCTCACTAGTCAATCATTCTGAAGGTCTTTCTGAATATAAACACTTTTCACCGTGGCACCTGCCACAGCTTCTGCATAGGTGTCGGTACTCAATATGTGCTACAAGGCAGACTCATGGCCAAGCATGAAGTAGGTGGCTCAGGTAGCAGTTGTCATCGTAATCCTAAACAGTAACTCCTCTATATTGGCTTCTTTAAGGATTTTTTTTATAGTTTTTTATGCCTACCACTCATACTACCATCTACTTATAACTTTATTATTATTATTTCCTGTATATATAACCATTGGTATGTGCCTAAAACTAACATAAATGTGCAAAGAATTAGATTTTAATCTTACATCAATTTTGTATCTTTTTATAATCACAGAATGTTATGTATTCTTATTACTCACTATTCCAACACAGGATCTCATATTAGAATACTAGGAAATATTGAGAATTTTAGTTCAGAGCTTGGGAAAATAGCAGACAGCTCTTGAGGTTGATACTAGAAAAGGCCCTGAGACATTTGGTGATGTCAGTTTTCCTACTAAAAACCACTCCAACAATCCTTACAAATTGCAGGAGCTCCAAAAATTCAACCCAGGGCTGTTTGCTGCCTATTGGAATCCCATCTTATGTGTTCAGGCATGGAGAGACACACAGCTCTGCTTGCCAGCCTGCGAGGAACAAGGTGCGCAGGGTGGCAGGAAATAATTAGTCCCAGCGGGCCAGAGGTTGAGTCGCAGTTCCCAACCACCTGCCCCATATATCTCATTTTCGGTTTTCCCTTTGGGATCTGAGGGAGTTCTCTCTAATCTTCCTATCTCAGGGAACCTGCCTCAAGTCACCAGGGACGTAACTGTCCCAGGACCTCCTAGACCTGTTTCCATCGACTTGAAAGAACTGATATACTTCAGCCCAACAGGCTGGGCAGGAAGTGATCTCTCAGAGACAGGGAATGCCAGTGATCATGGCTGAGTGAGGACATCGGAAAATGCTCTCATCCAGAAACATGATCAGAAAACTGGCAAAAACAGCTAGGGTAAACTTTCTCAGGACTCTGGAAATGAAAGTCCTAGAGCGATCTGGGGAGCATCTGCTCCAGAAAGATGATGGAGTCTCAGAACAGCAAGCTTCGTGGCATTTTGACTTACTCAGTTCCCAGCCTTCCCTTTCCAGTTCCGCAGTGACCTTGAAAAGCAGAAGCTGCACAAGGGCACCCTGGCAGCCCCTGGAGGGAGCAGATTGTTGTCTGAGCAAACTTCCGAGCCCCACGGATTAAACTATGAGTTGAGATTCGAGAACTAACGGGGAAGAGAAAGAGGACCCAGGAGAGTGCATTGTCACAGAGGCCGATTTCACAAAGCTCAGTGAAGGAAGCCTGCACCATAGCTGTTGACAGAGTGTGGCTCACACTACATGGGACAGGACTAAGTGAAGCTCATTTGCCTCAGTTAGCCCTGAGAGAAACTGATGCTGACGCTTCTTGCTGGCGCTTCTAAAACATTCCGTGAATTGGAGAGACAGTCTCCAATTTGGCTCTGCTCAGAAAGTCTGTTTTATAATAAGTTTCAGGAAGAAAGCATTGCAGTAATCAGTTTCACTTTATGTAATTCTGTAAGAGAACACGTGCCAAGAGTATTGGTTTACCACAGAGGCACCCATACCTCCTGCTGAGTCACCATCCTAATCCTTGTAAAGCTCAGGTCTTTGTGAAGAGTTTATTTAAGTAGTCAAGCTAGGATGGTCAGTGCTTGTGAAAGGAAAAGGGAGTGTAGTCTAAAGGGCCATAACAGACCTGGATGCAGGCTGCCTTATTTACCATTTCAAAAGTCGTGGGGCCTGTGCTGTGGCATAGTAGGTTGATCCTCCACCTGTGGTGCCAGCAGCCCACGTGGACTTAGGTTCTAGTCCCAGCTGCTCCTCTTCCAATCTGTATCCCTGCTATAGTCTGGGAAAGCAGTAGAAGATGGCCCAAGAACTTGGGCCCCTGCACTCACGTGGGAGACCCAGAAGAAGTCCTTGGTTCCTGGTTGCGGATAGGTGCAGTTCTGGCTGTTGCAGCCATTTGGGGAGTGAACCAGTGAATGGAAGATCTTCCTTTCTGTCTCTCCCTCTCACTGTCTCTAAGTCTATCTCTGAAATAAAATCTTAAAAAAAAAAAAAAAAGTTGTGCACACTGTTGAATCATGTACTTGTGTTAACATGATCAGGCAACAGCACCTTGTTACAACTACTATGGAACCTTAGAACTACTACTACTGGGCTGTTTGAATTTGTAAGTGGTGACAGAGTGTTGCGTGACAGTCTGACCCTCAATGAACCTGCGTAACTCCTAATGCTTGGTGTGGTTATGTGGCTCTCATCAGTCTCCCTCGTCCATCAGCTGTGGAAGCTGTTTTTCACAGTCAGCCCTCAAGAGCAGAAGCAGTGGCTTTCATTTTCCCTTAGTGTTTAACAGAATTCAGCATACACAGTAGGTGCTTACTAAGATGAACTTTGGGGGCTTAACCAAGATTCGCTTTGATTTCCTGTAGCTGATGGAGAGCACCAGGTGCCATCTCCTATAGGTTGCCCACTTTGTCTAGGTGTCCCTGTGTGGTAGAATGACCAGTGAATAGTTATACTAATTGATGGCATTTTAGGGTCAACTTGGGGGATCTACTAAAAACATCTTCACAGAAAAGTGGTTATGAGATAATATCAATATCATATATTGGACTTGAATTTAAAACCTGCCCTCCCTCACAAAAGTGATTTACTCAGTTGGTAATTAAAGCAAATATACCAAATATCTAATTACAAAGGTTGTCAAATTCAGTAAAATGTACAGGCTGGAGAATGGCTTAATGTCCATGCTAACCCTACAGTACAGTCCCGAAAATCTAGCCGTGTAGATTTAAGGTGATCCTAAATTGAGTCCTGAGTCGTGACATTGAGTCATAATGTTGGTCAGGATATATTTGTTTAATGGGAGGAAATCCTTTCAGAATGAGAATAGAATAAAATTCCTTGTTGTGTCACAAAGCATCCTTGTTTTCCTGACAGGTGATGTATAGGATAAGAATTTGAAACCAAACTTAGCCTGCCAAGTGGACCAGTCCTGTGTTCTGCAGCTCCTGCTTGGATACTGCTCTAGTTGACAATCTAAGCCTCAATCCTGCAGAGTGAATTTATTATTGAGGGTTGGAAATAACACTTGTACAGGACTGAAGTAGAAAGTGTTGTCAGAGTAACAGAACACAAACATTTGTGGATGGACTAGCCGGCATAGAAGGCTGTGGACAGTACATTTTTCTTGTGATAATCCAATACATTGGCCTTGAGCAGGTTCAGAAGCAATGGATAGAATGTGACTGCCCTGAATCCTAGTGAGGAGACAGGGACTGTTCTTGTCTCATGTTGCTGCTTGCTTATTACTTGGACTTGCAGTTTTTACCTGTATCAAGAGAGAATTGGAGGGCTGGCACAGTAGGTTAAACCTCCACCTGTGTGCTGGGCCGGCACCGTGGCTCACTAGGCTAATCCTCCGCCTTGCGGCGCCGGCACACCGGGTTCTAGTCCCGGTCGGGGTGCCGGATTCTGTCCCGGTTGCCCCTCTTCCAAGCCAGCTCTCTGCTGCTCTGCTGTGGCCAGGGAGTGCCCAAGTCCTTGGGCCCTGCACTCCATGGGAGACCAGAATAAGTACCTGGCTCCTGCCATCGGATCAGCGCGGTGCACCGGCCGTGGCGGCCATTGGAGGGTGAACCAACGGCAAAGGAAGACCTTTCTCTCTGTCTCCCTCTGTCTCCCTCTCTCACTGTCCACTCTGCCTGTAAAAAAAAAAAAAAAAAAAAAAAAAAAAAAAACAACAAAAAAAACACAAAACCTCCATCTGTGGTGCCGGCATCCCATGTGGGCACCAGTTCTGGTCCCAGCCCTTCCTCTTCCAATCCAGCTCTCTGCTATGGCCTGGGAAAGCAGAAGAAGATGGCCCAAATACTTGGGCCCCTGCACCCACGTGGGAGACTGGGAAGAGGCACCTGGCTCCTGGCTTCGGATCAGCCCAGCTCTGTCCGTTGTGGCCATTTGGGGGGTGAACCAATGGAAGGAAGACCTTTCTCTCTTTCTCTCTGCCTCTTCCTCTCACTGTCTGTAATTCTACCTCTCAAATAAATAAAACCTTAAAAAAAGAATTGGAGTAGATGCTAGATCTTCTTTAGCCATCAGCACTATGGTTTTTATTTTGTTGTTACTGTTTGTGATAGTGGGATTTCTGTGGTAATGCTGTGATTTTAAATATTGTCTTTTATTCCTACTCTTTTTTTGTTTTGTTTTTTTAAATATTATTTGTTTGAAAGGCAGAGTTACAGAGAGGCAGAGGCAGAGAGGGAGAGAAGTCTTCCATCAGCTGGGCCGATCCAGAGCCAGGAGCCAGAGGCTTCTTCCCGGTCCCCCACGTGGGTACAGAGGGTCGAAGGATCTGTATCATCATCCACTGCTTTCCCAGGCACATCACCAGGGAGTTGGATCAGAAGTGGAGCAGCAGGGGCTGGTGCTGTGCTGCAGCGGGTTAAAGCCCTGGCCTGAGGTGCCGGCATCCCATATGGGTTCTAGTCCTGGCTGCTCCTCTTCCCATCCAGCTCTCTGCTATAGCCTGGGATGGCAGTAGAAGATGGCCTAAGTTCTTGGGCCCCTGCACCCACGTGGGAGACCTGGAAGAAGCTCTGTCTCTACCTCTCTCTGTAACTCTGACTTTCAAATAAATAAAATAAATCTTAAAAAAAAAAAAAAAGAAACAAAAGAAGTGGAGCAGCAGGGACTTGAAGCAGAGCCCACATGGGATGCCAGCACTGCAGGCAGTGATTTTACCCACTATGCCACAGTGCCAGCCCCTTCTATTTATACAAGCCAAAAATATGGAGAAAGTAACTTTTCTTTAAAAAAATTTATTTATTTATTTGAAAGACAGAGTCACAGAGAGAGGTAGAGACAGAGAGGTCTTCCATCTGCTGGTTCACCCCCCAGATGGCCGCAATGGCCAGAGCTGCACCGATCTGAAGCCAGAAAGTAACTTTTAAGACAAATACCAAACATTTTAAGATATATGTCTCTTTTGTTTGTAAACATAGATAACATTAATAGAATGCTCATTTTTTGACATCTCATATTTTCTAAACTCCAATAGTAATAAATATGTGCGTGATATGCCATATTAAATGTATTTTAAATGCTGACCCAGAATAAATATATTTGATATTAAGTACAAATATAAACATTTTAAATTTGGTAAATAGAATATTATTCTAATTAATTTTTATTGTTTAACATTTAATTATTTGAAAGGCAGAGTTGCAAAGAGAAATGCAGACAGACAAACACACACAGATAGATTTTCCATCCATCAGTTCGCTCCCCAAATGGCCACAACGGCCAGGGCTGGCCCAGGCTGAAGCCAGGAACTTCATCTCATTCTCCCATTTTGGTGCATCGGCCCAGGTACTTGGACCTTCTTCTGCTGCTTTCCCAGACACGTTAGCAGAAAGCTGGATCGAAAGTGGAGTAGGCCGGCGCCGCGGCTCCCTAGGCTAATCCTCCACCTAGCAGCGCCAGCACACAGGGTTCTAGTCCCGGTCAGGGCGCCGGATTCTGTCCCGGTTGCCCTTCTTCCAGGCCAGCTCTCTGCTGTGGCCAGGGAGTGCAGAGGAGGATGGCCCAAGTGCTTGGGCACTGCACTCCACGGGAGACCAGGAGAAGCACCTGGCTCCTGCCATCGGCAGCTAGCCGTGGCGGCCATTGGAGGGTGAACCAACGGCAAAAGGAAGACCTTTCTCTCTCTCTCTCACTGTCCACTCTGCCTGTCAAAAAAAAAAAAAAAAAAAAAAAAGTGGAGTAGTCAGGACTCAAAACAGGCCCCCGTATGGATTGCTATTGTCGCAGGCTGCAGCTTAACCTTCTCTGCCACAACACCAGCCCCTGTTGGGTTTTTCACAGTTTAAAAAACAGTAACAAAGATACTTCAGCTTCTTACAAAGAAACTTAACAATATAGATTAAGAGATGGATTAATAAATACAGGGAAGTAGTGTGCTGCCACCTTGTTTCTTAGGAAGTACTGTTAAATGCGTAAGATTGGTCTGCTTGATGGAATTATTAAAATTTATTTGAAAAGTGATGCAGAAATAATGGGACTGTGTAGAGTAATCTTAAATCATCTTACAGAGTGGTTTATTTTGGTCTTCTGCAATTGGTGCTACACATCACTATAATTTCACAAAAAACAATTGATTCCACTGATAAGACTTTTTTTAAACTTAATGACTTTGTTGTACACTATATCAATTGCTCTTGGTTGAAAATGAAAACTCTCTAATCAAGTGTTGTGTATGGTTAACAAGTTGATCCCATTAAAGAAATACAAAACTGAGATTAAAGTAAACTAAAGGTAGAGGAAGGGAAAGAAGTTCAGGTGTAGACTACCATTGATTGGGTCAGGCCGATGCTGTGTTTATTGTTGGAAGTTGCACCAGCCTCTCGGAGACCTCCACGGAATGTGCCAGCACCGTGCTGAGGCTGGGGCGGTGGAGCAGTAGCACAATTTATAGTTGTGTGTTAGCTGTTGAAATTGGGCTTACTAACACCAAAATCTGAATTTGTTTCCTAAACTCAACTTCATTGTTTTTGCATTCAGAACTGAATGAGGCCAACTTCTTTTGGTGAAATATTATTTCCGAGTGCGCAGAAAGCAGGAAATCCTTGAATGAAGCCACGTTCTTATAACTCCTATTAGGAAACTCAGGTTTTTTCAGGTTCATTGAGACAATTGGCTTATTGAGAAGACTTTCAAAAATTTATTCAGTTCAGTTGCAGTCTTATGTGAAAGAATCACCTTTTTGTGTTCAGTGGTTTTTTTTGAAAACTTCAGTTTTCAACGCCTCTCCGGCGGCTTTGGAACTTTTGAATTCTGTCAGTATTAATCATACTGTGCTTAATTTTTTTAATTAGCGAGGCCTTATCTGATTTTGTGGAACATTTATTATGCCGCTGACTCCCTTTACAAGAACATAGTTGAAGGTTTTGAAATTTGCTTTTGCTGCAGGCTTGGAGTTGCAGAGAAGGCTCATCTGTGTTACTGCTCAGGGGCATTAACTTCGAGTTCATATCAGAGCTGTCAGTGCTGTCATCTTTTCTACGTGCATCACATTACCTGGCCAGTTAATTACTTCTTGCAGGTTTTGATAAATCTACGGAAAGGAGGAAGGCAGCTTGGCGATGTAGGAGCTATGGAATTAATGCTAACACTAACATACTGACACATCAACCCTTTAAATATCAGCATATTAGATCAAACATTAGGTCAGGGGTCAGGATGTTGAAGCATTTGCATCTTATTAACTTTTCAGGATCTAATATTATAGGCTGAAATTAAAGTTGCTAAGGTACAGTGTTGCCTAGGTTTTAACGCCAAAGAAGGACTTTGGAGAGCAGTTGTGAGAAGATGCAGTGAAAGTCTGGCCAAGTAGTTGGAGGTGCAGGTTTCACTAGGTCTAGGTATAAGTTTCACTGCGTCGCTAGTTTGTTGGAGGTGCAGTCTATGTGCATGTTGTCTTGGATCACCTCTGCACATCTAGTTTAGCCTGCTGATAGGTGTCTGGGATTATTGCTAAATCTAACGTACAGTCTGATTTGTTATGTACTCTGAGTATGGTTGACTTTCACTGTCCCTGGCCTTTGGAGATGGTGACCAGTACACAGAAACATGTGGGCTTCTGTCCACAGCAATAGCTTTGTGATGATGGATTTGCTGATGGTGGTTTTGATCTGCAGTCCTTATTTGGGTGTAGGTCAAGAACTGTGTCCTTAAGTGCATGTGCCTACACTGAGAAAGTAATGTCTCATTTTATAGACGTTTCCCTTTTTGTTTATAGATATAATACTTTGCCAAGCAGAAGAACCCTGAAAAATTCAAGATTAGTGAGTAAGAAAGATGATGTTCATGTCTGTATCATGTGTTTACGTGCCATCATGAATTATCAGGTATGTTTGTGCTTCTGGTCCTTTAAAAAAATCTGAATTAATTAGCCTTAGATTTTGTTCCCTTTGATTTCTTTGCAATATTTCTATTTGAAGTATACATCAGGATTTAATGAGATTCTGCTGAAAAAGAAAGGTCTAGTTCATTGCAATACTCAAAATTTTAATTCATTGCCCAGTATTTTTTTTTTAATTTTCATTTTATTTATTTGAAAGGCAGAGTTATGGGGGTTATGGGATACAGCAGAGATCTTCCATCTGCTGGATCATTCCCCCAAATGGCCGCAAAGTCCAGAGCTGGGTCAGACAGCAGCCAGGAGCTTTGTCTGAGTCTCCCATGTGAGTGCAGGTGCCCAAGGGCTTGGGCCATCTTCTGCTGCTTTCTCGGGTGCATTAGCAGGGAGCTGAATCAGAAATGGAGTAGCCAGGACTCAAACTGGTGTCCACATGGGATGCCGGCATTGTAGACAGCAGCTTAACCTGTTATGCCACAACCCCGGCCCCGTTGTCCAGTGTTTTAATTAGCACTCATACTTTACAATGTATTTAAAGGAAAGATATTTTTCTCCTACAGCAATAAACTTGCCCAGGTTACTTGGTAAACATTTGTGACATTAAAGACAGAGTAAGTGTCTAGTATGGGCAGTAATAGGACAACTGGAGGATACTGGACTGAGCTGACTAGCACTGTGGGTGGCTCACAGTTCTCAACGGGATGTATGGTGAACAGGCAGAACAGTGTAGTTCATGTCTTTGGACTCAGTGATTCCTAATATTTCCAAGAAGTTCCTGGAAGATTGTTGTTAAAAATGCAGATTGCTTCCTCTGGTGATTGTATGCTGGATTGTATGTAGGCTGAAAAACCCTGGAGCTTGTTTGGTGAATTGATTCTAACAGTAAAGTAGAAGTCAGAGGCTGGAGTATATCAGGTGAACTGACAGGATCATAGGTGCAGTTGGGTAAGCAAATTAGGGGTAAGAGTTTTAGAAGAATGGAATTTAGATAGAAAAATGAAATTTTATTTCCATTGATGTGATGCTGCAAGTGGTTCCAAGTAGAAATGGGCAGTAAATATACAGTTAGAGGGTTGATATTAGCCTTCACATCCAACATAAGGGCACCGAACTGGAGGCTAGCACTGTGGCGTAGCAGATGAGACTGCCACCTGCGAGGCTGGCATCTCATATGGGTGCTGGTTTGAGTCCTGGCTGCCCCATTTCCAGTACTGCTCCCTGCTGATGTGCCTGGGAAGGCAGTAGAGGACAGCCGAAGTGCTTAGGTCCCTCCACCCATGTGGGAGACCTGGAGGTAGCTCCCAGCTCCTGGCTTTGGACCAGCTCAACTCTGGCCGTTGCTGCTGTTTTAGGGGTGAACTTGCAGATGAAAGATCTCTCTTCTATCTGTGGCTGTGCCTTTCAAATAAATAAATAAATCTTAAATAAAAAAAGGTGCTGACCTGAATGTAAGAAGGAAAACATACATTTGTTTTTCTTTCCATTAGTAGTTTTTGGGCTTTAACACACACCGTGTTCTAAGTACTCAGTAAGCACCCTAGGGAATTTATTTTCTAGGTGATGGGAGACAGATGATAAGCAAATGCAGCAGTACAATACATAGTGTTCTAGATAATAATGGCAATGAAATGCAGTGAAAGGCTCTACTTCTGTGGTGCATTTTACAGCTCCAGTGCTTTTAAACCTTTCAGCTCATGTGTACCTCACGACATTCCTGTGAGATTGGTAATAGTACTCTCCATTTTACTGCTGAGAAGCTTAGTCACAGAGAAGTTGAATAATTTGCCGCAAATCATCTGGCTAATAAGTGGTAGCGTCAAGATTTCAACCCAGAGAACCATTACCAAGTACTGTAGAAAAGATAATCTGAAAATAGGAATAGGAGGTGCCAAAAGAGTGTGTGGCATTTTAAGTAGACCAACCAGAAAAGTGCCACTGAGAAGATAATATGTAGTAGCGGCTGAGTCAGAGGAAAAGTGAAAGGGTATTGGGGAAAGAAGATTCTAGGCAGAGAGAAGGACAAGTGCAAAAGCCCTGAGGCAGGAATGAGTCTGAGCTGGCCAAGGTCTAGGCCTGAGGCTAGACTGGCTGGATCACAATAACTAAGAGAAGAATAGAAGGTGAAGTCAAAGGTAACAGGAAATCCTGACTTTACAGGCCAAAAAAAAGGACATTGGATTTATTATGATTGAAAGTTTATTGAGGGGTTCTAAGGACGTGATCTGACACTTGAATTTACTATGCACACTATGGCTTCTGTGTTTAGAATGGACCTTAGAGGGCAGAGGCAAGAAGAGTTAAGGAAAACAGAGGTGGTGATCAGGAGTATGGAAGCAGAAAGGGTGAGAGGCTGCCGTATTCTGGTATTTGCCTTGAAGATGTGGTGAGGGAGATGTTCAGGAGCAGAGGCTGGCACCGGTTTTTGTCGCGTACCTGTGAGATGGTGTTGCTATGCACCATGATAGAGCATGCTGCAGATGCGCAGAGTGGAGGATTAGGAATTCTGTTTCAGGTAGTTTAACTTTGAGATGCCTACTAGCATCCAAACAGTGATCTCAAATGAGTATTCAGATATGCCAGTATGGACTTCAAGGTGGAGGTCTAGACTGGAGATACACACTTGGGAGTAGTTAGCATAAAGACAACATACAAAGAAGGATGAATGCTATCAATAGGGGAAGACAGAGAAGTAAAGGGGTCCAAAACAGGAACCTGGGCACTCTGTTTAAATGCCAGGAAGATGAGGAAAAATTGGCTAGAGAGCCAGAGAAGTAGCCAGAGTGGTAGGAACCAAGTGAAATGGTCCAAGAAAGGAGTGCTCAGTTGTGTCAAACACCCCTGCTGAGCCACCCATGATGAGGAGTGGAAACTGGCCATTGGCTTTGAGTGAAGTATGCGACACTCATGGTCTTGGCAAGAATAGTGTCACTGGAGTGGTGAGGATGGAATGGCTCACTGGAGTGGTTTCAAGAACCAGTGGGAGGAGAGGAATTACAGGCTGCGAGTGTTTGGACTGTACAGATGGCAGGGAAATGAGAGGCAGTAGCTGGACACTTTAGTATCCCCAGAGATTTTTGATTGTTATTTAAGATAAGAGAATTTGCAGCTTGTTTTTATGTCAATGGAAATTCATCAGTAGACAGGGGAGAGAAGAATAGGATTATTTCTGGTGAAAAGGAGTATGATCAAGGACTCCAGTGGAGGGGTTGTCCTTAGATCAGAGCAGGAGTGAGTTCACCTTGAGGAAGAGGGGAGGAAGCCAGCCATAGATCTGCATGGATGAACTGATGTGGAGGGAGCTTTGGAAGTTTTTTCTGATGGTTTATATTTTTTCTTTGTGCGGGGAAATAAGGTCATGACCAGAGAATGGTTTTGAGAGAGAAAGAACAATTCAACTCAGCAGAATCAAGAATTATTGTTGAGCCTGTTATTGAATTTCTTTGTGTGGAAGGGTTAGGCAACATTCCCCAGAGCAGGGCAAGTTTTTCTACCCTGTGGGATCTGGTAGGCATTGCCTAAGGAAGGGAGTAGACCCTAGCTGCACAATGAGGTCAACTGAAGGCTTAAATAAAATTCAGATGCCAGGGCCCTGTCAGGGGATTTCAGAATAAATTGAGCTGAGGTGGCTCTTAGAAAATCAGTCAGTGCTTTGTTTTGTATAGTCCTTCAGGTCATTTTAATGAGCAGCCAAGGTTGAGAATCACTGGCTAGAGGTTTTTCACCATTTAAATAAACAGACATGTGGTTCATTCTTGCCAACGATTGATCCCTTGATAGTGGCATCATTCATGACATTTTTAGAGACAGACATGATGACACTGATGTGCAAGAAACATCTGCATTCATGAAGATGTAAGTTATATTAGGTAGAAACTTCAAGAGTTTTGATTTTTGATAAACATTTACAGTCTCCTAATGCTTTGTTTTGTTTGTCACATTTCAGTATGGTTTCAACATGGTCATGTCTCATCCACATGCTGTCAACGAGATTGCACTAAGCTTGAACAACAAGAATCCCAGGTAAGCCTCCTTGGTAATGTGCGTGTCTAAAGCTAACTAGGGAAAACCAAGACCTGGTCAGCACCTCACCAAGTTGGATTTTAGAGGTCTTCAAGTGTGAGTCTCTGAAATAAGTTTGGCTATAAACTTTTGTGTGTGGCCCTCTTTCTTCCAGCCAAGTGGTGTTGTCACGTGTGGCAGAGTTGAGCAGTTGGGGATATCTCCAGTGATTCACTGGTCTCTTCCAGTTTTCATTCCTTACAAGGCCTGGCTCTCACATCCTTGCTGCTAAATTTAATGAGAATCAGGTTGTTGGGAGAGTCTAGATACAGAATTTAGCTACACCAGTTAATGCTGAAAGCTATCTAAAGCCATGATCCCTCGTTTATACTTTATTTACTGCTCCTATTTATGCAGCTTTAATTACCAAAGGAACAAACAAAAACACAAATAACTGTGCATGTAGATAACCTTTTACATTCACTTTCTATAAATACCAGCATCCTGAATTATTCACATCAGATTCCCTCTAGAAGCCTGCCTTCATCAGTGTTAGTTATTCTGTGTTTTCCATTCTCTTGGTATTACAAATATATAATTCTCTTTCATCAGATGCCTCTCTATAGACTGAATATCTGAAAACCCTTAATTCAACTCAAAAATCTGATGATAAATTAGTCCTTTCTGATTTGGAGCGCACTGTGAACTATGAAGTTTTATTTAAATATTGAAAATTATTCTCTCAAACTTCCCCTGACTAAACCTTTTGTGACCTTGCAATTCTTCCTTAGTTTATTGGAAACCTAAGTAGCCAGGTGTCTAAGTCCCTGCTTTCCACTATGGGGAAGTCATTACTCGTTTTTCTTCAGACAGTTGACACTGTGGGGTATGAGAGTGGTCTTTGTTTTGATTTCATTTTTATGCATTTTATTCCAGAATAAAGATGAAATACTAAAGTGGCCAAAGGATGAAGAAACAATGATGTTTGTTTCTAAGATGTGTCTCTAGGTTCTCCTTCCAAAAAATATTTTAGACGTGTTTTATTTCCCTGAGTCAGAGAAAATATTCTGTATTAGCACAGCTGTGCTCCAGCCCCTGCCAGGTCTTCTGCACAGGAAGAAAGGACGGATAGACCTGTGACGTCATTGTAGATCTTTATGGTTCCATCCGTAAATGAGCAGATTGGAGGCGAAGATCACTAATGCCAGTCGATTTTGAACTTCTTCTACAAATCTTATATTTCTGATTGTAAAAACAGAGAAAATATTTAACCAATGATTTTTCTACCTTTTCACAAGTTCCCTATTGTTTTTATCCTAGCAGTAGACAGTTTTCAGCTACCTTGAACTGAGTCAGCTAGTGCTAGGGCCGAGAGACTGTTCTCCCCGAGTTAGTTTTCATTAGTGATGTATAACCTGGGGAGTGACTACCACGTGGGCACATTTGCTGCCCGAGATCCCACAGTGCACAGTCAGCAAAGGCTTGAAAATACACCTTAAAGTAACTGCACCGTAGTAAATATTTTAAAACTACATGGGAAAATATTTTAATATTCTCGTATCCCTGTGGGAAGGAAGAACAGCTGACTCATCCTGTCACTTTCGCTGATTGGTGTTTTTCTTTTGTCTTCTTGTTTTGACAGAACAAAAGCCCTTGTTTTAGAACTGTTGGCAGCCGTTTGTCTTGTCAGAGGCGGGCATGAAATCATCTTATCAGCCTTTGATAACTTTAAGGAGGTAGGAAATGCTATGGTTTTAGCAAGAACGCTCACAGAAACGTCTTACGTTTGGACATCTTTGAACAGAATGATTGATCTTTTCATTTATTCCAGCGTCCTAGGAGTACGATAGTTTTCTGAAACATCCCCAAGAGGGAAGTGATGAACTTGGTTTACAGATCTTAAGTGGATAGATTAAGTGTTCTTTGTGTCTCTCGTTTCTAGAATAAGTTAAAAATTATTCTTGGCACTCATTTTCCTTTGGAGAACATGGCATAGCCCAATTTGAAAACAGGTTTTATTCCACATGTGTGGTTTTCATTAGGGTTGATACTTGATTGTTCATCATATATATTTTAAGAACGCTTCTATCGTAGTTACTTCTATGGGATCCTATTTATTGTCATGGCTTTACTGGAGGCTATGAAAAAATCTGTCAAATAAATATAGACAGTGATTTTAGGCATTTGTAATCATAACTAAATAGTCCCATCACAGACAGACAATAAAGCAATTGATGTGCATGATTGAAAATGAAGATGAATTGACACAAAAGTGGAACAAATTCCGCATAAATTATTCGGAAGCATCAGGACATCAGGACAAAAATATAAACCAGCTTCTTTAGGGGGAGGGGACAGTGTTGAATGGCCAAGGAGAGTGCCATTTTCCCTCCAAGCATGTGCCTAACAGCTGAAGCTACTTTGAGGTGGAAGATTCCAAAAGAAGTCCTTGGAGCACTCGGAAGGCCCTGGAAACCCCAGGTTGGAGCAGGATCTGCAAAAAAATTCTGCATTATCCTATCAGCCTCATGGAATTCCAAATGCTTCTGGATTACAAACACATCTGAGAGAGACATCTAAGCTCTCTTTGCATCTTTCCTGAAAGTCTGTGGAGAAGAACACAGATAGTTATTTGTTGGTCACCCACTGCGTGCCAGGGTCATGTTAATTACACACATGACATTTGGTTCTATAATAAGATCTTTGAGACAATTCTTAACATTTTCACTTTATGGAAGAATAAACTAAAAATTAAATATGCGGTTTACCTGTGGTTACATAGCTACAGAAGTGGCTGAGCCAGGATCATCAGGATTTGGTGCTTTTCGTAAGGCTGTGATGAAGTCTGGGCCTGGTGGCGTGTGCATCCCCTCAGGGAAAGAAGGAAAATACTGAAGCAGACAGGAGTTTAGGGCCGTTCCCCCACCTCTGTGTCCCTAATGGAGCTGCCTACCACAGCTGCTGCGTCTGCGGGAGAGCAGCCCTGTGATGCTGTGCTGCCGGCTGGGAAGCTGGAAGTCATGAGAGGGACAGCATTCCTCCCGCCTCCCTTCCCCTGGCCAGGCCTTCAGATCGTGGTGTCACCTAGTTTGTAATGCCAACTGTCGACAGAACCCACTATTGTCATTTTATCTTCTCAGCCCTGGTGATAAGTCAAAAAATGTCCAGTTTCTGCGAGAATGATGAAAAATAAGAGTCTTTACATTCATTTTCTGACTTCCGAAACAAATACATCCTTAGAGACAAGAATGTGTGAATGCTGAGCATGTTTTCCTGTATGATGTATAAATATATAAGTTTCACATTTATAAACAAGGAGGTCTATTTGGGTGGGTGGTGTTGAATATAGGAGAGAAGCAGATGTGCTGCGGGTCCAACTCCCAGGTCTTTATCTTGAGCTCCCATTTGGAAACACAGTTTACCATACAGTTGGCAGTGACTCTTGTTATAGTATGGTGCAGACTGTAACAAGCATCTGATGAAGCTTCAGGCTACATTATATCCTCAATATATAGTTGTCTAAACTCAGAATTCAAGCCAATAATTCATGAGTTGAATGTTGATTTTGTTTCCTCAGGTGGGACAGAATGTCTTTCTCAGGAAGTCTCAACACACACATACTTGCAGAATTGACTTTTAATTCTCTTGTGTCAGCATTATGTTTGGTTTAGCATTCAGGGCATCATATATGCTTAGTCGAAGAAAAAAGTCACCTGGTAAACATCACTGGACAATAGCAATGAGAGCTAAATGGATGTGGACTTTGAATTTGTAGAGTTTTAATCAAAATCCACCTTGTGACTGATGCTAGGGTTGTAGACTCCAGTTCTCCTTACCACAGTTGCTTGCTTCTGAGAGAAACTGTTGTGTAGGAGAAGGGACAAGGACAGAACTGGTGCCATGTGTGCAAGTGGCCTGCATTTCCTTGAGGCTGTGGTGCATGTGGTCAGCTGGAGCCAAAATTATCCTAATGGCTTTGCGAATGAGGACAAGACAGAAACATGCCCCAGGAAGCCTTTCTTATGGAGAGGTCAGAAAAGCAGCATCAGCTACTTTATTCAGTTGTTGGGTAATTTTTGTTTTTAAAACATGGGATGCCATTTGCAGCTCCAAGTATTTTAAATCTCTTACGTTTCTTCCCCTTTTCTCCTTTCTACACATCATGGTGAAGGATGTTTGATTTTATATTTGGCCTGTATGTCATTGAAATCTTGCGGCTCTAGGGAGATCTGGAGCCAGGTCGTCTTTATGGTTTGGGATGCCTGTGCAGAGAGTGTTTGGTCAGTGGATAATCGCCATCAAGCCAGCTGTGGCAGAGGAATACAATGCAGGATTGCAGGAAGTGGACCAAAGAAGAGTCTTTGCCTTTAGGAGGATTGTTTGTAAAGCTTTCATTCCTTTTAGTAAATTGGAATTCTGTTCTTCCTGATAAGAGTGAAGGGGTTATCTCTGGGTTTTTTGTTCTTTGTGTGTGTGTGTGTGTTTTTTTTTTTTTTGGCTGGCAGGAGCAAGATCTGGGGCAGCGGCATTCAGCATCTATGTTTTGTGAACTGGGTAATGTGCTCTTAGAGTAGCTGGACTCTTGGGGCTTTCGTCATTGGTAGAGCACAGCCGAGTGCACTGGTGCGGTGTGGCACAGATGCCCCAAGGAAATTTAAAGATTACGCATCAGAAGTACAGAGCAAGGTTGTTTTTTTTTTTTTTCATTCTATCTCTTTAGTCAAAAGATCCATTCTAATTAATTCAAATTTTAATTAAAGGAAGGCTCTTTTTAGCTCTTGAAAGATTTTTACATATGATTACATGATCTTATCATATTTCAATTAATCAGAATCCCAACAAGTTCAGTTTTCTATTTTTCCCCAAAGAATCTTGGTATCAGTTTTGTAATACCTGAAGTACATGTTTTCGGAAAGTGAACATCTCCCATTCAGTGCTCTGTGAGGATGGTGAAAGTTGGAGTTGAGGCCTAAACGTGACATCACTGAGAAAGCATCTATGTTGCCGTGTCGAATGTGGCGATGCTTGAGTTACAGTTACATAAATTCAGATGCTAGGTTTATACCATGTGTGGGTTGTGGTATGCCTGCAAACTTGAGCGTACTGAGTAGATGAGGACTGTCTTGTCTAATTAATAGTCAACCATTGTGCCCTGTGAGTTGTCTTAAAAAGGATTAACACATCTGGTTTTGGTGATGAAACACCTCGTGAAAATTAATGGTCCTGAAACGAGGACCAGAGTGAGAACAGGGAGTCATCTTTTTTTTTCCTTGTTGGCTGATTTAGCCACATGAAGGACATACAACCAGGCAACTTAAATTCTTTATTTCTTAGTTGCATGATAGTGTCTTTATTTTTGAGCATTAGCTCTACCAAGTCAAAAAAATACATTTGGAAGTAAAGAGCACTCTTTTTGGTATTTGAATTGATTCCAAGGTAGTTTGCAAGAAGCGGAAACTGCCTCAGGTGTACAGAGGAGAAAAAATTGATTGAAAGGATGTCAAGAAAAGCACACACTTGACAAGGAAGCCTGGAGAGCTAGACTTGGAGAACAGGCGGGCATTCCTAATGCAGTTGACCTCTGCCTGTGTCCTTGGCACAGAGCCGCCATAAACACTATTTGGGGTTCTGGTCATGCATTTGCTCCTCTCCCAAATGACGAGGACCCTAGCTAGCAATCCATTGGGTCGTAGAACTACACCTTCTGGTTAAGGATGGCAGCCAGCCCCCTCTTTAGACTTATCGACACCGTATTTCATCCAGGTTCCTTTTAGGAACCTTAAGGTCTTCAAGCCAGACCTTGTTCACTGCCGCTTTTTCTTAGTCATCCTACTTTTATTTCCATTACATTCTTTGATATGTGAGGATTTGAGAAATCGATTCACTCTGAAAAAGTACTCCTGCATGAAATAAAAATGTTCCCATAAACTTTGCCATGGAACTTCCTACGGTGACACCAGAGATAAAATCCTCTGAGGACTGGAGCCACCGGTTCCTCCAGGCTGCTGGGGGTGCACCTGGGATTCATCAGGATTCCAGATCGTTACAACTGTGTTCTCATCTTGCTTCTGTTAGTGACAGCATCTGGTATAACGAAAAAGCCTGAGTTTAGTTGTTAAAGTCCCCACTCCCTCCCACTTTTGACCTTGTAGAGCAGATAGATGGGACCTTGTGAAATGAGTCAGTCAAGGCCAGCAGCTCTCTGTATACAGCCCTCTTGGCAGTAGCTGTTCTTTTTGTGTATTGCTAGAAGGCTTCCTAAGAAGGCTGGGCATCTGAAAGCACTCGTGCTGCACGTTATTAAGTTGATTTAAGGAAGTCTGTCAAGTTTTATTTGGAGTGGACAAATTGGGCAGGAAGGAGAGCAGACATTTTGGTGTGCTTCCAGCATCTCTCTGAGTCTAGTCCCATCTAATCTCACCTCTTGAACATCTGAGCATGTAGAATTATAAATCCAGCACATGGCTTTCCAGAAAACTCCATCAGTGGTTAGATTTTAACATTGAGGGAAGACTGCTTATTTCTTTTGGTTTCTAAAAACCTCAAACTGTGGGGAGCCATAGTGCTAGTGTGTGTATGCATTTCACTATTGACCAAGGCTGTCATCTAGCTGGTCCATCTTTCGAGGTCAGGAAGCAAAGTCGCGGTGTTAGGTGGTACTAACGCTGCCAAATTTTTAAAATTCGAAAGGCAGAGAGAGAGAATCCATCTGCAGAATTACTTCCCAAATGCCTACAGTAGCTGGGAGTGGGGCTCAAGTTGGGAGCTGGGAAATCAGTCCAGGCAGGTATCTCATGTGGGTGGCAAGAACCCAACTACTTGACCCATCACTGTTTCCGCCCAGGGTCTGCATTAGCAAGAGGATGGAATCAGGAGCTGGAGCTGGTGATTAAACCCAGGAACTCTGATACAGGGTGTGATGTCTTAACTGATGTCTTATCCACTCACTAGTCTCAACACCTGTCTTAAGTAACTTTTTATTTATTATTTATTTATTATGTTTATCAACTATTGTAGTTATGGTCTATGGGTTATAGCATACCCCAAACTTCAGTTTATTATGCTCATGGATTCTGTGGGTCAGAAATTCAGGCTGGCCTGTCAGGGGTTGTCTCTGTTCTGTTGTGTCTTGGCTTTATTAGAGAAGAAGCAATTGACTAGCACTAGGAATTAATTACAGTGTATCTGGTTTGGGGCTGAGGCCATGGAGGCTGGATTCAGCTGGGACTATCAAGCAGAACACCTCCATGTGGCTTGGGCTTCTCACAGCCTGGCAACTAGCTTCCAGGAGAGTGGCTGAGTAAGTGAGTGAGTGCACCCCAGGAAGAAGTGCCTAAGAGCAAAGAGCCTCTGTTCAAAGAGTTAGAGGTGGCAGCATGTCCTCCAAGCTGGGTTTAGAAGTTATGCGTAGGCATGTGTTATGGCACAGTGAGTTAGGCCACTGTCTACAATGCCAGTGTCCCATACCAGTTCCACTTCTGATCTAGCTCCCTGCAGGCGGTGGAAGAGGGCCCGTGTACATAGGCCCATGTTACTCATATGGAAGATGTGGATGGAGTTCCAGTTCCTGGATTTGGCCTGGCCCAGCCCTGATCATTTTGGCCACTTGACTAGTGAACCAGTGAGTAACAGATATCTCTCTCTCTGTCTTCCTCTCTCTCTAACTCTGCCTTTCACATCAATCAGTCGGTCAATAAATCTTTGAAAAAAAAAATCATTCAGTGAATATGCATACTTTGGCAGTGAGACACTACAGAGGCATCTGGGAAGGCAGAGGCTTCATCTTTCAATGCTTGGGATCTCAGAGTCACGTGCAGGACCACACTGGGGACAGGAGAGACAGCTGTGGCCATCTTTGGAAACCATGGTCCACCTCAGGAACTGTATAAGAGTTGGCAACCGATTTATGGTTCATCTTCTGTTTCCTTTTTCACCCAACCCAAAACTTGCTTTCTCCTCATGACAGAAAGCTTCCTGAATTTTCTGGTGGGGGCTAGAAAGGACAGTTACTACTTACTAGCAAATGTAGGATCAGCAGCTGATGCTGTGAGAGCCTTCCTGAAATAAAAATGAACCTTTTATACAAGATTTCCAAGTTCATTTCCTGGTATTGGACTGGTTATTTCTTTCCATCTAATAAGGAACTGAAGGCTGATGCCTAATGACCACTGAGGGGTGAGTCATGCTAACTCACTGAAAAAAAAAAAATGAGTGTTCTCTGTGTGTCAGAAACATTGCTAAACTCTCAAAGTAAGAAAACGAAAAATGAGCTAGTTGAGGAAGCAGATAAATTGGTTTTTAAAGATTTATTTATTTATTTGAAACGGAGAGTTACAGGGAGGCAGAGGCAGAGAGGTTTTCCATCTGCTGGTTCACTCCCCAGATGGCTGTAACTGCTGGAGCTGGGCCGATCCGAAGCCAGGAGCCAGGAGGTTCTTCTGGGTCTTCCAGTAGGGTGCAGGGCCCCAAGGACTTTGGCCACCTTCTACTGCTTTCCCAGGCCATAACAGAGAGCTAGATTGGAAGTGGAGCTGCCAGAACTCGAACTGGTGCCCATATGGGATTGCTGGTATTACAGGCAGCGACTTTACCTGCTATGCTGCTGTGCTGCCCCTAAATATTTTTCAACAGGTATAGAACCAGGTTACTTGAATATAAATACAGGATATCGTACTGAGAAGGAGCAGCTAGCCAAGACCAAGGAGGAGAAGGAGGGCAGATGGGGTAAGAGCTCTCAGGGCAGGCTCTTAATAGGAAAGGGAAAATGAGCCAAATATAGGGTGAACATGTGTTAACCATGTATTGGTTTCTTGTTACTGCTACAACAAATGACCACAAACTTAATGTGTGAAAATGGCACAAATTAAATGTCTTATAGCTGTATAGGTCAGAAGCAGAAAACCAGTCTGTAGGGTGGCATTCTACTGCAGGCTGCAGGACAGAACCCATTCCCTCAACCTCTTTAGCTTCCACAGGCCAGTTACATGCCTTGAGTCATAGTTTCTTCCTCCAGCTTGGGAGCCCACAACACAGCATCTGTCTCTGACTCCCTGCTGCTTTTGCCACATTGCCTGTCCTCACTCTGTGTCTGAGTCTCTGACCTCTCCTTGGATTCCTTGGATACATCCAGATAGTCTGAGACCCTATCCCCATATCTACATGTGCACATGGACATGTGTGTGGACATCTCGAACGGTTGTGGTTTTCTGCCTGCCACACCAGGTAAAGAGTATAAGGATAGCATTTTACACCAAGAAGGTACTGCTTTGCCCAGGCTTAACAGCCTTCATTTTTGCCCTGAGTCTCTAACAGCAGACGGGGCATGGGAAGTGGCAAGCTGGGGTAGGCAGAGAGAGGGTAGATCACAGAAGTTCTCCTTGTTTATTCAGGGTCGTCTTACTTCCGCATGGCCTAATGGTAGTGAGGAGTAGTGAGGCAGTGCGCTTCCCAGTCACAGCTCTTTAGATCTATTGATAGTAAATGAATTAGGTTTTGCTCCAAAAGTCACTTGGCTGTGGCTCAGCATGAAGTCACCTTGACTCAGCAGGGCATAGCTGAGGTCTGAGATTCGCTTGAGGACTTTTTCATTCATATTTCTCATTGCTTGGGCATCACTGATACTCATCTGCTCCCTGAGCTGCTATATTTGTTCGCTTCTGACATATTCAAGTCTTTTCTTTGTGAGCCTGGGAGAACTAAATGCATACATAAATAAATACATGAGAGGCAGAGGGCTCTCAGAGGCAGAACAGATTATGTTATCCTAGTGCACAGATGTAGAGATGCTTCGCTTCACAAGTTGACATTCATTACACCTCTCTTCTTATCAGAAGCCTGAGTACAGTTTCCTACAATTGAGAGCCTCTATTTTAAGTGCAGCAGCAACTTAAAAAAAAAGTGTTACTCTTCTTTTTTTAAAATTTGTATAAAAATGTCACCTCTAAAAGTCAGCATTGTAGCACAGTGGATTAATGTACCACCTATAATGCTGGCATCCTATATCAGAATGCCAGTTTGAGTTATGGCTGCTCTTCGAATCCAGCTCCCTATTGGTGTGGCTGGAAAAGCAGTGGAGGTTGGGCCAAGTTCTTGGGCCCCTGCCTCCCATGTGGGAAATCTGGATGGAGTTCTAGGCTCTTGGCTTCTACCTGGCCCAGCCCCGGCTGTTCTGGGCATTTGGCGAGTGAATCAGTGGATGGAAGATTCTCTGTCTCTGTCTCTCTGTCTCTTGCTCTTTGTCTTTCTCTGTCATTCAAATAAATCATTAAAAAAGTCATCTGTCAGGGCTAGCATTTTGGAGTAGCAGGTAAAGCCGCTGCATGTGACACTGGCATCCCATTTGGGCACTGGTTCATGTCCTGGCTTCTCCACTTCAGATCTAGCTTCCAGCTGATGGACTTAGAAAAGCAGTGGATGATGGCCCAAGGACTTGGGCCCCTCATTCCACGTGGGATACCTGAAAGAAGCTCCTGGCTTCAGCCTGGCCTAGCCCTGGCCATCTGGGGAGTGAACCAGTGGATGAAAAATCTCTCTATGTCATTCCCTCTCTCTCTCTAACTCTGACTTTCAAATAAATAAATAAATACTTGAAAAAGAAAGAAAATCAAGTCCAAACTAGTAGAGCTTGAGCAATATCATCACCAACTCCAGAAAGCATCCGAGTGAAAGTTTTGAGTCACTGGCGAAGCTTCCATGGGCAGTCTAGCATTTATTTATGCAGAGTAACATGACAGAAGTATTTCAGAACCTCTGTGGATTTCTTCTTGTGTGAAGGAGCTCTTGCCTCCCTGTTCTTTGTCTCCCTTATTTCACTCTGATTTGCACAGAATGGATGCAAGAAAAAAAAAAGGTCTATGTCTTGGGATTTAAGCATCCCATGTTTATTCCAGCTCCTTATTATTTTTTAATAGAAAAACTTTAATAAATAAAAATCTTATAACACTTGGATTATAGTGGCTCTTCCCCCCATAACCACCCTCCCACCTACAAACCATCCCATCTCCTACTCCCTCTCCCATCCCATTCTTCATTAAGATTCAGTTTTAATTATCTTTATATACAGAAGATCAACTCTATACTGAGTAAAGATTTCAAGAGTTTGTACCCACACAGACACACAAAGTATAAAGTACTGTTTGAAGATTAGTTTTACCATTAATTCTCATAGTACAACACATTAAGGACAGAGGTCCTACATGGGGAGCAAGTGCACAGTGACTCCTGTTGTTGATTTAACAATTGACAGACACTCTTATTTATGACGTCAGTAATCACCTGAGGCTCTTGTCATGAGTTGCCATCCAGCTCCTTTTAAAAGTAGTTTTATATTAACTGGAAGTAGAAATAATTGTTACTAAATATGTAAGAATTCTGTATTGTAGAATGTTAGTGATCATTAAGTCTAGACATAGGGCTCCATTAACCATGTTATTTAATAAACATGTGTTCAAAATAGTTATGAGATGCCAGATATGTTAACTGGGATGAATAATAAGATAAATCATTTATATGTATATATAAGGATCTTTAAAAAGCTCAAGGAAAATGCATGTTATATTTTTGTGTCAAATTAAGGTTATCTTCTAATTGCATTTTTCTTTTATAAATTTTTATTTGAAAGGCAGAGTTAGTTACGGGAATGGGGGTAGGAGGAGGGAAGGATAGAGAGACACATACACATAGAGAAAGGGATCTTCTATCTGCTAGAGCCTGGAACTTCATCAGTGTCTCACACATGAGTGGAAGGGGCCTAAGTACTTGGGCCATCTTTTGTTGCCTTCCTAGGCACATTAGCAGGGAGCTGGATTGGAACTGGAACAGCCAGGACTCAAACCAGCACTCGTATGGGATGCCAGTATTGCAGGCTGCAGCTTAACCCACTGTGCCACAATACCAACCCAACTAATTCCATTTTCCTACTTACTTTTGGGTAAGCCCAGTATGTATACACATATGTATGTTATTTGAGTGTGTCTGTTTTGTAATGGCATAGTAATCCGTAGTAGCAAACCCTGAGAGGAAACTAAGGACTTGGGTGCCAGTGGTGCTGCTGTTTTTGTGTGTGTTTGTTTATGGTGCTTAGACTGTTTTAGGAATAATAATTCCTTCATATGGCCAGCACGTCCCTATTTTGTGGGTTAGATTTTTGCTGTCAAGAGTTTTTATAGGACTAATTTTTCTCTCTTCCAAATATTCTCAGGTGTCTTTTTTTTTTTTTTTTTTTTTTTTTTACAGCTGTCCCAAACCAAAGCCCTGGTTTTTAGCACGTTTTCTCCAGAACTACTAAGCAGAATTGGAACTTCTAGGGAGCTGTTGAGTAACTCTGTTTCTTACCAGGGAAAAGGCACTGTTAGAGTGGGGAGTTTGACAGATAACGCAAGGCATGATTCCTGTCCTGCAAAGTGTCTGTTGCCTTGAGAATGAAAAGACTAATTTTCATAGGTATTTTGCTATGGACTAACTGTACACAAAGGTTAAAAGAGGACAGTAACCAAGAGTGAAGAATTGTGCTTACAGTTTTATTTCTGATGATAATTTAAACCAATTTTAGGAATTATTGACAAAGAATGTGCTTCTGGAGCTTGCCTCCCTGTGTGAGTCAAGTTCAAAATTCATTTGAAACTTAAACACTTAAAAAACAAGAGCACATTTTTTGTTTATGTGAGGTCCAAAGTCAGTACATAAGGGTTTTGTTTGGTTGGTTTCTTTTAAACTAGCGGTCATTTTCAGAAGGAAAACATGAGCAGCATTTTATGAATCTGTTACTTTTCCTTCCATGCTGCAGTCAGTCAGTAAATGTGTTATGTAGATTTTAAAAAAAGGCATACGTGTATGTAGGAACAGTGAGACTATTGTTACTGTTTTATTTCTTAAAAATGCTGTGGCTTAGTTGTTGTTTGCTTGGTGCTGACCTGCTGCCATGTATTACTTCCTATTTGTCATCTCCTCTGTGAAGTAGGAATAAAGAGAGGAGGCTCGGCATCAGTGGACCAGCTGACAACTCTGGGGTTTGTACACAAATCCCTTTAACTCAGAGCTCATACATAACCGTACACAACATGTCATCACATTCCAAGTATTTTCTGCTTGCTCATATATTTTCCTCAATTTTCCCACCCAAAACAAACCTAACACGAACATATAGACTGCACTGTTTGTGCAGAGCCCGGTGTGGGAGGGAGTAGGTCCTGAACAAGGAAGGGACTTATTTGATGGAGAGATCGCTGCGAACAGAGATTGATGTAAAATCTCAGAGGCAGTGTACGTCAGAATACATGTGTTGGTTAATCAGGAAAAATACCTGGCTGGGCCCATGGTACAGTTCACAGGAGCTGAGTTGAAGATTCTGAGAAAATAATGGTGGAGAAATTTGAAACTCATGATTTGTGGGAAAAAAAAAAAAGTCAAATGGGAGATAGATTTAAAAAAATAGGAAAAAATGGGGAAGGGGATAAATTAACAATTGCATAGTAATTTAGTTTGTAAATTTTTTTTTAGATATTCTATTCGATTCTGTAGATATCTGAGAAAGACATTTTATATAATTTAGATAACTATTAGAGAATTGTATGGCTCTATGTAAAATACATTAGAGGTAAGTGATGTTGAACTTTGGAAGATTGGTTGTTTAGTTGTTACATGAACGGCCCTGGACCAAGTTTGTGGCCATGGTGATGGAAATGAAACCAGAAAGTCATGAGAGAGAGATCCAGGGTGGGCGTGTGGTACAGCACGTTAAGCTGCTGCTTGGGATGCCTGAACCCCACATAGGAGTTCCTGGAATTGAGTCCCACCTGTTTGCAGTCCAGTTCCCGACTGATATGCAACCTGGGAAGCAACAGATAATTTTTTTAAGATTGATTTATTTATTTGAAAGGCAGAATTTCAGAGAGGCAGAAACAGAGAGGGGTGTGAGTGGGGGGTCTTCCATCTGTTGGTTCATTCCCCAAACAGCTGCAATAGCTGGAGCTGGGCAGATCTAAAGCCAGGAACCAGGAGTTTCTTCTGGGTCTCCCACACGGGTGCAAGGACCCAAGGACATTGGACTATCTTCTACTGCTTTCCCATAGCAGACCTGGATTGGAGGTGGAGCAGCCAGGACTTGAACCGGTGCCCATATGAGATTCTGGCACTACAAGCGGTAGTTTTACCCACACGCCACAGTGCCAGCCCCAGATGATGGTTTAATTACATGGGTCCCTGCCACCCACAAGGGAGTTGGAAATGGAACCCCAGGCTTCAGCTGGCTCAGCCCCTGCTGTTGTGAACATTTGGGGAGTGAACCTGTCACTCTGCCTTTCAAATAAATAAAAATAAATAGTAAATTTTACAAAAAAAAGAGATAGATTCACTGAATGTGGGATCAGCCGTGACAGGAAAGAAAGAATCTATTTGTATAGTATACATTTAATCAGGGAGAAAATAATCTTACCATGATAAACAAAAGCCAATCTGAGTATTTTCTCAGGCCAAGGACATAAGATTTTGTTTTTATTAAATTCGCACATCTACTGATGGAAAGTGCCCCGGGTCAGATTCTTATTCTGCGGTGGAAATACTGAGTACAGGCTTAAACAGAAGTTACTGGGGAGGGAGGGATAGAGGGAGGGGGAGGGAGAGGCAGAAAGAGAGCGAGTGTGTGTGTACGTACACAAGAAAAGAGTAATCCAAATAGAGAAGAGGATCGTTGTGAAGGTTTACTCCTCCACAGGGACCCCAGGTTAGAAAGAGAAGAGTAAGGAGAAAAGGCTAGAGTAGGCTAACAGGAGATCCAGGAAAGACCAGCACGCAGCATGGAGGGGTAGCCAGCAGCCTAGTGCGTCTACTCGGTTGGTGGTGCTTGAAGTGAGACGTTCATCGAGTGATCCCTTCGTTTTTTTCTCCATCCCATAGTTTTATGATTCTGTATAAAATTATGCCTGAACCTACTCATTTGTGTAATATGTGTTTTATATATATATATATTCAAGTAGTATGTATGTATATATTCAAATAGTTCCACCTGAGAAAGGTTAAGTGTTTCTTTGCCTGCAGATACAAAAACAGAGTACGTAGACAGTAGAGTGGTAAGTGCTTTGCTTTACTAACAACAAACACTGACACATCCAAGGCCTGTAGGTAAAGCAGTAACAAACTGAACATGGATGGCTTTAGACTTCAGGCCACGTCATGCCTTCAGTCCTTAGTTCCCCTTTGGGACCACCTAGAATGTGGCCATGTCATTCTCTTGACTCAAACATCATTTAGAAAATCGACAGTGTTGCTCGTGCGGTGTTCGGAAGTCTGAGCTTTTGGCTCATCATTTAAGCTTCTAAATTCCCAGCTCCTCCTCATCTCCAAATTCGGCTCTGTCCACTGTTGCTCAACATCCATTCTTTAACCCTTTCACTGCCGTGGTGCATGTGGCCCCTGTCCAGCTCTCTCTCTCTGCCTGTCAGCCTGCCAAGGATATATACATAGCTTTCACACTGAGTGGAAGAAAATGGTCCAGCCGTTCCTGATCGTGCCCCACAGCCCGTGTCAGTCAGCCTTCGTCATGAACTGGAGCTCTCTGAGAGATTGTTCCCCCTCAGCTCTGTGTCACTGTGGAGCGGAACTGGCCAGTCCTGGTAACGTGAGCTCCAGGCTATGTTTTGTTTTGAGAGTTTGGTTTTGGCTGTGGAAAATGAGGGCTCCTTCTACACCAATAAATGTAGCAGCACATGTGGTATCCCAGATTGACTGGTGCACTACCAAGAACAACACTGGCTTTTCCATTTTGAAGTATTTTCCAGGAATAGGTGTCAGACTAGTCAGTGGTGTTTTCTATGTGGTAGGTATCGCGGACATGTTTCCTTCGTGGGTGTGAGATAATAATCTTTTTGTTCCTTGTATATTTGTTCACGATTGTTTGATACTGTAGCATGTCAGGCGTCCCAGGACAACTGTGTTTATTTGGGTGGATTCATTGAGTCTAGTTCTCTGAACACTGGCGGATGTGTGTCCTTAATTTCTTTCCCTGGGAGAGAAAACTTTCTGGACCCCTCTCCTATTCTTGCACAGAGTCTAACATTTGCTTGGGTTTGGGAATAGATACCCAGAGAATATCTAACCCTGCACTGAGTTTACCTGTGACAGGAGTAGGCTCACGCAGAGATAACCAGAAGAGGTAGGGGCTGCTGCTATCCAACCTGGCGGATGCCTGGCCTTGGGAAACAGAAGGAGGGGGAGTCTTTTGTAAACCTTACCGGTCTCTGAGTGAGGTGGCGTTGTCCTTGTGGAAAGATGGCAAGTTCAGGAGTTCTTTTTAAGGTATGGCTGAGTCCAACACAATTTGACAAGGAATTTTACGTTTAGATAACTATTGATTTGCTTTTTCAAGTTTGAGGTTTTGAGAATTCTTCTTTATGGAAATGAAGGAGATATTCTCTCACCCAATAATCGGCAAACTTTTGACCTCTGGACCCCTTTTTACCTTTTAAAAATTTTTAAGGACCCAAAAAGAATTTTTGTCTACAGAGACTATATATTTAGCATTTTAGAAATATAGTAAAACAGATACATTCCATTAAAAATAGCATTTTAATGCAACTTTCTAAAAATAACTTTTCCAAAACAAAACATAAAAATAATCAGGGACAATAGTGGCTGTCTTAATTATCTCGCAAGCTGCTATAATAAAATACTGTAGTACTGTAGTAAACCGGAACAGCAGAAACTAACTTTCTCTCAGTTCTAGAGGCTGGAAGCTCAAGATAAGGCTGCCGATGTTTTAGGGTGCTGGTGTGGACTCTTACTGGCTTGCAGATGGCCCCTGCTTACTGTGACCTCATGTGGCTTTGCCTCTCTGTGTGCAAGAAAAGATGGGCCACTAGTCCTGTCACGTCAGGACCCTACCTATCTGACCTCACTAACTTTATTTCCTCCTGAGATCTCTATCCCAGACACAGTCACATTGAGGATTCAAGCTTTATAACAGTGGTGGCATTATTTTACATTTTTGTAGATTTTTTCAGTTTCTCTTAATAGAAGATAGTTGTGTTCTTACATCTACCCATGCATGTGGTCACTTGTGTTGTTTCAGATGATATAGATGAAGTAACTCCAGCTCCACAGAGATATGTACATGGGAAGGAAGTATTTTGATAGCATTTTTAGATAAAAATGCATTTTCACTTTGGTATTATGCTATTTAAACACTGGACAACTAAAGTTTCTTAAAGGTTGATTTTGGGGCTGGTGTCGTGGCACAGCTGAGAAAGCCACTACCTGTGACTCCCACAACCCATGTGAATGCCAGTCCTTGGCTGCTTCATTTCAGATCCAGCTTCTTGCTAAGTTTCTGGGAAAGCATCAGAGGAGGACCCAAGTGTTTGGGTCCCTGCCCTCCACGTAGAAGACCAGAATAGGGCTCCTGGCTTCTACTTGGCCCAACCTTCGCCATTGCAGTCATTTGGATAGTGAAACAACAGATGGAAGATAGATCTCTCCTCCGCCCTCTGCCTCCTGAGACACTCTGCCTTTCAAATAAATGAATAAAGATTAATTGCAAAGTGAATTGTGAAATGATAATAATGAACTTCTTATACTGTTGTTGCACTAATGTCTATTTATCTTGCACCCTGGATGAATTTATCCTTTCGCAACAACACTCAGTGGTTATTTAGAAAATATTGACTCAATGAATTATCCCAGAGTATTTTTTTAATCACATTTATTATTATCATCAGTAAACTTCTTTAAGTATTGAGCAGTTTTCAGACTCATAGAAGTGAATGCCAGTTTTCCAAAATTCTTGTTTTTTGCTTGAAAGCTCAGTTTTTATCACTGCAACAAATATTGCCCATTATTTATCTCAAAGTAAATGCCTAGTTGAATTTATTTTCAAGAAGAAATCTGCAAAGTTTGCAAGTCTGAATAACTGTAGTTTATCAGTCATTCTTGTAAGAACTAGAGTGACTAATTCATCTTACAACTGGAGTAATCTCAGAAGTGCTTTTTCCCAAGACAGCTGTATTCTGTATGCAGTGGAGGTACATTTCATCATAAAATATTAGAAAATTGTGTATTTGAAGGTTGAGATGTAATTAAATGAGCACTTTTTATTGATTCATCAGGTATATTTTTTTTGAAAAATTTTTTATTTGTTTGAAAGGCAGAGTGACAGGGAGAGAGAGAAAAGAGAAAAATCTTCCATCTGCTGGTTCATTCCTCAAATGCCTACAATCGATGGAGCTGGGAAAAACTAAAACCAGGAGCCAAGAACTCTATCTCCTACATGGGTGACAGTGACTCAAGTACTTTGGGGTGCATTAACAGTAAGCTGGATTGGAAGAAGTGCAGCCAGAACTTGATTCAGACACTCTGATATGGGGTATGTGCATCCCAAGTGTTGACTTAGCCAGCTGCTCCACAATATCAATCCCTAAGGATATTCTTAAGTGAAATTAACTTTTATGAGAAACAATGCATGACTGTGATGAATCTAATGATTACTAGAATAATTTGGTGCCGCAGTCTTTTTTGTGCTAAGGCACCAGAAGTTTTATTCCTTTACCATTGCTTTTGCCCCACTAGTGCAAATGTCAACTCTGTGAAAGAGGCAGATAACCTTGAAATATGATTATAATTATTTTTTTAACCCAATGACCATTTCAAAGGGGACCACAGACCTTTGGTGTTCGAGAAGCATACTTTGCTGCCCAAATCTGTTGTCTACTATCTTGGCCTGGATAGTTCTACTTGGCTAAAAACAAGACCTTCCTGATTAAGACCCAGAGTAGATGTTAGGATAAATTTGGGGAAGAGCTCAGAAGAAAGTAGAGAAGATATGAGCAGTGGACAAACTCAAGGCATTTGCACGTATTTGGCGTAAGGTCTTTGATTTCTCAGAGTCTTTGTCGCCACAAATTCCTTAATTGAATTCCCGGCACACATTTGTTGGATGTGATTTTGATTTTTTTTTTTTTTTTTTTTTTTTTTTTTTTTAGCAGGCAGAGTGGACAGTGAGAGAGAGAGACAGAGAGAAAAGTCTTCCTTTGCCGTTGGTTCACCCTCCAATGGCCGCCGCGGCCGGCGCACCGCGCTGATCCGATGGCAGGAGCCAGGAGCCAAGTGCTTTTCCTGGTCTCCCATGGGGTGCAGGGCCCAAGCACTTGAGCCATCCTCCACTGCACTCCCTGGCCACAGCAGAGAGCTGGCCTGGAAGAGGGGCAACCGGGACAGAATCCGGCGCCCCAACCGGGACTAGAACCCGGTGTGCCGGTGCCGCTAGGCGGAGGATTAGCCTAGTGAGCCACGGCGCCGGCCCTGGATGTGATTTAATTTGTTGAGATTCAGACGTGGGGAGAGCATGAGTTGACTGCTGCCTCCCGAGCAGGAACCAAGGTGCGTGGTGAAAATGCTGCAAGCCATTGCTGTGGTTTGGAGCACCTGCAGTGACCTCTCAGCTTGAGTCATTGAGGCATCCTTCATGCCCTGTGTGACTAAGGGGCCACATTCAGTGGGTGAAGCTATAAGGAGAAATGAGTGAAAGTGAAGAAGATGAGACTTTTTGAAAGGTGTGACTGGTAGGTTATCCCAGAGATGACAGAAGACCTTCATCATTTCGTTCTCACCCACCTAAATACCAGTTGCTCTTGAAGAACTGGAAGATATTTTGGCCTTCAAGTAAGGATGGAGATGTATTAGCGAGGGTTCTCCAGAGAAACAGCCAATAGGATATCTTTTTATTCTACTCTGTTCCTGTATGTAGGAAACTTATTTTGGGACCGGCTCATGCAATTTTGGAAGCCAAGACAGCCCATGATTTGCTGTCTGCAAGCTGGAGCCCCAGAAATGCCAGGGTCATAATCCACTATGAGTCTGAAGGCCTGAGAACCAGCAGGGTCAGCAGTGCGAGTCTTGCAATCTGAAGACTTGGCAATCAGGAGCTCCGGTGTCCAAAGGCGAGGACAGGTGGATGTCTCAGCTCAAGGGGAGAATTCATCTTCCTTCAAGATCTCTTTTTTCCTCCCTAGACCCTCAGTGGATTGGAGACGTGCACCTGTGTTGGTGAGGGTGGTCTTTATACAGTCTGTGCATATGAGTCTGTGGGTTCAAATGCCTGTCTCTTCTGGAAACATCCTTTCAGACCCACTTGTAAATGATGTTTTACTGGCTGAGCATCCCTTCACCTACTCATGCTGACTCATAAAATTAACCATCACAGGTGGCCTTGAGGGAACCCATATATGTTCTTCCTAATGACTAGAAGATGGGAGTCTTACACTGAAGCCAGAGAGATTCAAGTCTGGCATTGAGAATGTTATCAAAAGATACCCTTTCTGAGATTCTACATCATGAAGTCTTACTCTCTAGAATATAATGAAGGGCACTTTTTTTTAGAGGAGTGATAAAAATATATTTCTTATTTAAGGTGTGGGGGTGCCATTAAGTCATCTTTTGGGTGACGTTTTGCTTCAATACCTAGGTTCTTTAGTCAGTATAGCAAAATACAAGCACGGAAAGTAAGGCATGTTTTGTGTTCCTGCTGCCAAATATCTGGATATTTGGAAACATCTGGAAAAGTGACTTTCATTTTCACGAGGGTGTTTAGCATTATGCAGATGAATTCAGGCTCATCATCCCATGACTCTCAGTCCAAGATTGATTAAATATTCCATTAATTTATGGAGGAAGAGGGGTTGTCCAGGTTGTAGGGTACATTTAGTGTAGTTGCTTAGTTTCTATTAGTTTTCATTTCAGTGGCGTGAGATGAAATTTTTCTGTCCCCGAGCCTTTCAGTAAGGTGAGCATTTGCACCGTGAAATCCCGAGGCTTGAGAGCCAGCCACAGCTCAGAGCGACCTGCTTCTGAGGTGCAGCCATTATCACATACAGCATCTGCTCACCGCAGAGGAAAGAAGTGCCAGACCCCTGCAACTGCTGTGGGAAAAGTGGGTTTCATTTTACTCTCATCCTTGCCTTTTCCTTCAAAAGCACTTTAGGTACAGGCACATACACAGTACACAAAGTGATAAAGTTTATTTAGAAGGTAGGAAAGCAAACACACACACACGTGGTGTAGTTACAGTGGACCAAGATAGAAGCGATTGGGGGAAGGGAAGTAGAGAGAGGGGTACCCTCAGCACCTCTTCTCCCTCAGGAGAGTGAGCACCTCACAGCACCTCCTTCTGTGAGGTAATGTCACCTGGGCAGTTTATGACTCCTTCTGAAATTTCCCGTGGAACTTGCATGGCCACCCTTCCTCAGCTCCCAGATGAAAATGAGGCATCCTGGGAACGGAGTGTTCTGACAGGGTAGAATTACATGGGGTGGGGCCTTGTGGTGTGTGACCTCCAGCTCAGCTAGCCGCCTTATCCCACATCACAACCTCAGAACACCCCAGAGGAGTGGTATTTGTGGGGCCATGATGGCGTCAGTACCCTCAGACGGCTGGTGCCCCCGGTAGAAGGTACAAGATGTCTTTCACCTAGGACTCCCTGTGAAGTAACTGTCAACTTCACGTGGCCCTGGGACCAGAACGGAACCTCTGTTCTGGGGCAGGCCCCCAGAAGGGTGGTCTAATCATTCATAATAGAGTGTGCCTCTCCAGCAGTGCCTCCCTGTAGGGAGCCCTGCCGATTACAGGGGCCCATTGTGAGCAGGGTCAAAGAAAGTATTGAGGCAGGCGCCAGGCAACGGGGCGAGAAGGAAACACTTAGGCAAGGGGCCTTTAATTTTTATATAACTAACGCAGAAGAATATTTTATAGCCGCCTCCTAAGAGTCAGGCCTCACTCTGGCTGCAGACTTTGTGTGGTACCTTGCTGGGGGAAGCCCTAGACTATCACTGTCCTCTAAGGGGGACAGCGAGGAGGCGGCAGGCTGGGAGTCTGTTCATGTCCCCATCTGGCTGGCAAGATGATGTGCTTTACTAAAAGATTTTTGTAAAGCCACCTCTCCTCCACTGTTATTAGCTTTTAGGGAAGTCGTCCCCAACCCCTGCCCACTCTGAAAGCACCTGAAGCCACAGCCTACCCTGCAACCAGGGCCTCGGATTGGTTCACACGGTCCTGGACACCATTCAGAAATGTCTTTCACAGATGTTGGTGAATATAGTTGCATTGCTTTTTTTTTTTTTTTTGGCAGGACTTGTGCCTTTTCTCCCATTCTCCTTTAAGTGGAAATGGATCTTACTGGTCTTGGGAGTGGCCCCATTTTATCTGGGCTTGGCAGGATTGATTAGCTCCAGGAGCAGGGGAGAGCCAGATGGGAGGAGACTGAGAGTGGTTTGCGCCTCAGGGCCCCCACAGCCAAGTGCCTCTCTCTGAATTTCCTCACTGGTTAGTTTGGGAATATCATGTTATATTTCCATTCTAGTTAGGAATTTTAGAGCTTAAGGACACTGAATGAGGGGCTGGTGCTATGGCTCAGCAAGTTACGACTCAACCTGCAGTGCTGGCATCCCTACGGGCACCAGTTCGAGTCTCAGCTGCTCCAATTCCAATCCAGCTCTCTGCTAATGCTCCCAGGAAAGCAATGGAAGATGGCCCAAGTCCTTGAGCCCCTGCACCCATCTGGGAGACCTAGATGAAGCTCCTGACTTTAGTCTGGCACAACCCTATCCCAGCCATAGTGGCCATCTGGGGAGTGAACTAGTGGATGGAAGCTCGATCTCGCTCTTTCCCTCTCCTCCTCCCCCCCCTTCCTCCCCCTCTCTACCCCTCTCTCCCTTCTCCCCCCTCTCCTCTCCTCTCTCTCCTCTCTCTGTGTAACTCTGACTTTCAAATAAATAAGTAACTCTTTAAAAAAACACACACACACACACTGAATGAGAGGATTTTTGTAAACTTCTGTAGTAATGAAACTTGTTTCTTTTTTCCCCCAAAAGAACTCTTACCAGGCCACTCTGTATACTAAGGCAGATTCGGATGAGGAGAGATGTCCCAAGAACCTTACTTATTGATGCTTTCGCTTTTCCTTCAAAGCCCCCAAATTTAGAGCTCCTCAATCCTCTATGGCTTCTTAAAACATGGCTTAGGGGCAGGCATTTGGCACAGTGGTAAACATGCCTCTTGGGAAGCCTGCATCCCATATGTGAGTGCAAGGTTCGAGACCTGGCTCTGCTTTAAATTGCAGCTTCCTGCTGACAAGCACCCTGAGCAACAGCGGTGATGGCTCTTGTCCTTGGGTGCCTGCCACTCCAGTTGGAGAGCCAGACTGAGCTGCAGGCTCCTGACTTTGTCCTGTCTCACCTTCTGCTGTGTGGGCAGTTAGGGAGCGTACTACATGATACAAGATCTCTGCCTGCCTCCCTCTGTCTCTTTCTTTTTTTTTTTTTTTCTTTTTTTTTTTTTTTGACAGGCAGAGTGGACAGTGAGAGAGAGAGACAGAGAGAAAGGTCTTCCTTTTGCTGTTGGTTCACCCTCCAATGGCCGCCGCGGCCGGTGCACTGCGCTGATCCGAAGGCAGGAGCCAGGTACTTATCCTGGTCTCCCATGGGGTGCAGGGCCCAAGCACTTGGGCCATCCTCCACTGCACTCCCTGGCCACAGCAGAGAGCTGGCCTGGAAGAGGGGCAACCGGGACAGAATCCGGCGCCCTGACCGGGACTAGAACTGAGTGTGCCGGCACCGCAAGGCAGAGGATTAGCCTAGTGAGCTGCGGCGCCGGCCCTGTCTCTTTCTCTCTCTACCTCTGCCTTTAAAATAAGTAGAATTTAAAAAGAAAAAGCCAATATGCCACGTAGTCCCGTGTCTGCTCTCATGGCCCCTCACATCCATGAGTTTTGGAGCTTGAAGGTGTTAGGAGGGGCAGTCGGGTAGGACAGGACCCCGCAGGGATGAGCAGTGTGGTGGCTGGGTTAGCAGAGCAGCCTGAAGTCTGTGGCCCAGGGTCAGAGCCTGATTGCTTTCGCTGTCCACTGTGTTAATCAGGGCCAGTGGATTCATTCAAATGAGACTGGCTTGTAGATGATTTATAATGCAGATGTCTCTGAGTTTACAGTAGAGTTACTTGCTCTCCAGAACATATGCTTTTATGTTTACTTAGTTTCTGCTGGTCCTGGGAAATCCCATTCCTGATAGAGTATTCCAAGGCACAGCGGGGCTCCTTTCCACTCTGCTTGCTCTTTCTGTACCTCGTAAACTTGCTCTCCATCCCCACCTCCTCCAGGAGCTACAGGTTACTGATACAGGAAATTGGCGTCAGAGCTGGTGGGGGAACAAGAAATAACCAGTGAATATAAAAATCCAGAATGATGAATCTGAGTACAACTTTTTAATTTAAAAGTTTTTGCAGCATATGTTCTTTGGCTTTTGTTGGCAGCTGGAAGTTACACACTGCACTTTATGCCATGCTAAAATATCTACACATAATTGTGTTCCCTGCTCCTATGTACGTTGTCGTGAAACCCTTAAGAGCCTCTTCATGAGGACCAATCTGTAGATTCTGAAAACAACTGGAAGTCAGCATCTTATTCCTTTCATCCTCACCAGCTTTCTAAACCAGGCCAGTTGAAAGGAGGGAAGAGGCCTGTTAACTGTGATGGTCCTTTTGTAACCAGATGTGCAGGGGTGGTCCAGATGTGAGTGGTATGAACTAGGATGACTTTCCTTTGATGTGGGACACAACTTTTACCAACCTTCCCTAAACATACCTTCCCATTTCCTGTGGGATTGTAGTCTATGCTTTGTTTAATGATTGCTAACGTAATATGGAAACAAATGGGAATCTGGTTTGCCTTCCTTCAGAAGAAATGAAGGGGGTCTGGTGCTCATGCTGTTCCCATGGAACTGTGTCGAAGATAGTACCCTTAATCTATCAATTCAGATTGCCAGCAGCCTAAATCTTTACAAAGAGGGTTTTGTGGGAGCCAATAGTAGGGGTCCGTCTAGTTCTTACTATGGGCTGGAGAGTAGTCACTCAGATTCTTTCAAGGTTGCTGAACGTGGTATCTGTTGGTCATGGGTTGCTTTGTGTATTTGAGTTCTTTTCACCTGTTTATGGCAGCCATAAATAGGAAGATGTTTAAGTGCATTATTTTTGAAGATGAAAAGTATTTCTCTATTTCATAACACACATGTTCCCAGCATGGATTTGTCTGTTGACAGAATGAAGGATGACTGAAGAAACACATATTCAAGCCTCTTCTTAATGTCTATTTCAGTCCTGCCTACAAGGCTAGTAGTACGTTTTCTGGAATACTTACCCACTATAAAGCTAATCTGCTGTTGCTTGCTCTGGACTTGAGGCCATCTCTTTTTATTAACAGGCTGTGAGTAGTTTGTTTTATTGCCATCCACATGTGCTTTCCCCAGCCATATGAAGGATCTTCAGAAAGTTCACGAAAAGTACATTCTATGAAAAACTACAAGATTTTCAAAGAACTTTTTATCAAAATAGACTTTTCTTTTTTAATTTTAAAGATTTTTACTTATTTATTTGAAAGTCAGAGTTACACAGAGAGAGGAGAGGCAGAGAGAGGAGAGGCAGAGAGAGAGAGAGAGAGAGGTCTTCCTTCCAAAGGTTCGTTCCCCAGTGGCCGCAACGACCGGAGCTGTGCCAGTCCAAAGCCAGGAGCCAGGAGCTTCCTCTGAGTCTCCCACGTGGTGCAGGGGCCCAAGGACTTGGGCCATCTTCCATTGCTTTCACAGGCCACAGCAGAGAGCTCGATGGGAAGTGGAGCAGCCGGGTCTCCAACTGGTGCCCATATGGGATGCCATCGCTTCAGGCCAGGGCATTTACCTGCTGTGCCACAGTGCTGGCCCCCCAAAATAGACTTTTCTTTTAATTCAATCTTTCCGTGAATTGTTTGAAGGCCCCTCATATAAAATCCATTGTGTCTAGTACCCTGGGTGCTATTCCTGATTGTCTGTGAGTTACCTTGTCATTCTTCATACCTTTGCAGGGGCAGTGGGCCATTTCTTGCTCCATTCGTGTGATTTCCAGCTATGGTAACTCATGTTTGTTTATTTCTGTTGCTCAGTTGGCAGTTGAATGAGTTGGAGACTTAATGGTAGAGGTATTCGGTCTGCATTTGGTAGTCAGAAAAAAACCTGATGGCTTAACAAGTAGTTCAGTGATGTGTAAGTCACAGGTTCACAAATGCTGGTCCAATACCATGAGTACTCATTTATTTTGAAAGCCAGAGAGAGACAGAGGTCTTACATCCATTGGTTTACTTCGCAAATGGCTACAACATTCAGGATTTGGCCAGGAACCCGAAACTCCATCCAGGTCTTCCTGTGGGTGACCAGATCCCAACAACTTGGGCAGTCACCCAGTCTCTCCCAGCGGTGTATTAGCAGGAAGCTGTGATTGAGAACAAAGCCAGGACTGGAACCCAGGAAGCTGTAATCAAGAACAAAGCCGAGACTGGAACCTAAGGCACTCTGATATGGGATGCAGGTGTTCCAAGCAGAATCCTAACTGCTGAGCCAAATGCCTGCCCTGCTACAAGTACTTTTTAAAAGCACAGACTGCTAGTTCTATTTCTTAGAGGAATTTGCTGTTTGTAGAAGTTACATGGAAGATTCTGGTCCACAGATGTATGTGTACAGGGTAGTTATGGTGATTTTTAATGATGCTGTTTTTCATCCCTGGTTATCTAGATAATCCTGGAACAGTTTATCTGTCGTCTCAAGAAGATATGTTTATCTGGCAGGTGGGGACCAGATTTTACCTGGGCTATGCTGCTCGGTTGACTTTTCCTCGGGTCTGGAGATGTGACCTGTGGGAGTGTCAGTCTCAGCCCTCAGCTGGGGGTGCCCACTGATCAGCCTTGCCCTCCTGGAGGTTTCTATGCATTATCGTTGTTCGCCAGCAGCCATCGCCCCTTCCAGTTCAGTGAGGTTCAACAGAACTTCAGTCACAGAGTGCGTCTCAAGAGAGTGGTGGCTGTCCCCAGATCTAACGGGGCCTCTCCTTTCCTTCTTCTGCCATTGCCAACTTCCCCAGACAAAACTGAAACAAGACATTCTCCTGGGAGGCAAGGTCTTACATTGGGGGGTCTGCTATAGAAAATTCTACTTGTTCTTTGGATCCTTTCTATGTCAAGCCTTGGCAGTTTTCCCCTGTGGGGTTCTCATTTCAGCACATAGTGTGCCTGAAATCGTGGTCTAGGGGGCGGGGCTTGTTCTGCCTCAGCCCCTAAAGAAACCTTTCATTTGCAGGAACTTGTACATTAATTGGAGGGGCCAACAGTAAGTAGGCACAGAGAGTGGTATCCCCTTTTATCCCTGGTTCTTGGCCTTTGTGTAGCATTGCAATGATCTGCGATGACTTTATTATTTTTAAAAAAGGATGACTGTTTTACAGATAGAAGTGAGAGTTGGGGGGGCGGAGAGAGGGAATCTTCCATACACTGGTTCACTCCCTCAATGCCTGCAACAGCTAGGTCTGGGCCAGTCTAACACCAGGAGCCGTGAACTACATCCAAGTATTTCATGTGGGTGGCAGGAACCCAAGTACTTGGGCCATCATCTGCTGCCTCCCAGGGTGTGCATTTGCAAGAAACTGGAGTTAAAGCTAAGTAGCTAGGCCTGGAACCAGCACTCTGATTTGAGATCAGGCATCCCATGTAGCAGCTTAACCTGCTGCACAGTGCCCACCCCTGTAATGCCTTTAAAATTGTGCCTGCCCATATCACTCCAGCCTTGTCCTATAGAATTAGTTTTTTCTAGGGTGGGTTGGGCAAGTGTATTTTTTAAAGGCTCTACTTTATACTCTCCTGTTCAGAACCTTGTCCCTTCCTCTTGAATGTTCCTCTGCCTTCTGAAATTATTTTTTGGTAGGCATGTATAGATAAATGGAGAGTGGTAACCAGCATAGTCTGTGGTCTTAATCTGTTGGAACTGTTAAACAGCTCTTAGACTAGAAGGCCCTTAACTTCCTAGTTGAGGCACAGAGCTACTGCTGATCGACTCCTGGTGCTTGTTTACAGTCTCTGATGGCCCCTGTTTTGCTCTAAAGTATGACGGAATCTCATTGTAAGATGTGTTAACCCTTTTGTGAAGTATATTTTGACAGTTACTCATTTGTCCTCTGTGCAGTGCAGTCCAACAAATATTACTGAGAATTTCCAACATGCTAAGCATTCATCTAGAAAACAGATAAAGTTCCTGCCTTCATGGGACTTTGTGCATGTGTATGTTCACATGGAGCACAACATGACTGTATTAAATGACTTCATCATAACACTGTGAAATCTCATTTTAGGAGAATTCTTGATGATTGATAGGAGTATTTCTAAGACCGCTCATGGAATCAGAAAAGTTAGAGTTTGCCATGTGAGACTGTGGTTTGTAAAATGTTGACCCAGGGACTGTGTCTCACTACTGCAGCATGTAGTCCATAGGAAGTTCAGGTAAATATTCCTGGAGGCAGAATGAATAAACCAAGTGGAAATAGGAGTTTGCTCCAAAAATGGAAGCCAAGGACATTGACCAAATTAAAGGTCATCCTTGATTTTGGGAATAAGTTTCCAGAGGGTTGTGATTTGGTAAAAATCATTCATTGGCTCTGTTTTTAACTTCATGTATTTAATTCCACGTATACACAAGCACTTGGCGGGCCTGGGGTTCCCAGCGTTTGCTATGTTTATTTTGCTTTTCAATGAAAGCAATAATTTGAGCTGAATGTTGTTTCAGGGCTCTAGGATGCTATAACATGAAGTACTGCAAATCTAAACTCAGCCTACACAGGCTTAGACAGCTCCCCAAACTGTGTACTTCTGTGTTGTAGCTTCTGCATTCAAGTTACTTGGTTCAGTTAGATCTATTAAGAATATTCTAAATTTGCCTTTCAAGAAATGTAAAAAGTATTAAATTATCCAGATCTTTCAGTATGTGTGTCTTAAAAGTATTTTTAAAAAGGAAAAGTATGGTTGTTTTTTTTAAATCATGAATTATATCCTTAGATTCTGAAAGTGTACTAAAAAATTGATGGGACTACAAAGACAACAATGAAAGAAAAAGACATATGATAGGAATTTCAAAATATGAAGAGAACGTACAAAAGAAACCAAGGATCAGCTCTTGGTCCCAGTTCATGGAACTGTTTGTGGGTTCACTAGCTTAGAACAGAAATAAATAGTGCATGAGAGAAGAAAACAAGAGCTATTCTGGAAATAATTATTAATGTTGAAATTTCTACATCTAATTTTGGAATGCTTATGTTTGGAATGTCACATGCACATCAAAAATGTGTGTTTCAGGTTTGTGGAGAAAAACAGCGCTTTGAGAAGTTGATGGAACACTTCAGGAATGAAGACAATAACATCGATTTTATGGTGAGTTATTTAAGGACTGCATTCACTAAAGTCAAGTCAGTTTCAGCACTTTGTCCCTAACTCCACTCACACGTATGTGTGTTCCAGAGGACAGGAACTTGAGTTTAATGTGCTACAGGATCCATCTAGAATGCCCCTCTTCATCTTTCTTTACCTTCTGTAGCACTTGTTTCTTGCTCTGTTCACCATACACAAAAAAAGGGTTGAAAGTACTGATTGTTTGTAGCAAATACATGGGGAAGGCACACAGTTGGGACTGGAGGTTACTTGCCAACTTCAGCTGCTGGTAGAGCTGGGTCAGAATCCTGAAGTTAGAAGAAATCCTAAGAAACTGGACCTTTCCTTGCCTCCTGCAGCCCTGTCCCGTGGCCTTCTCCAGACTGAATTGTCAAAGACCCAAGCGGTTCGGTTTGTACAGTTGGCTGCATGTCTCCCCCACCTAGGCAGCAGTGCTTTTTCCTCTGATCGTTTTTCCTGCTTTAGAACGTCCCTGAGGACACAGTCACAGGAACGCAGCGGGTCTCCTTATAGGTTAGGTCACCTGCAAGAACCTGTGATTCCGCAGCCATCCTGTTAGCCTCCTGGAAGAGAAACAGCAAAAGGTGTTTTAGCCCTTCTGCGTTCATAGGCCTAACCTGTGATCCCAGACTGAAGGTAGAAACTCTTGGAATTTCCTGAGACACGAGTGTGCCCAGATGTGCAGGCCTTTGCCTAGTCCAGTGGTCCCAGCAGATCCTGACCAGGGCTTCCTTCCCGATCACTTCTCTCCACACTGGGGCAGATGCCCCAGTCAGTTCGTATATCACTAAGCCTGTGCTTAGGCTGCCAAGCGAAGTTTTAATTTGAATTGCTTCAGTGACTGTGAAACATGACACATAGCTTTGCAGAGTTCTGTTTTCTGTGAAGTGTTTTTTACTGGGTCCTCAAATTTTACATGCATCCTATCCTTATGCCCCTTCTAAAATCAGTGAGAAAGATGAAATCTTTGATGGAGAAATATCTGTGAGTCAGAGTGCTTTACAATGACTTTTTAATTCTTATCATTAGGACTTTTCAGAGAAGTTAAGGCTATGTTGGGCCCTGGTGATAAATATGGAAGAGGTCTTTGTCTTGGTTCATATTACCAGTTTCTCTCCTGTGCCCGCTCAGGGACAACCTACTTGTTCCATCAGCGGTAAGGTGGCAAACTGAAAGATGCCAGGCTGAAGCCAACAGATAGATAGGCTTATACATTTATTCTGTTGGCAAAGACTCTCCGTGAAAATTTGGATGTTGTGTATAAAAATACACGTCTGCTTTTCTTGAAAGCTGAAGCTGTCTGATGACATTAGGTGTCCATCTCTGCTCAGAATCAGCCGCTGGAACGAAGCAGCCCTTTAGTCTAAAGATATCCTTGGGACCAGCACTGTGGCATAACAGGTGAAGCTGTCATCTGCAGTGCTGGCATCCCATATGGGCACTGGTTCAAGTCCCGCCTACTTTACTTCCAATCCAGCTCTCTGCTATGGCCTGGGAAAGCAGTAGAAGATGGCCCAAATGCTGGGTCCCTGTACCTGCATGGAAGACCTGGAAGAAGCTCCAGGCTCCTGGCTTCGGATTGGCCCAGCTCCAGCTGTTGTGGCCATTTGGGGAGTGAGCCAGCAGATAGAAGAATCAGTCAATCAATCAATCTCTCTCTCTCTCTCTCTCTTTCTCTCTCCTTCTGCCTCTCTGTAACTCTACCTTTCAGATAATTAAATAAATATTAAAAAAAAAAAAGATATCCTCTCCAGCTTATCACAGTGCATACCACTAGACATGGTTCACCTCACTCTTCTATGAGACTTTATGAGACTGATTTAGCATTGGAATTCTGCTGAAGTTATATTGAGGCCTTTAAAATACCTGCATTTTCCATGTACAAACTGGGGCCTCATGCTTGTGAATTCATTTATGTGTTTGCACATGCATTGAGTTACCTGTCTCATTTAGACGCTGTTAGTTCACGAGTTCTCTGTACTGAATTCATATGCCACCTACAGAGAGCTGCCTCTTAGGTAGATCATAAAGCTCAGCAGATCATTCAGACCTGTTTTCAGAAGAGAAATGGAAAGATGTCAGAATTCAGCCACACTTTTCCTCCAGCAAATGAGTGGGAGTACAAACAGAAAATTAATATCTCCCAAACAACATAATCCTCATAATGTGTATTTCTGTCATAGAGTATAAGATTTATTTCCCTTCCCTCTTTTCTGTATATTTTTTTTGGACAAAGGAAAACACAAGGTTTTTTTTTTTTTTGTTTTGTTTTTGTTTTTTTTTAGCTCATTTAACTGGAGAAACTGAAGTCCTTTTTTTTTTTTTTTTTTAAAGTAAATTACAAAGTCCTCTTGTAACTCAGAGTTTACCATCTTCCAGAGATACCTAATATGTAACATGTTTTCACAGGGAAAGTTAATGTGATATATGATGCAAATGGCTTTTTATTTTTTAAGATTTATTTGGGGTCAGCACTGTGACACAGCAGATTAAGCCACCACCCGCAGTGTGGCATTCCATATGGGGACTGGTTCGAGCCCTAGCTGCTCTACTTCCAATCCAGCTCCCTGCTGATGGTCTGGGAAAGCAGTAGAAGACAGCCTAAGTCCTTGGGCCCCAACACCTATGTGGAAGACCCGGATGAAGCACCTGGCTTCATACTGTTGCAGCCATCTGGAAAATGAACTGGCAGATGGAAGAATAAATCTTAAGATGTATTTCTTTATTTGAAAGGCAGAGTCACAAAGAGAAAGGAGAGACAGAGCTCTTCCATCCTCCAGTTTTGTCCTCAGATGGCCACCATGGCCAGTATGGAACAGGTGGAAGCCAGGAGCCTCATCCAGGTCTCCCACGTGGGTGCAGAGTCCTAACACTTGGGCCATCTTCGTTGCTTCTCCCCGGCCGCTTGCAGGGAAATGGATCTGAAGTGGAGCAGCCAGGACACAAATCATGCTACATGGGATGCTGGCACTGCAGGCAGTGGCCTTACCTGCTATACCACAATGCTAGATGAGAGCAGTTTTTAAAAATCATGAAGGAAATTGGGTTTGGAAAAGAGAAATAGTAGGTAGATTTTCTTTTCTTTTTTTTTTTTTTAAAGATTTGTTTATTTATTTGGAAGGCAGAGTTAGAGAGGCCGACAGACAGGTCTTCCATCCGCTGGTTCACTCCCCAAATGGCTGCAGTGGCCAGAACTGGGCCAATCCAAAACCAGGAGCCAGGAGCTTCTTCTTCCAGGTCTCCCATGTAGGTGCAGGGGCCCAAGGACTTGGGCCATCTTCTGCTGTTTTCCCAGGCCATAGCAGAGAGCAGGATTGGAAGTGGAGTGGCTGGGATTTGAACTGGCACCCAAATTGGATGCCAGCATGGCAGGCAGTGGCTTTACTCATTATGCCACAGTGCCAGTCCACGTAGGTTTTCAGAGTAAGTATGAACCAGGTCTGTCAATCATTTTTTTTCCTTTCCAGAGACTCTGTTGACTTATAGCCATGGAGAAAGTCTGAGTAAGATCCTTTCACCCTAGGTAGACTGACAGTGTCCATTAAAAGACAAATGGATCTGTTGGACTTTTGTGTTATTTATCAACCTGTGGATAGGTATTCTCTGCAGGAGATCCTAGGGTCCTGATGCAGTTGTAGGAGAAAGCTTTTATGGAATGTAAACTGGATGACTGTATGGAAAGGTGGGTCCAAGATCTGTTATTCAGTGTGGGTATGGTGGACACACAGTGAATTTTGAGACAGGATTACCTTTTACAGAGATGATTGGTGATTTAAATGTTCTTGTAATAATTTTCACATTTTGTATAGTGTTCTTGTAATACTTTACACAATTTGTTGTTTTTACTTGTATGATTTTTTAAGAATAGCCTTGGTGTGATATAATGAACATATCATACAATTTACCATTTAAAGTGTGCAATTCAAAGTATATTTAGAAGAGCCACAGGTTTGACCCAGCCTTACTGCAATCTACTCTAGAGCATGTCATGACCCCAAAAGAAACTTTTTTCCCATTAGCCGTCATGTCTCATTTACCTAGCCAGCCACTAACCTGTCTGACTCTGTAGTCTCGCCTTTTCTGATATTTTATATGAATGGATTCAGACAATATATGGTCTTTTGTGATTTTTTTCCCATGTGACATGTTTTTAAGTTTGTCTGTTTTTTAATGTGCATCATTACTCTATTCTTTGTTGCATACTATTCCACTGTATAGATAGACCACATTTTGTTTATCCATCAGTTGATGGACATTGCATTCTTTCCCTTGTAGGTTATCATGAATAGTGCTGCTTTGAACATATGTGTGCAGATTTTTATGTGGACATATTCTTTTACTTCTTTTGGTTAGAAACTAGGAGTGTGTGGTAACTCAGTGTTTAACATTTTGAGAAACTCCTTCTTTTCAAAGTGGCTACATCATTTTCTATTCCAGCAATGGGTGAGAATTTCCTTTCTGGAACACTCTTGCCCACACCTGTCATTATATTTCTTTTTCATTGTGGCCATTCTAGTGGGTGTGAAGTGGTATCTTATTGTTGTACCTCTAGGAGTTTTTCACTTTAAAAAAATTATTAAAATATTTTCAAAGATCCAATGAAATGACAGAGAAAGAAATCCATTGGTGAGACTTGATTTGTGCAGTTGAAAATACATGCCCATGTTAAACAGAAAAAAGTTTGAGGCCCATCTAACGCCTTGGCAATTTCATTTCAGGTGGCCTCGATGCAGTTCATTAACATTGTAGTTCATTCGGTGGAAGACATGAATTTCAGAGTTCACCTTCAATATGAATTTACCAAGTTAGGCCTGGATGAATACTTGGACGTGAGTATGGCTGGAACCTTCGTAAGCACCGAGTTATTGCTGCCCTCCAAGGAATACTTCCATTGTGACTAAATGACACGAAGGCTCTGCGCAGGCAACTACTGTCCTCCTAATCTGCGGGAACATATCTGAGTGATGTAAACTGCCAGAGAAGCTGCGTTCTCTCAGACCTCATGGGACCTCGAGCTGTCTCTTGTCAGCGGCCTTTTAGAACAGGAGTCAGATAACCTCTTGCAGCCTCGTTGTAGCTTTGCTCTGCCTTTGAGCCCTGTTTGGGTCAAGTCGTATTGCATGCTTCTCCGGAGCTGTTGGGCGATTTGCATTCTTGGTTACCCTGGGGACCCCATCTGGGCAGGGAGGGTCAAACCAAGACTGCTGTAGAATGATGAGCAAACACTTAGAGCATAAAAAAATAATGAGGGAGTGGACACTGGAGACCTGCTCCTGGAGCTGTTAAATTCTGCTTAAAGTGTTTGTGGCTTTGGAAGTTCCACTTTTAGTTCTTGGGAGAAGGAGGTTTAAAGTTTCCCTTTTTTCTGCTGCCTTGCAGAAGTGCTCAGCCCGTTCCCTGGGGTTCTTCCATTAGCAAACAGAAAGTTGATACGAATACCCTAAATGGACTTGCTTTGCTGTGTGTGTACACAGGCTGGCTCCTTGTCCCTTGACTCTTAGGCAGATTTTGTTTTACTCTTTCGGATGGGAGTGGTCCGGTTGAATTTGGAAGACTGCTAGTGACAGGGATAGAATTGTTGGCCTCGATTTTAAGGATGTTTCTAGCTAAGAAAATGATAGAAACACTTCCCTTGGACATTTCCAGAGTTCAACTGCCCGTCATCATTAGGGATAAAGCCAGGAGATTACACAGACCCAGCTTATTGGGGGAGCAGAATTGCAGAGTTAATTACTCTCACCTGACACACTTGCTGACTGGGCCAGCTGGGCTGCCCTTCGAGTAGACAGGCCTAACTTCACATAAAGTTTTGACTTAGGGCAAAGCATAATAGATCTCCACTGAAGAGCTGTTGAATAATTTGTCTGTTTATTAAAGGCTCATTAATGTCATTGGCAGCATTTGGATTTTTATTTATTTATTTGCATTTAGATCCAAGGCTGTCTAGCCTCTTTCCTCACATGCTCTGATAGTAGCAGTATCTGAACCAACATTTGAGAGCGTAGATTCCTAACAGTGTGCTGAGCTCAGTTTTGCGGTATCTGAGTAGAAGTTGCTTTAGGCTCCTGATTTCGTGGCAGGTAGTAATAAATCAGTGGACCCTTGTTGTTTGCCGAGAGTCTTGTTTCAAGTCCCGTTAGGCTTCTTTTCCACTTTCTTTTCTAGACTTTGCCCTTGTTCAGAAATCTTTTTAAGTTCTTACTTTTTTTTTTTAATTTTTATTTAGTAAATATAAATTTCCAAAGTACAGCTTATGGATTACAATGGCTTCCCCCACCCATAACTTCCCTCCCACCCACACCCCTCCCATCTCCCACTCTCTCTCCTAATCCCTCTCCCATTCCATTCACATCAAGATTCATTTTCAATTCTCTTTATATACAGATCAATTTAGCATATATTAAGTAAAGCTTTCAACAGTTTGCTCCCACACAGAAACACAAAGTGTAAAATACTGTTTGAGTACTAGTTATAGCATTAAATCACAATGTACAGCACATTTAGGACAGAGATCCTACATGAGGAGTAAGTGCACAGTGACTCCTGTTGTTGACTTAACAAATTGACACTCTTGTTTATGGCATCAGTAATTACCCTAAGCTCTTGTCATGAGCTGCCAAGGCTATGGAGGCCTTTTGAGTTCGCCGACTCTGATCATATTTCGACAGGGTCATAGTCAAAGTGGAGGTTCTCTCCTCCCTTCAGAGAAAGGTACCTCCTTCTTTCAAACTAAGATAGAACACATGTCTTTAGAAAAGACTTAAATTATGGAAGTTAATATTAGACCTAGGAAAAATATCTATTTTCATGAGAACTTTTATAGAGTGGGATACCTTTTCAAAATTTAAGATTTTTTTCCCAAAACTCAGTGTTTATTTAGCTTTGTGTTATGTTAATTCTGGATCCTGATGGATACGTGTGATTAGAAGAGCTATCTTATAAGCATGTAGTGACCTAAGTACTTTTTTATAGGTAGTCATTGATTTGTTCAATAAATGTTTATTGACATCATCCACGTACCAGATACTATTCTCACCACTCATCTTTCCTCCAGGGAAGGTCATAACCTATGACATGTAGGGAAGATTTACTGATTGTTGACCTCTATTGTCATCCTTTTTTCCGCGAAGATTTATTTATTTGTCTGAAAGGCAGAATTACAGGGAGGCAGAGGCAGAGGCAGAGAGAGATCTTCCATCTGCTGGTTCACTCTCCAAATGGCCACAGCAGCCAGAACTGAGCCAATCTGAAGCCAGGAGCTTCTTCTGAGTCTCCCATGTGGGTGCAGGGGTCCAGGGACTACTTTCCCAGGCACATTAGCAGGAGCTGGATGGGAAGTGGATTAACTGGGACTCGAACTGACACCCATATGGGATGTTGGCACTGCTGGCGTTTGCGTTACCCACTATGCCACAGTGCCGGCTGCCTTCTAGTATCATCTTAAAGGTAGCTGAGTTTATTCTTGATGCTTGACCTTGGATGCAGCAAGCTGGGGAAAGGTTTCTGATCTGTGCTTTGGGAGCCCTGAGCTGTTTTTGTTGGGCGCTCTACCTTAGGGAAGAAATCATGGGATATAGGCCCTAGGAATTTGCTAAAATAAGCCTGAAGGCTAAGTATAAACTCAAGCAGTGTCTACCCCATATTCCACCTAACCCTCTGGCCTCGCTGCAACCCCATCACTTCTAGGCAAGGTCCCACTCCCTCTAGTCTCTCGTGTTACACAGACAACCCTCAAGTTTTACGTTGCTAGCCATTGTTTCCTTTGGGAGCTGCTTGGATGTTTTTTGTTGTCCCAATTTCACCTACACCCAGATGTTCTAGGTTACAACCTAATTACATGGAGCAGGAAGGATTAGGAGGAAAATGTGTGTGTGTTTGGGAGAGTGTAGTCACCAGAATGTAATCTGGTGGTCCTCCCTCAGGCTGTTACTCCACAATTCTTTTAAGGTAGATGATATCTTCAGCCTTCTTGTGGAAAAGCTGGGCTCTTCGAGCAAACAGAATGCATAGACTCTTGGTATATTCTGCTTCCTCAGAGAAGCTAACACCGTCTTCTGTCACGTTCTGGTTTGTAGAAGCTGAAACACACAGAGAGTGACAAGCTGCAGGTACAGATTCAGGCTTACTTGGACAATGTGTTTGATGTAGGAGCTCTGCTGGAAGATGCTGAAACCAAGAATGCAGCCTTGGAGAGGGTGGAAGAACTGGAAGAGAACATCTCTCACGTAAGTCGGTCTCAGAATGGGAAAAATTGCTGACATTTCAACTGGGTGCAAAGCAGAAGTAATGACAAGCATTTATGGCAATAAGTTAAAGGAGCTGAAGTGTAGCAATGAGCTCTAACCTAGGATAGAGAGCTGTCAGAAGCCACTCTGGGGTCTTTCAAAGAAACCAGATGTGTTACATAAAACAAAATCAAGTCTGTCTGCTTGCCTGCTAGGTTCTGCTGGGTTGTGTTTCCTGATGACTTCGGTTATGGAGAGTTAGATGATTGACATCACCTGCAAGATGGGAGGATATAAAATATGGGAATTTGGTCTGAGTCAAAGGAGTATCTCTTGAATTTAGCCACCTTCTTAAATATGTTCACACAGGGCCATGGGCAGGATTAGCTAACTCTGTGATGCAGGTCTGAACATTCCTGTCTGATGGCTATTCAAATTCTAAACAGGGGCACGTATTTGGCCTAGTGGTTAAGATATACTGATTAAGATTCCTAAATCCCACATTGGAGTGCCTGGGTTCAATCCTGAGCTCCAGCTCCTGACTTGAACCAACGGTTCACTCTCCAGATATCTACAATAGTCAGGAGCATGAAGCTCAATCCGGGTCTCCCATGTCAGGGGCAGGAACCCAAGTAGTAGAGCTGTCATCTTCTGCCTCTTAGGGTGCACATTAGCAGAAAGCTGAATCCGAAAGAGAGTAGCTGAGCCTGGAACTACACTCCCATGTGGGATGTGGGGTCCCTTAGCTGCTGTGCTAAATAACCTGACTATACTTCGTGGAGGAAGTGTCCTCCCAGTGTGATGTCAGCTCTGTACCAACAGGGATGCAGCTTTCTTTGAGGGACTTTTCCAAGTTGAATATTAGTCTGTAGGTCCTCAGAGATTGTTCACTTGTTCATGTTTTGAACAGAGCATTCAGTACTGTGAAAATGAACAGAAAAATGGTGTTTCTCAGAAATTCCAGTATTATGAGGTCCAAATTCTTTTGATAACTTCTGATGTGTACTTCACTTGATTGTGAACTGAGTTGTCCCTTTTGTGGAGGAATGTTATTTTTTCCCATGGAACAGCTCATTTATTTTCCTCTACATTTTTCTTTTAAAGAGTACTGCGTGTGTTTGGTTTCCTCTACCTTTTCCCATCACTCTGCAAATGGGCATATTCATGGTTTGTGGTTAGGCCAAGTGAGTGATCCAGAAACCCTCTGTAAGTGCTCCAGTGAGCTGGTCGGCTTCCACTTCGGAAGAGAACTTGTAGGCTCAATAATTCTGAACTTAAATGATTCAGTCTGAACAGTAGAAATCTCCATGCTTCCTCCTGACCTTGTCTTTGCTTAGGATTATTTTCATTGAGATGTAAAAAATCAGAAATAGGTAAATTTTAAGAGCATTTGGCATAAAGTAAAATGACCCATTCTGTGTTTCTCTTGAAACCACTGCCAACATTACATGACCATACTTTTAAAAAACTTAATTCCATTTTTCACAAAATTAAAAATTTTTTTAAACTTAATGTCATTTTATTTGAAGGATTGGGGTAGGGTGGAGATTTTCCATATGCTTATCCATTCCTCAAATACCCACAATAGCAGAGACTGCCCCGGCCCCAAGCCAGGCACTGGAGCTCTATCCGGATCTCCCCCACATCGGTACCTCAACAGCAGTCAGCTGTTGTCTCTCAGGGCATGCATCAGCAGGCGACTGGAACTGGCACTGGAGCTGGGACTCCCACCCAAGCCTTTGCACGAGGGGTGCAGGTGCCCCAAGCAGCATCTCAACTGCTGTGCAGAACAGCCGCTGCTGCATGGCCGTACTTCTGTATTTACTTACAGCAGGCCACCTGTTTATTTCAGTTGTCTCTCAAATAGTGCTCAATATTTGATCAGTTTGGTTTAAAACAAGCAGTAGTTTTTGTTTTGTTTCAACTGGTTACCTGGAATGTCACAACCAAAATTTCTGAATCAATACTTTCGGAAAGCTTTTGCTCGATGCCCTTGCTTGGGAAGCTGTGGAAGTGGACTCCCGTTTCCCTCGTCCCTTACTGATCTCTCTATCATTACTGGTCCCTGAAGAAATGGAAGCAGACACAATGTGTAGATTGAAACACTAAGGAGTTGACCTGTAGATTTTATTAAGGATGCATTTTTAATATAACCTTAATAAATTATTAATTCCTGATAGCAACAAATCTGCATTCAGAACCATATTAGAAATACTGACATTTCCAGAGAACAACCGGCTCTGACAGGCCCTAATGGTCTTGGAGCTCTGCTTTCTGAGAACCGGGCACCTGATCCGAATGACCCTGTGTTGTGACACGGCTCCCTTTTAAACATTTCACAGTTATCTGAGAAACTGCAAGACACAGAGAATGAAGCCATGTCCAAAATCGTGGAACTGGAAAAGCAGCTCATGCAGAGGAACAAGGAGCTGGATGTTGTCCGAGTAAGTGTGACGATGACAGCTGCCCCAGGTGGGCACACTGGGGACCGGGCTGTGCTTAGACTAGGTGGACGTGGAGTATGCTCCTCTCCGAGGAGTGCATCGGTGCAGTGTGTGTATGGGCACATGCTACAGGTGGTCCCCAGGTGAAGAGTACACACAGGCAGGGGACAGATGCACGCGCTTGTGCAGCCAAATCCTGGAGGTTCTCTATTTCCTTATCACTGATTTTGGGCCCAACAACCTCCCCCTCTGGAGGAGGTTGAGCTGATTCTGTGGATTGCACATGCTGCTGGGAATGAAAACACAGCATGGATTTAATTCATGCCGCTCATTTGTTTTTACTGGGACTTGGGCTTCGGTGTATTTCTTTGCTTTGCTTTGCCTCTTCTCAAATTGAGATTTGGTGGTTGCTGTGGAAACAGGGAAATCACAACACAGACTAGACCTAACAGCATTCACCAAAAGAAAAAAAAAATGGGTGGGGGAAGGCAAAGCAAAACCAATGCATTTTATTATCAGATAATCCCAGCTGTTTTATTTGGCCTTGGTGTTGCTTTCCCTTACGTGTCAGGTATTTATGGAGTGCCATCCGTGTGCTTGGAATTGTCCAGAACATAAAACACCAAAATGCCTGCCTGGGGGGCTTGCAGGCAAATAGCTGGCCTTCGCATCATGGTGAATGAAACAGCACGTTTTATGTGAGGGTTGTCATGCCTGTGTGTGTTGCTTTCTCCTCTGACATGTCCTGCAGTTAACTCGAGGAAATTTATTTTCTGGCACACCGTCGAGACCAAGTTGTAGCATATGGACTCAATTCAAGTTCAGACTCTTAGATGATTAATAGTAGACAGGGTGTGAAGAATGTCGCCCTTGCCTGCTGGAGGCTGTGGGGAGAGACCTCATGTAGAAGGCGCAGCAAGTTCACTCAGCTCCAGAAATCCTTTTCCTGGAATCTCGGTGGGCCCCTTAAAAAAGGAGCCAGGACAGCCTTTTGAATTGGAAATTGTAGCTCCTTTGTCTTCTGCCAAAAACCTAGACAGAAGTCAGTAATTAGTGGAGGGAAGCTTTGGCCCGTTTTGTTGATGGCATTACCAGAGGGAGAATGGCATAGTCCCTGTCCTGAGCTTGGTCAAGGGGCCTTTATGAGGAGCAGAGCCGTGCACTCAAGGGCAGCCAGCCCCTGGTTACTGAGGAATACGCTCTCCTGTGGCTTGCAGAGTTTTGATCCTGGTCTGACTTCTGTCCAAGTCTGACCTAGCGACCTCTTGCCTACTGTTAGCTGATACACTACCTAGGAGTTACCAAGAATTTTAAACTAAGTGGAAGGAAAACATTCTGCACCACCAGTTCACCCTTAGGGCCGAAGTCGGCTTTTGGAGCCATCTCTGCTGTGTTCCTTTCCACCTGTGGGGAGAAATGAGTTGGCTGCATTTATGAAATGGAAAGGACTTCATTAACACTTGCAATTGCTGAAATGTATTGCATGCATTATTGGTGTCATTAATAATTAGTGGGATTTTACCCATTCTGGCTGGGTTCTATAGAATTCCTATTCATATGTGTACCCTTCATCTCATTTTTAGTGTCGTGTCTTTATCCTCAGTTTCCCAACCTGATGATAATGAGTGAATGCCACGTGAAGACAAACCCTTGACCATAGACTCTTTTGCAGGAAATCTACAAAGATGCAAACACCCAAGTTCACACATTAAGAAAAATGGTCAAAGAAAAAGAAGAAGCCATTCAGAGACAGTCTACCCTGGAAAAAAAGATTCATGAACTGGAGAAACAGGGAACCATTAAAATTCAGAAGAAAGGGGACGGGGACATTGCCATTCTGCCAGTCCTGGCTTCTGGCGCGTTGTCTGCAGGGTCAGAAGTGAACTATGTGGGACCGCTGACGGGGGCTACCTCCTCGGGACCCTTGCCACCTCCTCCCCCACCACTACCTCCGTCATCAGACACACCCGAAGCAGGTGAGAAGCCTTGGCTGGGGTGCTTAGGGCAGTATTGGGGCACTGGTCTTTCTCTGTGGACCAGTTGTCGGTTTGTGTGCCTTGTCTGTTTTTGCCAATCCTTTCTTTTATGTCCTGATTTTAAGAACTGTTTGCATTTTGAGATCCAGGTCATAGGTCTTTGTTTCACAAGTGTTTCACAAGTGTTTCACAAGTGTTGCATTTGTGAATAGGGAAATTTTTATGGTTTTTTTGAAAGCGACCCTTTCTCCTTGTAAGTGTTTTGTTTTCAGGTACTTTATATGCACATGACATACTGCTGGAAAACCATTCCTGTATTTTCAATTTGTCTCTTCTCTCCTTGCTAGTGCAAAATGGTCCTGTAACACCACCAATGCCACCACCTCCCCCGCCTCCTCCCCCGCCCCCACCTCCCCCACCCCCTCCTCCTCCTCCTCCTCTCCCGGGTCCTGCAGCTGAGACTGTGCCAGCTCCTCCTCTGCCACCACCCCCTCCTCCCTCTGCACCCCCACTGCCGGGATCATCTTCACCTACAGTGGTTTTCAACTCAGGATTAGCAGGTAAGAGCACAGAATGAAAACCCAGGTTCTCATGCCAGAAATACTCATTTGTCCTGACTCTGGAGAGTTAAAGCCTTTCTTTTGCAGTCCATGTCTCTTGGAATGACAGGTGTCTCTAAGTGTGAGAATACTCCTGCCGGTGTAGCCATGGGAAAGGGGACATTATCATGGGAAGCATTTGGCCAGCCCTCCCTAGGGAGAGGTTCTGATCTTGCACACCTCTTCTGCCTTCCACTGGTCCCATCCAGAGAAGAGAAGAAAGACAAGGGACTTCCTTAGGATCAGTGCATTTTGGCAGGTTCAGCAGACACTTCCTGGACACTTGTAGTAGGCCAGATACTGAGCACTTCCGGCCCGCTCTCTCTTGCTCGCTCGCTCTCTTTCTCTCTCTATCCTTTAAGTTATTTGCAGTGTCATCTATTAAGGGGAAAATACCTTTATGGGTCATTGTCTGGTACAGGCTTCCAAGCATGTCTTCTGAGTGTTTGATGACATCAGAATTTGCTAGGGTGAAACTCAAGCTTCAAGAGGAAGTGCTGCCAACAGCAATGACTCCATGGCTTGAACTCCTCCCAAATAATTCATGTTGTCTCCTGCTAAACCAGGAGCAGCATCCCCAGCTCAGCAGAAACAAAACAGGGCAGGGAGCACCGGGGAGACGTGAGAGCAGGAGAGTTCTTACAGTGCCTTGGAATTGGCTTTTGACCCATGGGCATGAATTTTTACTCTTTTCTACAATGTGACGAGCCACTTCCCAGTCATAGAATAGTCCCTGGCCATTTGCAGTTGCTCTGAGCTTGGTCATCCCAGTGACATAAGGTGGTTCTGTTTCTTTGTCTGCCATAGTCTGTTGGTGAGTCTCCTGTTTCCGAGGAAGAACCACTCTGATGGCCTCCATTTCCAAGGCTACAGTAATTGTTGGAGGCTTTTGCTCAAAGTACAAGGCACAGTCTTAGCTCTAATCTTCGTCCCTCCAAAAGGGTCCCGTCAGCTTTACCGGTCAGTTACCAGAGCTGATTCACCGTAGGAATCCGAGCCCTTTTCGACACACACAACAAATCCATGATGTGACTTCCACTCTGACTCCTGTAAGAGTGTCAAAGAAGCAAACAAGGCGTCTGCTCAACCTAACGTCCACAGTAAATCACTGATGTATTTGTACCCTTCAAGCTCCTCCCCCTCTACCACTTTCTTCTAGAACTTGTATTGCTTCTGAAGGAGAGCAGTTGGAGGAGAATCCTGGTGGAGCTGTTGGATGGTGGAATGTAAATAAACAGTCTCACGGCTGCTCACCGGGCTGCTCTCAGAGGCTGAGTGTGGAGGCCCCGACTGTCCTGTGCACCTGGCCTCCCTGCTTAGGCTGAGTGTGGAGCCTGGAGGGGCTGGGAGAGATGTGGCTGCTGTGATGGCTCCTTTGGTACTGCTTTCCTCCGCTCTGGCAAGAGCTAATGTGTGACGCAGCATCTGCTTCCACTCACCTGAGCTCTAACGGGAAACTCGGAGCTGCCTTGGCAAACAAAAGAGGCCAGCAGAGGCAGGTCTTTGTGCAGGGGCCCTGCCAGGTTAAGTTTGGAATTAGACATACTATATACAGGTATCTATTTGCATAAATTCATCTATGTTTTAAAAATGCATGGATTTGAGAGGCAGGGAGGGAGAGAATGCCAAGGCAAGCGCAAGCACCGAGTGGTAGACAGCTTTGAGGTCAGGCAGTTTCTCCAAGGGCTTTCATCTCTATTTCTCATCCTTAAGTTGGCTGTGAGTACTTAGTGAAGCACAGTTTGTGAGATGTTTTGCCGTTTAACACACACTCTGCTCTTCTCTCTGTATCTGGGAACAAGAGGCCAGACAGAATCAGAATGTTCCAGGAGAACCAAAAGACCTAGGAGATCTATGAGCAGAGAGGCCCCGAGCTCCCGAGAAGTCAGAAAACGGTGACATCACTGGACCCACTGGACGCCTCCTCTCCTTGATAGCCAGTGAGCAGGAGATGCCCGTGACTTTCCAGTAGAACGCTGGCATTTTAGGAGGAAAGTATTAGTAGTGTGAACTCTGCCTTGGAAGTCGGAGGCTTCCTTCCTTAGCTGTGCGGCAGCAGTGTGGCCTCCTGCCGCAGGGTGGAGCGCCCACGCCTGTCTGTTGGGCAGTCTGTATCCTCTGCTATCTTTTTAGGAGGGTGTGGTTGCTTCTTCAGAATGGGAATATAAATCTCAGTGAATTGTTTATTTAAAAAAATGTTATATTGCATAGCACAGTTCCCTGTGGCTGTTTGGGACCGCTGCAATAAAAGTTTTTCTTTCCCTCTTCTGAAAAGGATTTAAACAAAAACAAAAACAGAATAAGTGAGTCTTCAAGGCAGGCCTGAATGGAGTGAGTTTCTGGCTCTGTGCTGCTCTGTGAAATGTGTCCAAGAAGCAGGAAACTCTACAAGTGCGTGAACTGCTGGGCCACCTGACTCTAACCATATCTAATTTTTTTTTCTTTGTATTTTCTCTGTTCTTTCTGCTTCCACAAAAGATGGGCCCATCAAGCTTTTCTGTAGGTTGCTCCTCACTGAGTGTGTTGGGTATTTGCCTTGTGTTGGTCACACTGTGCCTTGACATCTTTTCACCCCATCTTACTTCGATCCATTGCATTTTGACTTTGTGTGCGCGGGGAGTCTGGGTGCTGGCCGGCTGTTCCTCGAGGTTTGCCCACACACGACAGTTCTCCTGGAGAAGAGGTCATTGTCCTTTCCGCAGACGTCCTGGATTCATGTGCCATGTTCCTCTCCCTCTGAGGGGAGGACCTCTTCCTTGAGGGGTTTCATTTTCATAGTTGGAACTGAGGCTGCAATCTAAATTTTAGGCTGATTCTGAGGAAACGTGGACGAGGGAGAGCTGCCCGGTGTCCCATTTCCAGTCCCCTCCTCTTGCTCTCTGGCTCATGCTGTGGAATGTCCACCCACCTAGAGCCACTTTGTTGGGACTGAACTCTGGAGATGCAGAAGTATAAAATACTTGCGTTTTGTGGTCACCTTTGTTCCTCTCGTGATCTTCCCCACCCCGGTACCCCAGTGAGAGTCAGGAGAACCATTCCAAGGGGAACGTTCTGACCTCCTGCTAAAGAGCTGCAAGAATGCGGCTGCAAAGGCAGAGACTTCTAGTGAGCACCAGAGCCTGCAGTGTCTGTGCAGGGAAGGTCAGGAGCCAACGGCAGCAGCCTCACCTGTCACCGCAGATGACGATAAGAGCCCTCCCTGTTCCCCGTGCCAACACCTCCACAGCCCACCCCTGTCCCCCAGGACGGCCAGCATGCTGAAGCGTCACACTCAAGCAAGATCTGTTCTTCATCCATAGAGAGCATGCTGGTTTTCCTGGGGAGCAGAGACAGGCATGAAGTGTGGCAAGGTTTTGACTCCGCTGGGCAGTGGGAACGAAGGTGTCCCATTTGGTGCTAGAAATGGCTGGTTTGGCAAAAGCTGTGTCTCTGTGTTCCTGCATGCTTTTGTGGGGGTTCTTCAGATGCAGTTACCTGTCCCTGTGACCTTTGTAACTCTGGAGGAATGAGAGGCACTGTCTGTCCCTGTCTCGCTGTCTCAGTCACCACCAGCTGAGGCAGGCAGGCAGACAAGAGCTCCGTGTAAGTTGCTTCCATTTTGTTTTGCATAGAAGCACTCAAGAGGCCCCTCCCTTGCTAATAATGGTAAATAGCTAAGCTCCCAAATAAGGTGGTGGACAGGCAGGGGATAGTCAGTGTGTTCACTTAAGTGGCTTAGGAAGGCTTCTTAGGATGTTTAATTCACAAACAGAATTTTAAATGAATTGCCTTTTTGAGCTCATTTCCCCAAAGGTGAGAGGGGTTGCTACTCCTCAGGCCCCTTAAAGGTAGACCTCATCTCTCTAGAGAGAGGTTTGCAGTGTTTGTAATAGATTCTTTCACATCTCCTACTCAGACCGAGCTGATTGCTTTTTAAAAAGGAGAGAGGGAAACCATAGCCCTTCTTGAGAAACAAAGTGATTGCTTGATTTCTAAGTACCCTTCTGTTTTTTTTGTTTTGTTTTGTTTTTGTTTTTTAAGATTGATTTATTTATTTGAGAGGCAGAGACAGACAGGGCTTCCATCCACTGCTTCACTCCCCAAATGGCTGCAATAGCCAGAGCTAGGCCAATCTGAAGCCAGGAGCTTGGAGCTTCTTTTCATGTCTCCCACGTGGGTGCAGGGGCCCCCGCACTTGGGCCATCTTCTGCTGCCTCCCAGGCCATAGCAGAGAGCTGGATCGGAAGAGAAACAGCCAGGACACGAACCATGTGGGATGCCAGCACTGCAGGAAGCAGCTTTATCCTCTGTGCCACAGCACCGGCACCCCCCTACCCCCCCCCCCCCCAGTCATCTTAAACATTTTCCAATATAGGCCATTGCCATTAGTCTGTTTGGAATAGCTTAGCAGCCAGTATAATGTCCATTGTCATGGCTGAAACTCAGTCTTCTTGATGTCATGTTCCCGGAGGTTTAGGCGGCCACTCTCTGCAGTCTCTGATCATTTTTAAAGACTTTTGGGTAAATATGTGTGTGTAATAGCAAGAATTTGACATTCTTTGCCATTTTTACTATCTAATAATACTCACAATAATTTTTGCTCCCAAGCAATGTCTGAAATATTGTCTTAATATTTTATAACTATAAAGCAACAATGCCATTACCTGAATTAAAATAAAAAGTCCAGTCCCTTGGAAAACTTTTAATACACTGCTGTGTCAGTCAACCAAATGACAGCCTCAGATGCTCAGGCCAAAACCTTGTGCATTTCCCATTATTTGTAAACACGGGGCACCTCTTGCCAGCCTTCCTCCAGTGTTGAAGTGTCATCTGCAAGGACTGTTGTCTGATTGTCCCTGAGGGTTTCAGAGCCTTGATGGGATTGTCATTTTATTCTCTTGTGATATCTTCAGCTGTGAAAATTAAGAAGCCAATCAAGACGAAGTTCAGAATGCCAGTGTTTAACTGGGTAGCCCTGAAGCCCAATCAGATTAATGGCACCGTCTTCAATGAAATCGACGACGAGCGTATTCTGGAGGTATCTCTCTCGTTGGTTAGAAACTAGGGGCCCCCTGTGCAGCAGAGCCACAGAGGATGCTCCATCCTCCTGCAGGTTTCATGTAATAAAGTACTGATGTCTGTAAGTGCCTGGATAGAAAGAGACAACTAATGGATAAAAGCAAAGAATAAAATGGTATGCTATTTTGTAAGGTGGCTCTAAAACTGTGTTGTAAAATGGAGTAAATGGAGTAATTTTTTTATATAAAAAAAGATTATTTATTTGAGAGGCAGAGTTATAGAGAGGGAGAGACAGAGAAAGATCTTTCATCCATTGGTTCACTCCCCAAATGGCCACAATGGCCAGAGCTGAGCCAAAACGAAGCCAGGAGCCAGGAGCTTCTTTTAGGTCTCCCAAGCAGGTGCAGAGGCCCAAGGACTTGGGCTGCCTTCCACTATTTCCTCAGTCCATTAATAGGGAGCTGGTAGGGAAGTGGAGCAGCCGGGACTCGAACTGGCACCCATATGGAATGCCGGTACTGCAGGTGGAGACTTAACCTACTATGCCACAGCACCAGCCCCAGTAAAGTTTTGAGCATTTTCGGTGTATGACACAAAATACAAGGAGTCTTCAAAAAGTTCTTTGAAAATTAGTATGAAAAAGGTTTATGGTTTCCAACCTTTTTTTTTTTTAACACCGAAACAAACTTACCTGTTGGTTCCAGTTTTTCAGACTTGTCAAATTACCCACGTTTATATCTGATACAATCTCTTGTCTTAATTTATAAAGGGGCCTAAAATCCCTTGACTGAACTGTAAGTGAATAACTCAGTGCCTTGCTTGGTGGTAGTTGTACTCTGTGGCAGCTGCCTGTGCAAGCTAATGATGGAAAGGTAACGGAATTGGCTGTTGGAGTCAGTCCACTTAAGGTGTCCACTTATGTTTATGGGTCGATGTTGCACTCTAACAAAAACAGAAAAAACAGGGCAAGCCATGAGCAAAGACACATACTTGATAGAAAAAATAAGGGTTTTGCTTACAAAGCTAAATGGTGGTTTTCAGACTGACTTTTTAAGAAGGATCCAGTTTGCCAATGTCCTGCCTCTCCCCTCCCCAGGATTTAAATGTGGATGAATTTGAGGAAATATTCAAGACAAAAGCTCAAGGTCCTGCCATTGATTTGTCTTCAAGCAAACAGAAGATAACACAGAAGGGATCGAGCAAAGTGACGTTGCTAGAAGCAAACAGGGCCAAAAATCTTGCCATAACTTTAAGGAAAGCTGGGAAGACTGCGGATGAGATATGTAAAGCTATTCACATGTAAGTTCAGGATATTCTGGCTGAATCATATGCAAGTGTGGTCAGGAGAAAAATGCAAATAAGAAAGCTAGGAATCAACAGCAAATATTTTAATAATGTAGCAAGATCTGAGATAGAAGATGGGGCAATTTTCGGTCTCCACATTAGAGAGAGATTCCCTGTGTTACACGTGTGCTCCCTCAGCTGAATGAGATGCTAGCACTCACGAGGTGGACTGGAGATTCCCCAGGGAGTGCTCTGTTAGAATGACTTACTAATTGTTTCAGAAGAGTAACATCTGGATTGTGACGTCATTTATTATCTCGGTCTGCTCTTTTACGTAGACCCACAGCAAGGCTTACATAAAAGGAAAATTGAGCCAAGTGTTGCAGATGTTAAGAAAAGGAAGAAAATGTCAGTTCACTCTGGAGTATCTGGATTTGATCCATATTTTGGACACAAATTTGATGGCATTTGTGGAATGAAACAGTTCAATGCCAGATATAAATATGATACAGATGTGTATTTTAATTCATAGCTTTAGGAACGTGAGTTCTGTTGCTCCCAGTACTGTCAGGACATTTTAAACAAAGTTCTCTTTTAATTCCCGAACTGCACAGAAGGCTTTGGCTTTATTTACTTTTCTATTGGAACAATCTTTCTACTATTCTTGTTGCCTTGGTAACACTCAAATGTGATAAGGATGTTATTAAATGTTTTCAGAGCTAATTCTTCATAAATTGGTATCTTAAAAATTTAGGTCAGTGATTCCTAGAGTAGATGACCCTGATAAATTGTTTTCTTCAATTCTGTGTCTTCAGCCAGAATCATAATCTAATAGTCTAGTGCCTCCTACAGTCTGTTCTGATTTCTAATGTTGGAACCTGATATGCAGCCTAGTTTTTAATCTTGATATACCTTGTTTATCATGATGGTTAAATATAATTGTATTATTTGCTGAACAAAGATCATGCAGAAAATGAAATAGAGGTAGTAGCAAACACTTAATTTGTTCAAATTGGGCACAACTCTGCAAAACTTGATATTTCTTCATGGAATGTGTGCTCTTAGGCATTTAGTGTAGGCACTGGAGGTTTTTTTTTTTTTTTTTTCAAAGAAAATTATTGCAGACTATTAGTTTAATTGAGATATCTGTAGGGTGCACTGGATACTCTGTGGTGGTGTGTACAGTGTTAATGTTCTTAATTAGCAGTATTTTACAAAGCCTACAAATAGTGTCCTTGGACAATTTAACCATCAGATGTTTCAGCTTTCATTTAGCCTCTTCCTGCTGTCATTTCCTGTTGATTTCTAGAGGCTTGGAGCAGTGCCAGTGACCTAAAACTGGGGGTAGAAAGCTAAGATAAGGTCTAGGCTTTCAGGAAGAATCAAGAAAGGTACCTGATGTGCAGTTGGGAACCAGCAACAAGACTGGGCTTTGGACTTGTAGCTGCAGAAGTCTTACACTTGTCAGCCTGACAGTGATGAGCTGGACCAGATGGGAAGTGTGAAGAGGGGGGCAGGAGGTTTCCTCTCTAACGCTGAATCTGTGCACACCTGTTTTCAGATTTGACTTGAAGACATTGCCTGTAGACTTTGTAGAATGCTTGATGAGGTTCTTGCCGACCGAGAACGAGGTGAAAGTGCTGCGGCTCTACGAGCGGGAACGGAAGCCGCTGGAGAACCTGTCGGATGAAGACCGGTTCATGATGCAGTTCAGTAAAATTGAGAGGCTCATGCAGAAGATGACCATCATGGCCTTCATTGGGAACTTCGCTGAGAGCATCCAGATGCTGACTCCCGTGAGTAGACCAACTCTGACAGGGGAGGGATCCAATGGCATAGAGAATTTTTTTTATTATTATCACCCAGAATTGCAGTAAGTACAATAGGGTTTAAAGATTCAGCATTTTCTAGTTTGCATTTTTTATTTCAACCCTCCTTTTTACATTGTATACATGAAGTAAATTTAAAAATGGTGTATTATCATATTCCATATTACTGTTCTCCCAGGAGGATGCAGATCTATGTCTGCAGATTCCTCTGAATTTCAAAGGACATTTCTTTATTTTTTATTTATTTTTTTTATTTTTTTTTTTTGACAGGCAGAGTGGACAGTGAGAGAGAGAGAGAGAGAAAAGTCTTCCTTTTTGCCGTTGGTTCACCCTCCAATGGCCGCCGCGGCCGGCGCGCTGCAGCTGGCGCAGCGCGCTGATCCAATAGCAGGAGCCAGGAGCCAGGTGCTTTTCCTGGTCTCCCATGGGGTGCAGGGCCCAAGCACCTGGGCCATCCTCCACTGCACTCCCTGGCCACAGCAGAGGGCTGGCCTGGAAGAGGGGCAACCGGGACAGAATCCGGAGCCCCGACCGGGACTAGAACCCGGTGTGCCGGCGCCGCTAGGCGGAGGATTAGCCTAGTGAGCCGCGGCGCCGGCCAAAGGACATTTCTTTAAAAAGCACAAGGAAAACCACTTGGTCCCCTCCTGGAGATATTAGTCCCTTGGCAGGATGGAAAATACTGAAAATGTCTTCATTTCTAAACATGATTCCTTGTCTTTGGAGCAGCCTTGGGAGCTTTCATTGGAAGCATCAAATTCACCATGGGCGTTTTCTTCCTTGGACGCTTGTTACACTAGACTGTGGTCATTTAGGATAATAGACGCTCATCTCTGGTGTCCTGGCATTAAGCTGGTGGAGACTTAAGATATCATAGACTTCAGGTCTTTCTCAGTTCTCTTTCTAGGTTACCTTTTGTTATTACTGATTATAGTAGTACATCTGTTTAAAACCTATTTTGAGAATTTGTTTCCTTGTTTGTTTGTTATTCACTCTTGAACAGCTCCTTTGGTTTACAAATAGAAGTTGTATGATCTAATTAGAAATAGAGGGCTGGGAATTGAGTTCTGTGGAAAGAGCCTGCTGACTCCCGGCTCTTGAGTCTTGTTGATTATAGATTGGTTGCAGCTGTTACAATAAGCAATTTACTGTGTTCCTTGTTATTGCCAAGTGTACTCATAACCATATGGTCGCTGAAGACCCAGCAGGACAACCAAGTTTGTCAGCCTTAAGAAAAACAGAATTTCAAGATCTAAATGCAGAACTGCTTTCTCCCGTGTTCATTTTTAGCTTGCAGTTCGTTTGCCGTATTTAATGTGTCTTTCTCTCCCACACGTCCGACCTTTTCTTGGCATCTAGCAACTGCACGCAGTCATAGCAGCGTCGGTCTCTATCAAGTCATCCCAAAAGCTCAAGAAGATTCTGGAGGCAAGTGACGCTTTTCCTTGTATGCGTGCGTGAAGAGCCCATGTGTCAGCTGCGCTCTAGGGCCTGGGCTGTTGTACTGAGGACATCTTTTTTTCTTTTTCTCTCTCGCAGATCATCTTGGCGCTTGGAAACTACATGAATAGCAGTAAACGAGGAGCAGTTTATGGATTTAAGCTTCAGAGTTTGGATTTGGTGAGTGGGCTGAGAGAACTGTAAGAACTATTTGATCCTGGGACAAACAGCTGGCCAAGATTCACGGCTGGAGTCAAGGGTGTGGGTCTGCTTTTCAAAGAGGGCGTAGATGTGGTGGAGATTCTGTGCTAGTTGGGGGACCCTGGGGCTGTCACTTGAGCACTTACCGCCATGGTATTTCCCTTTCTAGGAATCTTTCCTCAGGAGTATGAATTAGGAATGTCATGTTTTACTTACACTTGCACACAACTGGTAACACTCTGAAGGTCCAGGCTTGTGGGAAATGATTAAATATGCCATAAGAGTGGTTAATACAGTGAACTGCAGCTGTTAAAATACTTGAAAAGAGTTTTTAAAGAAATAGGTAATTTGGGGCCGGTGCTGTTGCGCAGCGGGTTAACGCCCTGGCCTGAAGCACCGGCATCCCATATGGGCGCCAGTTCTAGTCTCAGCTGCTCCACTTCCGATCCAGCTCTCTGCTATGGCCTGGGAAAGCAGTAGAAGATGGCCCAAGTCCTTGGACCCCTGTACCCATGTGGGAGACCTGGAGGAAGCTCCTGGCTCCGGATCCTGGCACAGCTTCGGCTGTTGCGGCCAATAGGGGAGTGAACCAGTGGATGGAAGACCTCTCTCTCTCTCTGCCTCTCTTCTCTCTGTGTAACTCTTTCAAATAAATAAATAAATCTTTTTTAAAAATAGGTAATCTCATGTGTAGAAAAGAAATCATTATAAATTGCAGGTGAAGTTTAACTTCAGATTAGTAACACAGGTCGAGAAAGGGAATGAATGTAAATGGGTTAAAATTGTAACAGAGGTCAGATGGAATTAGGGAATTTTTTCCAACTACTTTTTAAAAAAAGACTTATTTACTTTTTTGTACTTTTCCATCCTTTTTTAAAAATTATCTTTCGACTGCCTAGTAAAAGGTGCTCTGACCTTCAGAATCGCCTGCATGATATGAATAGGAGTAGAGAAACTTCTCCGTTGAGCCCTCTCTGGTGTGGTTCGCATGTGGAAGGTTGGGCCCTGGATGCATCTGCAGGCGGGGAGACGTGGTGATCGGGTAGGGAGGGTCCAGTCAGTCACACTTCTGGCTTCCAGCACAGTAAGTTAAGCACACAGTTGTCCTTCAGTCCCCTCTGGGAATTGGGTACAGTCCTGCCTTGCCAAGCTAAAGATGCTGAGGTCTGTTATGTAGAATGGTGTACTATTAGCATATGATCAACATGTATCCTCTTATAACCTTCATTTTTTTTTAAGATTTTCATTTATTAGGCTGACATTGTGGCACATCACCTACAATTCCAGCATCACATATGAGCGCCGGTCAAGTCCCGGCTGCACCACTGTCTTTATTTATTTGAAAAAGTGAAAGAGAACGAAGGACAGATCATCCATCCACTGGTTCACTGCCCAGATGGCTGCAACAGTCAGCACTAGACCAGGCGGAAGCAGGAGGCAGGGACTCCTCATCTGCTGCCTTTTAGGTGCATGAGCAGGAAGCTAGAAGCAGAAGCGTTGGCTTAAGCTGTTGTACCACAACACCTGCCTCTCTAGATTACTTGCAGTACCTCATACAACATAAATGCTTTGTTAATGTTTGCTATCCTCTGTTACGGAGGGAATAACAACAGGAAAAATGTACTCATTCACTACAGATATAATCTAAAAAAAAAACTCGGTTCAGCCTGTGGTTGATTGAACCACACAGATGCAGAATTCTTGGATTCAGAAGGCCAACTGTATTAGAAGCTGGAGAGCAGGAGAGGAGTGGAGCCAGAAGTGCAGACTGCAGTGCAGAAGCCCTGCGTCGGGGACACCTGCGCTCACCTGCTGGCTCCACCTTTCACTTCCACTCGGTTCCTTCACTTTGAGGGGCACTGCAGCTGGAGTCTGCTGCTCTTAAAGCTGGGGAGGTGGAGTAGCAGAGGCAGGGAGTTCATCTACATGGAAGTGCGACCCACTTGCAGCGTAGATTCATCACTACAGTTGAGCATCTCCCGTGGCCAGGAAGCCCTCCCGGTTTGCTGAAGAACACTCCGAGTCTTGAGTCTCCTCTGGGAATATCTTTGTCAAGCTGCTGGGGGATCTGGCTCATTTGTTTACTCCAGTGGGCAATCATCGCCTGGTGGGTAGCTCCCCTCTCATTCATGTGTTTGCACCTAACTGTGCTCCCTTCCTTTTTCAGCTCTTAGACACCAAGTCCACAGACCGGAAGCAAACGCTGTTGCACTATATCTCGAATGTTGTAAAAGAGAAATATCACCAAGTGTCCCTGTTTTACAATGAGCTGCATTACGTAGAAAAAGCTGCCGCAGGTACTTGATGTTAGCTGTTTGTGCTCCTCTTGGGTAGTTGCCGACTCTAGTCATTGGCCAAGTCATTGTTTTAGCCAGCCCCTGCTAAGGCAGACACTCTTCAAAACCCACTTAAAAGGCAAGGCTGAGAAGTCAAGCTGAGCTAGAACGTGGCCGTGGTGGCGTTCCCTGCTGAGAGGTACCATGAATGTGAGCGTGAAGCCATCTCTCTGAAGATCCAGGCCTTGGAGACCCATACGCCTTCCCTCGTGCGTTCATTGCCCTGTGCGCTCTATTGCTGCTGGCTGAAATGGGAAAATGAGAATGTGAGAATCACCCCCAAGGAAATATTCTTAATTTGTGTGCCATTACACTGACTGAGATGTGGCGTTTCTGTACACTTCGCCTTTGCCTGATCACCAGATTGTCACTACTTCTTGTTTGCTACTTAGCTAAACAGTTCGGCATTTTCTGATTTAAATCATCAGTGACTCTAAGATACCTGGGATATATAGGTCACAGGATTCCTCTGTTGTAGGTGAGGAGATTGGAATTTTTAGAGGTTAACTGTCAGGTGAGGTCACATGAGTGGAAAGTGTTGGAAACAAGACTAGAACCCCAGTTGTATTTCCTGTCGAGTAGTCTGTCGTCTGATTTACTCGTGTGCTTTCAGCAGAATATTAGAAAAATGAAGGACATGCAGGTTGTTCTTTGAGTTATGTACGGGCTGCGATTTTCAGATTGTGACCTTGATCCCTAGCTGCCAGTATGTGTTAACAATTCAGATTCCTGAGGTTTACTCCGGACTTAGCAAATCTTTGAGGTGAGGCCTTCTCTGACCTCAGCCAGGCTAAAGGCACTCTAGGCTCCCCTCTAGTACCTAATTTACCCATCACAACATGCATGTCTATTGCAACCGCTGTACTTCTTAAGGGTATAATCAAGTTTTATGTTTTTTTTTTTAAAGTTTATTTATTTATGTATTTGAAAGGTTACAGAGAAAGATAAATAGAGAGATCCTCCATCCACTGGTTCACTCCCCAGAGTGAATAGCCATGGCTGAGCCAGGCCGAAGCCAGGGGCCAGAAGCTTCATTCAGGTCTCTCATGTGGGTAGCAGGGACCCAAACACTTGGGGCTTCCCCTGCTGCTTTTTTTATTTTTATTTTTCGGAGTTTATTTACTTGAGAAGTGGAGTTACAGTCAGAGAGAGGGAGAGATACAAAGATCTTACATCCACTGGCTCATTCCACAGATGACCGCAACGGCCAGAGCTGAGCCTGTCCAAAGCCAGGAGCCAGGAGCTTCTTCCAGGTCTCCCACACAGGTGCGGGGGCCCAAGCACTGGAGCCACCTTCTACTGCTTTCCCAGGTCTTCAGGTGGGAGCTAGATCGAGAGAGGAGCAGCCAGGACAGGAATCAGCACCCATATGGGATGCTGGCGCCACAGGTAGAGGCTTAGCCTACTGGCCCCTCCTCTGCTGTTTTTTCCAGGCCATTAGCAAGGAGTTGGATCAGAAATGGAGCAGCTAGAACTCAAGCTGACGCCCATATGTGATGCCAGCATTGCAGACAGCAGCTTAACCCACCGGCACCAAATGTTACTTGTCTTTACAATTCCCTCAGCCCTTGGCAAACTGGATGGTGAAAAAAATGAATGGGGTGATAGATTGTTGCTGGGATAGATAGGCTGTTGGCCTGGTAGAGACTGAGAGGAAGTGGCTATGATTTTGTAGGCTGGGATAGACCTATTCAGTGTTGGTGAGGCAGTTAGAATTTCTGTTCTGAATGGGGTGGTTTTCCATCTTTCAGATATCCTTTTATTTCAGTTAGTTCTTAAGTACTGTAGTTCTAGTTAAGAAAGAAGTTGGCCGGCGCCGCGGCTCACTAGGCTAATCCTCCGCCTAGTGGCGCCAGAACACCGGGTTCTAGTCCCGGTCGGGGCGCCGGATTCTGTCCCGGTTGCCCCTCTTCCAGGCCAGCCCTCTGCTGTGGCCAGGGAGTGCAGTGGAGGATGGCCCAGGTGCTTGGGTCCTGCACCCCATGGGAGACCAGGATAAGTACCTGGCTCCTGCCACCGGATCAGCGCGGTGCGCCGGCCGCAGCGCGCCGGCCGCGGCGGCCATTGGAGGGTGAACCAACGGCAAAGGAAGACCTTTCTCTCTGTCTCTCTCTCTCACTGTCCACTCTGCCTGTCCAAAAAAAAAAAAAAAAAAAGCAAAAAACCAAAAAACAAACAAGTTAAGGCTGGCGCCGCGGCTCACTGGGCTAATCCTCCACCTGTGGTGCTGGCACCCAGGTTCTAGTGCCGGTTGGGGCGCCGGATTCTGTCCCGGTTGCTCCTCTTCCAGTCCAGCTCTCTGCTGTGGCCTGGGAAGGTAGTGGAGGATGGCCCAAGTGCTTGGGCCCTGCACCCGCATGGGAGACCAGGAGAAGCACCTGGCTCCTGGCTTCGGATCGATGCAGCACACCAGCTGTAGCAGCCATTTGGAGGGTGAACCAACGGAAGGAAGACCTTTCTCTCTGTCTCTCTCTCTCTAACTCTGCCTGTCAAAATAAAAAAAGAAAAAAGTTCAGAAAATTTCTGCTTTACTAATTATAATTAGCACATTTTTCCCCAAAGTGAGATTCCCAAAAAGTATTATTTGAAAAAAAGAAATCGACGGGAAAATGGGGGAGACTAGGGTGCTCTCGATTGAACTGTTCATTCTCTGCTGGCTCCCCTGTGCCTGGATGGGCCATCACACGTTCTTTGCACCTTCTCTCCTGTCTTCAGTCCTTCATTTACCCAGAGAATACTTCTGAGTACCTTCTGTAGAACTGACACTCTCATAAGGATTGGAGAATCAGAGATGAATAAGATAGTATAAGTCTGGTGAGGGGAAAACCTCCTACGTTGTTTTATAATTCATTCATGCGTAGAGTTGAATCAGTCAACAAGGTGGCAGGGGGAGGGGTGGGTGTGTAGGGGGACTCTGACCTTGTTCCACCAGACTTCTCATGGGAAGCAAGCTCAGGAGGTTCCTGGAAGGGGCCTGCCCTGGCAGGTGGCCACACTGCAGGTGGGAAAGTTCATGCCTAACCGTTCTGAAGCAAGGAAGGGTTGCTTAGTTTCACAAAAAGAATCTAAGGTTGCTTTGGGGGCCTGTGGTCAACATAGTGAAAGTGCAACAGGCAAAATGCTGCTCCCTGCTGGAGAGCCGCAGGGTGAACGCTGACAGGCGTGTCACGGATGGGGAGCTCGGAACCTGCAGGTCACCAGCTAGACTGGTTCCCGTAGGAGAAATGGATTTGGAGTCTGTACCATAGCCTGAACTCTTTTTCTACCTTCTGTTAACTGCCTGACCCAGGGCAGGATGTGGAACCTCTTTGTGCTACTTTTCTTTATTGGCAAAATAAACTAATGGTATAAATGATTTGGTGCTTATAAAGAATTTAATGTAGTGCTTCAAAGTGAACACTTAGTAAATTATTCATAGTGATAGGATCTCTGCACCAAAAACTAGACACCAGGTCTAAATTTCTTGAAACAAGCCCAAGAGTCAACAGAGAACTTGGCTTACAAGCCAGCCTTGCTATGCTGTTGTGGCCATCCTTGAGACTCACTGGGACATTGGTTCTCTCTCAGTCTCCCTTGAGAATGTTTTACTGGATGTCAAGGAGCTCCAGAGGGGCATGGACTTGACCAAGAGGGAGTACACCATGCACGACCACAACACACTGCTGAAGGAGTTCATCCTCAACAATGAGGGGAAGCTGAAGAAGCTGCAGGACGACGCCAAGATTGCCCAGGTCAGTACTGTCACAGGAAAGATACCGCGTCCTTACAAGCCACCCGGGGCAAAGGCCCTGGGCGGTGGAGGAAATGTTGCATTTCTTACGTAGGTGAAGATCGCTAGGTGGGTGTCTTTCTCCAGTGTTTTCCTTGGAAGTGCCTCGTTTGCTCATCATGCTTTTCTAGTTGGGGATCTTTATCCGCTTCTGCAGACCTCCTTGCCCTCTCTTTCCACTCTTAGACTCCCTCCAGTATGGGTCCTGCATTAAGTTCAACCAGCAGGTGTCAGGTGTCTGTTCATTAAAGCAGTCTTCCTGGTGTACCAGGTTTCTGTAAATCTTGACCTCGAAAATCTTATACTGCCCCAGAGGTTGCTGATACGTGAGGGATCTTCAAAGGGTTCATGGAAAACGCGTGATTGAAAAACAACTATGCATGAATTTCAAAATTTTTCTGCTCCAAAACAAACTCCTCCTGACTTACTGTAACACAACTGAACAGGATCTAGTTTGAGGCGTTTGTAAGGATAAGACATCTGTTTGCAAACAGCTTCTATCAGAGCAGCATGAATCCTGCTAAAATTGAAGCAAGAACAAATGTCTAATTGATGGTGAAGCTTGGGTGGAAGAATGATAAAATCGTTGATACTTTATGAAAAGTTTATGGGAACAGTGCCCCCAAAGAAACCAGCAGTTTACAATTGGTTAACTTCTTTGAACCAGGAACAAGATAATGCTGAAAATGAAACCTGCAGTAACAGACCATCAATTTGTAAGGAGAAAATTAATTTTGTTCGTACCCTAGTTGAAAAGGATCAGCGATTAACACCTAAAACAGTAGTCAACAGCGCAGATACCTTACTTGGTTTAGTTTACACAATGCTGACTGAAAAAATAAAGTAGAGCAAACTTTCTGCTTGGGGGGGTACAAAAACTGTTGTGCCTACACCAGCTGCAGACACGAGCAGAGATTTCAATGGCAGTTTAAAACAAATGGAATCAAGATCCTGAAGCATTTCTTTGGAGACTTGGGAAGGAGATGAATCGTGGCTTTACTAGGATGATCCTGAGGACAGAGCATGATCCAAGCAGTGGCTATCCAGAGGTAGACATGATTGAGCCAAAACAAATGCAGACCACTCAAGGGCAAAGGTCACAACAACAATTTGGGGGAATGCTCAAGGCATTTTTGCTTGTTGATTTTCTGGAGGCCCAAAGAACAGTAATACCAGCTTGTTAGGCGAGTGCTTGAAAAAGTTAGCCAAAGCTTTCACAGCAAAAATGTTCAGGACACCCTCATCAGAGAGTGTTCCCCGAGACAGTATTCCTACTCATGCTTTTTGTGAAACAAGGCCGGTTTTGTAGCATTTTAATGGGAAATCATTAGGCATCCACCTTATAGTACTGGTTTGGAGCATTCTGACTTCTTTTTTTAAATTTTTTTTTATTTATTTGAAAGGCAAAGAGAGTGAGGGAGAGAGATGGATCAATCTTCCATCTTCTGGTTCACTCCCCACATGCCTGCATCAGCCAGGACTGGGCCACATGGAAGCCAGGAACCAGGAGCTCTTCCAGGTTTCCCGCCCAAGTGGCAGGGACTTAGTTTGAGCCATCATCTGCTGCCCCCTAGGTGTGCTAGCAGGAAGTTAAAGCAGAAGCAGGGGCAGATTCAGGCCTAATGTGGGATGTGGGCATCACAAGCACAGTAGCTTAATCCGCTTCGCCACAATGCCTGCCCCTCATTCTGACTTCCTTTTGGTTCCTCACCTTAAAAAGAAATCTTGGGGCTGGCAGCACGTTGGCATAGCAGGTAAAGCCACTGCCTGCAAGTGCTGGCAACACATATGGGAGTCTGTTCGAGTCCCAGCTGCTCCACTTCCAATCCAGCTGCCTGCTAATGGCTTGGGAAAGCAGCGAAGGATGGCCCAAGTGCTTGAGCCCCTGCACCCATGTGAGAGACCAGGAAGACGCTCCTGGCTTTGGATTGGCCCTGCTCTGGCTGTTGAGGCCATTTAGGGAGTGAACCAGCAGATAGATCTCACTAGTGTCTTTCTCTGTAACTCTGCCTTTCAAATGAATAAGTAAATCTTTAAAAAAAATCTTTAAGGCACCCATCTTTCTTCAGTTAGTAATGTAAAAATCATTGTATTAGAATGATTAAATTACCAGCATCTTCAGTGCTTTAAAAATCCACTGAATGAGTAGCATCATGACCAAAGTGTCTCAGACTTGATGGAGTTTATGTTGCAAAGTTGTTAGTTTTTGTTTCTGATCTCTATTTTCCCTGATATCTCTGAAGTCCCTTCATGTAGGCAAACATGTGAAACAATGAACTGCGCACCGTTATAGAAGGGGAGGCAGAGTGATGGGGGAACTCAGGAGGGGGCTCTGTTTGGGGCTATCCTGTATCACAGAAGAGTCAAATGGAGACTTGAGCTTTTTAAGTGCCCTGTATGGGGATGTCATGGGACCACTGAAAGTAGGAATTAGGATTTGCAGTCAGAGTGACCTGAGATTTCTTCTAACCTTGCTGGTTTTAAGGGATTCTTCAGTGTCCTTAGGAAGCTCTTGAAGACAGTGGCTCTGAATTTGGTGTGTGTGTGTGTATGTGTGTGTGTGTGGAGAGGAGGGGTGTGTAGAAGGCTTAGGGTGTCCCACAGAAGAATCCCCGTGCCCTGCTGTTCCACTGCCTGGTTGCCTGTGGTGAGACCTACAGGGGTGATGCCAGGGGAGGGAAGAAAGCAGCAGGCACGCGGTGCTGTGGGAGCCCCGAGCAGCAGGGTCAAACGCTGGAGCCACTGCAGTTCACGAGAAATGTGCTTCCTCACAGGATGCCTTTGACGATGTGGTGAAATACTTTGGCGAAAACCCCAAGACAACGCCGCCTTCTGTCTTCTTTCCCGTCTTCGTTCGCTTTGTGAAAGCTTATAAGGTAAGCAGGAGGAGGGTGTGCTGTGAAGCCGTCCCTGAGCCCCCGCCGCCCTGCCGGGGCCTCCCGATTCCCTGGGCAGCAGGTCTGTGAGGTGGAGCCAGAGAGCTCCTTGGGCCCTCAGGCCATTCCTGGTCTTTGTCCACTGGGCTAGTCCCGGACCACAGCCAGAAAACAAAGTCTCCTGGCTGCCCCCTGGGAGTAGGTGAGGTGCTCCAGCCCCTTGGCACCCCATTCTTGTATGGTGACCCATGCAGACAAGGTAAGGGATTTAGAAAATGCAGTCTTCCCATGGAGTTGTGTAAGTGAGCTGCCACCCAGGGCGCAGGTGTGCAGCTGCCATCAGGGAGAGCCTGCAGGGCAAGCCCTGGCCTTTTAGCTGGCGCTTCTGCAGAGTGGACTGAAGACTGGTGCTGCGGAGGACGGCTGCTGCTCCCTGTTGCTTTGTCTGGAGCAGTAACAGCCCTTTCCATGGGAGGCCCTCTTGGATATAATCGAGGACCACGGTCATGAAAACGTGTTTGACTTGAAGACGTCTGTGTCCAAACAGCTTGTTCTTTGAGAAAGAATGACAAGGAAGACTTTAGAAGATTTTATCATCTCACATGGGAAACTTTGCCGTCTCTGTTGGTGTCAGCGGTGGAAGGACAAGTGTTTGTTGGAGAGGGGATGAAGGATGTGGCAGGATTTTCTGTACTTCTGGGGAAAATCCCATTGGGAATAACACCACTGTGACTGATGGCTTCGGAGAGTCATCCTTGAGCCTTTAACTGAAACTGCAAAAGATAAAATATTGAGCTGCCTTCTCTCAGCAGGGATCTCAGGAGGCACTGGCAGTGGGGTAGACACGCAGCGCTATCTGCCAAGTGCAAGGCACTGGGTGGGCTGGGAGCAATGGGAAGGTCCTTGGCCAGCACCTGCTGCTCACTGATATCCCACAGTCCCCGGCTGGCAGTGCCAGTGAGCTGCAGAGGCGGCCTGAGGTGCAGTCTAAGGTCAAAACCTAAAATGTATGCCGTTATAAAACTGCCGCACAGTCCCCGGCTTCAGCAAGGGTCTGAGTAGAGCAGACAGTGCACTAAATGTGTTCCTTCCACTTCATCTCTTCCCCTGGCGGTCTTCTGAGCTGGCTCAGGGAGGCACTTGCCAAGCTGCCACGTTACAGACAGTCTTCTTGTGGCACTGACCTGGGGACTCTAAGGGCCGAGGCAGGGGCTTTAGGATGTTAGTCCCCTTTTTCTTTCCCAAGTGTGATCCAAGATGGAACTGAAGACAAGAGCAACAGAGATCAGACGTTGTCGCTGACAGAAGCTGGGCTGGAGGACTGGGTCTGCGAACTTGTACTTCAGGCCTGATTTAGATAGATGACCTATCCCTTAGTGTGTAGCTCGACAATTAGAAGTATCTGAGGGAGGCTGGCTTCAGAAGAGAGAGAAGAGAGAGACCCAGAGGCTTGAGCTGAACCTGATCAGTTCCTTCTCCCAGATTCATCACACAAGCCACCCCGCCTCCCTTGGGAAGGAGTGAGCTGTGGGAGAGAGAGTCCAAAAGTATCTCTCTGATGAGGCCCCTAAATGGGTCAAGAGGCCAAGGTAATGGAGGTTTTTCCCCAACAGTGGGCAAAATGCAGAGGGATCTTCCATCCTGCTTTCTGGGAAGCTGTAGGCAGGTGGACGGATTCTGGAAGCAAAACAAACTCACGTGAAAATCACTGAGCATGGATGCCGGAAGGAAAGGTGCCCCCTCAGATAAGTGGGACTGACAGAGTGCAGTGGGAGCAGAGGGACAGGATCGGTAGGAACGGACTTGTGAGTGAGTGGCGGGGGGTGGTCCTCAGTGACCAGCTTTGGGAAAGATGGGACCGATAGACAGACATTGAACTTGGACTCAGAGTTAAATATGGGCAGATGGGGTGCATCTCCTCCATCTTCCATTTCCTTGTAATTCCTGACTCACTAAGGATTTGCAAGTGGTGACTTAGAGAAATCTTGACTGCCGTCTTTTCCATGGATGTGACCTTCTTGGTTCTTGCGTATTACCTAGCAAGCGGAAGAGGAAAATGAGCTGAGGAAGAAGCAGGAACAAGCCCTCATGGAAAAGCTCCTGCAGCAGGAAGCTCTCATGGAGCAACAGGACCCAAAGGTAAGAGGGCCCAGTCCCTGCGAGGGGCGCCCGGGAGGAGGTGCTCTGGAGCTCCTGGGAGGCAGGAGTAGACCCGGCAGCGAGCCGACCTGCCCGGGATCCTGCCCTTTGCCCTCTAGGACTTGGAAACGTGGCAAGTGGGAAGTCGCTCCTGCATTATTGTGTTCAGGCAGTCACTGGAATAAGGCTAAGTGCGTGTTTGTGTTGCATTTCCAAGTTTATAGAGAACAGGAATAGAAATCTTAGTTGGATATGAAAGGAGAGCTTAGTGTCCATGGAGGGTTTCGTGTGGCTGCGCATTCGTGCTGGCCTGGAGGGCTCTGCCAGGAGGAATGGCAGTGAGCGTACGTGTCGTAGAGGATGACCTCACGGGATCGTTTTCTTCGTTGGGAGCCTTTGAGTAAAGGAGAAGTCTGTGCTTAGTCCCAGCTGCCATAGGATCCAGCCTTCTCCTTGATACTGGGTGGAGTGTGTGTGTGTCCTCCAGCGAAAGCTTGTGTGCTCCCCAGCGGCTTCCTGGGTCTTCCTGCATTTGCACAGCGCATTGGGATCACACTCTGTGATTTGGGTTGAGCTGCTAATTGTGTAACAAAGTAAGCAGGCACATTTGGTGTCTGCTCAGATCTCCAGGGGGTGCCGATGCCACTCACGTGTGCCCTTCTTTCCTCTCAGTCTCCTTCTCATAAGTCAAAGAGGCAGCAGCAAGAACTGATCGCAGAGTTAAGGCGGCGGCAAGTGAAAGATAACAGACATGTTTATGAGGGAAAAGATGGTGCCATTGAAGACATTATCACAGGTAAAGTATGTCTCCATACCGTGGCACGTGGAGATCCCACTAGCCTCACGCGGACTGGGCTCTAGGCAGATTTTGCAGTGTCTTTTGCCCAGGGGTTGGCAACTTCGTTCAGATCTAGAATTATACCCAGAGACTCCATGCTAGGGGTTGAAGTACATTATAGCAGCATCGGTATTGGCCCAACACACTCTCTGAAAGATCTATATCTCAGTATCATTGGAACCCTATAGGTTTCAGCAGTGCTGCTTCTCCTAATGGTTTTCCATTATTTTCAATTTTATCATCTCCATGTTCCTCATGGCCACCCCTACCCACCTGCCTGATACATAAATGTAGCTAAGACCACTCAGCTTCGTATTAACTACCATTCATGCAGGCTCTCCCCAGCATGCCAGTTAGAAGCCTCCTTATTCTAATTCAGAGTCCCTGAACTCAAAAGGAAGTCAGGGCCTGGTACTTTACTATGGATGATCCAGTGGGCTTCTAGCCCAGGGCTAGTGACTAGCTGTTTTGCCAGCTAGGAACCATGTGTAACCCAGGGTGGTTCTTCTAGCCTCATGTTTCCTGTTTGAACCAATTCTTCTGGGTTGCTGTACTTTGTCTTACAGATCACCATGATAATTTGGGCTATTGTCTGGTAGCAGTGGCACAAAGTGACTTTTTCATGTCTGTTGCACATGAATGCTGTGTATCAGCGTCTAAGACACTTATAAGCTTTTTATTATAGGAAAATTCAAAAATAGACAAAAGCATAGTGAAGAGAATCCCATGTACCTTGGGATTATTTTGAAGCACATCCAATACATATTCTACTTGGAAATATTTTGCTTTAATGTCTTCCAAAAATAGGGGCCCTAGAAAAATAAAAACATACCCACAGTACCCTCCCCCCCCCCCCTTTTTTTTTTCAAGATTTATTTGAAAGAGTTACACAGAGAGAGAAGGAGAGGCAGAGAGAGAGGTCTTCCATCTGCTGGTTCACTCCTCAATTGGCTGTAACAGCAGGAGCTGCACCGATCCAAAGCCAGTAGCCCAGAGCTTCTTCTGGGTCTCCCACGCGGGCACAGGGGCCCAAGGACTTGGGCCATCTTGTACTGCTTTCCCAGGCCACAGCAGAGAGCTGGATCGGAAGTAGAGCAGCCAGGACTTGAACTGGCGCTCATATGGGATGCTGGCACTGCAGGTGGTGGCTTTACCTGCTGTGCCACAGCGTCAGCCCCCGCATTGGCCTTTCTACTTACCACCCAAACTGACAAGTTCTTAATATCAGATATCTAGTCAGTATTCACATTTTCCCAGTTGTCCTAATTTCTTAGAAAACCTAATTCCTGGTCATGTTTTTTCATTTCTTATTATAGCTTAGCCAACACTGAAAATTGGGATCTCAAACTGTGAAACCCACACATTTTTTTCACCAACTCAGACCCAGGGGAATTAAATAGAGAAATTAGACACAGATAAGCCAGATAAGATAGTTATGGATTTTTTTTTAAAGAGTCAATAATGGTTCAGATTGAAGTAGTATAAGGTCTGAAAGGGCAGTGGCCGATGGAGATGCCATTCTCTACGCACAGCGCACGTGCATTCGGCGTAGGTGTGCCTACTCTGAGTGGCCTGCAGAGGCCTTCAAATTAAAGCCCCCATTGTTGAGCATGTGTCCTTGCCTCCTCCACACTGAGAGAGAAAGCCTACTCTGAACGAGACCAGGAACAGATCTCCTCTCTAGGTAAGCACTGGTTAGTCTCAGCACCACAGTAAGATGAACTTGTAGGTAGGGAAGCATGCAATGTTGTAACGAAGGACTTGGTGTTCTGTTTAACCCGGATGTGTCTCCATCCCAAAGACACCTGGCTTTATGTAAGGAATGCAACGTCCATTTTCTATGTCCCTGACCTAAGCGATTGATCTACCAGAGGAGGTGATGCGTATCTCCCTCTCGAGCAGTTTTTATTCTCCTTGGAATGCATTCCATTTTCTGCTCTGCTCCTAAGCCCCAGGTTGAAAAACTCTTAAAGACTTCCATGAACTAACTGGAGTGTACCTCATGTTCCCCGTTTCCTGCCCACCCTCTCCCCACCTCCGTCCCCAGGTATGATTAACAAAGCACTAACCATGAACTAATGTGATGGATCTTGGCTTTCTCCTCTCTTTGTCTGTGTTGTTTGGCTGTCATTCTCAATGCAGTGCTGAAGACTGTGCCCTTTACTGCTCGCACCGCCAAGCGTGGCTCTCGGTTTTTCTGCGAACCTGTTCTCACTGAGGAATACCATTACTAAACTATTACTCTTTCTCACCTGATGCTCTTAAAAGGTTGCTACAGGTTTTTTGTTTATTTATTTATTTATTTATTTTGACAACTTATGTCCCTCTCTGTGTGTCTGTCAGGGCCAATCAATGTGTAGCATGGAATTACCATCTCCATCATGTTGTATTTTGTGTTGTCCTCATGCTGCATGGTTTTGCATTTCAATTATTACTGCTCACTCACTGCCACTTTCAGTACTTACATGCAATCCACATTGCTGTGACAGTCTGGGCATGGCTGACAGTTGAATTAATAGAATTGCTTGAAGAAATTTGCAGAAAAATGGTAAACAGAGAACTTCCTTGAAAATCAGGATTGGGACCAAGGAGATTGTAAGATTTTTGGACTTAAATGTTTGAATACAAAGGGATAGTGTCATTACTAACAGTAACTATCATGGCTAACATTTGCTGAGCACTTTTGCTGTGCTCTACTAGGTTTATGGATATTACAGTAGCCCCTCCCCCCTTTAAAAACAAAAATACCCAGTTACCTCAGAGTGTTCTGAAACTGCAAAATGATTCTCAGAAAGAACTTTGAATTATGCATAGCTATAAATTGGGCCTTTCTTAGCTGTCATGTGCAGTCCATAATGTAATGGAATGGAATTCACAATGTAAACTTAACCCTGGCATTGTTTAGAAGTCTGTATGCTGATATTGGCAATCCATGGCCCCACAGCACCCCACGCTGAGCTGGTCATATGTGTTCGCTCTGAGTGTCATGCCCAAGTGTAGTTATGAGCAATTCCATGTTGGAACAAAGCTATGATGCAGGAAGAGTCAACAAAGATGCAGGCGCTCACACCATCTTACCTCATCCATACCTCTTCACGGTGACTTTGTTCCATGTCAAACCCAGCGTATTTCTTCTGTGAGATTATCTCTGGACCTGCTTCTTGGATCAGGATAGTGGCACCAGAAATACAAGCAACAAATACCTATCATTGGAATGCCACTATTCTTAGAAGTCAACAAAGATAACCAAATTTTCTCAATAAGTAACTTCCTGGGCTCAGATTGTGATGAAACTTCTCTCTAGTGCCTTGCTGATTAGAAAAGGCACGAGGGAAGCCCAGTCTGTCATTGGAAATAGCTGTGGATTGACGGTCATGCTGAGGTTGACATGGAATTGGGTGTTTGTTTTGTGTTGACTATGACTTGCTCTTGTCATGTATGTTCTTCTGTCTCGTGACATCAGAGGGCATAGTGTGTCTCTGCCTGCTCTGCAGTGTACTTACCCACCAGTGCTTATTAACAGGCTAGACACTGCTTGGTCTATGTTTGCTGTCAGTTTTACTTAAGCTGGACTGTCTTTCTGGAGCCAATCTTCAAAGCAGCTTGGAACTGGGTGGTCAGAGCTGGGTAGGAAGACACACTCATCCTTCCCTTGTTTTATCTAACTTCTGATAGCAATGGCCTTCCAGTCTCCTCCTCTGTTGGCTAACATGCCCGGGAATGTTAAGCACTAAGTTGAGTTGCTTTCCATTTTCATCCCATTTTTACTTAACCATCATTTTGTGTTTTTGTTTTTTTTTCTGTTTAGCCTTAAAGAAGAATAATATCACTAAATTTCCAAATGTTCACTCGAGGGTAAGGATTTCTTCTAGCACACCGGTGGTGGAGGATACACAGAGCTGGCAAGCATCACTTTTTACTTAGCTTCCTCCTCTCTCTGTTTGCAGATCAATGGTTTCAATCTATGGCTAAGGGTAATATTGGTGACAGTATGATCAGGGAAAAGTCTTTGTACTCATTATTCCGCTGATGTGAGGCTGGGCTTGTCTCTCAACTCTTTCTTGGCCTACTTCATGTTCCTAAGTCTGCTGGCTTGGGCAAGGTATTTGTTGATCAGACAGTAGTTGGTCCAGATGCCAGGCTGTCCTTTCTCAGCCTTCATGTTGTTCAGTTAACCAACCCCATATGATCTGGAGGTTGAAAAGAGATCCTGGCCTGGAAACATGATCTACAGCATTTGAGTGGGATCTTTAGAACTAATTGCTTCAGGGTCTCAGTGATTGTGGCTTTTTGGCCAAAGGTGGTCGTCTGGCCTTAACAGTTTGGGTTAGGATGCGAGGGCTCAGAGATCAGAGCATGCTAAATGATTGTTTGCTTGACTTTGGATGGTGGGCAGGGTCACAAATTAGTGAGTGAGTCAGGAGCTAGAAGGGTAGGCCTCATGGAGGCTCTGCTATACCTGAAGGGCTAGGTTTCAGCTCCAGAATAGTCAGTGTATGGATTTGGGCCCAGTATGGCCACATTTTCCAATTTTTCAAGAGAAGCCGGATACCCTGGTCTTCGTTTTATTTACCATGTAAATTTCAGGAAACTATATGGGGCAGTGCGGTGGCTCATTAGCTCCATTTTCAATTTATCGAGTACATGAAGGGATTATAAAACAGATGCAATCTGTATTAATTCTGTTGTTTGTATTTCCCTTCCTGAAGGTAGCAGAAGTCAACAATACTAAGTTAAGGAAAGGGAAATATATTTGAAGGTACTTTAAAAAATTATGGAAGATCGAATTAATAGAAGTTTATTTTGGTGCAAAAGATTTTGAAATTTGTGCATAGTTTTTAATGTGCATTTTCTTTTTGAAGGTCCCTTGCATTTTACAAAACAAGGGGGGAAAAGCACAAAGCCTACTTTATTATTATTTTTTCGTTATGTCTTAACTCCATCAAAAGGAGGCTACTTGCTGGCTAAGCCATCTGCCTTACTTTATTCAAGAATATCCCACATATTCGGAGTGCTTAAATAAAATTCCTTTGTTCATCCAATAGAGCAGAATCTTCTTAAATCAGAATGTGGTGATTATTTTCTTTTACAAGACTATTTTTTCTTTGTGAGGGAGGATGCAGTTCCCTAATTACTGGTTCAGGAGCTGGGAACTTAATCTGGGTCTCCATGTGGGTAGCAGGGACTCAGGTACCTGCTGCCTCCCAGGGTGCACATTAACAGAAAGCTAGAATTAGGCAAGGAGGAGCCACACCTAGGTGCTCTGTTGAGATGTGGGCATTCCAATGTCCTTCCCTCCCCTTGTCAGGCATCTGTGCACTGGCTACACGAACTGGAAAATGCAGAATGGCCCATGTCTCCTTGCAGATGAAACAAAGTATTGGGTAGCAGGAAAGTATACTCAGGGATTAGAATATTATTTCAGTGTAGATTTCATTAACTGGATATTATGTCTAATTTGCAAAATGATAAAATAACTGTGTAGGTAGGCTAATGCAATAAAAATAACAGAACCAGTATCTGCAAACTACGTCAGGACAATCTGACATATTTAGTTTTGCAGTTTACAATTAATTGCAATTAATGATGATATGACAATTAGGCTTCCAGAAAAAACTAAGCCACAGCTGCTTCATTTCAAGAAACCTTAAAAGACTTCAACTAGTCTCCCTGGTCAGTGACAAAAATAATCTCTTTTGTATTTTTTTCCTCTCCAAGTCCCAAAATCCTAACCAGTACTGCATCCTTTTTTGTTTGGTTGTAAATATAAAAGGCAAATGCTTTGGTTCATTGCTCAATGAGTTTGAAGGGCCCATTAGTTGACTCTTCCACACAAGCTGCTTTGATTGGCTGCCAGCTGGCCTTTGTCTTGCTTAGACACATGGTATTAAAGGTTGCTATTCTTTCATTGGCACTCTCTTCTTTACAGATCTTAGAAACCAACCATACAGACGAGCCGACGCGGTGAGGAGAAGTGTCAGGCGGCGCTTTGATGATCAGAACTTGCGTTCTGTTAATGGTGCAGAAATAACAATGTGACCCCAGCGACCTGCCTACATGAAGAGGGTGTGCGTGAATGAAACTGCCCATGTGAACTTTATGTGCTATTATTTAACTGCAGCCTTCAACACAAATATTTTAAGGGCTCAGATTTAGCAAACACATAGAAATTTTAAAATGATGGGCTTTCCTTTCAACCCTTAACAAGTGCCTAAAAATGGAAGTACCTGCTCAGATTAATCAAAGCAATAGGATTTGATTTGATTAGGTATCTTTTTTACACCAATGTTATTCAGTTTTTTAACCAAAATGTAAATTTCCTATTAAAATCATTGTGTGTGATTGTGCCATGGTCATCCTCCCTGGTTTCCTGTTAAGTTGTAAATAACATGGATGCATCTGTTGTGGGCTTCCTTTACTGAGATGTCTTTTAAGGAGTTAATTTTGTTTCAGCCATATCCATAAGTTTTGTATTTATAAGGACTCAAAGCATGGAAGAAAAGTCACATGAACTACTTGTATCCATAACTAAGCCCAGGCAAAGTGCAAACAAGATGCAATTGCAGTGGCACAGAAGAACTTAAGTCTCTGCTTTCACATTCTAGTTCTGTTCTAGGGTATGACACCCCGGCAGACACGGTCACTGGGATGAATGCAAGGATGTGATGGCATAAACTGCTGTCCAGCACTTATCTGCAGTACTGTGTTCTTCAGCTTGAGGCAGCTTTTTTTAATGCAGATGTATTTATTAACTGGCACTAAATTTAACATCTCAGTATTAAGATTTCTGAGGAACATTATAGGTCAATCCTGAGTAGAAACTGGTGCCTTGCTAGCCAGGGAGTTCACTAGCTCTGTCAATAAACACTCAAAATTACACTTGCTAGCAGGGTAGTGTTAGGAACCTGGCTTTGTTCTCCTCTGACAATCGCAGTTTTTGTTTTTTTGGGGGGGAGGAGTCCTTTTTTTTTTTTTTTTTTTTGGTAAATTGGAGATGATTCATTTGACATCATGCACTGAAGCTAAATTTTTCTGTGATTCCCAGATTATTTATGGGGAAGTACATTTAAGTTGCTGAAAAATATTGAGATTAAGGTTAAGTGGTATTTGTAATGGAGCTAAATGGCTAATTAAGCCACTGTTAATTTTCTTTCCTCTCTGGCAGGGCACTTGACCCATTCCAAAGTCAAAAACTGGACTAAGCTAAATTTATACTTTCCATAATATACATTCTGCTTCTGGCTTACCTTCTTGATACATTACCATCAATATATTAATTGTAAAGTTTATTGTATAGTATTTAACCACTGAATTTCTTATTTTATGTTGTGCTTATGTGAACCCCTTGGTGAAGGTCCCTTTTCCTTGGATAACGTGTAGTTATATGACCTCTTTTTAAATGTACAGATATTTTGCTATAAAACTGGTGCAGTTTTTTATGGTTTTTACACTTCTCCTTAATTCCCACTCTAAGCCTCTGGGTAATAATGTAAATATTGTTTAAAGATTCATCAGCCTACCTACGCTATACAATCTGAATATTATTTTAACTTATAGTTTTTTTTTTTAATATATATTTAACTACAAGGACAGTTTAGAGATCTGTTAAATTTCACTTTAGTGTACCTATTCACAGATTACTTTTGAGCTGCCACCTGCTGGTACATAAGTGTGTACTTTAAAAAGAACATGCCAAGATTTTGTCTTTCATTTAACATGCTTTCTGATGAAAATAGCAATTTGGCTGTGAGAGACACAAGACAAATAGTTGGAACTTTATTACAAAGCAGCTGTTTTCCAAAGCTCAGTGGTGACATCTATGTTAAAATAATTGCCTATTATTCTTCAAATAGACAATGATGTTGGCATGTTCTTTACTGTTAGTCTATTAATGGGCCTGCTACTTTAGCAACATTAGAAATGTTTTATAAAAGCAATTCATGTTACTTTTCTGGTCTTTTCATGGCATATGAGCAAATAAACTATTTACACTACTATTCTGTAATATGTAGTGATCATTCAGTGGTGCAATTGAGGGGGTTTCTGATGTTTTATATAGACTTTTTCTTTCTAGAAGCACCCATCTTGCTATTTGAACTCAGTCCAAATATTTTGTTAAATTTTAGGAAGAATCTCTTTGTGTGAACTTTTGATTACTTCGTATTTGGAATACAGGAAAACTTTTTTTTTTTTTTTAAATATTGAGGGATGTTATCTCCAAAGTGTTACTGATAACAGCAATCACTCTTGTTTTGTGAGATCCCATGTCTCCTTCACTCCCCCAAGTTCTAGTTTGGGTGTTATACAGAAAGTTAGGTGAGGATTACAAAGAGGTATTGCTATACCCAACAATAGCTGGCAAAGCACACAAAAGTAGTAACTCTTAAGTTATCCAATTCAAGAAAGTATAAAACTTATTTTAGAAAACATTCCAAGTGGCTTTAAGAAAAACTTAAGAGGGCTATATGGTCATTTAAGGAATTGTCACAATTACCAGTGTTATTTTACATTTTTCACACTTGGCTGTTTACAATTATGCTCCTCACAACAAGCCTGTTAGCTATTTATTAATACTGTTAAACACATGCAGAAACCAAGCACACAAAATTAAGTGCCTTAGGGTCATAAATCTAGCTGGTGAAAAAGCCTGTACAAGCACGGATCATTGTTCACATGTCAATGTGTTTTCTGTTCCACAGTTAAGATACTGTAGTACAGGAGCCTGCGCTGTGGCACAGTGGGTTAATGCCCTGGCCTGAAGCACCGGCATGCCATATGGGCGCCGGTTCAAGATCCGGCTCCACTTCTGATCCAGCTCTCTGCTGTGGCCTGGGAAAGCAGTACAAGATGGTCCAAGGCCTTGGGTTCCCGCACCGACGTGGGAGACCAGGAAGAAGCTCCTGGCTCCTGGCTCCTGGCTTCGGATCAGGACAGCTCCGGCAGTTGCAGCCAATTAGGGAGTGAACCAGCGGATAGAAGACCTCTCTTTCTCTCTCTGTGTAACTCTTTCAAATAAATAAATAAATCTTAAAAGAAAAACTGTACTACACTTTTTTTTTAATGTAAAGGCAAAAAATTATATTCTGCACTTAAGAAGAATCTCCAATTTGTTATATATACCAGGACAAATACCTAATGCTAAAAGAAGTCTTAATATTCCACAAATTCAGAAAGTTTTCAAATCCAAACTCTACCAGTAAGTTAAAGTAAGGCGATATGGCTAGGTTTAGGAGATTAAATACCAATGGGATCTATTTTTAAAAAGATGTTTTACCAATGACACGGGAATTAAATACCCCTGCTCCTTACTTTCCCCTTAACACTTAAGTATACCAAAATGCTAATTCTTTAACTCTTTGGCTCAACATACAATGGGACTTAATATTAGTCAATGACTTTGCTTTTCTTTAACATATTGGATTTGTCTTTATAGAATTACCCAGCTTTCCCTGGAAGATATATGTGAATTGTAAAACAAACAATATGAAATTGTATCTTTTAATATTTAATAAAACAACCCTCCTATACTTTTAGCAGAAATGTCTAAAAAGATGGTACAAAAGGATTAATTTTTATCTCTTTGTAAACTAATGTCTCATCTAAAGAAAAAATTTAAAGCGAGAAACAAATGCATGAAGGAAATGTTGACATACTTTTGCTTTTTTTTTTTGGTCTAACATTTTAGCAAATAAAACAAGTATTATACTCAGGAAATAGGATGTGGGCTTCTAGCAACTCAACACAGAACTGCTGCCTATGACACGTGTTTAAAGGAAAAAGTTGATACAAATCTTTTATTTACTAAAGATGGCTTTTTCTAATTTATTTACAAAAGGTCTAACTGTATATGAAGTTCTTTACATCAAAACAAACAGAACTGATAATCTGGTCATTACAAACACAGAAAACAAACTGTTTCCCTTTTTACTCACCTTTCAGAACAAGTCCTCGGTTCAGTTGGAGAGGTAGGTAAGACCAAAACCTACCAGGAAAGTTTAGATAGGACCAAAACAAGTGTGTAAGTGATACATTTAGATACCCTATGGAACAACACAGTATAGAATAAACAAATGACGTAGTTAGAATCTGATCTGAATAGCTGGCCACCTGCTGTTTTGCAGTCTGTGATGGTGTGTGTATTCCAATTCCTCTGAAAATGCAAGCATCAATGATCAACTGTTAATCACTAACACTGAGATGGGCTTGAGTAAGATACTACTGAAAATCACAAAAGCAGTTTTGACCATCTTTATACTGAAAGATTACAAAGTACAGAATTTACCTTGGTTAAGGTTAAAGACCTTAAGCTGGGTAAACAAACTAAAATGGAGAGCTAAAGGGTACGTGGGTAATTGGAAAGTCATCTCTCACTTGCCACTGTCAGCTCCAGCAAACTGAGTACCTGCCACATCAACTGATTACAAAGAATCCCAGGCCAGCACTGTGGCTCACTAGGCTAATCCTCTGCCTTGTGGCGCTGGCACACCGGGTTCTAGTCCTGGTTGGGGCGCTGGATTCTGTCCCGGTTGCCCCTCTTCCAGGCCAGCTCTCTGCTGTGGCCAGGGAGTGCAGTGGAGGAAGGCCCAGGTGCTTGGGTCCTGCACCCCATGGGAGACCAGGAAAAGCACCTGGCTCCTGGCTCCTGCCATCGGATCAGCGCGGTGCGCCGGCCGCAGCGGCGGCCATTGGAGGGTGAACCAACGGCAAAGGAAGACCTTTCTCTCTGTCTCACTGTCCACTCTGTCAGGGAAAAAAACAAACAAAAAAAAAAACCAAAATGACTATGTTCATCTTAGAAATTACATCTGTTCCAACAAGCTTTTGGACACTTCTGAAGTAGTTACTTAGGGGCACTATGATTATGCCTGAGGCTTTGGTTGTGGGTGAGTATGGTTTTTTGCAGTATAGCGTTTTCAAGTCCTTTCATACAAATGAATACTTCAGATGCTGCATGAGTGCATACATCAATTAATATTTTTCAGTCCTTCAGTAAGTGCCTGCTATGTAGGGAGTGTTATGTATGCAGCAGCAAAGCAAACAAAAATCGCTGCCACTAAGGAACTTAACATGTTGAGTATTCACACCAAAACAGAAAACAAGAAAAATGAAGAATTAAGTCAAAACAATCAAAATGTAACAAGGTAAGAAAAATGAAGGTAAGAATTAAGAGACTCATATATACCTATTTGAACAGTTCCATGAAAACAACCATTTTTCCATTATACCAATGAGTGATTCTACCTAGGAATGCAGGATGGTTGAATTAAAAATTTTCCTGGTACTGAGACAGGTATGTTTTCAAAGGAAAAGAAAAAGTCTCAAGGAAATAGTGGCTGGCACTGTGGCACAGAAGGTTAAGTTGTAGCTTGTGACACCGCATTGCATATGGGTGCTGGTTTAAGTCCTGGCTGCTCCATTTCTGATGCAGCTCCCTGCTAATGTGCCTCAGAAAGCAGCTGATGGCACTTACACTCATGTGGGAGACCTGGAATAAGCCTGGCCCCATCCCTGTCCATTGCAGCCATTTGAGGAGTGAACCAAGGGATAGAAGGTCTCTTGGCTTGTTCGTTCTCTGTAACCTTTTCAAAGAAATCTTAAAAAACAAAAACAAAAACAAAAACAAAAAAAAAACAACTGCCTGTGGTGCTGGCACCCCTGGTTCTAGTCCCGGTCGGGGCACCGGATTCTGTCCCGGTTGCTCTTCTTCCAGGCCAGCTCTCTGCGGTGGCCTGGGAGTGCAGTGGAGGATGGCCCAAGTGCTTGGGCCCTGCATCCCATGGGAGACCAGGAGAAGCAGCTGGCTCCTGCCATCGGATCAGCGCGGTGCGCCGGCCGCGGCGGCCATTGGAGGGTGAACCAACAGTAAAAGGAAGACCTTTCTCTCTGTCTCACACTAACTCTGCCTGTCAAAATATATATATTTTGAAATACTGTTTTAAAAATCAAAGTTTAAAAGCTAGTATTTTAGTTTTATGATTTGAATTCATTTAATGCCCTAGAAACTTAAAAATTAGGCAGTCATCCCTTTTCCTTGTGTACTACTTGGTTAGTAAACATCCTCTCTCCCGTAGAATCTAAGCTTTAATAAAATCTTTTATGTGAAGGAGCTATCCTTTTCTAGAAGGAAAAATGAAAATGGCTGCCTAACAAGCACTTAGTACTGGGAAGAAACCAGGAATAGTTAGACAAACTCTTAAAGTATAACTGAAATCTGTATTAAAATTGGGATCTATGAAAAGTTTTCAGAAATACGCACACACCATATTCCAGGAATTGTTGCAGTTGCTTTATCCTTCTGCTATGAACTGAACTGACTGTTCTACTCTAGGATAATCCTCCTTTCCATTTTATAGTAAGGCCCAATTAAGCAAAAAGTCAAAAGATGAAATAACTTGGGATGATTGTGAATTTGGGAGGCATAACAAGTATTTTTTTAAAGTTTAGAAACATGAATAATTTACATGTTGAAGCTACTCTGGATACTAGCAAAATGCTGACCAGCAAACTGAAAAATGTGACACTGCTGTAGTTTTTATTTAAATGCATTCTATTAAAAATCTCTCACTGTCCACTCTGCCTGTCCAAAAAAAAAAAAAAAAAAAAAATACTTGAGGTCCCTATTTTGACCAAATATTAAGTACCAGTGAATTTTAACGCATTTTTTACTATTAATGATATTTAGGGATAATAGCCTGAGTGTTCATTGGAAAGGTATAAATTCCCCTGAAAATAAACATGCTTTCTTGCCTGAACACATCTGTTAAACTGAAGTTTACTAAAGTTAACTGAAGACTCCGAAACAAGACATTAGGTTAATATTCCATCAACTGATTTTCTGGCAATTAAATTCCACTGATGGGACCATCAAAGGTAATCAAAGGATTACAATCGATTCATTTAATCTTTTTTATGAAAAGGATTTGAATTTTGTTTTGCAGTTTGTTCACTCCTTTCTTTTTATGCTACCTTGTAGGGATTTAGGTTGTGATAAGAGTATAAGAAATACAGAAATCTATTTAAGAACATGCTAAAACATATCAATAACTTTTTATTTAAATAGAAAAGAAATCAAAACTTTAAAGTTTTACTTTAAGAATCATTCATGGAAATAATTAAAACAATGTTTTACAGAATCTAAATTCTTTTGTGAAACATCACTAGTGTATCTCCCAATATCATATGAATATTTCAAAGACTATTACTTTCATGTCTTGTGTTTGACATGATTAGCAAATCTTAACTATCATTGCAATGAGACCTCTGAAAATTTAAGTCTAGGCAATTCACTATTGCCAAAGTTGTTGCTGGGTGTTTGGGCTTTAATATACAAGAGGCTATTTTCAAGCAAGCAATCTGATCACAATTTCTCAAATATAATGATTCTTTCCATAAAGTCATGTCATGCTTCATAGCAGAAAAATGACATGGCAAAGTTATGTAACAAATTTTTCCCCTTCAACCCTTAAATAGTGGATATTGGATACATTTCAAATCAGAGGGTAAATGTATCATCCTGGTCAGGTCCACTTTCAAACTCTGTAAGATGGTGAGGGGAAAACTTTCTGTTCTTCTAAATCCTAATATGAAACAGAGTATCTCAATGTGTTAAACTTAAAATAAGATAATACCAAAGACTATATGCTAAAATTTATTTACTTAAAAAAAAAAAAAAACCTCCTGCACTGAAGGAAAATAGTATAAATTACATTACCAACTTTTAAAAGTTAGCATGTAAGGAGTATTTTATCATTAAACCATTGCCTCTCTAAAATATTCCATAGGAAATTCACAGGTGAAAAACAAATCTAGGGATCTCAAATGTAAGGAAATGTAACATTCTTAAAAAAGTAAGCTAGCTATGTGCATAAGATGAAGCAAAATCTCAGGGACTTAGAATCTTTAAAACGATCATACAATTTCTTTAGTGCTAAGCATTTTAAGCAGAAATAAATACTAGTACACACTAGAAGAGAAGGTTTAATAATCGATAAAAATGTACAAAAATATTCAAATCAGAAATGCTTTAGAATGTGTACCACGAAGCCAATACTTCTCAGTGAGCAGGGAAGGTAAAAGACTTCCTCAATGGGATTAAAAAAAAAAAAAAACTATTAAAAAAAATCAAGACAACTGTTAAAGAAAATGTTTAAGTCAACATTGATTTTTTTTTTTTTAGACAAGGATATTGCAACTATCACTTAAAGTTTGGTGGCACATTCTTTAGTAGGTCCTTAAGGCAATATATTTAAACTAATTTACAATTTGATTTGATGTTAACTTTTTTAAAATATCACCTCAAAATAGATGCTCAAAATAATGCCCTCAACAACCATTTTAAAATGCAGTCAGATGTTTCGTAAAAAATAATGGTGGCTTTATTATAGTAGTGCTCATCAGCACAACTCTTGTTAAAGGGTCTACCAGGTTTCCATCAAAACCACCTATTTCTTAGGAGCTCACCATAAAAGATCACATTGGCTTTAACCAGTTGGGTAGTGCACAAAAAAGCAGTTTTTGTCAGTTGCTGGTGCTTTTTTTGTACTACTGTATTATCAAAATTTTCATTATGTCTTCAAAATCCAACTTCTATAAAGTAAATCAAATCACCTCATGACTTCAGAACAAAGGAGACATCTGCAGTTATCAGTAAATTGCCACCTTTAATCCATCCTGCAGTGCCCTATGAAAGGGTCACAGAAACAGTTATATGACCGTATGAAAATATGATTCTTGATACAGAATCAAAAGTTATTTTCAATTTCCTTTGCTTTTATAAAGTCCACAATAACAATACTTAAATGCACTTTTTTTTCTGTGATAATTAAAACCCAGTGTTATTTAAATTGAACTTAAAATAGAATCCCTGGTCTGAATTAGACTTTTAAATCATACTGTAAACATATATTTGGTATAATTTATTGATCATCATCCAGTTGCTCCAAAAGGGTTCTTCTGCGCTTTTCTAATTCCCCTTCGCTCAATTCACTGCCAGAAGTATCCCAATTTCCCTAAAAGACATTGAATACAAAATAACAGTTAATGTCAGTACTCAGAAGCTTACACAGTACTAAACCTTTCATAAAATACATCATCTACATGTACATATTCTCTTCCAGGAGCAATACATTTCACATGGTTCAAGACTGACTTCTTCAAAAGCCCACCAATGAATTGCTAATTAAGGATTCCTTTGTTATGTTAGAGAACCACATTTTTTATAAGGTACTACTTTTCAGTTTACATTAACCATTGAGAATGTTACATTCTTATGTCTTTTCCTTTTAAAGAACTGCACATGAAACATCTCATTTCCATTTAACGGAAGCAAGGTGTTCAAGTACTATTAATTTTGCAGAGATTCTGGTTGTCCCTATTAAGAGCTTTATTTCAAATGCAACATTATACTTTGAATATACTGATTTTTTAAAATGTTTTTATCTGAGAGAAAAAACAAATAGAAATCTGTGATGTGTTGATTTCACACCCTAAATGCCTGCAATAGCCAGGGCTGGGCCATTCTGAAGCCAAGAGTCTGGAAGTCCATCTGGTCTCCCATGTGGGTGGCAGGGGCCCAACAACCTGAGCCATCCTGTGCTGCCTCCCAGAATGCATCAGCAGTAAGCTGGATAGGAAACATAGGAGCCAAGACCTTTAACTGATAAGGTTTGCAGGCATCCCAAATGGCAGTTTTATTCTGTTGCACTACTTCACCTAGCCCTGAACAAACTGGAAGATTTAGGCTGGAAAAAAAAGGTGGGGGTGGGGGGCATGGAGGGAAGAACAAAAATAATACTACATTATTTGTTGTGAGACACAACCTGTGAAAGTGAATAGTTCACACATCCATCTTTACTTCAGGGATTCATTCAGCTAAGAATCCCAGTATAGATGATTCAATCATTCTTTACCAAGGCTGAAATCAGACTGACCTGTTGCAGCTTTAAAATTCTAACTCACACCAAGTCAATCAGAATATCCAGAGGTAAGGTTAAGGCTTATCTTCAGTTACTGCTTTCCAATGATGATTAATAGGCATTTTCTTGCTAAAGAGGCTGCCATTACTGTGTGCTGTCATTCATATATGAAGGAGTGTCAAAATATGGAATTAAAAGGTATTTATTTTAGAGCCAAAACTGTTGAAATCCATGCTTGAGGTCTTCATAAAAAATACTGAAAATAAATGTCATGAAAACAATACTTTTATGCTCCCAAATAAAACCATTTTCCATGTACTTTTTTGAAGTATCCTTTATATATATGAGAAACTAAAGACTAATTTGGTATTAAAAAAACTTTGAGGCCAACATTATGGCCTAAGCAGCTAACACTAATGCCTGTAATGCCAGCTCTGTATATGGATACCAGTTGCTGTCCCAGCAGCTCCACTTCAGATCCAGCTCCTGGCTAATGGCCTGGAAAAAGCAGCACAAGATGGCCCAAGTGTCTGAGCAACGGCCCCCCAACTCAATGAGAGAGACAAGATAAACCTTCTGGCTTTGGCATGGCCCAGTGCAGGCCACTGTAGCCAATCAACCAGCAAATGGGAGATCTCTGTCTCTCTATCTCCCTTTCAAAATACATCAATCTTTTAAAAAGATAATTTTATCTTGTATTTGTACTCCAATTCACTTGCCAGTGGATGGAAGCTCTCTTTTTCTGTGTGTGTGTGTGTGTGTCTCCTTTGGGAGACCATATGTATCAAAATGCAATTTTGTGTGAGGGGTATTTAACTAAATTTTCATTGTTTTCTTTAATTTTCAGGCCTGAAAAAGTCTATAATTTCAAATACTTACAGAATCCTTTCCAGTCTTTTTCTTAGGTGATTTGTGTTTTGATTCTGATCTTTGTCTAGTTCGGTCTTTTTCACTTTCCCGGTCTTTTTCCTTTTTATCCTTCTCACGCTCAGCATCTGATTCTGCAGAGTCCTATGTAAATAAATACAAAAGTAAGTATTTTGATTAAGATGCTATTCTGTTTTACATAAATCATCTAGACATATTCATGTCTAACAGATTACATGTTCCCAAAGCAGTAAAATCTAATTTAAGCCATTAAGCTCAAGGATTCTGTAAAATTTCCCTAAGACTCATTCATGGGAGAAAGCTGCTCTTTCTTTCAGAAGGGTGACATTCTTTTATGGTAAAACAGTACTGAAAGAGCTTCATTCTAGTTTTTGCCATTCTGATACGGTATTGGCTTCTTTAGATACGTAACATGTCTATTAGCTAAATCACTATAAAGGCACTTCAAAAAGTTCATGGAAAATGGAGTTAATTTTGGTGCAAAACTTCTGAAATTCATATATGTAAGGAGTATTCAAAAAGTTCATGAAACATGCATATTACGGGAAAGAAAACTGCATGGATTTCCAAACATTTTTAACTGACCTTTGTGTAGTATCCTCACATAAAGACGACAATCACATATTCAAATTCTTTCCTCAAAATGACTACTGAGAAGCATGAATTATTCAAAATATAATATTACTGCTTAAATGAGTGTTAATCAGCTATGCACAGACTGAATTGAGCAACATGGAAAAAATTCCAATTCAACAGGTTTAGGGTGGCACCCAGGCACTTACATTTTGAAACACCTCCTTAGAAAATGCACACCTAAGATTAAAAACTGCAATAGGAGAGGAATGGCTGCATAAGCATAACTTGTGGTTCTCAAGAAGAATTACAACACACACACATACATCAGTCTCTTTTCCTGAAGACTATTTTTAAAGAAGGTGGAAATCTTAACACTGGTGTGTATTTTTCATAGCTCATCAAATGATTTTATTTAAAAGTTAAGATGAGAAACAACTATAGAACTCAGTGCACACTTGAACTACATGAACTACACAGGATCAGACAGAATGAGGTTCTACTGTCATAAGCTAAAGACAACAGCCTAGTGTAAACATTTAGAAGCTTGCTTACAGATTTATGTCTCCTCTTCTTGCTTTTCTTCTTGTGCTTTTTTGACTTCTTATAACTTCTCTCTGAGTAGTATAAAGAAAAAAGTGTCAGAATTTGAGGACATGCAAATGTTAATGAGTTTAATCAAGTGTACGGTAATGCTCACCAGACTCAGCACTAGAAGAATGTTCTGAAGCTGAACGGGACTCTGATCGCTGTCTTTTTTTCTTTGAATGGCTGTCATCATCATCTGAATCTGACCCCTAAACAATACAAATAATTTCACTCAAGGATGAGGATGTGAACAAATACTTCAATACATTTATGATGTTATCTAAAAGGCTTCCTTACTGATCGAGAGCGGGAACGTTTCCTATGATGTTTTTTAGATTTCTTAGAATGTTTCTTGTTCTTTGAGTGGTGATGCTGACATTCATGCTGCAGAGAGAAAAGAGAAAATAGAGTTTACTGTAGAGAAAAAACAGTTTATACTTCAGATCACAACAAATTTTTTAAAAGCTACACAAATTAAGTTTCTAGAGTAAAATTCCATCATATTTCAGATTTAATCTCTTGAGACTGCAAAGAATGATTATAAATTTGTTCTTTCTTACCCATCCTATACCAATCCATTTAGATATCTAAATAAAATAATGTTAAAAATTAGTATACATAGTCTTTAAGAGATAGTACGGTTTATTAGGGACAGCTGATAAACTCTACAAATGTATAATTTGCAGAACAGTCACAACTGCTTTGAAATAAGACATGCAGGCATGTTTTTTTTCCTGAGGAATCTGGTTTTGGTTAGCAATGCAGGCCAGGCACCAACAAAGAACCTCAAATGTCATACAAGGCTGGCTGCAGAATAAATGCAAAATCAACATCAGGTTTCTTTGCCTTCAAGAAACATCTCCTACTCAAGACATCCTTGGGCATTCACATGTCTCTGTGGACTTCAACTTCTTTATTAAAATAAAAAATTATAAGGCTGATGGAAAAGGGAAGGTACTACAGTAAAAGACTTGTACCTCCAAACACATTTACAGCTTTAAAAATACACTCTGCATTAGTTACCACAGTGGAAACAGAATATCTGACTTTGACAGAACTCTTAATATCCCTTTTTTATTTCACTGAATGCTAGCTTTTCTTTTCAATCTCAAAACTTCAATTATATTTTTTTCTTCCTCCCCTCCTCCCCCTTCCTACTCCCCTATCCAGTAACTCTGCTTTGTTAAGTAAATAGTAAAGGGGCGAGAATTTGGCCTAGTTGATTAAGAGGCTGCTTGTGATACCTGCAGCATTCCACATTGTAGTGCTTAGGTTCAACCCCTGCTCCAGCTCCTGACCCTGAGAGGCCACAGAGGAAACTCAGATCTGGAAATGAGTTACAGGCAGCTGGCTTCAGCCTGGCCCAGTGTTGGCTATGTGAGGCATTTGGGGAGTGTACCGGTGTATAGAAACATTCTATGACTATCAAGTAACCAGAAAATTATAAATAAATAAATATTAAACAGATCATTCTAAATTCTATTTTGTTTATACTTTTATATGTTAAGTATTATTTCAACCAGTTATGAGAACTCTAAAATTACCTCAAGCACATGCATAAAGTCTTTAAATATTCTTTTTCTTTCAGATTCCAGGGTTATATCCTCAAATGCTGGCTCCTTTACAAATCTCTCCCGGATCTGAAAAATTCATATATGGAATAAATAGATGAATACCAGGAATAGGATACCGATATGCCTAAAAGGAATATCAACAAGCGAAAACTATGATAATCCAAACCATTTACAGTGCAATTTTTTTTCTCTCAATAGTCTCAATCTTTAAAAGAAAAAAAAGGGGGGAGGGCAGCACTGTGGTGCAGTAGGGTTGACGCCCTGGCCTGAAGCACTGGCATCCCACATAGGTGCCAGTTCTGGTCCCGGCTGCTCCACTTCTGATCCAGCTCTGATATGGCCTGGCAAAACAGTGGAAGATGGCCCAAATCCTTGGGCCCCTGGACCCATGTGGGAGGCTCCTGGTTCCTGGCTTCGGATTGGCGCAGCTCCGGCCGTTGTGGCCAACTGAGGAGTGAACCATCAGATGGAGGACCTCATTTTCTCTCTCTCTCTCTCTCTCTCTCTGTGTGCAGCTCTGACTTTCAAATAAATAATAATAAATAAATCTTTAAGAAAAAAAAGTCTCAATCGTTTTTAACAAGTATTTCCAAGTGCAGAGCCACAGCTGACTTCAAATACTCTAAATATACTGAATATATTCAACAAACAACTTGCAATTTCATATGTGGCTGTAAAATGTGAAAGGAATTTATATTTTTATTTTTCAACTAAAAAAAATTATCAGAAAAAATATACACATATACATACATCTTCCCAGACAGCATCCAGCTCTATTGGAGGCGCAGCTTGTTTCAACATACTCTTGAAAGCAGATTCTTTACGTTTCATCTTCCGGGCCTCCTCTTTTTCTCTTTCACGTTCACGGGCTTCTGCCTTTTCTAGTAACTATCAGAAAACCATGATTAATTAATTACTGCAGCATAACTGTGACTTTCATGTGAAATAATTCATTATTCTTAATTTAGAGGTACTCACATATTATTTAAGGGCAATTTATCTCTTAACAAGAAAGGAAGCTTAGCAACAGTTTACTTTTACCCCACCAAAAGGACCACCATTCTATAAAAACCTCTGTATACTCCATTATCAAAATGCCCTTCAATTTAAATTCTTAGCTACAAAATTAAGAACTTCACTATTATACCAGTTATTTATAATTGCAAAAATTATTAACTTACACTATTGAAAGCCAACTTGATATTCCCTGCATCTAACGTAGTTGATCTTTTAGTTGAACTAATTATTGCCACAAAATCTTCAAAAGTAGTATTCACTTCAACTACAAATCCTTTATCCTAAAAATCAGAAAAATTGTTAATATATATAAAACATACATCAAAGGAACACAGTACCAGTTTTTGTAATACACTATAAGCAAACAGGTAAGAATAAATATTTACCTTTAGAATGTCTTTTATTATCTTTTTCTCATCATGATAACGTGCTTTAAGATCCTCAACATAAAACTTGAAAAGATCAAGTGCAGTTGATCCTAATGAAAAAACTAAAGAAGTCAAAAGCTAGCTCTAACCAAAGAGCTGCAATTACTTTTTTGTTTATAAATCAAAAATAAAACAAAAATTCCCAGCATAATCACATTCCCCTCTAATTCATTGTAACTACTATCAAAACTATAAATTAGCAAAGAAAGGAATCTCACCAGGCTGACCAAGCATATTGGTGAATCTAATGTCAGAACTAATAGTGGGATATAATTCCATCCAAGATGACATAGAATGCAGTTGTCCATGTTCATGCAATTCATCTAAAAATATCTGGGAAAAAAAATATCTGAATAGTCTTCTTGAAGTACATTAGAAATTAAGTTCAATGTGAGAACACATGTAAAAATGTAGATATATTATTTCCAATTATAAAAGTAAACTCAAATCTAGTTTCAGGACCCTTTCTCTTTTTTCATATTAGTTTAAATAGAAGCCATTATCTATTTGCTAATTCCAATTTCTTCTCTTTGCTCTTCTTTGGTTTCCATATTTGCTTACTTACAGGGCAACATACTAAACTTTAGCCCCCAGTAATTTTTAAACTTCCTGTTTCCCAAAATCCTTAAGAGTTTAATACTGTAAGCAAATACCTCTAAGGAAACTGACCCTAAACTCTGTTCCCATAATTCTTAGCACTGCACTGTTCAATATGGTAGCCGCTGACCTACATGAGTACATGAAATGTGGCTATTCAGAACTCTAATATAGCGTAAGTATAAAATGAAATGGTTACAAAGACTTAGCACAAACTTTTATAAAAACTCAACATGTTGAAACTTTTTGATACAATGAGTTAAATATGGTTAATTAAAAATTAAAATTGCATAAGGGATATAAATTTATTGGATAGAGCTGCCCTTCAGCAATACTGTACACCTGTGAATCCACTACTCTTGAAAAAAACAAGTGCATATAGACAACTCTGAAATTCTGTTCTCAAATTCTCTATCCTTTTGTCGTTATCTGTCAACACAAATGAGGGATGCTGACCTTGGTACTAATGATTACTAAATACCACACTTAACAGTACTGTTTCAGTACATAAAAACTTCTTAATATTTCTTATTTTTGGTGGTTTTCTCTACTTAAGGATTTCTCAAAGAATCATTTTGTTAGTCTCCACTGACAGTCTGATTTAGGTAGGCCTGTAATACAGTTTGACAATTTGCAGTTCAAAAATTTCTTAGGTGATAACTAATTCTGCATACCTGGGGATTATATATTGAGGACCAACCCATTCTATTAAAATTTCATCTTGGCTTAAGGCACTACATATTTCTGTGGTTCTCCTTTAAAGTCATTCCAGACCTGACATGAATTCAAATACCAGTTTAAAGAATCAAAAAACAGAGGATGCCGCCTGTAGTGCTGGTATCCCCTATGGGCACCGGTTTAAGTCCCAGCAGCTCCACTTCTGCTGCAGCTCACTGCTATAGCCTGGGAAAGCAGTAGAAGATACAAGTCCTTGGGCCCCTGCACCCACATGGGGGACTTGGAAGGAGGTTTCGGTCTCCTGGCTTTGGATCAGCCCGGCTCCGGCTGTTGAGGCCATTTAGCGAGTGAACCAGTTGATGGAAGACCTCTCTTTCTCTGTAACTCTGCCTTTCAAATAGATAAATAAATTAAAAAAAAAAAAAAGAATAAAAAACCAGTGTGTCACAGATATGTAAAAATCCTTGTTTTTTAATTCATTTTGCTGAAGTCCTGAATACCTTTTAAAGACAGAGTAAAAAAAAACAAACACACACACACACACAAAAATTACTGGGATGAATATCTGCAAGTATATTAATATGCTTAACACTAATTATAGAGGCAATTACTAATCCAATTTAGAGCCATATTTTAGACTTAACCAAAAAAAGAACTATCCTTTCAAAATTTTCCATGAAAAAATGCAATCATGGGAACAAAATACCATAAACCAAACAGATAAGGTTAATGTGCTAGGACACTGGTTCACAAAGTATAGTCCAGAAATATGAATACTATACGGAAAGTAAGAAATGCAAAATTTCCATCTCCATTCCAGATCTTCTGAATCAAATTCTTGGGATAAAGCTCAACAACCTGTAATAGTCTTCAAAATAATCCTCTGGGAAACCACTAAGATAAAGAAAACCATCAATAGTAGCAACTCTTAAATTTTCATGGAATAAGGAAAGAAATGAGACAATTTGCTGTGGCATTTAACATAGTTGGTGACCTTGCCATGGTGGGAAGAATTTTTTAAAAAGCTCCTTTGGAGATTAATACCTTGAAGGATGGCTATATGCCCTACTCTAGACTCAAACACACTACTATTTCAAGAAACAAACTAATGGAAGATATAATTCAGCATTTATCCTAATACAATAGTTAGTGGAAGAGACCATATAATCAAGACTGCACGGATTCAAACTCTGAACTATTTAGCAGCTGCGAGCCTGGGCAGGGTACTTCAACACTTTCATTTCCTTATTTAAGCTAAATGGCTCTAACAAATACAGTACCTAACCTCATAGGATACTGCTGCCTAAAAATTAAAATTACAAATGTAAAATACATGTTGCTAAGCAAATAAATGCTACGTAGTATTATGATTATTGAGAAGGGCAATCGGATGAGATACGAAATGTAAAAATTCATTGCTCCATGATAGTCTCACTAATGAACATAATCATTAGGGGTAAAGGTTAACCACACACTGAAGCACATGCAACCCCAGATCTTACACTGAAACTATACCACGGCATTCCCTATGTTCTCTATAGGAAGCACAGCACCTGCTACTAATGACTTCGCATGTATCTTATCTTCAGTCATCTCTCATCCGGATTCATTTTTCCCGACCAAAATCTTACCGAATAATGCTCAATGTTAACGTTACAGCCTTGTTATGTTCCCTTGACTAAACTGAGTGTGGAAGCACACAGATAATTATATAACTCAGTGACTTAAATATGTATGAGTCCTCCACAATGCACAAGTGAACAATCTGGGAAGAGTGGTCTCAAAATTGTTCATGGCATTACTCAAGCCCAGCAACTGTACGATAAATATTAAGGCATAAAAGATTTCTCCCCCTACTACCTGAAATGATTCCCTATTTTTACGCTGTCTTCTTCTTTCTCTTAGTAAACTCTTCTGTTTTTCTTCTTCTTCTTCCTTTTCTAAAGCCCGAATGTGTTCTTCAAAGCAAATTAATGCATCTTCTTTGTCCATATCTAAAGTATTTTTCAGTTAAAAGTTAAAATGTCAATTATCAAAAAGGGAAGCATTTATTCAAATTAACTGGTACAAATTTCAAATTGACATTTCAAAAACACTTGCATTAAGCTCAAATATGACTTGATCATCTAAATAGAAAATGCATTTATATGGAAAATCTCAGAGAACTCAGTAAAAGATAAAAACAAAGAATATACATATGACAAAACTAATGAAAGTAAATTTATTATGACAAACTTTGTTTGTAACATTGTAACTGATAAAGGAGTTTCTCATAGTAGTTGTGTCATTTAACCATGGGGATATATTCTGCTAAATATGTGGTTAGATTTCGTTGTTGAGTGGACATCAGCCTGTACTGACACCAAACAGGATGGCTATGTCACTTGGTGATATTATAGTTTGGGACCACCACTATACACGGACAGCCAGCCAGTTAACCAAAACGCTATTATGCAGTGCATGACGGTACAGAATTCTAGGTCCTACAAAAAACCTACTCATGCATTATTTTTCAGAGGGATGGCTAAAAAAGCTGTAATTTAAAAGCTACTGGGAAAGAAAGAAAAGGTACTTGGGGAAGCCTAATGAAACATAATTCTAATACAGTTTTTGTCAAAACTCCAATTAAAGTTACTATTTCAAGAAGACAGTAGGAATAAAATGTGCTAGTTAATTTAATTCTTACCCACTTCCATAATACGCGAATGGCTAAGCAACATTTCAAGTCTGACTTATGATTTACATAGTTCAAAGCTAACCTGAATTTCTGGAAAAAAAATTCTATCCTAAAACACAAAACTCAATTAGAAGAAAACAACCCATCTGGAAATCAATAGAATATTTAGAAATTAACATACAACTAGTTCAGTTAGTGACCACTATAAAATGTGACAATTCTTAGCAAAAAGACTGAACTTAGGGACTATACTATTTCTCTCATTTATAGTCATTATTCTTACTCTGTAACTCCTCATCTTCTGCAAACGTTGGATTATCCATCAGATACTGCTGGGCTTCAGACCAAGTAGTAGAATATGTTACATTAGCCATGTTGTCAAGTATGTTTTTTAAGGCTTCCCAATTCCTCTTTCGTAACTGCTTTGCTTGTTCCTTTAAAACAGTATGAAAAAAACCTTTTGAAATTCAAAGAAATGAATGCACTAAATTATAATTAGTGAAGGTTTCTTTACATTAAAACAGAGGAAACAAATTTTAAATATTATACATTAACTTTAAGTAAACACTATTTACTTTGACACTACTCTTGCCTTAGTGCTTGTCTAGGTACTTCCATTTAATTTCTTAACCTCTTTTGTTAAGTTCAGAATCTGGAAAGCATATTTTTGTTTTTTATCCCTACTCCATACACTTCTTTTCCTACTACAATATATTACAGACAGAGCCTATAACTAAAGATACTGCATACGAGTCACATAATAGTAAATGTTAAGGTCCTTTAATAGTTTTAATGGCTTCTAGCTATGCTAAAAAATTTTGGGAGATATTTATCTAAGACATACAAACTCACACAGAGTTCTCATCCATTGATTCATTACCAAAATGCTGGCAATTGTTAGGCTATGCCAAAGACATGAGCCAGGAAACCAATTACTTGAGTTATCAGTGCCACCTCGTAGGGTATGCAATATCAAGAAGCTGGAATAGCAGATGGAACTGACTCCAGGTATGCCATATGTATAACGCAGCTGTCCCAAAAGTCTAAACCACTAGGCCAGAAATTTGTCCCATGTTCAAATTTTTGGTAATGCTTACATTTATGTTTCTTGAAGACTGGATAATGAAAATTTTAATAAAGCATAACAAAACAGGCATGAATAAAAGAGGTATTTCATAACTCTATCCTGTAAGTTCAGTTTAGTTGAAACAAATGCACATTACTTTATTCTTAAGAGTAGAATCAAATGCATCAGCAGAAAAAGCAGTTTTAAACTCAATGAGATAAATTATTTTTCAAAGTGGGCATAAGGCAGCTAATTATTGGCAACTTAAGTAATTTTGTGATGACTTCAATACATATGCTACAAGGAAAAGGATAAAGAGTAATATAATGACTATGCACTTCATTTTAAACCTTAGCTTCTAATAAAAAGATCAGTTACATCACACAGACAGGATAACCTAAGCAATAAAAATGGACATGGTGTAGCTCCTTATCAGAAGAAGTTTTGTCTATGAAACCAACAACTAGGAATAAACAATACCTTTTCTTTTTTTGAAAGAAAGAACAAAACATCTTCATAGATTTCAAGACGGTCACGTTCAGATATTGCATTCCAGACTTCCATCTCTCCAAACATTTGCTCTGCTTTTCTATTTATCACAAAAATAAATATTACTCTACATTATACAATAAAAATAATCTTAAAACATTTCAATTTTTAGTTAAATTTAAAATCACGAAATGATCATTCCTCTCTAAAAGTCCTAACTATACTACAAAGGATAGCTTTTGAACAGTGAAGAAAAGAATAAAACAATGTAAGCCTCCATTATCCATAGACAGAATATCTACAGTATCCTTATTCCTATGGGTAGCTAGAGACTACCAAATATCCACAGAACTAAGTTAAAATTTTATGAAGTCATAGGAAATTTAATGATCACATAAAATATATTTAAAAAATTAAGAATTCTTTACTAAGGCTTCTAAGAAAGAAAAATAAACAGGGAAAATAAGCTGAACTTACTGTAAAATTTTTAGTACTGAATTACTCATAATTTTAAATAAAAAGCAAACTACCACTGCTCAATTAAAATAGCTTATTTCTACTCCACAAATATTAAATATTTCAATTATGTAAAAGGGAATCGAGCTTTATTAAATCTAATCTTTTTTTCTTCAAGTCCCTAAGCAGTAACTCAGAGGGTCCACAAGTCAAATTTCATTTAACTACTGATTTATCTCACCAAACTGCCACACTTAATAATTATCTAATTATTCAATCAGTATTTGTTTTAGATCAGTCACTACAGCTGGCAAGAAAGTATGACAAAAGAATATAGTTAAACATAGTCTTGAATCACTAAAATCCTTACTTGTATCTGGTTGTGGAAGTCATTTTATCATGATTTTCAAGGAAACGCTGAAAGGATTCCTTAGCCTCTTTGTATTTCGATCTTGCTTCTTCTTTTTCCTCTTTTTCTGTCTGGACTTTATAGGCATTAAAAGCCTGCTTTTTTTCACTCAATTTTGCTAAAGCACTAAATATAAAAAAAACACATGAAATGAAGGCAAGAAAATACAATGTTAATACTTGGGGGGGAAAACCAACAACTTTTCTCATGCATAAATTAAGATTGTAAAAATTTATCAAAGAAATGGTACTAGAAAATAATTTCTAATTCAAAATAAGTAATTTCATAGAAAACAGGATGCTCAAATCTAATGACAAGCCTTTTAGATTTTTTTCTTTTTAATCCACAAAAGAACTTTATTCTTTATATCTTAAAACAATGAACATTAATCTGAATTAAAAACTGCACCATTCTCCACAATTTTAAATGTGCTAGGCTTGCTATGCCAAAGTGAAAAGTTTATAAAATAATGAAGTATTACCTGTATCGTGGATCATTAATGATCATTTTCATAGCTTGTTCCCATGAAGCATTGGATGGTACCCGCTGAAAACCATTTAAATGAAGAATTAAAATTTCACACTAGCACAGTAAGTCATGTAACAGGGAACCAACTACAATACTCACTGTAAACCTCAAGAATTTTCCTTTGTAGGATTTTGAAAAGTTCTAAATAATGTTTTATTGATGGGAAACCTCTGAAATCTACCTATCAACTGAAAAGAACTTGAACTCAAATTTAAACAGGGAATGAGTATTTTTTCTTTACAATTTTGATTAAAAGGTAAACAATTATAACTATAAATAAAAAACCTTGTATTAAATATTGAAGAAGAAATGTCCTGGTGTAGTTTTGTTCAAGTTTTTTTGTTCAAAGTTTCAAAATAGTGATCTTCAAAAAAATAAGACAATTTTAGTTGATTTTCAGTAAAAACAGTACATGAAATCAGTATTTTAAATAAAGGTATCAAGGTTTGCATTAAAAATAACTCATTTTATTAGGTAATTTATACACAGCATATAAAAATCTGTAACACAAATACCTTTTCCTTCAATAATTCTTTAAATGCTTGCTTTGCCTCCTCCTTTGTATTCCAAGTATATGTTTTTTTTGCTGGCTGGCTTTCCTCCTCTTCTTTTTTGGGAGTAAAACTAGAGAAATGTAAACATGTCATTGATAATTTAAACAAATACTTGCTTCAGTCAGAAATATAAATGCCTTTAGTTGTTATTTAAATAATATTTGATGTTAAATTTTGACAATTTGGGAATTAAGCCTCATATACAGATGCTAAAAACACAGGAATAAAGGCAATACAGAGTTTTCCTGAAAGTATAGTTATTAAAACCTTGTAGAAATGCCAAAATATAACATTAACTGCATTAAACACCAGCTCCACTAGTCTACAACCTAACCATTTTAAATGGTTAATTCAATGGTTTCATATTAGTGTGTTAATGACTGAGTATTTCGCATAACTGCAAAAATATAAAAAAGATATAGAGGTTAATCTAAACCAAGGTCAGCATATGCAGCATACTACACTAGCCAAAACTAGCCCACTCTGACTAGAAATATACACAGCCTTGCTCATTTGTTTATATACTGATTATGGCCAATCTGTGGGACCACAGCAGAGTTGGCATTGTTAACAAACACAAAACCCCAAATACTTACATTTGGTATTTTATCAAAAAGTTTGCCAAACACAAATCCAAAATAAAAATAATACAATCAAGAATTTTTAACTGGTTTTGGTTGGGGGTCATTCAAAGAATACATTTACCCTGATATAAACACAGAGGAATGCAGGAAAAAGAAAAAAATCATGAAATACTTCAAGTAAAATATTTAAGGGAGGAGACAATTAAGTAGATTCTGACAAAAATGTAAATATATTCACTTTACATCAGGTAAGCTTACTTAGGGAAATCTATTTAGAACTGTCAAAAAGTACTATAAAGAGATCAGCAAAAAACTAACAGCTACAAATGGTCTAAATAAACATAATTAAAATCAAAATCTCACAGACAGGCACTATAATCAGGAAATGCAGTAAAGAAAAAAACAGCAGGAAACAAGTATTAATTCTTAAAATTATGAAGAACATATTATGGTTGGCCCTCTGCTTCTGTGGTTTCAACCAACTATGGATCAAAAAATATTTGAAAGAAAAAGGAAATTGCATCAGCACTAAACAACACATTTTTCTCATTATTCCCTAAAAAGTACAATACAACAACTATTTACATGGCATTTACACTCTGTTGGGTATAATAAGTAATCTAGAAATGATTCCAAGTATATGGAAGGATGTGCACAGACTATATGCAACTACTACACTGATTTATACAAGGGATTTAATGCAAAAGATTATTACAAAACATTCTATCAATAGTGGAAATGTCAATCAGTAAGGGGACACTTAAATTTATGCATAGTACATAATACATGATGGAGTGTATGGAGATTATGTTAATTTTACCTTGATGTCTTCAAATATACCATATGGATCTCTTCATAGAACAAATTATAAAGCTATTTTCACTTTGGAAAATATAACATAGGAGAACACAAAAAGAAGACTTACAATAAGAACTGGAGGGTAAAGGCAGTATCTTAAGATGGATGACTATGTTAGGACCATGAAGATTAAGGCTGTTTTTTATACCTGTGGACATCCTTAAGTCAAGGGCAGCTTGAGTTCACTTTTCATAGCTAGCCATGTGAAATATTACTATAGCGTATGCAGGTACAAGCAAACTGTAGACTTTGACAGATGGAGCTGTGCTTTATTAAAAAGCCATCCCAATTCACTCCAAAAGCAGTATGAAAATACTCTCATACTCTGCTAAATCTATCTTTTGTGCTTGGTTTTTACTAATATGGTACAAAAATAGTAGTATTATTTTGTGTTTCATTATAACGGCTGAGTGTCTTATAAACTTCTTGGAGAACTGATTTCCTTTCTCTGTAAAACACCTTCTATTACCTTTTCCAAAATATGCTTTTAAAAAAGCAGTTTTATTTCATTTGTAGAAAACTGAAAACCAAACACTACAAATAAGCAAAGAAAAAATGAAACAAAACCATTTTAGTACTCTAGCTTGCAGAGCTCCTTCAACTTTCCTAAGAAATCTTTTTAATAACAAACTATGGCATTTGTAGTGCTATGCTGAACCACACAGGAGAAAAAAAAATCAGTAACACTGATCCTTTTTCAAAACTGACATTTTGTTAATCATGGATATTTTGCTTTCAAATAGGATATATCTTCTTTAGTATGGTTTTTGGCACTCCTTTACATCTGTGCCTCACCCGATCCTTTGCTCTACTTCTTAAAACTTCAGTGCACAAGTTTTCCAACAGTTTGGTGTCTAATCTACCTCCAAAAAACCAAAACAGAGCAAGAAGAATAACTTAGCCTCAAAATTTATCCAGTGTCTAAAGTCTTAAAATTTTTATTTTCAAAAATATTTAGACTCAATGGTCACTGATTAAGCAGCAATTTCTTGAATTACGTCTACACTGATTTTCAGAAGACAAGTTACTAAACTTACTCAGCTACAGTTTCCTGTTTAGATGTTTCTTCTCCAGTATTACTGGATACTTCAACACTCTGATCCTGAATAGCAGAGGTACTAGTAAGTTGTGCTTGTTCCTCAGTTGAAATAGTTACAGTATTTTCATTATCTACAACAGTAGCAACAATGGAAGTAACTTCAGGCTCAGGAACAACTGGAACAGTTCCACCCACAGTATTAGAAGTAGAAGTGGAAGCACTGGCATTGGCTGCAGCAGCAGCTGCTGCTGCTGCGGCTGCTGCTGCAACAACAGCAGCTGCTGCTTCTGCAGCAGCCATGGTGCTCATTGTAGTCGGAATTTCTGTTGTAGGAACCGGGGCTGCTGATGTTGTGGTGCACTCTTCTTGCTTACTATACATTAAAAAAAGAGAGAAAACTAGTTATTTCATCACTGTAATCATAAATCTAAATCTAGGTTTTAAATTATAATAACAAATGAAAAGGGACCAACATTCAGTGATTCCAAACTAGAAAGTCCAATAATTATTCTCATTTACAAAATGCTCAATTAGATTGTTATCATTAAATTTGACATATATTATGTCTGTAAGAAGTTCTAAAATTTCTGTTTCATGAATTAAAAGGAAACCATATATAATCAAAGAAATATATCGATATAATATTTCATCCATTCCCAAATGAACTGAAAGAAAATTTTGGACTTCATTTTAACAGTCTTCTTAATTCATATCAGTATCAACCTGAGCAAATATTATTCTCCCTGCTTCTCCCCCATAAAATCCTCTAAAGACATCAAATCATCAGATCTAACAAGAAAACAAGATCTAAAAGAAAACTGACAGCTAAAACAAGATGTTACAGGAGACCAAATTTATAAATAAATGTTGATATTCAAAATAGCTTACCTGCTCTCTTCAGCTTTGATCATTGCTATCAAAGAGAAAAATGAAAAGTCATCTACTAGGTTTTAAATATTGTAACTGAAAACAAACTTTGAAAAAAATAAAGAAAACTATCTTACAATAGGATTTAACATCCAAAAAAAATTCTTAAATAAATTTTACAAACACTTGCTCCATAGTTGTAGAGCAGCAATTAAAGAATAAAACCAATTTTAAATAAGAACAGTTATCAGAAAAAGTTATCTCATGCTGTTATTTTCCCAATGGCTGTTGGCTACTGCAAAATCTCCCTGAAAAATCTAAATTCTGGAATAATATTTTTCCCACTGATGAGACTACTTCGAATTTTCTTATGATACTAAATTTAATATGGGACAAACTGCAATTATAAAATTCCAGTACATACATATTCTAGCATTAACAAGTACATTAATAGGTATGCATACTATTTTTATTAGGGTTATATCAGAAATGAGCTTGATATTCTGTAAATGAATAAACTAGGATGCAGGTTACCTATCTTTATTCTTATTAGCCAATGCTAGTAACTTTAGTTATAAAATGAAATATAAATGAAAATTTCAGTTTCATTTTCAATTATGTAACTTTTCCTTTGGGGATAAAAAGTAGCTTTTATTTAGCATCCTAGGGATGAGGTACCATTTAAGTAATAATATAAGCCTGCTTGTATGAAAATATTTTAACAAGGAAATCTGAAAATCTGTTAACAATGGTTGAGAAAACATATTCAAGAGTTATTACAAATATAAAATATACAAATATAAATTTACATTTTCCTGATACAATGTGCACAGAGAAAAGGTAAATGACTTAAAGTCGACAATGCCTTTTATGAAATTTTATCCTTTCGTGGCAGATACTATTCTATATCGATGCCTACTTTATTAGTCCTGTTTTCCTATAAGCTGTTGTTTCTAATTTGGTATATTTTTTGACACTATATTCAGTTAAAAAGAGACCAAAAAATTTCAATTCTTAATTCTTATTCAGAATCACTGCTATTTTAAATCTTGGGTTCTATAATATTTTGAGTAGTTCAGAGTGTAAAACAATTCTTACAACTGCAGCATGTTACTTTGTTTACCTAATTTCACTCAATCATAATGTATCAAAGCTATCATAAAAAATGTTATGCTAAAGCAAAAATCAATATTAGGGGGGTGGGCGCTGTGGCTCACTTTCTAATCCTCATCTGCGGCGCCAGCATCCCATATGGGCACTAGGTTCTAGTCCTGGTTGCTCCTCTTCCAAGTCCAGCTCTCTGCTGTGGCCCGGGAGGGCAGTGGAGGATGGCCCAAGTGCTTGGGTCCCTGCATCTGCATGGGAGACCAGGAAGAAGCACCTGGCTCCTGGCTTCGGACTGGTACAGCGCCAACCGTGGTGGCAATTTGGAGGGTAAACCAACGGAAGGAAGACTTCTCTCTGTCTCTCTCTCACTGTCTATAACTCTACCTGTCAAATAAAAAAAATTTTTTTAAAAATCAATATTAAATGTCTGACTACATGCTAACGACTAAAGAGATAGATTCAAGGTTCTCTAATTACTACCATTAAATGGGTTAAATCATATGTTCCAAGTATCTACCAACACTCAAGTAGAATTTAGAAATTTTCTAAGTTTTTGTTTAATTTTTTAATGACAAATAAATTTTAAAGAAAATCAAAGTATACTTTTAAAAGTTACAAGCTCATTTATAATATAATCCTTAAGTGAAAGGAATTCTTGTATTAGAGATTTTTCACTGCAGATTTATCAATTCAGTTAGTGAATATTAGTGACATACTCTAAAAATGTTAAATATGACAGAAAATAATTATCAAAGCGGCTCACCATGCAGGTTTGATTTTGTAATAAGACCTCCAGCAACAATGGTATTCTGGTATCCTAGTTTCAGTGGAATCAAATCAAATAAAAATCTATTTAAAATCTATAGAACTGAGATCTAGAGCAACAAGAAAATAAGAGCCCATAAAACTATTACACCATTTTAAATGTTCTAATCAGTTAATTTAAAAAAAAAAAAAGGCCTTTGAACAATCCTATTCAGGAAGGATTATTTCAAAGTGATTGATATATCAAAGTAAAAAAATTATACTACACATTATTTTCTCCTATTTTTACCTTCAAGATCCTCAAGCTCTTTAGGCTTGGCCCAGCGGGATTCTTTTGTTTGAGAATTGTAATAATAAGGCTTTCCAGAATCAGATTTGTACTCCTTCCAAGGGCATTTAGATAACAGTTGCTATAGAAGAACAAACTTCGAGTTAACTAATATATTTAGCATCACTAAATTTCACAAACTGTTTTCACTACATATTCTCACCCTTTATTATTTCTACAACTTGGGGAGATGCTACGTAAAAAGGTAATTTGTTTAAGGCAGCAACCCTATTATCTCAAATCCATATGATCTTGTCACCATCCAGGTAAAAATTTCCATTACACATTTCAAGTAGTAATACAAGTATGAAAAACAAAATTTAAGGAAAATAAAAATCTGATTAGGTATCAGCTTCATGATATGATACTGTTAAAACTGTATTTAAACTAACATATTAAAGCATAATATAGGTATAATATATGTAATACAAGTTTTCTTCAAAATGTTCATGAAAAATGGAAGCTTATTTTGGTGCAAAAATTTTGAAATCCACACATATGAGGTCTTTAAAGCTTTCATGGGGGTACCGATATTGTGAGGTAACAAGTAGAGCAGCCTCCTACAACACCAGCATCCTATACGTGCACTGGTTTGTGTTCCCGCTGTTCCACTTCCAATCCAGCTAATGGCCTAGGAAAAGCAGCAGATGGTGGCTCAAATACTTGAGCCTCTGCCAACCAAATGGGATACCTTGATGAATCTCCAGGCTTTGGGGCGGCCTAAAACCAGCCATGGAATGAAAAAGTTTTACATAGGTCTCAAACTTTTTGCATCAAAATAAACATATTTTAGTTACATTTTCCAGACTTTGTGAAGCACTCATTAAAATGTTAGGATGATATAAAAAAAGATACTGAAAACTTGAATACTGACAGTTTCTTGGATAAGTATAAATATCACCAAAGATCAATCAATACTGGGTTAAATAAAATTTACAACACAAAATGAAACAAACACTTTTTAAGGTCATTTTCTGCAGAGACAACTTCTCATTCTCATAGAAGGAAGTGTTTGTTGGTAATTTCACTTCCTTCCCATTACCCCAACTCCCTTTTTGGAAATTTTTAAGACTGCCAATTTTGCTCTTAAGAAACCAATTGGATATGTGAATTAAAAAGAAGGGGAAAAACAGGCCCGTCTTCCTATATATTTTTTTAATCATCTTTTGGAGTAGGGGCAAAATCAGTAAACAAAATTAGTCAGGAAAAAATTTAGTTTTATTATTATTCTTGCTGACGGGTGTTTCTATACTAACCCTCTTCTAGTATATAAGCAATTCTGCTCTTTAGATAGTGAAATACAGAATCCAAAAAGGTGTGCCCTGATCTACTGAACAGTCCCTGATTTCCAGCCCTCAAACCTCTACCTCAGCAGGTGTTTTAAGATCATCTGGCTTCTCCCAGGTAGACTGTTTTGTTTCAGTATTATAGTAGTAAGTCCTTCCATCAGGTGATTTATGTTCAGTCCACATTGATTTCTGTGGGCAAAGAATTAAAAAAGATTTAAGTTATGTAACACTGCCACTGACAGTAAATACCAGTATTACTAGTTTCAAGGTTATAACTATGTGAAGAAATTGAATCAAATGGGTATAATTTGGCAGCTTAAGACAATTAGAGTAATTTATCAATCCATGTAAAGTAAAAACTGAAAAACACAGTATTTTAAAAGTACTTCAAGGCCAGGGCCGCAGCTCAATAGGCTAATCCTCCGCCTTGCGGCGCCGGCACACCGGGTTCTAGTCCCGGTCGGGGTGCCGGATTCTGTCCCGGTTGCCCCTCTTCCAGGCCAGCTCTCTGCTGTGGCCCGGGAGTGCAGTGGAGGATGGCCCAAGTGCTTGGGCCCTGCACCCGCAAGGGAGACCAGGAGAAGCACCTGGCTCCTGCCTTCAGATCAGCGCGGTGCGCCGGCCGCAGTGCGCCAGGCGTGGCGGCCATTGGAGGGTGAACCAACGGCAAAGGAAGACCTTTCTCTCTGTCTCTCTCTCTCACTATCCACTCTGCCTGTCAAAAAAAAAAAAAAAAAGTACTTCAAAAGTGGCACGGTTTTAGAATCTCTGATGGAATTACAAAGATGACTGCTTGAAGAACAGTAACTCTGTAACTTGGGTATATAAGACAGTATAAATCTCTGTAGTGCATACAAGAGAACATATATGAACTAGCTGCTAATGTATATAGGACAACAGATCATGCTTCTAGTCCAGAGTATCATATTGGACAGTTTTAAACTGTCATGCCATTAAGATACAACTACCAAAATTGGAAAAAAATAGCTTTTAGATGATAATCAAAATCAAACTGCAAACAAGATAAAATAAAGAGAGGGAAATAAAACCCACATGACTCCAGATGGCTCGAAACAGTAGAGTTGAGACAAAGTTTTATATGGAATTATTCTGAAGTAGAATATAAATTTACTCTTAACGAAGAGTCCAAGAGAACTAATAATCTACTAAAAGCTATTAATGAAACTTTATGCATCAATAGACATGATGCCTCAAATCAAATCAAATCATCAGGTCTGAATAAATACCAAAGCTATTATTTAGATGGTAACAAACTGCTGGAAGACAAGTTACAAAGACAGTATATACCACATTTTTTGAAACCCAATAGTATTGTACATCTCAAAGAAAAACATAAAATAACTGTCAAACTATCATATGCTGTCCTACTACTCACATTCCGTTTTAAAATATTTTAAAATTTACTTACGTAGATACTGAATTTATCAAGTACCATTTTGTGCATACGTAAAAACAAAAGTAGGCAAACGAAATAGTTAAGATATTCCTAAAACTCCTTCACAAAGCAACCCCCTTTTGTTTAAGAGCCCTTGATGTCCATTATAATCCAAAATAGTATTATCTTCTGCAGCATCAGGATTATTATTTCTCTAAAAAATTATAAAATAAGTGAAAATCACTGCTACTGGTTCTTAACCTTCTTTTGCATTTATTTAAAGCTGATTTACCTGCTTTTTCTTATCGACTTTATTAAGAACTGATCTACTTTTGATTTCTGCTTTGGATATGGCTAAACAAATGTGAGTCATTGATTTTCCCATTTTCTCACCACAGTCATATTCTGCTGATGAGAATAAAGTGCCCTGTTTCTTCCAAATCACTGGTATCAATTCTTTTGAATGCTGGCACTTTTGCTATTGACTCATATACTACTAATCTGTAACTAATACCTAGACAGTGGATACCATTAACTATAAAATGCTTCATAATTTCAGAAAATTTAGATGGTAAAATGAAACACAATAATTGAAAACTAGTGGCTGGCACTGAGGCATGGGTTAAGCATCTGCTTGTGGCTCCAGCATCCCACCCAGGTGCTGGTTTGAGTCTCGGCTTCTCTACTTCTGATACAGTTCCCTGCTGATGGCCTGGGAAAACAGAATAAAATGACCCAACCGCCTGGACCCCTGCACCCACGTGGGAGGCCCAGAAGAAGCTCCTGGCTTCGGATTGGCACAGCTCCAGCCGCTGCAGCTAACTGGGGAGTGAACCAACGGATGGAAGACCTCTCTCTCTCTGCCTCTCCTTCTCTGTGTAACTCTTTGTTAGTGGTGTCTCGATCTATGTTTCTTCCTTTTTTTTTTTTTTAAACAGGCAGAGTGAACAGTGAGAGAGGTAGAGACAGAGAGAAAGGTCTTCCTTTTCCGTTGGTTCACCCTCCAATGGCCGCTACAGCTGGCGCACCGCACTGATCCGAAGGCAGGAGCCAGGTGCTTCTCCTGGTCTCCCATGGGGTGCAGGGTCCAAGCACTTGGGCCATCCTCCACTGCACTCCCGGGCCACAGCAGAGAGCTGGACTGGAAGAGGGGCAACCGAGACAGAACCCGGCGCCCCGACCGGGACTAGAACCCGGTGTGCCAGCGCTGCAGGTGAAGGATTAGCCTATTGAGCTGCAGCGCCGGCCTGTGTAACTCTCTCAAATAAATAAAAATCTTTTTAAAAAAATGAAAATTAAGGAACAACTCCAAAATTTGATGAAGAACCAAGAAAAGATGATGAAAAAAGTATTTAAATCAACGTAATATCAATGATTAATTAGAAAAGGAATGATATTAACTCTTGAAAAAATAACTGGTGCTCTTACCCAGAATACTATAAACAAGTGATATGTCCTCATATTATCACATAGTTCTCTAAATTCTATCTGAAAATTTAGTCAGTATCTATGGCTACCAAAGGATTGTGACAAAACACATTGTACTCACAAATATAATTTTATGCAAATTTTGATAGTCTAAATGAATCACAATTGTAATCTTATCAGAAAAAAATTAAAAACACATTTGAAAATATGAAAAAAAAGAAAAAAAACCTGGTATTAATGTAAAGGAATAAGGCACAGCCACTAAAATTAAAATAAGAACTTCACAAAATTTAAGCAGCTTGACGACAAAAGAATTGAACATCCCAGCAGACTTAGTAAGTCATTTGACATGACAATTCACAACATGGATTTCTGCAGCAGGGTAAAAAGGTATGCCAAAAGTGTGTTAAATTCTTTAACTTATTCTAGCACACTATACTGGACAAGAAAATTGCAATTTCTCTGAAGCAAATATTAAGAACCCATGAAAGTACTTGAACTTTGTGGCCTTAAAGGAGTTAAGATCTTCCTAAAATTGGAGCTTCTGTATTACTCTGCACTTTTTTACAGATGGCACCGGTCTCTGAATTACTACCAACACAGTTGTAGTAGTAACAAAATACAGACACAAAACAGTTGAGAAACAAAATTAATTTTTTAAAATAAAGGGTAAACTGGAAGTATATTTGCAAAATAAAGGTTAAAAACCATTATTGCGAGGCGGATATTCTGGCGCAATGGATTAAGCCACCACTTGCAACGTCCCCATCCCATAGTGGTGTGCCAGTGCCAGCCTCTCTGCTTCTAAGCCAGCTCCCTGATAAGCCACTCCAGAAGATGATGGCTCAAGTACTTTGAGTCCCCGTCACTCACACGGGCAACCCAGATAGAGTTCATGTTGTTTGCTTTCATCCTGGCCCCATCTTAGTTATTTTAGCCATTTAGGAAGTGAACCAGTGGATGGACAATCTCTCTAGCTCCCCACTCTGTCACTCTGCCTTTCAAATGTTATTGAATAGAAAAATAAGAATGGCCATCAACAGAACAAAGACAGATACCAACAAATCAAGGAAGAACACATTAAAAGAAAATTTCTCAGAAAAATGATATTGAAGACAATCTAAATGTTAAAAGGGTATTCTTAAGCTATGGTTAAAAATTAAAGTAGTGTATATTCTCTAAAATATAGGTTAGCAGTTCTTATGCCGGCACTGTGGCACAGTAGGCTGAGCTTCCACCTGTAGTGCCGGCATGTGTCCTAGCTGCCCCTCTTCCAATCCAGCTCTCTGCTTATGGCCTGGGAAAGCAGTGAAAGATGATGGCTTAAGAGCTTAGGTTCCTGGACCTGCATGGAAGACCTGGAAGAAGCTCCCGGCTCCTGGCTTTGCATTGGCTCGGCCCGTCATTGCAGCCATTTGGGGAATGAACCAACAGTTGTAATCTCTCTCTCTAACTCCATCTCACAAATAAATAAATAAATAAATAAATAAATAAAAGCTTTAAAAATAAAAAAACAGTAAAAAATGTAAACATCATTGCTCCACCCTGAAATTTCACTCGGCATCATCCCACTGATACTGTTACAACTATGTAGAAGACTGTCGTCTAAAGTTCTACTTTTTAACAGTGATGAAATTGAGATTAACTCAATATCCACCCACTGAAAAACATACAAATAAGGGTCTATTCCTACAAAGAAGGATAAATGTGTAAGACACAGTGTCAAATAAAAATAAGACATCATACCAATGATAGCGCCAAAATAAAGAAAAAATGCTATTTGAAATGCAATGAAAATAGGGAAACAAAAAATCTCACATAAGTGTAGCCCAAATGCTGATAAATTTTTCAGATTCAAAAAAGGCCAATTAACAAAAACAGTTGGTAAAGAAATTGAAAACACTCAAACCAGGGGCTGGTGCTGTGGCGCAGTGGGTTAAAACCCTGGCCTGAGGTGCCGGCATCCCATAGGGCGCCAGTTCTAGTCCCGGCTGCTCCTCTTTCCATCCAGCTCTCTGCTATGGCCTGGGAAAGCAGAAATGACCCAAGTTCTTGGGCCCCTGCACCCATGAGGGTGACTTGGAGGAAGCTCCTGGCTCCTGGCTTCGGATAGGTGCAGCTCTGGCCGTTGCAGCCATCTGGGGAGTGAACCCCAGCAGATGGAAGACTTCTCTCTCTGTAGCTACCTCTCTGTAACTCTTTCAAATAAATAAATCTTAAAAAAAACAAAACAAACAAACAAAAAAAACAACACTCCAACCAAAAAAATGTATATACAATGATACTAATATTTCTATACAAATTATTTATATGAAAATGAAAGGAAAAAATGTTTTAATCCATACGCTAAATAAAAAGAGAAATCCCCTTACTACTCTAATGTAGGGAAAATAACAAAAGGAAAACAAGAACAGATTAGCAGACATGGAACAGATTTACAAGCAATCTGAAGATGTAAGGAAATGACTTCTTAGCAAACTACCAAAATCCCAGAGTTTTCTTTACTCCACAGCCTGGCTGATACTTGTTTTCTTTTGTCTTTGGGAAAAACCAATCTTACTAGGGTGAGGTGACAAATCACTGGCGTTGAATTGCATTAGTCATATGAGTATTTTTCATGTACCTATTAGGTATTTGCATGTCTTCCTTTGAGAACTGTCCGTTTAATTTACTGCCTAATTTTAACTGAATTCAGGATATTAAATCCCTTGTCAGAGAACTTGCAAATGTTTTCTCCCATTTTGCAAGTTTTCTCTTCTTATTTCTTTTGCTGTGCAGAAACTGTTCAGTTTTATGAAATCCCATTTTTCTGTTTTTGGTTTTGAAATTATTCCTTCTTTATACAAAATGTGTAGGGACCAGAAGGAGGGCTTAGAGCCCAGACACAAACAAACAACCTAAATATTAGCAACAGGAAGCAAATTAATTTGGTGATTCTCTCCTGAAAATATTCAGTGTTGCTTTCATTAACTTATATTTGCTTTGTTTTCTTCCCAATGAGTAGAAGTTATTTAGGTAAGCAGGAAACGGTTATCTTTGTTCAAAAATACAGGAAAGTAGTTATAATGGAAGAGTACCAGAATAATACTGTATAACAATTCAACTTTTAAAGCAAAATACACCCTAAGAATACCATAAAAATATTTTAAAATAAGCTTCTCAAAAATTATTTTCCAAAATGTCCATTAACATACTCATAATTAATTCAAAGCTTTTTAAAAGATTTATTTATTTATTTGAGTTACTTTCTTACTTGAGAGTTACAAGGAAAGAAGGAGAGGAAGAGGAGGAGATTAAGAGGGTGGAAGGAGATAAGAGATTATCTTCCATCCAGTAGTTCACTCCCCACATGGCAGCAATGGCCAGGGCTGAGTCAGACTGAAGCCAGGAGAATCTTCCAAGCATCTACTATGTGGGTGGCAGGGGCCCAAGGAATCAAACCATTTTTCACTGCTCTCCCAGGCACATTAGCAGGAAGCCAGAAGCAGTGGAGCAGCCAGGACTTGAGCTGGCACTCTGATATGGATATGGGATATGCTTGTCATTACAGGCAGCTTAACCCATTGCACCATGATACCAGTCTCTCTTTATCTTTTCAAGATATATTATCAGGTAGCTCTCAGGTCTGTTATCATTAAGTAAGATTATACATATAAACTCTTCTTTGCATAGCAAAAAAGAAAAACCCTTGAGGTTAATTATTAAAAAACATAAAATAGTCATCTTTAAGTGGGGTCTCAGGAGTAACATTATTTCCCAAATCATGGGGCATGATAAAAACGCTTCACAAAACACCATATATAGAATCGTCAGCAAAAGAAAACTACTACCTTTAAAAATGATTAAAAATAATTGTATCTGTACTAAATATATAGACTTAATAAGCCATATATAGAAACTTGAACATCCTTGGACTTTAGTATCCACTTAATCATAGAAGCAACCTGCAAAATACCCAGTAACAACTGGACTAGGAAAAAATTATATCAGGTTTGCAGTAAAAACAGGGTAAATTTAATTTTTCTATATAAAAAAAGAGTACCTGTTAATGTAATACTTAATAAAATTACAAATTACTATTCACCTAATACTTATACTTTCCTTCTAATCATGAAACAAAGATTTGAGATCCTTGTAAATACTGATATATGTATATATAGGCTTCCTACTTGTTATGATTTTAATATGGTTTGCCCCAAAAAAGTTATGCTGAGATTTGGTTCCCAATGTGGCAGTGTTAGTATGCATGCCTTTGAGGGACAAACAAATAGGTCATTAAGAAAAATTAATACTTTTATCCAGGGAGTGAATTCTCACTCACAGGACTGGATTGGTTATCATGAAAATGGGTTGTTAGAAAGCACGCTTCAGCTTCCTCAGTTTGCTCTACTGCTTCTTGTCTTGCTGCCACATGATCTATTGCTCATACACCATTCACTGTTCTCACATGTACTCTCTGTATGTGATGCCATCCACCATATTCTGAAGTAGACAGAAAGCCCTCACTAGAGGCTAAACAGATGAAAATAGCCCAATAATGGACTTTCAGTCGCCAAAACTGTTAGCTAAATAAACCTTTCTCCTTTATAAAGTAAGTAGCCTCAACTGTGATAGCAATACGCAATGCGCTACTACTCTGAAAAGTCCCATCAAAGTTAGTTTTCAATCTTGGCAAAGAAAACTCTGGACTGATCTAAGGATTGATTCAATGTAATAGGTTAAAGCAATAATGAAATAAATGTATTATGGAGGTTTGAAGAGTACTTACTGCGCCAGATGCTGTACCTAACAAAAAAAAAACAAAAAGCAAAATATTTATAATGTGATAAATCATGGTCTCTTCTTTAACTTAACAGTTTTACTATTTATTCATAATACTGCTTCCTCCTCATCCTTACTCATTAGAAACTGTCCTATTTCCCCTAAATGAATGTTCTTTTTCTCATAAACTAAGTATTTACAGGGTGAAGCACTTTCAGAATTTGACCTTTCAATCTTTATCTTGAAATCAGTCTGAAAAGTATTCACCTTGCCTTTTGTTCTTTTGACTATTAAAGGCGATCTATCTTATCTATTCCTTTTTTTTGCTGCATATTTTACCAAAGTACAATAATGGTTCACTGACTTCTAATTTATGCTTTAGACTTCTGGAAATTTGAACTATCTTGATTCTAGATATATGCTGTACAAGAAAGAAACCATTAGCAGTAAAATTCACTGCTTATATTAAAATTTAAATTAAGATTAAATAAAATGTAAAAATCATTAGTCCCTAAACTACACCAGCCTCTTTTTCAAACATTGAGTAACTACATGGGGCTAATGGCTACTCTACTTGGCAGTACAAATTATAAAACAATTCCATCACTGCAGAAAGTTCTGTTGGTTGGTGCTATCCTAAACTACAGTAAACCCCTTAAGATATGCATTTTGAAATGCATGTTATTCACAAAGTTCATACAAATAATCTCTAACTTCAGAAACTTGTATCTTAAAAATGTACTTAAGAAAACAAAGACTGTAAACCAAAAGAAGCACAACAAAGTTCAAATATACTGACAGCATTCAATACAAGCTACTATGGACATCAGTGGTAGAGTCAAAGCATTTTAGAAGACATTGAAAAGAAATTTCAGGGGCTGGCGCTGTGGGATACTGGGTAAAGCCTCCGCCTGCAATGCCAGCATCCCATATAGACGCCTCTAAGTTCTGGCTTCTCCACTTCCAATCCAGCTATCTTCTATGGCCTGGGAAAGCAGTACAAGATGGCCCAATTCGCTGGGCCCCAGCACCTACGTGGGAGACCCATAGGAAGCTCCTGGCTTCAGATCAGCACAGCTCCAGCTGTTGCGGCCATCTGGGTAATGAACCAGCGGATGGAAGACCTCTCTCTCTCTCTCTGCCTCTGCCTCTCTGCAATAACTATGCCTATTAAACAAACAAATAAATATTTTTTAAAAGAAATTTCGGGGGCTGACGCTGTGGCACAGGTTAATCCTCCTTTGCCTACAGTGCCGCCATCCTATATGGGCGCCAGTTCTAGTCCTGGCTACTCCCTCTTCCAACCCAGCTCAGAATGGCCCAGCTCCAGCCATTGCAGCCAGGCCATTTGGGGAGTGAACCAATGGAAGGAAGACCTTTCTCTCTGTCTTTCCCTGTCTTTAACTCTACCTCTCAACTAAATAAAAAAATCTTAAAAAAAAAAAAAAAGAAGAAGAAAGAAATTTCTATTTAATTTTTCAGGGTTACTTAGAAGACTCAGTATTAGATATCTAAAAAATGATTTTAAAAAAACCCATGCAAAATTGTGCTATGAATTACAGAATATCACTTTCATTTAAACAAATAATGAAGTTTGTGAAACTGCTTAGAAAAATCCCATATAAAGCTTGATGAAGACACACAGTATACATATATTAAACAATTTTAACTATAATGTATTGTTATAATCATGAGATAATGTTCAGCATCTGGAATTTTAATTTATATGGAAAATTGAGGTGTTTCTATTATATATTAAAGCCTTATGGGTCAAAAATTAAAGCCTTATAGGTCAAAATAGTAAAACTCTTGCAAAAGTCAGAGAAAAAACATTTTAGGGCTGGTACAAAGTCCAATGATTACAAAAGATTAGGAGTAACAGATTGTGAAGTGGTCCAGAAGACCATGGAGAGTGTATATGCAACATCTAATGTATGAAGCTACTACCCTATCCTCAGGTTTGCAGAGAACAAATATGGACTAGGGCACTATAGGTTAAGCCATTGCTTCAGATGTATACACCCTGTATCAAAGTGCTGGTTCAAGTCCCAGCTGCACTGCTTCCAATCCAACTTGCTGCAAATGTGCCTGGAAGGGCACTGGATAATGGCCCAAGTGCTTGGGCTACTGCCATCCATGTGGGAGACCGATATGAAGTTGCTGACTCCTAGCTCTACCTGGCCCAGTCTTGGTTGTTGCAGTCATTTGAGGAATGAACCAGATTTCTCCCCCTCTCTGATGTTCTACCTTTCAAATAAGTAAATAAATCTTAAAAAAAAAAATACCCCCCACATACAAAACAAATATGACTCAACCAGATTCATTCATTCAACAAATATTCTGAGCATTTTCTGCATTGACAAGAATATTGTTAAGAACTGAACAGTTAGATCAACCAACTTTAGACAAATTCAATCTTCATGTAAAACCTAAAAAATGAAGCAATAGTTATGCAATTTAAAAAACTGTGGAACCAAGTCTATCTGCACAATTTGCTAACAAACCCCTAAACTAACATTATGATAATTTCTTTAAAATTTAATTATCAAGGCTACCACTATTTCCCATGACTTAAAAAAAGAAAAAAAAAATGGGGGCTGGCACTGTAGTACAGAGGGTTAAGCTGCTGCCTATGACACAGGCATCCCTTATGACTGCCGATTCGAGTCCTGGCTGCTTCATTTCCAATCCAGCTCCTTGCTAAAGCATCTGGGAAAGCAGCAAAAGATGGTCCAAACACTTGATGTCCTACCCATTTGAAACACCGAGCTGTAGTTCCAGGCTCTTCCTGGCTTAGGCCTGACCCAGCCCAGGCCATTGCAGCCATTTAAGAAGTAAACCAAAGGATGGAAGATCTCTCTTTCTCCGTAACTCTTTGCTTTTCAAATAAATAAATAAATCTTAAAAAAAAAAAAAAAAAGGGAGCTGATTATAAAATGGCTCCCACTATCCAAATGAAGTCTAATGTTGGAGTACTTCAAAAATCCCATGGAAAATGGAAATAAAAGTTTTATTTTGATGTAAAAAATACATTACAGAAGGGGCCATGCAGTTTTTTCCTAATATACAATTTTCATGAGCTTTTTGAAGTTCTATGAATGCATAACTTCAAAATATTTTTGTACCAAAATAAACTACTTTAATTCCATTTTTCAAGTACCTTTGCATATAGTATTCATGGTATACATACCTGCTGCCACATCCATACTATTTACCCCTGGCTGTAAGAAGAAAAATGAAATTAGTAATATTCACTTTTGCTTAAAGTACATTTTAGATACATTTTTCTTAAAGAACAATAATCAATTCTAAAACCACTAACTCAAAAAGATTCTTAGCAAAAGTTTATGTGATCTCATTTCCTGAGCTTGCTATAGATTATAATGGATCAACAATCTGGCACTACTTAAGTACTAATTTAAAATATTAAATGCTTTGGGGCCAGTTATGTGGCTTAGCAGGTAAAGCTGCCACCTGCAGTTCTGGCATCCCAAATGGGTGCCAATTTCGAGTTCTGGCTACTCCACTTCCAATTCAGCTCTCTGCCATGGCCTGGGAAAGCAATGGAAGTTGGCTCAAGTCCTTGGACCCCTGCGCCCGTGTGGGAGACCTGGCAGAAGCGCCCATTGAGACCTGGCAGAAGCTTCTGGTTCCTGGCTTCAGATTGGCCCAGCTTCAGCCATTGTGGCCATTTGGGGAGTAAACCAGCAGATGGAAGACCTCTCTTTTTCTTTCTCTCTGTCTATGCCTCTCTGTAACTCTGCCTTTCAAATAATCTTAAAAATGAAAAAAGTATTAAATGCTTTAATGTATTATGTAGTCATTAATTATATACAGCCACATGACCTTTACCCATAATTCTAAAATCCAGAAAGCTCTGAAAATCAAATTTTTTCAAGTATGGCACCAAAATTCATTGAAGTGGCAAAATCTGCTCCGAATGAACACAAACCCCTTACAATCTTAGTTCTACCTCATAGCGAGTATCTGTGTGTTTTATTGTAGAAATATTATTAGGTTAGTGACCACAAGACACCGCTCAACATCTCACAGAAAATGTTTACATAACATACGCAACATGTTACTTTATAATATTGGATATTCATTCTAACCACTATGTAATAAAGGAATTAGGCTAACAGAAGTGGTTAAGGCTGTACAAGAATTTTCTGAAATGCCACAGCTTAAGTCCTATGAAGTATAGATTTCAAACTAAGTCCTCTGATTTCTAAACTTAGTACTAAATCATATTATATCCATTTTCAATTAGCAGTCAATAAAATAAGTATCTACCCATCAAAATGTTAACTGAATATATAAAATATATAAAAAAATTTATTCTGTTTTTATGGAATAATGTGTTTACAATTCTAGAATTGCAAAATAAAGTCAATTGAGAATGGAAAACAAAACATAAAACACAATGTTACCAGAATAAAAAATGCTTTTGTCTCACAAATTACATTTTTCAGTATTCTGGTCTTGTTTAATACAGAATTAATTTTATGATACCAATATAGGAAAAAAATAAATGGCTATCATTCAAGTTATATAAACTACAACTTAAAGTCCACTGTAACCTTTATAACGGTAACCAGAGACACTTATATATTAATGCATACATAAAAGTAGTCAATCAAAAAATGCATTACAGAAAAGTTATTTTCACAAGATTACCGGTAAAGCAGGCTGCATGGAAGCCTGAGACATATGAGACATCATCATTCCAGGCATTACTGAAGACATCATTCCAGGCATCTAAAACAAAAGAAATGTTGTTACATTATACCAAAGTCAATTTCACTTTGAGAATCATACAACTTAAGACTAAAAGACACTGAACACCCTACTATATAGAGTTTGCTCAGTAAATATTTGTTGAATGAATGAAAAACTTTAGCAAAGGTTTATTTTAACAGTTATGTCATAGCTTATCTGTAATTGAAATTATTTTAACAAACAAACTTAAGTTTAGGCTATTATTTCTAGCCAAAACTTAAGAATATTAATTTCCTTTTAGTTTTAACTCAATACATACGCTTCTCTCCCTACTTTAAGCAAAAGAAGTTTATGAGGGCCAGCGCTGTGGCGTAGTGGGTAAAACTGTAGCCTTCGGTGCCGGGATCCCATATGGGCGTTCAAGTCTTGGCTGCTCCACTTCCAATCTAGCTCTCTGCTGTGGCCTGGGAAAGCAGTAGAAAGATGACCCAAGTCCTTGGGCTCCTGTACTCGTGTGGGAGACCCAGAAGAAGCTCCTGGCTCCTGGGTCCTGGCTTTGGATCAGCACAGCTCTGGCTGTTGCAGCCAACTGGGGAGTGAACCAGCAGATGGAAGACCTACGTCTCTCTTTCTCTGCCTCTCCTTCCCTCTCTGTGTAACTCTGACTTTCAAGAAAATAAACAAATCTTCAAAAAAAAAAAAAAAAAGTTTCCCAGTATTTTTCACCTTTAATTTTAGTATCTGCATGAAAGAATTTGTATAGCAATTTGGTCCTTTACAAAAACTTAAGATTGAAAGTGCTTGTAAATATGTGAATCATAAAACTGATTTTCCTATATAATCCAGCCATTTCTTGTTCAAAAAACAAAGTACACAGATAAGTATTTGAAGATAGTTTTGAAGCGTTCTATATAGTTTACCAACTATGAGTCAAGTCTATGAATTAATCAGACATAAATAAAAATTATACAGATTAACATACATTTCTCAAATATCTGCCTCAATGCATATTTACCAGTGTAATGCAACATTATAATTTTGCTTTTTAATGCATACACCAAACATTTCTAAGGAAACTGGGTGGGGGACAAAAATTCCATAGCAGTATTGGAACAAGATAACTAGTAACTCAGCAGTTTCGAATTAAATGGACAATCTGAGAAACAGGAACAGAACAGAAAGCACATTGGTCCGCAGCAACATATAAATTAAAGCCTATTAAAAGTAGACAAGAATACACACCCTGAATTTTATTACTTATGAAAATCAACTCATGAAACAAAAAAAGGAGGTCTAAATTAACTACTGAAATGTAGTATGTAGTCAATGAATGAAAAAATATCCAGTAAACTGTACCAACACTATTAAACAATAACTTCACAAAAATCATGATTAGAATAATATGGTAGCCTATTTGTAACACAAAGTCAAAATTATACATATCAATTTTTAAAAGATTTATTTAAGAGATAGAGTGAAATGGGAGGCGGGTATCTCCATCTGCAAGTTCACTCCCCAGATGCCCACAATAACCAGAACTGGGCCATGCCAAAGCCAGGAGCCAAGAACTCCATTCAGACTTCCCACAATGGTGATGAACCCAAGTACCTGGGCCATCTTCCATTACGTTCTAGGTGCATTAGCATGGATGGGAAGCATGAGGTGGCTAGAGCTTGAACCCTGGCACTTTGATATGGGATGCTGGCATCTTAACTGCTGGTCCAAATACCCACTCCAAAATATATATGTGTATATATATATATTTTTAAAGGTACAGCATTCAAAAAGAGAAGCTGACAAGCCTCACTAACCAAACTAAGAATTAGAAAAAACAATCACACATAAATGGAAAAATAAAGCAATCAACTAAGAATGAGGCTTGCTCCCTTTCCATATGTACCTTCATCCCACCCAACAGATATATCCTCACAATTTTTCTTTATGTTAATATGATGTAAGTTGAATCAGGAATTGGTTTCAAGGAACAGCAACTCAGAAGCATGGTGGGCCACAAAGCAGCAGCCTGCTACTTAATAGGATCTACAAATAAAATAAAAATCTAGAAATGTATTTAAAGCTACAACTCTTAATTTTTAATCACAGTAATTTCTCAAAGAATTAAAGATATTTTTAACAGTGGGGTAAAATCTCCATAATGTAGCAGTAGACTGCAAATGAAATTCAAGTTGAAATATCCTAACTTCATAATAAAGATTGAATCTCCTACATATGACAAGAGAATTCCAGACCAGGCTAGTGAGACTTACAGCAAACAATAAGTTAAAATTAGTAAACATACAAAATTTGGCAGTTTTCCCTTTAATTATTCCTCTTTCTTTATCTCAAATTTTTCAACATCAACATTTTCCCTTTAACCTGGAATTTCTGTATTGGTTATAAAATAAAATTTAATGTCAAATAAAAAGCTATATTCTCCCTCAGCACCTCTGCAAAATCTGAGAGGTGGCAACTATTTAAGTTTGTTTTATCTGACATCCTTATTTGTAAGACTTTTTTTAAGCTTTATTTATTTATTTAAAGGCATATTGGTAGAGACAGAGTTAGAGACACAAAGAAAGTGATCTACTACCTGCTAGCTCACTCCTAAAATGCCCCTAACAGCTGAGACAAGGCCAGGCCAAAGCCATAGTGAGGAACTCCATCAGAGTCTCCTGGCTCCTGGCTTAGGATTCGCACACTCCAGCTGTTGCGGCCATCTGGGGATTACAGTTACAGAATCTATTTTGTGGGAATATTATGATTCTCATTTACTTTAAATATAGGATACTTATAACTTGGAGACAGATTTTACAATTGCTGTTTTCAAAACTGAATTCTTATGCCAGGCACTCAGCAGAATTCTCGGTCTGAGACCATTAAAATTTTTTCTAGGTTATCCTTTTTTTGTTTTAGCAGCATACTAATAATGGTAAACCATACTGCACGACTGTGGTAATTGCACTGTGCCTCAAATCCTCAAAAATGACTTTTATTTTCACCTTCCCAGTAACCAAAGTCGAGACAGTCAAGTTTCTCTGCTGTCCCTTTTTGCTTGGTAGATATACATCTTACTTCACATGTATAGTGGTGTCCCACCTTTATGTGCAGTATTGAGTATCTCACCACTGATAACATATTAGGTTTAATGAAAATGGAATGTCTCTTCTAAGGGATTAGAAGGAAAAAAATCGTAACTTGGTTGCTATGGTAGTGATCCAACAAAATCCCATGAATCACATAGTTCTTAAGGCTACTTACTATATGGTAGTCCATACTAACTTAATGTAGCGTACCACAAAATCAAAACCATGCAGTGCTTTTTAAATTTCCACTAAACTTTACTGGCAAATGTGTAAAGCACTATAAATTGAGAAATTTTAGCTATTAGTATCTAAGCTTCCTGCCAATGCAGACCCTGGGAAAAAGCAGTGATTGCGCTTCTAACTGGTTTCTGACACACATGAAGGAGACGAGGATTGTGTTCTAGCTCCCAGCTTCAGCACATTTGGAAAGTGAACCAGAAGCTGGCAGCTCATTTTATCCAATCTTTCCTTTTTTTCTCTATTTGAAAGGCAGGAGAGAGAGAAGAGTGGAAACCATAAACCTAGTCTCCAATTTTAATATATGAAAAGGAAACAAAAGTAGAAATCTTCATGTAAAAATTTCACAAGTTCTTTTCCTTATAGTTGTTTCCTAATATTGTTCTTGCTGGAAATAAATCACAAATACCTTGACCTATTTATTGTCTAGTCTATTAACTCATAAATTTGGTTGATTTTTTGGGAAACCATTCTTGATATAAACCTGTTACAAGTTCATGACCCAAAGTTTGATTCTGGTATTTTTACTTGGTTCTTTTTAAAATTCCACAAGGTAAGTACATACTATACAAAGATGATTAAGTATATAATTTAAAATCAAGTATCTTACACAGCACTAAACATTTTTATGAATATAAACAAATGTGAAATGTGAAAATGCAAAAACTGAAATAAACTATTAAATATTTATAAAATTGAAATAAATGGATATACCTATGTTTAAAGCATACCTTTAGCAACTCAAAAGAAGTAGATAAATTTTGGGAAAATCATTTTATTCATCTAGAATAATATAAATTTAAGACATCATTTTTTACAAGAAACATTTAGATAAAAGTTACACAATATTTTCACACTGTTATCACATGGAATAGACTCTTACCATGTAGTAAGACAAATCCTAGTATTCAAAATTAGTTTCCAAACTCTCTTATCTCACAGAATCAAGAATTACTGTAGTACAGTATCTTCTTTTTATTCATGGTTATGGCTAGCCATGATTAACCAAGTTCCAAAAATATTAAAATAAAAGATTCCAGAAATAAACAATTCATTAAGTTTTACATTGCATGCCATTCTGAGTAGTGTGATGAAATCTTCAGTAGTTCTGTTCCATCTGCCTGGGATGTGAGTCATCTTTTCCTAGTATAAACATGCCATTTGTATATGCTACCTGAAACCCTGGCCAATACTGCCTCCACCAAGACTCTCAAAGCTCAATGTGATCACTAAGTAACCATGATTTTACTCACAGTAGCCTCAAAGCCCAAGAGCAGTGATGCAAATGAGGCATCAAGACAGAAACAAGAAACAACAGATTAATTTTGGTAGTTATCACAACATACCAGGGCATACAGAAAAAAATGTTACATATATACAGGGTTAAAAGCTACCTGTAGTTTCTAACATCTACTGGAATCTGGAACATAACCCCTCAGATAAAGGAAGACTATAAAATTCCTTCAGGTTTTAAGGAAGGTCGTTCAATTAATCACTCTTTATAGTGCCCATCTGGTAACAGTACTGTAGCAATTAAATGGGATAATACATATAAGGCACTGAGAAAAGATGCTTAATAAACGGTGATTACTACAGTTGTCTCTCGGTATCTACCTGAGAAGTACTGATTCCAGGATCATTCTACCCACACCAAAATCTATGGATGACTCCTTATAAACAGCTTATTTACGTGAACATCCTAATACACATTCTCCTGTATATTTCAAATTGACTTGTAACAATACCAATGCTACTAAGTTATTACTGAACTACTTAGGGAATGACAAGAAAGCAATCTATATACATTCATTACAGACACAATTCCTTCTATAACGAACATGTTTTTTTTCTTTGAACATTTTCAATCTATGACTGGTTCAATCAGTGGATGCAAAACCTGCAGATATGGAATGCTTTTTTTTTTATTATTTCTATTCTTCCTCATGTCATCTAGGTATCTTTTATGTTGTCCCTTTCATTTATTCCGTATGGATCTCTCAAGCACTTTTTTTTATTTAAAGATTATTTGAAAGGAAGAGTTACAGAGAAAGGGAGGGAGGGAAAGAAGGGTGGAAAAGAAAGAATCCTTCATCTGCTGGTTCACTCCCCAAATGGTCACAATGGCCAGGGTTGGGCCAGGCAGAAGCCAGGAACCAGGAGCCTCTTCTGGGTCTCCAACATGGGTGCAGGGGCCCAAGACCCATTTCCACTGCTCTCCCAGGAGCATTAGAGGGAGCTGTACCAAAGTGGAGCAGCCAGGATTCCAACAGGCACCCATATAAGATGCCATGTCAGACAACAGCTTTAACCAATATGCCACAATACCAGCTCCAGCACTTTGGTTCTTTGAAACATCTAGTAAATATTGTAAAACCATTATTTTTGGTAGGGATCAATACATGAAATCTATCTAGTCAACCCCTTTATCAGGTAAGATAATCAAATCCAAAAGAGTATACGAAATGTTTGAAAGCTTAAAAAGAAGCACATCAGAATTCTAAGACAGACTACATGACAAAAAACTCAGAAACAGAGCTGAATGAAAATGAACTGTGTCATTTTTTTTTTTAATGTTATAAAGAGAACTGGGGATACACACACATTGTGGTTTGTCTCAATTAAATCACACAAAATAAAAGACTTGAAACTTACCCTAAAAAGTCAACTAAGCCTTCTTTGGGGTTCAAGAACTATTTCCACAGACACAGGAACATTGTCTCTTTCCCAAGTCCTTCAAGCTAGATTCAGTATTATATGTAACCAAATCTTATTTCATTATATTTTCTACATCGCTTAACATATACAATCACGTCTCAATGACTGAGGCATGCTCCAAGAAATGCAGCGCTGTTCTGCAAACAAGAGTTCACTTAGACAAAACTAGGCGGTACAGGTCAACTACTCCAAGAGGCCTTCTTACATAACCACAAGATGGCATACTGGTGTACAGCAAATTGTTCATTTCTTATTGAAGATGTATTTACTTGATGTTCAAGAGTTAACAGAAAAAAAAAAATGTGTTTAAAAAAAAGAGTTAAAAAAAAAAAGTGACAATTCTCTCAAGGTCACCTGCACTCGTATATGAGTGCGTACTATCCTTTTGCCTTTCAATAAATCCTGTTCTGAGGCCGGGCTGTGGCACAGCAGGTTAAGCTGCTGACTGCGAAGCCAGCATCCCATATAGAGCCAATCTTTGTCCAGGCTGCTCCACTTATGATACAGTGCTTGGATTCCTGTCACCCATGTGGAAGATGCAGCTGAAGCTCCCAGCTCCTGGCTTCAGCTGGCTCAGCCCTGGCTGTTGCAGTCCCTTCTGGAGTGAAAACAGAAAATCACTCTCCGTCTCTCACTATCTGTCACTTTGACTTTCAAATAAATAAATCTTCTGAAAAAATAAAACCTGTTCTGTTCACCTCTTAAAAACACAAAAAAGGCTGGCGCCATGGCTCAATAGGCTAATCCTCCACCTTGAGGCGCCGGATTCTGTCCCGGTTGCCCCTCTTCCAGGCCAGCTCTCTGCTGTGGCCCGGGAGTGCAGTGGAGGATGGCCCAAGTACTTGGGCCCTGCACCCTAATGGGAGACCAGGAAAAGCACCTGGCTTTGGATCAGTGCGATGCGCCGGCCGCGGCGGCCATTGGAGGGTGAACCAACGGCAAAAGGAAGACCTTTCTCTCTGTCTCTCTCACTGTCCACTCTGCCTGTCAAAATTAAAAAAAAAATAAAAATAAAAAATGAAAGCCTGTGATTAAAACAATCAGAGCCCAAGAAAAAGCAAAGTGTATTTCAACTCCAGGGAGTCCTCTGCATATTTTAGTCCTTTAAGAGACATGGCAAACAGTATCATAGAATATTCAGATTTCCACTTTGAGTACACAAAGCAGCAGCAGTGACATTTTTTTCAAACTCACAATGCAAAATACCCATTTTGAGCAATCACTAACTAAAATTAATTTTGATTCACTGGCCAGCAGACTTCCAAATGTCCATATATATCCTGAAAGCCAAACCAGCAAATGGAAGACAAAAACACACAATTCACAAAAGCATCTCAGAAATGATGGCAGGTTGGGGTCAGCATTGTGGTACAGCAAGTTGGGCTGCTGTCTGCAATGCTGGCATTCACTATGAGTGCTGGTTCAAGTCCTGATGGCCCCATTTCCTTTCCAGCTCACTATTAATGTACCTTGGGAAGGCAGCAGAGAATGAATAGTCCAAGTGCTTGAGTCTCTGTCACCTATGTGGGAGACCAAGGAGTTCCTGGTTCCTGGTTTCAGACTGGCCAGGCCTGGAAACCGTGACCATTTGGGGAATGAACCGATAATTGAAGATTTCTCTTTCTTCCTTTCTGTAACTCTGCCTTTCAAATAAATAAATCCTTGATAGCAAGAGGTGTGTGTGTGTGTGTGTGTGTGTGTGTGTGTGTGTGAGTATGTGAGTATTCATATATTAGCATCACAGCAGGAGAATTCAATATTTATTGACTAAAGGAAATAAGAGCATATGGAAAAAGGAAGAATGAAAAGACAAAGGATAACTTCTTCATGAGAAAGTAAAATACTCGTTACTGCTCACAAACTTTCCTAACTAGACCTATTCCTCTAGGTTGAAAACAGACAAGTAAAAACCCTTAGTGCACAGTATTGGATATACATACAGATAAAATCTTTACTATCTGCTGGTAACACTACTTATGATGATGATCTAAAGTCAGGCCATTAACATCTCTAACAAATCCAATGAAAAATGAACAGTTTAACCTGCTGACATTTGGTCCCTCTTTTTGACCCCAATGTTTAATAAATACATTTGTTTGTACTCTACCAGCTGTTTCATTCATGTGTGTTAATACTAATTTATTTCAATGCTTTTTTCTCCTAAACAGCAATGAATAAATGGCCATAATTCAACATTTCTCACAAAACACTAATTCCATACAATGCGGAAATAGCAAAATAAAATAGATAATGGGTGAGGGACAGGGAGACTAGGGAAAGGATGGTTAGGAAGAGACAGTCAAGTAAGTCTGAGAAATATAGAATCTTAGTAAATACTATGCCTCTGATTCTAAAAGCAGGGCAATAGAGTTCACTTTTCAAAACTGATATGCTCTTCATAGATCTCTGAAAATACTCACCACTCTTCATACTTAGAAACATTATTCTATCTGAAATTTCTAGAGTTGAGCTTACATTGAAATTATCCAATAATAAAAACAGCTACAGTCTCACTAGTAAAACATCTCTCAAAATCTTAGCACACACAGTATAAAAATTAAACACATTAGATCTGGGTTAATGTATTTAAATGTATTAAAAAGTATTTGCCATGGGGCTGGCGCCGTGGCGCACTGGGTTAATCTGCCTATGCTGCCAGCATCCAGTATGGGCGCCAGTTCTAGTCCCAGTTGTAACTCTTCCAGTCTAGCTCTCTGCTGTGGCCCAGGAAGGCAGTGGAGGATGGCCCAAGTGCTTGGGCCCTGCACCCACATGGGAGACCAGGAAGAAGTATCTGGTTCCTGGCTTCGGATTGGCGCAGCTCTGGCCGTAGCAGCCATTTCGGGGGTTGAACCAATGGAAGGAAGGTCTTTCTCTCTCTCACTGTCTGTAACTCTGTCAAATAAATAAATAAAATCTTTAAAAAATAATAAAAATAAAAAGTATTTGCGAGGGCCAGCACTGTGGCATAGCTGGTAAAGCCACCGCCTGCAGTGCCAGTATCCCATATGGGTACCAGTTTGCACTGCAGCTGCTCTACTTCCAATCCAACTCTGCTGTGGCCTGGGAAAGCAGTAGAAGATGGCATAAAGTCCTTGGGCCCTGCACCCGCGTGGGAGACCCAAAAGAAGCTCCTAGCTCCTGGCTTTGGATAGGCACAGCTCTAGCCATTGTGGCCATCTGGGGAGTGAACCAACGGATGGAAGAGCTCTCTGTCTCTCTGCCTCTGTCTTTCTAACTCTGCCTTTCAACTAAAATACAATAAAATAAAATCTTTTTTTAAAAAAGTACTTGCCTAAGTAATGTAAAGAACACAAAAATTACCTAGATTCAAAAACTATGAGTGGAGTGGCCATTCCATCTAGTGGCTAACACGCCTGCATCCACACAGGAGTACCTGGCTTGGAAACCCAGCTCTCACTCCTGACATTAGCTTCCTGTTAAAGCAGATCCTGGGAAGCAGTGGCTGATAACTCAATTAACTGCATTCCTGCTGTTGCAGGTGTTTGGAGAGTAAACAAGCAGACAGGAGCCATCTTCACTTGGTCTATCTGTCTTTCTCCCTCTGCCTCATAAGAATTTAACATTTTCAGAAATTATGACAAAATAATCTAGTGTGTTTCTTTTTGTCATTAATACCAACTGAATGGCAATGTTTCCAGCACGTACATTAGTACGTTAAAAGAAAGTTCAAAAGCAAAAAATAAATGTACCAACTTAGATAATCGAAGAACCAATATATTGGATTTCACTGGCAATCTCTAAGCTGTGGAAAAATATGTAATATAGATCAAAACCTGTGGTAAAACTTAGTAAACAGATAATCACTTCTCAATGATCTCACCTACCACAGAAATACACTTTCTTGTAATTTAAAATGGAAATAAGTATTTTAGTTTTATTCAATAAGCAAAATTACTTACTTTTATACTTTATTTTTGCCAAAATGAAAAAGCAACAGTAAAGAGGTAAATACTAACAAGTAGTAACAAATGAAGTAAAAAATAACCATAGAAATAGTCACATGTAACACTTACTACCACTGGTTTATAATGTAGCAAAGAGTATCTATTTGTTTCATTCATTCAACAAGTATTTTACTGAGCAACTATGACATGCCAGAAACTGATGCGGACCTCCATGCTTCCTAAAAATTATAACACAGTCTCTGCCCTCCAAGAGCTTACAATCTACTTGTTGGGATAGCAAAACAAGTAAGAAACTAAGACAAACCAAGTCAATAACCAAGTGTCAAAATAAGTGAAACAATAACTTCTGGGCAGATTACACAGGATTTTCTTTAGTAATTGGAAGGGGAAGTATATATTAGCTAAAGTCATTTCTGAGAACATCCTAGAGAAGGCAGAACTTGAAATAGGAGCACTTTGCTAAGAAAATCAAAGTTCACAGTGACAGTGAGCTGGGGTGAGGGTGGGGGGTTAAGAACAGCACAGCTTGAAGTCAGGAACTAGTATTCATATAATCACTCAAGATACCATGAAAAGACCAGCCTGGGTTCACATGAGAGTGTGACGAATGTCTTTGAATCTTGCTTTCGTATGTACTAAGGTAAATCCTTGAAAGAAAAGCAGTGGAATTTAGGTACTATGCCAAAGGCACAGTAAAAACATGTGACATTCCTGGGCAAGGAGATAAGAAGTTGAAATCTAAAATTTTGGTTGGGTGGGGTAATAGGGAAGACATCCCTCAAGCAAGAAAATCAGCTCAAAAATTGTTACCTGTCTAAGGAATGGTAGTATGATGACTTGAGCTCAGCTAGCAGCAGGAATAGAAACAATGTAAGGTTTTTAATAGAACCTGCTTTGCTAAATATTAGAACAAGAAAATCAACCTCATTGTCAGTTTTGACAAAGACCACAAAAAAAAAAAAAAAAGGAAAGGGAAAAAAAAACTACTGAATAAGCAGAATTAGGGGAGATGGGGAGATTTTCTAAAAAGAATTTTTATTCTTTTATTTCCATAAACCCATAAAATCTGCTATTATCTACTCTTCTTATCAAATGTTCTGAACTGAATCATAGTCTGTTAGAAGCTGAAAGGTACCTTAGATCTTCTGCTCTACTGTTCTCATTTTAAAAAGAAAACATTAAGACTCAAAAAACAAATGAGAAAAAAGAGCCAGCTACGACTCTTGTAGGCAAAGGCAAAATCACCTGGATAAAGATGGAAGAACTTGCATCTTTGTGGAGAAAGAACAGTAGAACAGTAAGACATGAATACACTTCGATGGCAAACATTACTTACTATAGATGGAGGAAGAAGACACCCTCACACATAATTATATTGGATAGGAATTTCTACCAGAAATTTTCAGTATTGTCACTAGGCAGTAGAAAAAAATTTTTTTTGGTAAAACAATGATCCCTCCAAAACCACTATTTAAACTTTTTACAACATGTAAGGTCTCTCCCAGCGATAAGATCCTATACTCCTATAAAACTGGAAGCATGACTTTCCCATTAAATTATTTACAATAAGAGGCAAACTTGACCAATAGGATAGATAACTAAGATAAACCTAAAAAATATTATAAAGCCCTATTTGATGACTTACAAATATTTACTCTTATTAAGAGATTCAGTTTCAACTATAAAAATGTCTGAATTCTCAAAGTTATCATGAATTAAACAAACAAAGAAGATTTCTGCAAGCTAAATAACTTGTTGCATTTTAAAAGTTACAAAATTACAAAATTCTGGCTTTCCTAGATCCTTCCTATTAAGTCTGCATGTTAGTTTACAAGTAATTTTTTAAATTTCATGTCATATTCAGTAACATTCCAAAGATCACAAACGTTTAGCAAATAAAACTGCCATCAATGGTAATTGTCTACTGGTTCCAGCATGACATCTTAATGAGAAGCAGTTAATACAGTCATCATCTCTTGGTTTCCATAGGAGACTGATTACACGATCCCTTGCAGATACCAAAATTCATGGATGCTCAAGTTGCTTATAAATGGCAAAATACTTTCTATGATATAAATAAGAGCTATGCATAAAGGTGTTACACTATATTGCTCAGAGAATAATGGCAAGAAAAAAATCTGTACATGTTCAGTACAGAAACAATTTTTCCCCGAATGTTCTCAGCCCGTGGTTGGATGCGGAACCTACAGATAGAGAGGGTCAACTATACAGGAAGGTTACATAACCTCCAGTCCCAAAGGCTAAAGATTTTGTGAATTACCTTAAAAACTGGATGGCAGAACCCTACCAACTATCACTGCTGTGAACGATACCAGAACACCACTTCTTGTCAATTATCTTCTGACACTGTTCATTAACACTTCTGTGAGTTGTGAGGACAGAAGAAATGATGCAGAAAAAGGATCAATTTTGCTAATGTTTTGTTCTATTTGTGCTTTAAATAAGATTTCTGAATTATCTGAGGATTCAAAATTATCCATGCTCTCCCTTTCTGTTACGCTAATAAGAATTAGCTTTATCAAGATTTGGGGCCCACATTTGTTACGTATTATGGAGAAAAAAAGAAATGATTTAACTGAAAAGAACAACAGGATTCTCTTAGGTCCCTCCTAAAACATCCATTCATTACCCTACCAGGAGCCAACAACAGTGGGAAAAGAAATCTAACATACAAATAATCAGGTATATTTAAAGTCACATGGCATATATTGACCTAGGAAAAAAGTAGAAGAAACTACAAGGCAAAATTCTGAGTATCTGAATGGATGTGTACGAAGTATCAAGTAAAACCTATAAGGAAGATGGTCATTGATACAGCTAGAGATAGGGCCATAAAGCAAACTGTGACCAGCTTATGTCAATGAGATACACAAAAGTACTTTTAAAAAACAAAATTTGCATTTTACTAGAACCTGGAAAATGCTAGCTTGTGTTTTGGTTTTGGTACTGCAACAGCACCATTACAGCAAGGGTAAGCAGGTCAATCCCTTGCAAAACTTACCTTGACTGGCCCAATGGAAACAGAAGGCCCCAGAAAAGAGAGAAGCATCTGGCAGTAGCAAATTGTTTTATTTTATCTTTCTGTGGAAAGAAACTAATTTTAAATAAGAACCAGAGCATTTAAAGAATAAAATATTTTTTAAAGCTCATTATCTAGTTAGAGCAGCTCTACCAAGAAAACAAGAAGAGCTCTTTGCTGCTTAGAGATGGAAAGAAACAGAAGAGGAATCAGAGTTGTTTCTGCATCACCTAGGGAGTGTTAAAACCTGTGTTATTCTAGAGTAACAGAATAAAAGAGTCTTATTTAAAGAACTCCTGCTGGCAGAATCTTTTGGATCTGGTGCCTATGAATAAAGATTTTTACACAAAATTTAGGGCTATATTCCAAATAAAAAAGAAGAAAACCACTTGATATTGAGCCCTTCTCCTTGTAAGGTTAAGTAAAAAGAGAGAGACACATAACATGCTCCTTTTTTCACTGCAGTTTCACCAATAACTCTAACCATCAAGGCTTAAATACTTACATATCAAATAATACTAATCAACAAAAGATCATACCTACTGGCTTTCCAAAATACTCTTGTTAGCCTAAGCTGTTGCTGATTTACTGAGATACTCAAATAGAAATGACCCAACAACCTAAAGAGTGTGTATTAAAGAACCTAATAACATAAAGCACAAAATTATTCATGGTAACTAAACCTGTTACCTTTATTGGATGCTTCTCTAGAAACTTAGTTCTACTAAATCAAGCTAACTAACTTAGGTCTACGGATGCTGCTGAGTCAGCATAAACCTTTTGCTCTAAATCACTCCTACAAAACAATCCATTTACAATTTATGTTAGAGATGGAAGGGACAGCTCAAAAGTAGGAGTGCAGAAGCAAAAAGCATTTTTTTAAAAACCAAAAACAGTATAAGTTGAAAACGAACTACCTGACACTGCTCTATGAAGAATCAGAATTACAGAGCAAATTTCCCAACCCTCCCTCACCACCCCACAACAGACAAAGGAGAAGATATTAAGCAGTAAAATTCATTCCAAGTCAAAGGCCTAAACAATCGCTATTTTCAGAGTCTATACACTTACATAGTCCATTGAAATAAGTTATGTTGACATTTCATACAATATTTACTCTTAAAAAGTTAACTCCAATTGACATGCTCAAGAGAGAAAAGGACATTAAATAAAAAGCCTAGATACACAGTTACTTAGGAAAAAAAACTCTTAAATTTTGTTGAGGTAGTAATTTTTTGATACAGAATACTTTTTCATTACATTCAAAATTTGATTACAGTCTTGATGCAACATTTTTATCTGAAAACTTTATCTGGGCATAAATTAATCCTCAACCAGCTACAAGTACGGCACTGATTTAAAATTCTAAAATGTCGACACAATACCTGAGGCAAAAAAGCACCAACAAATAGGAAACAAAACAAAAACATAACGTTCTTACTTGTCCCATTGGTGGCCCTCCCATAGGGGGCATCATTTGTGGCATCATTCCATGAGGTACAGGAGGCATATTTGCTCTCTGACCCATAGGGTGCATTCCCATTGGGGCATAATGCATGCCAGGGTGCCCCATCTGAAAAATAATGAGCATTTGAAAATTACCAAGTTAATAAGCATCTCAGCAATCTCATTTCAAGAAATCTCTTACCTGTAGTGGCCTATATTAGGCTACTGTGGGATGCATGACTGTAGTATAATGAACTTGCACATTCCATAACAATGTGGAAAAGGTGAAAAATGATCCTGGAGGGTTGAATCAGCTTGGTCCCCCCACCCCCCTTCACTAAGCACTGATTCAATCATCTACCGAATTGCTTGCTGGTTTTGGAAAATACATATTCAATGCTTACTTAGAAAGTTATGGTCAAAAAAATCACATCTTTATCCTGTTTTACATAGATATAAAAAAAAAAAGCCAGCTGTCATTTTACAATGCCACTAATTTGACACTTCAAAGACTTTGAATTTGTCAAATTCACTTCGAGGCAAACCTGTCTTAACAGAATGCACAGGATGGGTTGTCAGAGCCACTTCATGCCTAACATACTATTTCCTAACCTAAGCTTCAGCACAGGTAAAAGTTCCTCTCCCGAAAACACATCTCCGAAAACTTAAGTTTCTGTCACTCACAGACACTAAATGCAAACAACCAAGTCAACTATTTCACTGCGCATTTAACGCACTACTTTCTTCCTATGTGTCCATTGTTCCTGGCTTTTAAACCAGGGAATTCTCCCCAGCCAATTATCCCAGAGACCCCCTCCTCCCGCCGCAGACCACCACCACTACGCGTGCAAACAAATCAGCTTCTTGCAGTCTTAGCGACATCAAGCCTCTGCTAAACCAGGCCTTCGGCTCCGAGACGCTCGCCCCGCCCAAGGCCTGCCAGCACCTTCACCGCGCATCTGTCTAGGCCAAGCCCACTGGGAACTTCAAAGGTCCCACATACTTCTCTTTGTGCAGCCCTGCCCTGCGTCTCTCTCCCTCGGGACATAGCCCACCATCTGGAGTTCTTCCTTCGTCCACTCCACTCTTCTCCTTTCGGAGTACGCTTCCTGTCTGCCTCCGTTTTTCATTGTGCCGCTTTCCCCCTACACCACCGATCCCTTACCGAGGGCCGTCTCCTCAGGAAGCCGTCAGCGGAAACCCAAGAGCTGGAGCAGAGGTTGGAGCCGGACAATCTCGGCTCCCCGTCCCCAGGACCCCGCGAGGGAGGTTGGTTCTCCATTTCACTCACCATGAGGCCTCCACGCTCGGCTCCCGTCCCCGGCCTCATCGTCGGGCTCAGACTGCTCGGCCGGCGGCCACTGCCGCTACACATACCAACAAGAAGCGATCTGAGTGGCTGGCGCCCGCTGGGGCCAAAGGTTAAAGGATGCCCTGAGCTATGGGGCGGGCTCAGCGGGGCCAATAAAATGACAGGCTTCTCCGCTGTCCAATCGCAGTGCGCCGCCGACTCGCACTTCTGCGGCGATTGGCTCTGAGCCTCAGCCTCACTCGGCGTCCCGTGCACGGGAAGGGGGGGAAGAGGAGGGACAAGAGGAAGTTTCCGCGTCGAGTCCTTTGACTGGAAAACTCTACCAACTTCCTTTCGGCGGAGGAAGACTACCGTGCCCTATCTTCCCTGAGCTCCAAAAGCCTCACTGCGTAGGGGTGGGGTATTGGGGCCCGCCGCCTTCACCATCTCCCCCGCCCGAGTTACGTACGCGCCACAAACCTGCGGCCGCCCCCAAGAGGGTAGGGTGGGGTGGGGTGGAGTGGGGTGGGGGCGGGGTAAGCAGCTTCCAGCGTTAGCGGTAGCTGGGGCAGGATGCGCGCCAGTGCGCGCGCTGTGTGGGAGGCGAAGGGGCGGGGAGGGACGGGCTAGCGAAGAGGCGTCCAGAGCAAGGGAGCTCTGCCTGCAGCGGCGCAGAGCGCGCCGAGTCGCTGGGAGGGAAGTTGTGGGTGGGGAGAAACACGCCGAGAGCGGGATGGACTCCCGAGGCAAAGCGACGGGTTAGGAGGAGCAGACTGGGGAGCAGTGTGAGCGTAGAGGGGGAAAAGCACGCAGGCTCTTGAATGTGTATCGGAAGGGCCTGGGCGAGCTTTAGGACCCGGTGTTGACTGTGGGGCTGCTGGGGCACGCGCTTGCCTGGGTGGCGACGCGCCGGTGGCCGGGACTAAGCACGCTGGGGAGAGGCAACTCGGCTATTTGGGGCCTCGGCTTGCCTGTCCCTGCACGCTTCCCTGCGCCCGCTCTCGCCTGCTGTCCCGGAATCGGCCCGCGGCCGCGAGGCGCCCAGCCTCTCCGGCGAGCCCTCTGCTCCCTCTCGGCGCCGCCGCCCACCCTCTCGCACCCCTGCGCGCCTGGCCGGGTGGTGGAGGCCGCAGCGGGGCCCTGCCGCTGATTGGCTGTTGCGGTCGCGGGGCGGGGCCAGTGAGAGACGTTGGACCTCGGCGGTTCTCGCCGTCTTTCCCGCCATGTCTTTTGTGGAGAGCGGGAGGCGTTCTGCGCCGCGCCGCCGCCGCCTCGGCACGCCGGTGCCCTTCGCGGCGCCGCAGTACTCCGCCTTCTCTCAGGGGGACAGCTGGGGTGTGGGCGAAGTCGACGACGAGGAGGGATGCACCCAAGTGGCCCGCGACTTGCGGGCAGAGTTCTCGGCTGGGCCGTCGTCGGAGTCCAGGAGAGGTTCTCTGTTCCCGCCAGATGGAGATGGGTCGCCGGTGCTGCCGGAGAAGCGCAACGGCATCTTCCCGGCTGCTGCGGGAAGCCGAACCTCGGCTCGGCAGTGGCCGGTTCAGGTCCTTTCTATTCTGTGTGCGCTGCTGTTCGCCATCCTCCTCGCCTTTCTGCTCGCCATCGTCTACCTGGTCGTAAAAGGTATCGCAGCCCGGGCCGAAGAGTCTGCCCAGAGTTCAGATGGGCCCGGGTGTGGCTCTCGCTTCCGTCCAGCCCTCAGCCCCCGCCGTCCCCAGAGCAGGCAGGCAGGCAGGCAGGCAGCCGCGTTCCCCCAGAGCCCTGTCTGTACCTTTCTGTACCCGTTCCTCTTTGTCCTCGCTGCCTGGGCGGAGGTCCCTGGTCTGCGATCGGGGGACCCATTTTAAGAAGAGGTCTCTCAATTAAATGACTTGGAAAGAAGTATCCAGGTCGTTGAACAAGTGAGGCAAAACACTGGCACAGTTATGTAAGCGAACTGCACAACACCTCCTAGCAGACAGCAGGAAGTGCGTGTAATTAAATAGGCTATGAGTATGGAAGGGCGTTGATCCACAAATGCCTGAAGATATGTTGTCCACCAGCCCTTCGCATTACTCAATTTCTGAAGGGCAAGGATTTCCATCCCACAGCCCAAAGGTCGACTTTTGGAGGTGAAATAGTCTCAGCTTTTTTCCAAGATCAAGTTTGTAACCAGGTGTAGCATGCAAAGTTCTGCGTGAGGTACAGGCTATTCTTTCTGTAGTTTTATTTTCCCATGTCTGAAGTTGAAATATTGGCCAGATTAGAATAAAAATAAGTGTTTCTTGAAAGTTTTTCCTAAACTGACGGGTGTATTATCCGAGTATGGTTTTCCGAGTATTGTATGTTAAATTGAAGAGTTAAAATCTCAGTGTGTGATCACACTCGGGTGTGATCATGGCTAAATTAATGAAAAAGAAAAACCAAGAAAGTGTTGTATGGAAGCATCCTGTACATTGTCACTCAAGTGTTAGCTTTACTTCACTGAATAAATCTATTTCTTTCCAGTTTTAGTTTTTCTCCATTACCTTCCAGCCCTAGGATGTTGCAGATGGCTCTTCAGTGCTTAAAGTGTTTGATTTTAATACAGAAGGCAGATTGGCAAGTTCATGTGTGAGGTTTACTTCATCAAATGGCATTGGGTGTAAACCCTCACTTTTAAATGTTTGCCAGTGTTTCATTTCTCAGCCACTCCCCTTCTCCCTTTTTGCCACTGGATCCCTGATAGTTTTTGTCCCAAGTGATTGCCTTTGTATCATGAAGTCATAAAATCACAGTAAGTGGAAGTTTGTGTAGAAGACATTGAACTCTGCTTGTCTTTGAGAACAGAGAAAGGACCTGAACTCACTACTTAGCATGCCCTTTAGTTTGTTTTGCATGAAATGTCTTTACAACATTCCTAGAGAATAAACATTACTCTCATTTCCTATATGGCAGCCGACTCCTGTAGTGATTTTCTTTGCTTGCTGAAGAGCACATCACTAGATAATTGTATCAGAATTTGAGCCCAGTTCAGAGCACATTCCACAGCTCCACAGCATCTGCTCAGCCTTGGAGTCACTCTTGAAATTATAAAATAATCTTACTTTTCTACCTATCTTCCTCTTTGTATTTACAGAGTTGCATGCTGAGAATTTGAAAAATGAAGATGGCATAGACACTGGGCTGTTAGGTATGGACTTAATTGTCAATGAATTTGATTTTGAGTTCATTTTTGTTTGTTCAGATCATGTTTAAACTATAAAATTTGATGTATAATACTTAGTGTACATATAAACCATGCGCAGTCAGTTCATTCTTATTTCCTATTTGCATATGTTTGATGTTTTCAGACTATTCATATATATGTAAGCAGTATGTTTCTTACATATTTGCTGTAATTTTATAATGGGCATGAGAAAATGTATGTGTATCTCTATTTTAGTCCTGTTTGCTACAGTTCATTTGATTTTATCATAAATTGGAGGGCAGTTAAACTATATAATCAAATCATATGATCATTCTATGATTCTGAACCTTGAAATCCACTTGCTCCCTCAATCCCTTCTGAATGCTTCAGTTTACTTCTTCAAGGCTACTGAGCTCAAAGTGACACAATGTATTGTCTGCCTGGTTTTGCAGAAGAAACTAATCTTCAAGTTAGAAGTTAGTGTGTTAGATATCACATGGAAACTTTAGCTGTGTTCTCAGCTTGTTGCATGAGAAAAATGTACATTAGGTACTAATTTTAACAATATGTTTTTATTTCATAGTAACAGCCAAAGTTACAAAATAGCATTTGTTGAACTAGCATTTCTTGATATGACAGAAACTTTTGAACTAGGCATGAATTCTAACCTATTTGAAAATACCAGATTTCACATCTCTGAATAGAATTAGTGGCAGTTGTTATCTGAAGGAAGGGCTGCTCAGTATCAAAATGAATATAATAAGAGTTAGTCATGGCCTTTCTTCCTTTCCCACCTCTAGGTAAGCTTTTAGGTTTAGGCTTTTTTATAATTATGCAGTGAATCATCACCTACTTTAAATTATTTAAATTTGAAATTTAGATAATAAACCTTATTTAGTTAAAGTCACATTACAGGCATTATTTTTAAGGTTATCCACAGGCCTAGTTGATTACACTGATCATGTACAACAAACATTAAGTTGTTTTGCACTGCACATTGGCTTTTGCATCTGTCACATTTTTCCAGGTTATCACATTTTACAAACTAAATCCTGTTTCCAGCTTTGCAGTTTTTCTTCTACGGTTTTAATATCCTCCAGGATATAGCAATGAGTATAAAATGATCTTTTATTTGAGGTAAATCTGAAATAAGAACATACGAAAAATAAAAATTTTAGCAGAATATACTTAATCTATGACATTTGTTATTAAATTATATTTAGTGCTTGTATTTTTTATATATTTGTATATATATGGCACTGTATTTGTATATATATGGCACTGGCCATACAGAATTATAACATTAGACTGGAATTTCTTCATTGTATTTTGTTTTTTAAAGCTTTGTTTATTTGTTTGAAAGGTGGAGAGGCAGAGGCAGAGGGAGGTCTTCCACCCACTGGTTCACTCCCCAAATAGCTTCAAAGGCTGGAGCTGGGCTGATCCAAAGCCAGGAGCCTAGAACTTCCTCCAGATCTCCCATATGGGTGCAGGGTCCCAAGGACTTGGTCCCAAGGACTTGAGCCATCTATTGCATTCCCAGGCCATAGCAGAGAGCTGGATCAAATGTGGAGTAGCAGGGACTGGAACCCTTGCCCATATGGGATGGTGGTATTGCATGTGGCTTACCCACTATGCCACAGCACTAGCCCACCTTCATTTTTTTTTAAGAAGCTTCTCAACCTTATTGTGGGTGTTTATCATTCACTTAATCCTTTTTGTGGCCAGGACCAGATTGGTAGCATTTACTACTCTTTCTGTTTTGGTGGTTTTTTTTTTTTTGTTTTTTGTTTTTTGTTGTTGTTTTTTTAGATTTATTTATTTGAAAGAATTAGATAGAGAGGGAAACAGAGAGAAGGGCTGGTACTGTGGCGCAGTAGGTTAATCCTCCGCCTGCAGTGCTGGCATCCCATATGGGTGCCGGTTCTAGTCCTGTCTGCTCCTCTTCTAATCTGGCTCTCTGCTATGGCCTGGGAAAGCAGTAGATGTCCCAAGTCCCCTGCACCCGTGTGGGAGACCGGGAAGAAGCTCCTGGCTTCGGATCCGTGCAGCTCCGACCATTGCAGCCATTTGGGGAGGGAATCAGCAGAGGGAAGACCTTTCTCTCTGTCTCTTCCTCTCACTGTCTGTAACTACCTCTCAAATAAATAAATAAATAAATTTATTAAAAAAAAAAACAAACAGATCTTAGGTCTGTCTGGTTCACTCAGCAAATGGCTGCAGCTGGGTCAGCTTGAAGCCAGTAGCTTCATTCAGGTCTCTCACTTGGGTCGTAGGGGCCTAAGTAGCAGCAGGGACTCAATCGAATCAGTGCTGTTGGGGATGCTGGCATTGCAGGTGGCAGCTTAACCTGCTATGTCACAATGCCACAGTTGAGAAAAGCTCACTCAGTTTTTTTCTTACTGTGAAAAAATTATTGAATTCTTTGAATTGCTGGGGTTTGGGATTTTTTTGTTGTTTTTATTTAGAGATACAGACAAACGGGGTGTGTGTTGTTGGGGGGAGGCTTTGTTCCACTGGTTCATTCCCCCAAGTGTCCACAATAACTGGGGCTGGGAGCCAGAAACTCAGTCTAGATCTCTCTCATGGGTGGTGGGGTTACTTAATCACTTAAAGCATCACTGCTTCCTCCAAGGGTCTGCATTAGAAGGAAACTAGAATCTGGAGCCTGGACCTGAAACTGAGTACTCTGTCTTAACCATTAGGCTAACCATTTAGCCCCAAACTTGCTAGTGTGTAAACCTTAATTTTTTTTTAAGGGAAAGGGTTTACTGGGGAAAACCCAGCAGACCGGAGGGAAAGGGTGAAGAAGGAAAGAGAAGGAGAAGGAGGCCAGCGCTGCTGCTCACTTGGCTAAACCTCCACCTGCGGCACCGGCACCCAGTGTTCTAGTCCCAGTTGGTGTGCTGGATTCTGTCCCGGTTGCTCCTCTTCCAGTCCAGCTCTCTTCTGTGACCCCGGAAGGCAGTGGAGGATGACCCAAGTGCTTGGGCACTGCACCCGCATGGGAGACCAGGCTTCAGATCCACACAGTGCGCCGGCCGTAGCAGCCATTTGGGGAGTGAACCAACTGGAAAGGAAGACCTTTCTCTCTGTCTCTCTCTCACTGTCTAACTCTGCCTGTCAGAAAAAAAAAAAAAGGAGAAGGAGAGTGTAAGAGAAAGAGAGGAGAGGAGCTAGGGAGGAGAGAAGAGAGACGAGAGGGGGAAGAGGAAAGGAGAGCAGAGCAGAGAGCGAGAGAGAGCCCTTATAATTTGAGACCATACTCTATTTAGAGTGATGATACAGTGCTGAATGTGGCTGGGTGGAGTAACTCAAATATTTCATCTAAAATTCACAAATATGTTATCCTAATCTCTAAGCATAATCTGTAAAGTTGTGTGTATTATCTACTCAAACTATCAAAAGAGCAGTGACTAAGACAGAAAAAGAAGAGAAAAACAAAAGCTAAAAAGGACTGGAAGGATACTACCACAGTGTTACTCTGGGTTTTGAAATTATTGGTTAACAGGAAATTTTTTTTTTTAATTTTCTACAGTACATACATACGTGTAACCTGCAATTAGAAAAATTTAATGTAAAGAAAAACACAAACTTAAGAGAAAGAAATAGTGCTAGTTTAATAGTTCACAGTAATGCCTTTTTAAAAATTATTTCCTTCCAAACTAAAACTCAAGACAACATATATTTTTTATGTTATGAGATAACATAGGTAATGGTTTCTTAGCAAGAATTGTCAGTGTGCAGCTAAATTATTGGTCATAAAATCATAAAGTTGTTTTTTTTTTTTTTTTTTTTTTTTTTTTTTTTTTTTTTTTTTTTAAGATTTATTTGAAAGGCAGAGTTATGGGGTTTGGGGTGGGGAGCAGGTAGAGGGAAAGATAGAAATCAGCCAGTTCAAATGTTCATCCACAAAGGGTAGGGCTGGACCAGGCTGAAGCCAGGAACTTCTTCCTGGTCTCCCACAAAAGTCTCCTTTTAACACATAAATGCAGTACTAAAGAGCAGACATTAGAACTCTGAATCTTAAGAAACTGGTTTGTCATTGTTTGTGTGGTACTCTAAAGCCCAGCTTTGGTTTGAAGAGATGTTTCATAATACTAGTGCAGTCAGGCAAACATTACTGGCATCAGAATCTCATTTTAAAACTGGACTTTTTTAGTCTTTACCTGATCTAAAATACTTGATTCAATAATATGGGATGAAACCCAAGAATTTGCATTTCTTAACAAATTTCTAGTTAAAGCTGACGCTCCCCCTATGAGGGCTTTACATTGTGTTCTTAATCACAAACCCGAGGTATCAAAACAAAATACCCTGAAGGTTTTCTTTTTTCAATTTATATCATCTTAGACCCTATCAGTGCCTTAAGATTCCTTTTTGTTTTAGGTTTTTTTGTTTGATTTTTAGGAATTGTAATTTCATGACTTATTCTTCAGAGTCTTCTCAAGAATTAAGGGAAAACTGAACTATATTTTCAGTAAGATTTATTTGATCTTGAAATTATATTGGGCCCTTTTATAAATTAACATACATTATGGAATTTTAGTATTTCTGCATCTCAAAACATTTTACTATTTCACTGTTTTAGGAATTATTTTAATGCTATTCATTATTTTCACCTATTTTGAAAGATGGAATAATGATGGAACCTTTTCTAGTTGGAAGCAGTCAGTGGATGTTAGTCTGTAAGCTAAATCTGATCTGCTGCCTTGAAAGAAGTAGCACTGGCTTGCCTGTTGCCTAATAGATTGTCTATGACTGCTTTCATTCTAGAATGTCAGAGTTGAGTAGTCGTGACAGAAATCTTAGGGCTCATTAAGTTGAAAATATTTACTGTCTGGCTCTTTTCAGAAAAACAGTATTATCATCCAGTTAGTTATTGAACAAAATAGATTTCAGGCAAGAACATCAACCGTCCCTCTATGCTATAAGAATGTATGACTTTTATCTTACTTGTTTGCCCTGACTTATTTGATACTGTTTGTAAGTGGACAAATGACAAAGGCAGTTTTGTATATAGATATGATTGGAAAGAAATGGCAAAAAGTCATGGAATTGATCGTTCAAATTGTTTATGAATCTGAAAATGAAAATGTTTTTTAAGTTATGTATCAAAGAATTGTTATTTTTAATCAAAATTAAAAGTCATGAAAGGCTTAAAAATTTCTTCAAATAAATGTGTTTTGATGATACGCGTGCAAAAAGAAAAACACAGAAGTAATGATATCTAAAATCAATATGTACAGCATAGATAGGTTCTAGATTCAGGCCTAAAGTTATCAGTTACTTACACTGAGGACCTACCTGATTTGGCTATATATCAATCACTTCAAAACCAGGAAAATTGGAAAAAATTTAGCTCTGCTATATTTATTTCTTTCAAAATTTCCAAAAGTTTTTTTTTGTCATTCCTATCATTCTGTAAATTATTGATCAGTTGAGTTTAAAAAATTGAAAAAATAAAAATTATCTACTGGACCTAGATGATAAGTAATGATGACTATTTTCCCTGGCATACTGCAGAGTACAAGCTTCAGAGGAGATATAGGTTTAACAGGAATGACAATGAGTTCATAGTTTAAAGCCTAGTGATGTTGAGTACATACATGGTTCATCCTGTTCTTGCAACATTTTTATTTATTTGAAATTATCCATAATAAGAATTTGTTTTATGGTTTTCCATGTTAATATAATATTTACCAGGGTTGGAAATTATGAGTGATAGTTGATTTTCAGATGTTAGTCATTTATCTTTCTGAATTTCTCCTGGTTCCTCATTTGTTTGAGCAGGAAGGAAAATAGAATTGCCACATGCTGGGTTGCAAGTTGTCAGGCAGATGGGTAGAGTCCTTTACCAGTAAACACACTGTGCTCATATTGCACTGGCAGGAAAGAAAAGACTCGTTTTCTTTGCTCCTGTACTTGGAAAGAAGTTTGAAGATGAACTGTCTAGCTACTGCCTTACCATGTAGCGATGCATTGCTCCAGGAATTTGAACTATCTATTGAATGTGATTTAGTTGATAGAGGATACTAAATTATTAAAATATATCTTTCTCTTAAGTTAGAATGCTGTCAGTCTGTTGTTGAGAAAAATCTACTTATATAAGCATTTTTATTCATATAAATACATTTAAGTACTTATTAGTAGGTAGCTGGTTGTAGCTTTTAAATTATCAGTGTGCAGTCATATTTGGTCCCACATATACTTGTGACAGGAGGAAGTTTTATAAAGGATGTATAAATAAGTGACTAATCAAGTCTTTAATAAGAAACCTTTCCCAGTTTTGGGAACATGGGAGTCTTGGGGAGGTTTTTGGTGGTAGTTTCTACCTCCATACAATATGTACAAATGAGGACCTCCACATCTGATTTCCTAAAACTTTTAAAGTTTACCTCCTCCTGAAGCCTTGATATTCCGAAACAAAATAAAAATATATGAGATAGTCGCTTTTGTCAGAAGGTTTTATAGAAGTACAGTAAGTTGTAAACATATTTTATTTTTAAAAAATAGCTGAAAACAAAATAGCTTATTTTTAAAAAGTGAGCCAAAACAAAATATACACTTATGTAATGAATATAAAATCCCAGAAGAGGAACTGGAATAGGAAACCTCCATCCATCCCCATCTTTGCTTTTGGTACAGCATTGAGTCCAGGTTTCAGTTGATGAAATAGATGAATTGCCATAATTTCATCAACTGATGAATATTTAGCAAACTATCAAGAAAAGAAAAGGATGTGCATATTTGAAAGTCTATCTCTGATAGCAATTCTCCATCTGGAAATTTGTAACATATATCCTTGTACAACTGTACACTGAAATACAAAATGTTATTTGCACATTGTTTTTAACAGTGAAAAACTAGCATAATAAAAATCTTTAACAGAACTGTGGCTGTGTGTACTGATAGGAAAGCTCTTCAACAGAATGATAAAGTGAAAACGGCAAACTGCAGAACTATTTTTCTGCTGAGAAATTCTATGGAAGATAGGCTGAGAAAATTATATACCTTTTGTCCATAACTGTTTAAATATATCTACCTATGTTTCCTTATGTAATTTTTGGAAAGATGCATCACAAATTAAGGAAGATTAAGGAAAGAAGATTTCATTTTTGTGAGCTTTCATTTTCACATCCTTTAGAAATTGTGAGTTCTTCAAAAACAATTTACAAAACATTAGCAAATTTCATTTCAGGATTCTGATGATATTGACCTGCAACAAATTGATTTGTTGGGAGTTACCAACTTTGGCTTTTTTTATTCATAAATGAATTGAGTAATTTTCAGAATCATACACATGTCTAGACTGCAATATTTCATGCACTTGTTTTTTTGGCCCAATCATTGTGACCTATTAGTAGAGCAGCTTTTGTTAACTTCACAATGAACATAAAATAATTAAAATGCTCAGTGTGGGGTAAGCTTAGATTGTGCAATATATAATTTTGAAAAAAAAAAAAGAATACATTTGTGTTATATTTCACAGGCACCCTATTAAAGAACCTAAGTAAAAAGCTTTGTGGGCTTTAGAACCTTGCACTTGGACATTTTTAAATGTGTCTTCTTTGGATATGTATAGTCTCCAAACAGAAAGTTTGTCTATTTCTCCTCTCTTTAGAGGGATTTGTTTTGTATATATTTTTTAAATATTTATTTATATGAGAGGCAGAGTTCCAGACAGAGAGGGAGAGATAGAAAGGTCTTCCATCCACTGGTTCACTCCCCAAATGGCTGCAACAGCCAGAGCTGGGCCAATCTGGAGCCAGGAGCTTCTTCCAGGTCTCCCATATGAATGCAGGGGCCCTAACATTTGGGCCATCTTCCACTGCTTTCCTAGGCCATTAGAGAGATGCAAACCAGTGACCATATGGGATGCTGGTGCCACATTAGGAGGCTTAACCTACTAAGGCACAGTGCCAACTCCTAGAAGGATTTGTTTAATAACAGCTATTTGGCAGTATAGCCATTTGTAAATTGTAGTTGTACACTAAATCTTGATTTGTTTCGACTCCCTTATTTTTGCTCAGCAGGAAGGTTAGGTTAAGGTTCTAGTGGCTCAAACTATCAAGATTGTTGGTTTCAAAGTAGTCAGATCCTCAAATGAGTTACTTTGAAACAGCTGTTACTATGGTCAGCATGGAATGTTCAGATGTAGCCAGTTTTGAGTCACATGACTATCTGTTTCTTTGCCACTTAGGGCAAAGATCTTCAGGTCTTGCCATTCTTCCAAGGTGCTTTACACATCTGTTCTCTGGCTGGTATGTATCCTCTTGTAGATGGCTTTGCCAGGAATCCCCAGCAGCGAGATCCTCTTCTCTCCCTATTCATGGAAATGCAAATATAGCATCCTTTATTCAAACCAGGGAAATTTTTCTCACATATAGGTATCCTTGTTCCACAAAAGCATTTTATATATATTATATATACCTAGGCAACTCGTTAGCTTTGTTGTCTATTCAAGACCCCCAGTTATCTAAGTATCTGTTTCCTAGTTATAATTATTTTGCAACATAAAACCAGAGAGATGCTCAAGCAATTTCTCCTTTCCTCTTCTGGTGTAGTCAACCTGGAGGCCATTGTCTATTTAAAAGCGGGGTAGGGAAAGGGAACTATCAGGAGATCAAAATTTAGTTAATCTTTAGAAAATACCTCACCACCTTTTTAATGCTAAATTGCTGGGAGTTTGTACTTAAGCAGTCTGTTACAAGGTGACTTTTCAGGGTCTGGGCTGTGGTACAGCGGGTTAAAGCACTGGCCTGCAGTCCCGCCATCCCATGTGGGCGCCGGTTCTAGTCCTGACTGCTCCTCTTCCAATCCAGCTCTCTGCTATGGCCTGGGAAAGCAGTAGAAGAAGGCCCAAGTCCTTGGGCCCTGCACCCATGTGAGAGACCCAGAAGAAGCTCTTGGCTCCTGGCTTCAGATCGGCGCAGCTCCAGTCATTGTGGCCATTTGGGGAGTGAGTCAGCAGATAGAAGACCTATCTCTCCCTGTCTCCACCTCTCTCTATAACTCTGTCTTTCAAATAAAATAATTTTTTTAAGATAAAAATAAGGTTACTTTTCAGTTTTTCTTGTAAGAACAGTCATATGGATCAAAACTCAGTGTAAAAGAGTGAATGTTGAAAAGGCTTCCTCTCACACCTGCTTCCCAACCTCTTATTTCCTTTCCCCATAGAGAACCTTGTTATATTCTTACACTTTCAGAAAATTCTTATTTTGTTTTTACTGTTTATTTTATTTATTTGAAAGACAGTTACAGAGAGAGGTAGACACAGACAGGTCTTCTATCCAGTGGTTCACTCTCAAGATAGCTGCAACGGCTAGAGCTGTGCTGATCTGAATCCGGGAGTTTTCTCCGGGTCTCCTCCCACAGGGGTGTAGGGGTCCAAGGACTTGGGCCATCTCCTGCTATCCCAGGCCATGGCAGAGAGCTGGATCTGAAGAGGAGCAGCTGGGACTAGAACTGGTGCCCATATGGGATGCCAACACTTCAGGCCAGAGCTTTAACCTGTTGCGCCACAGTGCCAGCCCCAGAAAATTCTTATTATATTAAGTAGAATGTATATTCACTTTTCCACATGCATTTTTGTATATAATTTTCCTATTTTACATGAGTTGTATTGCTGTTCTTAACCTTATTTTTTTTGGCTCAGGAGTGTCTTGGGGATCTTTCCATGTTAGTACATAAATAGCTTGCTCATTATTTTACAGCTGTATAGTATTGCAATGTATGGATGTACTTGATTAACAAATCCTATGCAGTAGTTTCCCCTTCTGCATAGTTTCACCTTCCATACTTTGACCAGTGGCGAAGTGGGCTCTGAAATATTAGATGGAAAATTATATGAAGAAAAGTTCATTCTGGGTAGACTTTTGAAGTACCATGCTCTACCCCCTGAATGAATCATATTGTCAGCATATCCATGCCCATTAGTCACTTCGCAACTTAGTTACCATAGGCTTATGTGGTATTATTATTATTGTTTTCTAGTAAGCTTTTGAGAGAAACGATTTTACATAACTTATTACAGAATATATTGTTTCCTTATTGTTAATCTCTTACTGTGCCTAATTTATAAATTAAATTGCATAGACTTGCATGTGTAGGAAAACTATGTATATACATTTTGGTACTATCTGTATTTTCAGGCACCCCTGAGTGTCTTGGAATGCATCCCCTTGGAAAACAGTGACTACTGTATTTTCACTGCTGGTCATTTCGGTTGTTTCCAATCTTTATTATTATAAATAGTACCGTAGAGAACAATCTTGTACATGTATAATTTTATACATAAGTATACATTTAGGACAAATACTTGAAAGAAGAGTTACTGGATTGAAGTATACATATAAATATGTGTCATTTTAGCAGATCCTGCTAAGTTGCTCTCCATAGAGGTTACATCAGTTTACTCCCTCCAACAGACATGCATGAACAGTTTGTTTATTCACAGCCTCAACATCAGAGAATGTTACCAGATTTTTGGATATTTGACAATTGAGGATGAAAATGATACCTAATTTCTCTGATTATTAATGATGATACTGAATTGAGCATCTTTTCATGTTTAAGGTTCACTTACTCCTTTTTTGTCATATTTGCCTGTTTTCATTTTGAGAGTTTAGATTGCTGGTCTTTTTCACACTGATTTCTAGTAATTCTATTATAAGAAATCTTCCTTTTGTGTTATAAGTTGCAAATATTTTATTTGAAACATTGGTTATTTGATGTAATATTTGACTTTTACCATGCAAATTTAATAGTGTATGGGATATCTAGTTGAATTTATGAATCTTAAATGTTGTATCTTAGTTAGAAAGACTTTTTCCCCTCCCAGGCTATTTTCCAGTTATTTCTTCTGTAATTTTATTTTTATATTTAGATCATTAATGCGTTTTAGACTTTAGCCTGACATAGGGTATGGAGTATGGATTCTACTTGTTTAGTTGGTTGCCCCATTGAATGAGTAACATTTTAAAATCTAGTTGAGTTTAACAAAGCAAAAGATGTTTTATTCTTGATTTTGCTCTCCTTTCTACATAATTTAATCAAAATGTTCACTGATGTGGCTTCTAGTTGTACTTGAGTAACGTATACTTCTATGTGGATCAGTTTATACTAAGCTCAAATGTCTTATTGGTTATATACAATTCAAAACAAAAAATACACATGATCTAAACATGAGGATACTGTTTTAATTTAAACTGTTGTAGTATTAATAATTTGTTTCCCCCTCTCTCTTCCATTAAGGATTCTGGACTCTGCTTATAATATCCCTAACTGCTGGATTCTCCTGTTGCAGCTTTTCTTGGACAGTGACTTATTTTGATTCTTTTGAACCAGGAATGTTTCCTCCTACTCCTCTTTCACCTGCCAGGTTCAAGTAAGTGTTCCCATGTCTTGTTGCTTTTGTAACCCATTCCAAATACGTTAAAAATATGAATGAAGCAAAATGCTATTTGTGGTTTATGATCAGGCTTCCAGTCTTTAATCTATAAAACACAAATGATACAAGTTTTTTAGCTGTGAACTTGGGAAAAGAATTTAAAACTCCACATTTAGATTATGTAGTTTTCTTTTAAAAAGCAAAATTCAAGGAATTATCAAAGAACTGAGAAGCTGGTGGCTGTCTGTCTTTTTGGAATGGAATTTCATTTAAAAGCTTATGAAGGTGGGCTGGCGCTGTGGCTCACTAGGTTAATCCTCCGCCTGCGGCGCCGGTATCCCATATAGGCACCAGGTTCTAGTCCCAGTTGCTCTCTTCCAGTCCAACTCTCTGCTGTGACCCAGGAAGGCAATGGAGGATGGCCCAAGTGCTTGGGTGCCTGAACCCGTGTGGGAGACCAGGAGGAGGAAGCACCTGGCTCCTGGCTTCGGATCTGCACAGCCCCGAACGTAGCGGCCTTTGGGGAGTGAACCAATGGAAGGAAGACCTTTCTGTCTGTCTCCCTCACTGTCTTAACTATATCTGTCAAATATTAAAAAAAAAAAAAAGTTTATGAAGGCAAAATTAATGTCAAAATTTGAACATTTTATTAAGTTCACATGTAAATGGTCAAGCTAATAATTGGGTTGGACTTTTCCTCAGGATTTAAACTTTGTGTATCTATTAACAAGCATCCATGGCACCAATTTATGTGCCTAGAGCAGATTGGATACTTTTCATAGTGGAGCAATATTACATTTCTTTGATCTGCATTTTCTGTTTTCAAAAAATGCAGAAAATTCAACAGGCAATGTTCTAATCTAGTTTATTCTTACAAAGAAAGCTTCAGTTTTAAATATAAACTTCCAAAGTTCCTATTTTGTTACGCAAATAAACTAGACTATTTTGGGGGGGTAAAGGGTGGTACTGTTGGTGAAGACTAGAAAATAATTTCTTTTAAATTTATGTATATTATTTTAGTTGTAACTCTTACTGTCATCTCCAGCTCACCTCATGGACAGGTTGAAAGATTCAGATCATTTATTTGAGACAAACTATAAATGATAGTTACTAGTAATCATTAGTATTGTTGACTTTCATTATTAGTAAGCTTCCAAAAATTTTTCTGACTTAAAAAATAATGTCATTAACATTTTTCCTTCACTTCAAAGGAAATGTGAATGCATATGTGTATGGTATATTTGTGTATATTATTAAATTATTTAACACTTTTTTTTTTTTAAGATTTATTTCATTTATTTGAAAGAGAGTTACAGAGAGAGGTAGAGTTAGAGAGAGAGGTCTTCCATCCGCTGGTTCACTCCCCAGATGGCCGCAACAGCCAGAGCTGCGCTGATCTGAAGCCAGGAGCCAGGAGCTTCCTCTGGTCTCCCACATGGGTGCAGAGGCCCAAGGACTTGGGCCATCTTCTGCTGCTATCCCAGGCCGCAGCTGGGACTAGAACCGGCACCCATAGGGGATGCTGGCGCTTCAGGTCAGGGCTTTAAACCCTGCACCACAGCGCCAGCCCCTTAACACATTTTTATTTATAAAACTAAAAACCATATACTTGCTGATAATTCTGTGTATCTGAGGTAGATGAATAATTAATAATTAAATTGATTAAGAATTATACCTAAAGTGCAATATCATCCCATAGTTTAAATGGGTACCATTTAATTGGAAGGTTTATTTTGTTCAGTGATTAGTATTCAATTCATATTTATATTTTTCTGCCTGTTGACATCAGTTACTTCAATAAGAGAGAGGGGCCTCATATAATGAGACCAATAAGTTACAAGAAAATATCTTAATCTTTTTCTTCTTTTTTTTTATCTACCCTGAATTCCAGCCCTACATTTCCAGCTGGATAGTAGATCTTGCTGCCTGGGTTCAGAAAGCATCTTGTAACTTAGAGTTACTGTAACTCTAGGCTTTGTCTTAGAGACATCAATATCCATCCATGATAGCAAGCCTGAAGTCCTGATTTATACCTTTGCCAAGTCCAATCCTAACCGTCTTTTCAAATGTTCTTGGAAGACTCCTTTCTGGATTCCTAATACTTCTGTACTGTTTAAGGCCTTGGCCAATTTACTTGATTCCTTGGTCTCCCATCCTCCAAGATCTTACTCTTTTGTCCTGAATAGTGCTGTTTTTCTAAAAGTAGAAGTCTCAACTCTCTTCAGTGGCTTTTCCACTGCCTTCAAAAATAGTTCAGTTCTTAAGTACAATGTAACAAAATGACCCTGTCCTACTTTCTCAACTTCATCTTTACATATTTCCACAACATACTACATATTGTAGTCACCTAGTTATCTTGACATCCTTCAAATAAACTAGTGATTTAGAGATGTCATCCCCTTTACTCTTGTGGTTTCTCCTTAAAGTGTCATTTTCCCATTCTCTTTCACCACTGTCACATTTTGTAAGCCCCATAATTGTTAAAAGCATTTGGAATTAGAGAAAGTGTTTTAGTGTTCTCTTAAAGATCTGTAACTGATGGCACTTAACTGATTTTTAAAAAATTATCTACATGTTGGGCCAGCCCTGTAGCACACTAGGTTAACCTAACTCTGCCTGCAGCACTGGCATCCCATATGGGCACCAGATTCTAGTCTCGGTTGCTCTCTTCCAGTCCAGCTCTCTGCTGTGGCCCGGGAAAGCAGTGGAGGATGGCCCAAGTGCTTGGGCCCCTGCACCCGCATGGGAGACCAGGAAGAGGCATCTGGCTCCTAGTTTCGGATCGGCGTAGCTCTGGCCATTGTGGCCATTTGCGGGGTGAACCATCGGATGGAAGACCTTTCTCTCTGTCTCTCTCACTGTCTGTAACTCTGTCAAATAAATAAATAAATAAATAAATCTTAAAAAAAATATATCTACATGTTTTATCAAACTGGAACCAAAAGTTAAGGGCCTTGATTTTCTTTTTTTTTCTTCTTCTTTTCCTTTCTTTTTTTTTTTTTTAACTTTTTAAAGATGTATTTATTTATTTATTTATTTATTTGAAAGCCACCGTTACAAAGAGAGAAGGAGAAACAGAGGAAGAGATCCTCCATCCTTTTGGTTCACTCCGCAGTTGGCTGCATTGGCCAGGGCTGGGCCAAGCCAAAACCAGGAGCCAGGAGCCTCCTCCTGGTCTCCCACTTGGCTACAGGAGCCCAAGTACTTGGTCTATCATCCTCTGCTTTCTTAGGCCGCTAGAAGGGAGCTGGATTGGAAGTGGAGCAGCCAGGAGGGACTTGAACCTGAACCTCATGGGATGCTGGTGTTACATGTAGTGGCTTTACCCCCTGTGCCACAATGCTGGCCTCAAGGGGGCCTTGATTTTTCAATGTGATTGTTAGTTATCCAGTTTTAATATGAGGTAATATCAGATCATAGACATATATTATATATGTATGTATGTATATATGTGTATATATACTTGTTAGTACAATCCTAACAGTTTTGAAACATACATACAAGATATATAAAAACACACAAATAATATATTTATCAAAGTAAATACAAAATATACTTTGTACGTGTATGGTTATAGAATTATAAATAAAGTGAGAACCCTGCCCTCTAGTGTTTGTGGAAAATATGCACTTAACTCCAGAAATGTCAGAGTGTGTTCCCTTTATCACCAGTAGAGTGAGTCCTTGTGCAGGGAAACAGCTTCTATACCTTTTGAGAAAGTTGACATCTTCAAACTTTATTTTCTTAGAAATCAGTTGGTTAATAATATGAAGCATCATACTTTCATAAAAATCTTTGTAATGGGTTATATATTATTACCTAAAAGAAGCAATGATGTCAATATAAACATTTATTTTGATTCTTTGTTGAAAATAAACAGAAAATAATAGAGATTAGGAACAACTGGGAAATTACAACCAGCTACCAGCATTTTAATGTGTATCTTTCCATTTATACATATTTTTAAAAATGAAATTGGGACTACAATGTACTGTATTTTCCAAGAGACTTTAAAAATCCTATTTAATTAATCTATTAAGATAGTAGTCGTTTGTGATCCTCTGCAGACTTAACCACATTTGTCCCTCACCACCACCTACCCTTTTAGCAGAATAACTAGTTGGGAAGCTGGAAAAAATTTGTGAAGCCATATTTGATGTGGATATCCACTTTGTCTCTTTGAAAACATATAAATTCAGGACAAGAGAAAATAGTACCTGTTGATATTTAGCAAATACTAGATGAAAGATTTAAGTAAATCAGCAATTTGGATTAATCATTAGAAGGCGTTGAGATTAGAAATTAAATTTTTCTTGTCTCCAGGTAATTTTTTTCATATTCAGTATTCCATATTTATTAGGTATATTTTAGAAACTCATTTTTCCATAAGCTCAAGACCATTAGTAAACAGAAAAAGAACTTTGCAAGGTATATTTTCAAACAAGGACCTGATGGATTTCAACAGTATAAAATAGTCCTGTGAATTTGAGAACTTGGCTGAGTTAGAAAGGTATAGTACAACGTTATCTGTACAAACTTCTATATTAAGATAATGCCTTCATTTTCTTTGCTTATTTAATCCAGTAGCCTTCTAAATTATATGGAGGAGTATGTTTTAGTTGTTACTGAATATCTGTTACACTGTTAAAGAACAAGAGACTGAGACAGGCAGTAAGCATAGATTCCTTGGAGTCTAGACATTTTCCCATTTCTTACTAGGTTACTCATAATCCTCCTTTTTCTGTACTACCTTATTATCTGCTTTAATTGTCCTTGCCAAGATTTAATGCATGTACGCCTGTCATCAACCCCTGCAAAAATACTGCAAAGAAACAGAACTCAGAGCTTTAAAAATCTTGAGATTAATTCTGAGCTGGGTCAGAGGCAACACTAGACCTTTTAAGTCCTTTTTCTTGGGGAAGGATTTCAGTGTGGATAGATGTTCATTTAAAGTACATTTTTCCTAAGAGTATATCATTAACAGGAACCTATACTGTATTATCTTAAAAGGTTCCTGTTAAAGATTTTGGGTGAATCCTATTCCTCCTAAGGCAGCTTCAGGTGTTATCGTTAGTCTAGTTCCTTCATCGTTTTAACAGATAAAACTAAGTGCCAGATAGGCAATTGCATAAGGCCAAGTAATTTGCATATAGTATAGTTAGTACCTGACTTCGTGTTTATTGTTTTCATTTGCTGTGCTAGCCAACCTACTTCCTCTACACTATGAAATAAATCAACAGGAAGAATCTCATTAAATGAAACATTTTATTGACAATTAACAGGAACTCCCAACTTTTGCTGTGTGGCAGTTTTGCCCTTGCATTATTGCTAAACCCAGTCACAGTTATTAATATCCCACTTTCTTTGTCTTTTCCTTCAGTGTTTGCTCCCAGTGACAGAGAGCTGTTTACTTTTAGACTGTACTACACATTTCACATTATCTGTACACAGTCACCATCTAGTGGTAAAATGATGTAGCTGCAAGTTTATAGACAGCTAAAAATAAAAACTACTTTATGATTGTAAGCCACCCCATGGTAGGAATGTTATGGTATAGCGATACATTTAGTGATACTATCAAAAATGACAATGCAAGCAATGTATTCAACAAAGTCCCTTAACTTTGTAATTAAGGATGTGAAAATTATAAAAGTCTCATCGGCCAACACTGTGGCGAAGTGGATTAAGCTGCTGCCTATAGCATCCCACACAGGCACTGGTTTGAGTCCTGGGTGCTCCACTTCCAATTCAGCTTTCTGCTAATGTGCCTGGGAAAGCAGCAGAGGATGGCTTAAGTGCTTGGGCCACTGCACCCATGTGGGAAAACAGAAGAAGCACCTTGCTCCTGGTTTTTGCCTAGTCTAGCCCAAGACATTACAGCCATTTGGGGAGTGAACCAATGATGGACGACCTCTTTCTCTCTCTCTCCTCTGTCTTTTGAAGTCTTATTGCTGACATGGAAAAATGCCTAAAGGTCAAATTTATCATCACATTGGGGCCAACATTGTGTACTGAATAAAGCCACCATCTACAATGTAGGCATCCCATGTGGGTACCAATTCATGTCCTGGCTGTCCCACTTCTAATCCATCACTATGCAAATGGCTTGAGAAAAGCAGTGAAAGATAGCCCAAGTGTTTGGGCCCTTGCCATCCATGTAGGAGACCCAGGTGAAGTTCCTGTGCATCCTGGCCCAGGACAGGCCATTGTTGCCATCTGGGGAGTGAACCAGCAGATAGAAGATTCTCTTTCTCTGTGTGTGTGTAACTCTTTCAAAAAAAAAATCTTTAAAAAAATTTTAGCAGTACATGTTCATAATCTTTAAGGCATTAAGTTGTGGATATATACAACTAAAATAACTTGGGGATTCCACAATAAGGTGTTCTTGGTAAGTAAAGTTGGTTTATTCATTTCAAATCCAGAGCTAATTTGTATAACCAAAACATACACTGCAAGTACCCTCTAATATCTAGTGATTTCCTTATTAAAATAGCTGAAGTTATTGTGAACAGAGTTACTATGCCAAGGAAGCTTTTTATATCAACAAGATAGAACTGTTATTTTACGCTGGAGATACCACAGAGATTTTATTTCCGAGGAAGAAAAAAAAAAATCAGTATTTGTATTTAAAGTTAGAAGCATTGGGACGAGTGTTGTGACGTAGCATGTAACGCTACCACATGCAGTGCCACTTATTCCAATCCAAAACTTGCGTTTTTGAATCACTTAGTGAGAAACTGACTTTAAAATTTCCCTCCTGTTGAGAAATACTACAAAAATTAGGTATCTTAAAGTCACATCATTGTAGATATTGAAGAACATCTGGTTTTTTAATCCTTTGAATTCTATGCTAAAAGACTTCTCGTCTTGAATCTGAAAACTGAAGATGAGTCTTTTTGAGGCTATTTGTTTTGAACAGCAGAGACACAGAGAAAGAGAGAGAGCTCCCATCTGCTGGTTCATTCTCCAGATGCCTGCAGTAACTGTACTGGGCTAAGCCGAAGCTAGGAAATAGGAAGTCAGTCCAGGTCATCCTGTCATCCTGTGAGGAGGGCAGGGTCCCAGCTACTTGAGCCATCATCTGCTGCTTTTCACTCTGCATTAGTGGGAACATGGAATTGGTAGCTGGAGTCAGGACTTGAGCCCTGACGTTCCATGTGGCAAGCATGTGTCTTAACCACTGGTCCAAACGCCTGACCCCTAGAATGAATGCTAAAGAATTACCCCTGGGAAAGCTGTTTATTCCCACATCCCACGTTGGAATACTTGGGTTCAAGCCCTGGCTCTGGCTCCTGATTGCACCTTCCTATTAAGGCAGACTCTCAGAGGCAATGGTGTTGATTTAAGTAATCCATGTGGGAGACCCAGATTGAGTTCCCACTGCTGGCAAGAATTATTCCAACCTTGAGTATAATTCTGTGTTCAGTTTGGCGACCTTGAATGTATGTGTTTTGTTTTGTCTTTAAGATTTTATCTATTTGAGGTAGAGTTACAGAGAAAGACAAAGGTCTTCCGTCCGCTGGTTCACTCCCCAAATGGCGGCAGTGAGCGAAGCCAAGAGCCAAGAAAAAGGAAAGGATAAAATCTGGCAATAAGTAACACTGACCCAAGAGAAGACAATCAGCAACTGATAGTAAACCACAGCAGACTTTCAGCTTGAAAAATACTAAGCAAAGCACAGCTCTGGCACCATGCCTGCTTTGTCATCTGACTTATCAGTTGCTTAAACTAGTAAACTCACAGTTCTTGCCTATGAAGGAGGGCAGATAATATTGTTTTAAATCCCAGTTTACAGATGAGGAAATTGCTGACTTGCTTAAAAGTCCTGCTAGTATACGGAGTAAGCTGCATTCGGAAACCACCTCTTATGATCTCTAAGCATTTTTGAATGTACCAAACTACCTCTCATAATTCACAAAGGGATGTTGAACATACAGAGTGTTCCGAGTACAAAACTGGTTAGTGCTATCTCTCATTTGTTTCTTATCAGTGCTGCTTTATGCATATGGATACCTGTGCCTCTTCAGCAACGCATATATAACACATTTGTAAACAGCCTAAACAAGAGCAATAGCAAACAGCTGCAAAGCAACCACTCATTAGTTATACAGGCTTATGAAAACAAGAAAAACAATGGTTAATATATCTTAGATGACTTTGTTACATCTACGCATGTCTTTATTCACAGTAATGATATGTATTTTAACCTTTCACTTCAAAAGCAGCACTATATTCATTAATAGTGACAGCATTGATGTCCAAATAGTTCCTAGATAATCAAACTTCATGATTCTCAAATATCAAGGCCAAGTTCTTGATCTATCTCTTTTGTCAGTAGCTTTTCTCTCATACTGCAATTAGCCATCTGACATCTGTTTCATTAGTTCATGGCCATAAAGAATCTGATTCAACAAGGAGGCAGCTCTCCAAAATTTGTATGAAAGAATAGTAGATTGAATTCATTATGCTCAATGTTAAATCTAGTGAGCTTAGAAAAGAAACTTCTAATTTAAATACTAAATCACCCACTTTTCTTGACTTCCAAGGCTTATATTACACCCCAAACTAAGAAACTATAAAATTTTCCATCTTGCTTTTATTGTATTTGGTTACATCTTCTTAAATTCTTAATGTTAAAAAGAGCAGAGCGAATCCAGAGAAGACCCTAATAACATAAAGAGAAGCTAATGCTGAATAAACAAATTTATAAGATGGCAATACTAATCCTAAATCCTGAATTTTTCCGGAACTTCTGGCCAAATATTCTACTTACATTGCTAGGATAGTGACTGCAATTTAAAATTTCTCTTTATTGATCTTTTTTAATGATTATATAAAAAATACGTTGCATATTGTAAATCACAGAATTATGGGTATATAACTTTGAAAGTAAAAGGCTGCATAAGTATAATATTAAGTAACCACAAAATAACTACTGTTAACAGAGTTCTGGGGTAATGACTCCAGATTTATTTTTCCCCAATACAAATAATATCTAGTTTTATTAGAGATTGTTTTCATAAATAATAATGCTATTTCAAGAAGGACATGGGCAAACAGTGGTTAATAGTATATGACAACTTTCACACTTCTTCTTCAGTTGACTATCAAAATTAGCAAGCCACCAAAAACTGAATGCACTCTTCTGATATCCTAAACATGAAATGAGTGAAGGTTCACATTTCACATTTAGCATGTTGTTTGACAGCTTTTTACAAGCCAACCTTGGCTTTCAGGAATTGAAATGAAAATGACAGAATTATCAATCTGAAGAACCACAGTCTAGAAAAGGAACCGTTGCTCCTTCAAGAAACACCATCTCAATGTCACTTTTAAGTTGGATTGCCTGACATACTGGTTACAAATTTAGGGGGATAAGATCTCTGGGTTTAAGGAGTTAATTCTATGCTGAAAATGGAAAGGGAGGAGGACATAAAAATGAATTTTACTTTTTCTACACCACAAAGCGTTTTCGCCTATGTTTGTCAACAATAGGGAATCTCTCCTAGGAGCCAACAGGAATTCTCTCAGAAACTAAAAGGGAAAGGAATTTTCCTCCCACATGAATCAAGTTTCAGAGTCATTGTGTTAGTGAAGTATACTTCTTCCCCCAAAACAACAGTGGACTGTTCTGTATGCTAACAACATAGCTTTAAGTAAAGGAAAACAAAATTGTGCATTGTTATGAAATTTGATTTTAAAAAGTAATGTTTTAAGCTGCACAGTTATCAAAATGTACATGCTGCACTTGGGATTTTCAGCACCTTCTAAATCCCTCATACTCAATTTTAGCTCAGATATTAGCTTTAAGATTTCTCCCCTTCTATAAGCCTAATTACTCTTTTATGATTTAAACATGCTGTCTGCAAAAATTACATAATTATTTATTTGAGAGGCAGAGAGAAAGAGGCAGGCAACTCTATCTAATGGTTCACTTCTCAAATTGCTTGCATTGGCCAGAGCTGAAGCCAGGAGCCAGGGACAATTCAGGTCTTCCTTGTGTGTTTTAGGAATCTGGTTACTTGATCCGTAATCACTGCCTCCCAGGGTCTGCATGGTCAGGAGCTAGAGTCAGGAGCTGGAGTGGTAAGTCATATCCAGGCACTCATATGTAGATGCAAGAATCTTAGCTGCTAGTCTAAATATCTGCTCCTGTCTGCACAACTTTTAACAGCACATTGTATCACTAGATTCTGATATATTTGAGGGCCATACTGATTCTTACATTTTGTGTCTGCTATATATAATATAATTCCTAAATACTCATTCTGTAAGTTTGGGTTAATGGAAAGAGAATTGAATTTAAAGAAAAAATAGATTAATGTATTGTTTATTTTCTTAATGAGAAACATAGCAAAGAAGTGAAATCAGGGAAGTCTCTGAAATTTGAACCCTTATTTTCTTCAATGACACTGGTAAAGTTCATTGGAATATGAAACTTCTCTTTAATTTCTACCAAAAAATGTTTTAAGACAAAAGGATACAGAGAATTACGGGATGTTGTTTCTAAAAGAAAGATAAAAGGAAATGCTTTGTAAATACAGCTATTTACTGGTATTAGAGGAGAATTAGCTCTAAGACCCACCCTTGTTGTGCATACCAGAATCCATAGATGTTCAAGTTCTTTATATGAAATGGCAAAATATTTGCATATACCCAATTCATATCTTACTGTGTACTATAAATCATTTCTAGGTTACTTAAAAATGCTAATACAATGTAAAGGCTATGTTAACAATGTTATATTGTTCTGGGAATAATCACAAGAAAAAAAGCATTTACATGATATGTACAAACAGGTTTTTATACCCCAGCTTTTTTATTTTTATTTTTTTAAGGATTTATTTATTTGAAAGACAGAGTTACAGAGAGATGCAGAGACAGAGAATAAGCGAGACCTTCCATCTGCTGGTTCACTCCCCAAATGGCTGCAACGGTCAGAGCTGGGCCCATCTGAAGCCAAGAGCAGGAGCTTCTTCCTGGTCTCCCACTTAGGTGCAGGGGTCCAAACACTTGGAACATCTTTCGCTGCTTTCTCAGGCCATTTAGAGGGAGCTGTATCGGAAGTGGAGCAACAGGCACCCATATGGGATGTGGGCATCACAGACAGCAGCTTTATCTGCTATGCCATAATGCCAGCCCAGAAATAAAATATTTTAAGTTAAATCTAAGTGAAGTGTAAGAATTGGAAAAAATAATGCTAATTAATGAAAAATGTGTAGTATAAATCTTATTTATAGCTTAGAATTAGGTATGGGTACACATAGTGACTATGAAATGGTGTAAAGGGGTCAAACACAACATTTTGCTCTGAGTAGTTAAACAACTATATTTATTAATCAGGGCAGTATTTGACAGAGAATTAAAATTGTGTCTACTATTAATCCTGTAGATCTCTATCTTTTTTTAACTTAGCATGTATTGATGTGTATAAATTTGTGAATGTTGCTACATCATAAGCACTTTCAATAAAGATGGTTGGTGTTTCTGTTAAACCAAGTTAAACTTTTCTTTTATGATGTGTTTTTCCTTTTTCTCTAGGAAACTGACTGGACACTCCTTCCACATGGGCTATAGCATGGCAATTTTGAATGGCATTGTGGCTGCTCTTACTGTAGCATGGTGCCTCATGTAAATCCACACTGGAGCAATACTGTTGGCAAAATACAGTCTAAATTGTTTTGTAATAACAGGAAAGAACATCATTGCCTACTCAGAAGACTGAGAAACCTAATGTTCATTATATGGTTCACCTGTGTGTCGTCATCGCCATCATTATGGAAGAACTTTTCAAGCATCATTCTAGAGGCTAGACCTTGGGAGTATCTGAATATTAAGTTTCAAGTACTTTCTTAAAAGTATAAGGTGTTTACCTCATCTTTTTACTTTTGTACGTGTAGTTCTTTTAAATTGTAGAAAACATTTTAATGGAAATCAAATTTGAAAACTTGAATACCAGTTAATGCCTAATTTCCCTTGTATATAGTACATTTTTGCTAAGAAATACTGATTTTACTGTGTAATTAAGAAAGAATTATTTCTTATTTATACATTAGGAGAGTAAGCAATACATATTACACCAGCATTTTATAGAACTTACTTTTAAGTAAGAATATTTAGATTTTGATACTCATATAATCAAAGAAGGTGCATGTGTATTTTTATGGGAGGTAGTTCCTTGTGTCTTTTTTTTAACATATTTTCTTTCCTACCACATGTTAAGTTTTTATGTTTTTAAATTATTACATTTAGACAATTGTAAACATTATTTCCTAACTGGTATAACCTAATACTCACCCTTTTTTACTATTTTGCATTTTAAAAAACAGAAAAAAACAATTTTTTAAAATTAAGTAAAATTTTTTAAGTGACTGAAAAAAGATACATTGTATCAATAAAATACTGAGAAATTTGAGACTGCTCACTATTTCTATTCTCACAATTCTAAATATTTATATTGATATATATATGGTTATTTCCAAAATACTGATATTTCATTTTCAATAAACAGGAACCCAAAATTTTAAATGTAGAAATGCTTGAGCTGTGTTTTTATCTCAAAAGAATTAGTTACTAAAGTGGAAGAGGTATTTTGATATTCTATATATGTACAATAAACTTTGTATAATACAATGTATAATATAGTTTCTATAGTTTTTTAATTTTTGTATTTAAATATTCTATAATTATGGTGTTAAGTTTTGTTTTCACAGTAATTTAGCCTTAATTGTTCAGTTTCCTTACTAAATACCATAAGCCATTAGAAAGGCATCTCAATTTTTGAAAGATGTATACTTTATAAAGGTACTTTGCTTGGGTAAGGAAAAAGTAACATTAGTAAACCACTGTGTAGTGAACCTGCTTATTGAGGCTAAATGGAAAATGAATGTGTGCAGAGAATTCCCCTGAACATTATCTGCTAAATATTGTTACTCAATAAACAAGGTGCTTTGCTCTTCAAAAATCTTGAGTTTCTCCACTCTAAATTATCCAAAATGTTTAGACAAAAATGTGTGTGTGACACATCTGGGAGTTTCAAAAAAGTTCATGGAAAATGGATTAAAAGATAGTTGTCACAGGTAGGAGTTTGGACTAGTGGTTAAGATGAGATATCCACATCCCCCCATCAGAGTGCCTTGGTTCAAATCCTGGCTCCAGCTCATAATTCCAGTTTCCTTCTACTGCAGACCTGGGATGCAGCAGGTAATGGCTCAAGTAATTGAGTCTCTGCTGTTAACATGGAAGATCTGGATTGAGTTTCCAGCTCCTGGCTTTGGCTGGTCCCATCCCTGACCACAGTTATGTCTGAGGTGTGAACCAGTATATAGAAACTCTCTTTGTTGTCTATTTCTCTAAAAAGGAACAGAGAAAGAGAATGTGAATTTTACATGAACTTTTTGAAGTTCCTTGTGTGTGTATATACATTAAATACCAATCCCATGACATTCCTCTTGTTCCTGAAGCCCAGTGGCAATACTGCTAGTTATGAAATTTGGTTACATAACCAATAAGTTTCTCTGTTTCAGCCTTCACTGTTCACATTGGCTTTTATCAGTTACAACAAAAGTCAAGATAAGTTTGCTTAGCAGCTGGACTCCATCTCTAGCAAGAAACTGACTCAGATGAGCTCATGTCTTAATTTGTAGTTACCAACATACCATTCAGTTACCTGTGAAGGATACACAGTATGTAAGTTTGCCTGTTGCTAAGTATCAGTGACTTCAAAAAAGTTTTGGGCTAAACCAAAACTAGTTGTTAACCTTGCTATTTCATCAGGAATTATTTATGTCCCCAAATTCAGTTCTACCTTAAGTGTTAACCAGAACATTACCATAGTTAGTTATCAAGATATGAATCTTTAATTATACAAGATGAGTTTTTATAACTATTACTTAATGTAATATTTCTCAATTTCCTTATCTATGGGAATAATACTTAACAAAACCACAATGAAAATACTACACGTCATTTTTTATTTTATTTATTTTTTTTATTTTATTTTATTTTTTTTATTTTTTGACAGAGTGGACAGTGAGAGAGAGAGACAGAGAGAAAGGTCTTCCTTTGCCGTTGGTTCACCCTCCAATGGCCGCCGCGGCCGGCGCGCTGCGGCCGGCGCATCGCGCTGATCCGATGGCATAATTTTTTAAAATATTTATTTTATTTATGATAGAGTTACAGAGATAGGTAGACACAGAGAGATCTTCCATCCGCTGATTCACTCCCCAGATGGCTGCAATAGCAGCAGCCAGAGCTGCGCCAATCCGAAGCCAGGAGCCAGGAACTTCTTCCAAGTCTCCCACGTGGGTACACGGGCCCAAGGACTTTAGGCCATCTTCTGCTTTCCCAGGCTGTAACAGAGCTGGATCGGAAGAGGAGCAGCCAGGACTAGAGCCAGAGCCCATATGGGATGCCGGCACCGCACGCCAGGGCTTTAATCCGTAGTGCCACAATGATGGCCCCTACATGTCATAATTTGTAAGACTTAAATCAGGGGTGGGGAATGTCTGGCCTGTGGGCCGTGTAAGGCCTGAGAAATTATTTGATCTGGCCCTTCCAAGGCAACTATAGGGGGAACTGAAATGTAAATATCTACAGCAGGCTAATTTTTTTAAAAAGATTTATTTATTTGACAGGCAGAGAGAGTGGTCTTCCAACTGTGGGTTCACTCCCCAGATGGCCACAGTGGCTGGAAGTGCACCGATCTGAAGCCAGGAGTTGAAGAAACTCTTCCAGTCTTCCACTTGGGTGCAGGGGCCCAAGGACTTGGGCCATCCTCCACTGCTTTCCCAGGCCATAGCAGGGAGCTGGATTGGAAGTGGGGCAGCCAGGTCTCAAACTGGCACCCACATGGGATGCCAGCACTGCAGGTGGCGGATTTACCCACTACACCACAGCGCCGGCCCCAGCAGGCTAATTTTTAAGTTGATAATTTTGTATGGCCCATAAATGATATTAGAAATATCCAATGGCCCTTGGCAAGAAAAAGGTTCTATACCCCTGACTTCAGTAAAATACTGTTTAAAGTAATTTATAACTTCAAATATATTAATCAGGACACAAGGGAGTTTGAAAACTTAAGCAAATTTTGTTTTTTAAAGAATGAACAGAGGCCATCATTGTGGCATGGTGGGTTAAGCTGCCACTTGCAATGCGGCATCCCATATAGGCATCTCATATGAGTATCAGTTCAAGTCCTGGCTCCTCCAGTTCAGATCCAGCTCCCTGGTAATGTACCTTGGAAAGCAGCAGAAGATGGCCTGAGTGTTTGGGACCTTGCCACATGTGGGAGACATGGATGGAGTTCCAGGCTCAGCCACTGCTATTGCAGCCATTTGGAGAGTCAACCCCCACATGGATGATTCATTCTCTCTTGCTCTGCTTTTCATGTATATATATGAAATATATACATTCATATTTATATATGTATTTTTAAGAAAAACAGAACATTCCTCCCCCAACATCAAAAAAAAAAAAAAAAAAGATTGGAAATAGGAAAGGGGGTGGGGACACAATATCCAATACCAAAAGTAGATTCTTTTTAAAAAGGTAAGAGTGATTTTTTCATTTCTGCCTATTTTCAGTTGGTGCTATATTATAAGCAACAAACCATTTGATTAAGGAAAGGGAAATTTAACTGGAAGAATATTCAGTGTCTCAGAATCAGTGTGTAGGAACCTAGAAAGGGCCAGAGACTCAAGGAGACACTGTAAGGCTGACAGTGGGGATAAACTGGTTTGGACCATGTAAGTGAATCCTTCCTGCCATTTGTTCTTGTGCTTGCAGAGAATGACCAGTTGGCCAAAATTAGGCCACGTGCTTATTCCGTTTGTTTCTGCAGTTACAAAGCAACGTCTGAAATTCTTTCAAGGTGAATGAATGGGTGTAAGTTAATAGCAACAACAAAAAAAGACAAATATTCACTGCAGCTTACTCTTGGCTGATCAAGTTTCACACAATCCTTTTCATACTTAAAATTAAGTACCAGACATAATAGCAGGTAGCATTTACTGCATTTAATGCCAAGGCTTGTGCTGTCAGATTAGCTTGTCTTCTAGTTTTCCAACATTCTCTTATTAATAGTCTGCAAATTATACAAAGTAGTCATTTTAATGCTTTCTAACAGGACAGGAAAGAGGTGGGAGATTTAAAATATGTGTCACATATGACAGAACAAGAAAATATAGACAGAAGTGACTATACTACATTTAAGCCTCCAGGCACAAGAGCTTCCCTTCTATTCACCTGTTTTATTTTTGATTTGGCTACCACCTCGGCTAATTAGGTTTCTTCCCTGATACAGTGACTAAAGATTTATTTCTGACATATCTGAATTTTTACTGGTTCATCTTTTGCCAGTGTAGTAGTTCAATAACATAACCTGAAGCTTTCCCTCTGTTCTAGCTCTCATAGTGTGGCAGAAATTGTTACAAGGTTAAAATACCCCAGCTACCATGATCACCCCCTTTTTTGCCTGATTGTTCATGACACCAAGAATCTAAAATTACCACGTGGCAATTTGAACTTCTAATTTTTTTAAATTCCTTTTTTCTGTACTAAAGAACAGCAGAGTCCAGAGTCAAAAAAAACAGAAAACAAAGACTTTGAGTGGATCACTGAGTGTAAATAGTGAGAAGCATGAGCCAAATGTCAACTTCTTGATTCTTGAACTCATGTATTAACAGGCATCAACTGATGGATGAAAATATATGGTACATCTATCTAGAAAGACCCCAACTTTGTTTTCTTGCAGCTGGCTTCATAATCAATAGATGATTTCAATGTTTGGAAACACCAACTGTGAAAAGATTCATAATGAAAAGTTGGGAAATGGGAAACTAAGGATTAAACACTGTCTGTCTTTTCTGAGTACTAAGTTCTTTGGCCAGAACAATGTTGTGGGGATTCGTAATAAAGTATAAATCATTTAGTAAAGCCATGATTAGTACCACCAAAGACAAGGACAACAAATCTAAGGCCTTAATTTGACTACTAATGAGGACAAAACTGCTGAAGTTCATCATTTCATTTTTTTAAAGAGTTATTTATTTGAAAGACTTATGGAGAAAGAGGTCTTCCATCTGCTGGTTCACTCCCCAAATGACTGCAACAGCCTGGGCTGGGGTAGGCCAAAGACAGGAGCCAGGAGACTCATCTGGGTCTCCCACATGAGTGCAGAAACCCAAGCACTTGGGCCATCTGCTGCTGCTTTCCCAAGCACATTAGCAGGGAGCTGGATTGGAAGTGGAGCAGCTGGGACCCAAATCAGCACACATACAGAATGCCAGCATCACAAATGGCAACTTTATCCACTATGCACAACGCTGGCCCCTCTGACTTAAAAGGATGTTATCTGACACATGTAGTCATGAACATAGATCAGGGTTTCTCAGCATTGACACCACTGATTTGGGACTGCTTTTTCTGGTGAAGATATTCTGTGCATTGCAGAATATTTAGTAGCATTCCTGGCCACTGTCAACTAGTCACCAGTAGCATCCCCAATTATGGCAATCAAAACATCTCCAGGGGCGTAGCAGGAAAAGCCTCCACCCACAGTGCTGGCATCCTGTTTGAGCACTGGTTCAAATCCTAGCTGCTCTACTTCAGACCCAGCTCCCTGCTAATGAGCCTGGGAAAGCAGCAGAAGATGGTCCAAGTCCTGGACCCCTGCATTCATGTGGGAGACCTGGAAGAAGTTCCAGGCTTCTGGCTTTAGATCAACCCAGCTCCAGCTATTGTGGCCATTTGGGGAATGAACCAGTGGATGGAAGCTTCTCTCTGGCGTTTCTCTCTCTCTCTCTCTCTCTCTCTCTCTCTCTCTCTCTCTCTCTCTGCCTCTCTGTAACTCTGCCTTTCAAATAAGTAAATCTTAAAAAAAAAAAATCTTCAAGCATTGCTAAATGTTTAGCTAAATTGCTAAATTTTGTCTCTGGAAGGCAAAATTGCCCTTAGTTGAGAATAACTAACATAGATGCATCATTTGGATTTTATCATCCAGGAAAAATGTCCTAAGACAGTTCTGAAGGTGTGAGCTTTAGGATTACATTCCCATGTTACTTTCTCTTGTCATGCTGCCTCTTCATCCTACATGAGTTTGTTATGGTTAACTGACTGATGCTGGTAATAATTTCAGCCTGATTTATGTATGATTTTGTGTGATCTGTTAGTACTAGCCACAAATGAGGTGGTTGGACATATTAAATTCCCTGTTTACAGGTGGCAGCAAAGGAAAATCCTCCTTGGAAGAACTTCAGGCAGTTCATATTGTTAGCTAGAGGAAGTATGGTATAAAATAAGAATAATGCATACTGATGGAGAGTGAACTAGTAATTGGGCTGGATTTGGCTGGTGTTGTGGCATAATGGATTCAATTCTGTTACTCCCTAACCTAACAATAAAATAATTTTAAGCTAGCCAAAGTTACATTCTTTTTTTTTTTTTTTTTTTTTTGACAGGCAGAGTGGACGTGAGAGATAGAGAGACAGAGAGAAAGGTCTTCCTTTGCTGTTGGTTCACCCTCCAATGGCCGCCGCGGCTGGTGCGCTGCGGCCGGCACACCGCGCTGATCCGATGGCAGGAGCCAGGTACTTCTCCTGGTCTCCCATTGGGTGCAGGGCCCAAGCACTTGGGCCATCCTCCACTGCACTCCCTGGCCACAGGAGAGAGCTGGCCTGGAAGAGGGGCAACCGGGACAGAATCCGGCGCCCCAACCGGGACTAGAACCCGGGGTGCCGGCAGCGCAAGGCGGAGGATTAGCCTAGTAAGCCATGGTGCTGGCCTCAAAGTTACAAGTTCAAACCCCAGAACCAAATTCATCATCCCATTTCTCCAGCACTACTTGTCTCCAAAGCTTCTTGAAAACTTTTATTCCAGCATGATTTCTGCCTGGACTCATTTATTATACTACTATTTAAAAGACATCATATGCTATGCAGACTTATTTTATAATGACTCATCTTGTCTTATAGATTTCTTTTTATGTAGACATTACCTAGGCTGAAGCTTGCACACAGCAGGTGCTTGGTCATTGTTTATGACATTGAACACCTAATCTGATCATAAAATGACAAAGTAATATAAGGAAAAATAACTAAGAAAAAGTGACTTCACATCTTATAAATACGTGGACAATAAGAACACTTACTACAAACACTTAAGCAAATATTCCTCCATTAGCATAAATGCCTATTCATACAATACTAAAAGAAACTCAAAAGTACAAAAAAGTTAAAAGGAGTATATGATTTTTAAAATAAAACATTCTTAAATTTCCCCTAGATTTGACCATTTGTAGTGCCATCAAACCGAGCAAATAAGTGGCATGATTAAGGGATAATCAGAATGTAATTTATTCATATATTTGCAAATTAATATATCAGAATGAGCCTCCACAGTAGAGTATTTTTAAATATTGGGTCCCTGAGATAAAAGAGCTAAATTACATAAAATTACAGGTTACTTCTATGGGCAAACAAGTATTCAGCAATATGAAGAGATTCATCAAATATCAGTGCTTAGAATGATAATATTTTTGTAATATGAAAATGTTGTTCAAAATATCCAAGTCTACAGATGACAATGACATCAGAATTTGGGAAATCCTCACAACACCACCCTTGGCAGCCTTTAAAGTTGGTAGAAAGATGATAGATCATTGACAGTGTATGAAAGTTGGCAACATTATATGGAAGAAAATAAAATACATATACAAAGGGAATCACTAGAAAAGGCATTGAAGGGTAGGAGTTTGGTACAGTAAGTACCAGATTGAATAGCTGGATTCTAGTTCTGGCTCCATTTCCAATTCTAACTTCCCACTAATGAGCACCTGGGAGACAGTACAAGTGCCTGGGTCCCTGTCACCTATGTGGGAGACTTGGATTGAGTTCCAGGCTCCTGGCTTCAACATGCCCAGCCCTGACTGTTGTAGGCATTTACGCAATGAATCAGTGGATGGAAGACTTTTCTGTCTCTCTGCATTTCAAATAAAAATAATATTTTTACAAAGACACAAAATACTAACTATAAAGTTAGTTAACTAAAGTTCTGGCCTCTGTTACTCAAGAAAAATAAAAATTCCAACTCATTCTGCAAAGATGGGCCAAAAATGAGGTCAGCCTACAGTTTAAAAAGTTTAAGCTATGAGGCTGGTGCTGTAGCACAGTAGGCTAAGCCTCTGCCTGAGGTGCTGGCATTCCTATGGGCTCTGGTTCTTGTCCCCGCTGCTCCTCTTCCTATCCAGCTCTCTGCTATGGGCTGGGAAAGCAGTGGAAGATGGCCCAGGTGCTTGAGCTCCTATACCCAAATGGGAGACCCAGAAGAAGCTCCTGGCTCCTGGCTCAGCCCAGCTCTGGCTGTTGCAGCCATTTGGGGAGTGAACCAGCAGATGGAAGACCTTTCTGTCTCTCCCTCTGTGTAACTCTACCTCTCAAATAAACAAATATTAAAAAAAAAAAAAAGTTTAAGCTCAAGAGTATATGTCTTGGTGGGGTGGGGGAGGCACCAGGGGAGTGGTCTCTAGTGGTTTATTAAATCATAAAAGAAATGAATACAATTAAAATGGGTTTGTGCAGGGCCAGTGCTATGACACAGCAGGTTAACGCCCTGGCCTGAAGCACTGGCATCCTATATATGGGCGCCATTTCGAGACCCGGCTGCTCCATAGTAGAGTTTTTGAGCTCTACTATGGCCTGGGAAAGCAGTAGAAGATGGCCTAAGTCCTTGGGCCTCTGCATCCATGTGGGAGACCCGGAGCAAGCTCCTTGCTCCTGGCTTCAGATCGGCACATCTCCGGCTGTTGCGGCCAATTGGGGAGTGAACCATCGGATGGAAGACCTCTCTCTCTCTGCCTCTCTTCTCTCTGTGTAACTTTGACTTTCAAATAAATAAATAAACCTTTAAAAAAAAAAAGGGCTTGTGCAAACTCCCCATATAGAAGAGTAACAGAGGTTAGAGTGCTTTTTTTATTTTCATTTTTCCTTTCTATCCTTAAAGCTCATAAGTGGTAAGTTTTAGTAGGAAGAAGTTCTTCAGTACATGACAGATTTATGAAATCAGGGTTTCTACCTCAAGATTGTACAGGCTAAAAACTCTAGATAGCTTTGACAGAAGTTTAAAAATCATGAATGATGACTGCCGCAATTTTTGAAGGTGGGAATCCTTCAGATATTGAATGTTCTGGAAACGTTCTGGAAAGTGTGAAGCGATGTGTGTTACCACTACAAAGGAGGACTGAACTGGATGAACCATTAGTTTCTGACCTCGTGATCTTTGCCTTCCACCAAAAATAGATGCTGCTGCTTCCTGGACACTTCTTCCAGCATGGTACGCACTCCTCCCTTTATGCTCAGAAATCAACTTTGGTTTCCAATTGTTTATATGGAATTAACTGCTGAGACGGCCCATCCCTGACTCTCCAGCTCAAACTTCTCTTTATAGAAGACCATAAGATAAGCACTTGGTTGCTCTCGGTCAGCTCCAGAATCGAACTGGATACTGAGTTCAGTTTTATACAATGGTACTTTTAAAAGCTAATAGAAAAATGGAATTTAAAGTTATGTTTATTTTGGTTAAAAAAATCAAAATCCATGCATGCTTTTTCATTCCATACATTTTCCACAAACTTACATGTGCCAGGAAAATGATGTATTGCTAACAGCAGGTCAGAATTAAAAACAAAATCCTGACTTCCCTATAACTTGTAGGTTCTGAGTCTGCTGCTGAAATTTTAATCTTCAACAAACAAACAAAAACTACCATCTTCAAAAAAAAAAAAAAACTACCATCTTAAAATCTGTCTGCACAATTTAAACTTTAAAAAGATAAGACATTATATATCTGTATTTTTCCTAGATACTAAGAAAGTAATTACTACTTATAGGCAAGTTATCAGTTATAATTCTTAGTGTCATATAAATCTGCCTATAGTTTAAGTCCATATACCGAATCTAAAGTGTAATGACAGTATAATAGTTAATGCTTACACTGTTGGATGTTACAAGTTTCTTTTGGTTTTAAAGATTTATTTATTTATTTATTTATTTGAAAGTCAGAGTTACAGAGAGGCAGAAGCAGAGGCAGAGAGAGCGAAGAGGTCTTCCACCCACTGGTTCACTCCCCAAATGGCTGCAACGGCTGGAGCTGGGCCGTTCGGAAGCTAGGAGCCAGGAGCTCCCATGCAGGTGCAGGGGCCCAAGGACTTGGGCCATCTTCTACTGCTTTCCCAGGCAATAACAGGGAGCTGGATCGGAAGTTGAGCAGCCGGAACTTGAATCGGCACCCATATGGGATGCCAACACTGCAGGTGAGGGCTTTATCTGCCAGCTCCTACAAGTTTCTTTTGATATAAAATGTGAACTGCATAACTTTTATTTTACATCAGTTTTTACATAAAATCGTACTTTCAGACTGAGTAATTTAAGATTGTTTTAAAGCTAAAGACCTAATAAAGTGAATCTTAGAAAAGTTTTCATGAAGACCTGTTATTAAAGATTTACTTTGTTAATTTAAAAGGGACAGAGGGAGATAGAGATCTTCCATTCTGTGGTTCACTCCTCAGATAGCTTGAAGTTGCTTGAAGCCAGGAACCAGGAAATCCATCCTGGCCTCCCACAAGGGTGGCAGGAGCTCAAGTACTTGGGCTGTCATTTGCTGCTTCTCAGGAGCATTAGCAGGAAGCTGGATGGGAAGTGGAGCATCTGGAACTCGATCCAGGGCTTCAACATCGGATACTGGTGTATCAAGCAGCCACTTACCCCACTGTTCCACAATGCCTGCAACCTAAACGTGTTTCTGCATCAAACAATTTTTATACTTAGTCTCACAGCAGGCATAAGTCTACAGAGACAAAAAGTTAAAAGGAAATAATAGGAATTATAGTTTGTAAACAAAATCATTAATAGTCCCTATTTTCTGTTTTCCAGTAGAAGTGTTGTAGAAATAGAGCAAGTAAATGCTTATTTTAGTACCATAAACACATGTACATAAGGCAAAGCCAAGCAATTTTTCCTAGAAAAAAAATTTTAGGAAAGAAATTTAAATAAATTTGGAACTCACTATCACCCTAAATAGGCAGATGCATTCCAAACCAACAATGAAAATCTTAAGCAGGCCGGCGCCACGGCTCACTAGGCTAATCCTCCGCCTAGCGGCGCCGGCACACCGGGTTCTAGTCCCAGTCGGGGCGCCGGATTCTGTCCCGGTTGCCCCTCTTCCAGGCCAACCCTCGGCTGTGGCCAGGGAGTGCAGTGGAGGATGGCCCAAGTCCTTGGGGCCTGCACCCCATGGGAGACCAGGAAAAGCACCTGGCTCCTGGCTCCTGCCATTGGATCAGTGCGGTGCGCCCGCCGCATCGCGCCGGCCGTGGCGGCCATTGGAAGGTGAACCAACGGCAAAAGGAAGACCTTTCTCTCTGTCTTTCTCTCTCACTGTCCACTCTGCCTGTCAAAAAATAAATAAATAAAAAATTAAAAAAAAAAAGAAAATCTTAAGCAATTGGAAATTCCTTAGTATTTAAAAAGTAAATCTTAATTATGTAGGTAATATAAAGAATTTCTCCTCCAAATCCTCCCAATGGAATATGAACAGAGAAATGAAAGGATAAATGATACCAAAACCCTTATTATCATGTATATGATTATTCATGTATTCCTGTGTTATGAATATTTTTCTGGAATACAGTAAAAAGAAAAATGTATAATACTTGGCTGACGTTGCCACCATGAAGCTCAAGGATGTATAAGAATACCAGAACTGTTAGTGTGGGGCATGCTTCTTCTGGCTGACTACTGAAGGCTTGGGAGGAACAATTCAGTGACTGACTAATGAAACTGGCTCCAGGTTTGGCAATAAGGAGCTGTGATTTCCTAATTCCACTTCTAGGGCTTTATCCTAAAGAAGTACCAAAAAGCACAGAAAAGTCTCCATACCCTAAAGACACCTTAAGAACATATAGTTTGTTGTGATAACAAATATTGAAAGCAAACCAAAAGACCAAAATAACAAACTAAGCAGAAACGCTAAGGAATATTATACAGCATTTAAAAATGTAATGGTTATGAAAAAGAGTGACATAGGAAATAACATTAAATAAGAAAGTAGGATACTGAATTATTTATTTATTTATTTATTTATTTTTGACAGGCAGAGTGGACAGAGAGAGAGAGACAGAGAGAAAGGTCTTCCTTTGCTGTTGGTTCACCCTCCAATGGCCGCCGCGGCCAGCGCGATGCGGCCGGCGCACCGCACTGATCCAATGGCAGGAGCCAGGAGCCAGGTGCTTTTCCTGGTCTCCCATGGGGTGCAGGGCCCAAGCACCTGGGCCATCCTCCACTGCACTCCCGGGCCACAGCAGAGGGCTGGCCTGGAAGAGGGGCAACCGGGACAGAATCCGGCGCCCTGACCGGGACTAGAACCCGGTGTGCTGGCGCCGCTAGGCGGAGAATTAGCCTAGTGAGCCGCGGCGCCGGCCAGGATACTGAATTATTTAAAGTTGAATTTCAATTATGTAAAATAATTATGGAGAAAAAAGTCATAAAGCACATTCATTAAAATAGAAGCTTTCTCTGAGCAGCTAAATTACAGGTGAAAGTAATTTTCTTTATAGATGTTTACATTTTCTAAAAACATAGTTTCATAATTCAAAAATATATTAAAAATAACAATAGTAACTAGCTGAAGTTTTGTGAAATTTAATAAAATATTAGACATGAAATTCTCTAGAACATACTGTTTCCCTAGAAACAAACATCTTCCCTATTTAACAGCCAGAGCTGTTTTCATTATTATTGAAAACAGTAACAACAACAAAAAAAACCCAAACTCTGCATTGTCTATAGAATCAGATCCTGTAGCTCTGCTTACACACATTTTGGGGAGTACAAATAGGGGAATTATTTAAATAGCAAACAGAAGGAAATACCTCTAAATGACCACAGCAGACAATTCATTAAATCTATTTTAGGCATCCACACAATGGAATATTAGGCTGTCATTAAAAGGAATGAAACAGGGTCGGTGCTGTGGCATGGTGGGCTAAGTCTCTGCCTGCAGTGCCAGCATCCCATATGGGTGCCAGTTTGAGTCCTGGCTGCTCCTCTTCCCATTCAGCTCTCTGCTATGGCCTGGGAAAGCAGTAGAAGATGTCCCAAGGCCTTGGGCCCCTGCATCCATGTGGGAGACCCGGAAGAAGCTCCTGGCTCCTGGCTCCTGGCTTCGGATCAGCTCAGCTCTATATTCGGGGTTGGCTCAGCTCTGGCCGTTCTGGCCATCTGAGGAGTGAACCATCGGATGGAAGACCTTTCTCTCTGTCTCTCCCTCTGTCTATAACTCTGCCTCTCAAATAAATTAAATAAAATAAATAAAATAAAAATAAAAAGTACCCAGCAGCAGTATAGCATTTTTTTAAATGACACTATTTCTCTCACTTACCTTTGAATTAGAAATAGGGGACACTGATTTTATTCAATAAAGGCAAAACATGAAAGTAAAGTTCTGGAGTGGCTGTTTAGCTTAGCAGTTAAGAGGCCCACGTCCCATGTCAGACTACCTGGGTTCAATTCCCAGCTCTGACTCCTGACTCCAGCTTTGGGTCAATGCAGACTCTGGGTGGCAGCAGTGATGCCTCATGTAATAAAGTTTCTGCCACCTACATGGCTGACCTGGACTGAGTTCTCAGCTCTTGGATTCAGCCACTGGGTGTTGCAGGTATTTGTGGCGTGAATTAGTGGATGGAAATGCTGTCAGTGTGTCTCTGCATCTTAAATAATTAAAAACACAAAAATTTTTAACAAACTATTCTCCACTATTTGTCATCTCAGAGTTGCTTATGCAAACTAGTGGTTTGTTATTTAAGGAAGTTATTTTTCAATTTCAAGATATTTTGATCCCTTTGAGATGGAATCTGATTTCTATACGAGTAGAGATCACTTATAATAGGAAATCTAGTACCAAGAGATGACCATTGTTAGTATATCAACATACATCATAGCCAGGCCGGTGCAGTGGCTCACTTGGTTAATCCTCCGCCTGCGGTGCCGGCATCCCATATGGGCGCCGGTTCTGTCCCGGTTGCTTCTCTTCCAGTCCAGCTCTCTGCTGTGGCCCGGGAAGGCAGTGGAGGATGGCTCAGTGCTTGGGCCCCTGCACCTGCATAGGAGACCAGGAGGAAGCTCCTGGCTCCTGGCTTCAGATCGGCGCAGCGAGCTGGCCGTAGCGGCCATTTTGGGGGTGAACCAACGGAAGGAAGACCTTTCCCTCTGTCTCTCTCTCTAACTCTGCCTGTCAATAAAATAAAATAAAGTAAAATAAAAAAATACATCATAGCCAATTTTCCCCAGCATATGTATACTCACACATTTATTGTATACAGATGTGATTATGCTATACATACTGTTTCATAACATTTTTATTATAAACGTTTACATCATTATAAATTATTCTGCACTTTATTTTGCACAGAATTTTATTCTGGACATTTCTATATCATATACTTTTTATTTTTTTAATACCTGAATGCCTGAAGTTTTGCTTCCCTCTTTATTGTGAGGTATTTTATACAATGAAAAGTACAGAGAATGATATAATAAACTCCCACCATCCAGATTTTGTTCATGTGTGCTGTTAACAACTCAGCAGATTTGCAGTGTTTAAATCCTGCACATTCCAGAAAAGGGACTGACCCTTGAATGACTCCTGGGAACTAAAATGGCGTAGTATTATCTGTGGCGCTGTCTACGCTCCGGATGCCATCCTGGGCTCTGGCCCCTGCTGCCATTGCTGGAAGCCAGGTGACCAGATGGCTCAACCACAGGTGTCAGCTCTGTCCACACTCTAATGGGATTCGCTGCTACTGCCTATCCCTATCCCCCGGCAAAGGTTTAACAGGACCTGTTCCCTGACACGTGTCTCTCTCTTGAGCTTTCTTAGGCTCTCCTCTCTCTTATCCTCATGCCCTCTGCCCCTAGACCCTCAGGCTTCCCCCAGCCAACAAATAATATTTCCTCTAACTCCGGTGTTTGGTGTGTTTTGTGGTAGCCTTACAACTAACATGCAAGCCTTTGGAATACCCAACTAGCGACAGTATCCTGATTCTTGGACATTGGGCCATGCCAAAACTATTATTATAAACTATTGTTCTCCATATAACTATATTCTAACAATGTGAATTGCCAAACTTTCATCGAATTACAATGAGGTCTAAGACCCTTCCATTAAACTTTCCTTTCCTCTCTCCCTCATGCACCGTGGTCTGACAGCTCTTCCTACTTTGCCCTGCTCCAGCCCTGTTTTTCCTCACAAGTACTTCCCTTTATTATTCGCCCTAAAATCTCATGTGTAGATAATCCCATCATGGCATCTGCTTCTCAAAGAACCTGGACCATGTACTCCACCTTCAAGTTGCATTTTTTTTTTCAACTCTGCGTTGTATTTTTGCATTTCATCAATATTGTTACAGGTACTCTATGTCTTCTGTTTGGAGATCCCTTCTCTGTATAGTATTTCATTAGATGTACTACAACTCATGTATCCATTTCTCCATTGTTTCCAATTATTATTTATTACAAAAGCTGCAGCATGGAATATCCTCATATATGTCTCTTAGTACACATATGAGAACACTTCTTTGGTGTATATTCCTAAGAATAGCTGCTGAATTAAAAGTACATGCATCTCCTTTGTAAGAAGTTTAGAGATTTCTCTATTTAGATAGCATAAGATGTGTTTTCAGTAAGTCCTCTTCCAAAGAAATGACAACAGGGGCCAGTGCTATGGCATAGTGGGTAAAGCAGCTGCCTGCAGTGCTGGCATCTCATATGGGAACCGGTTCGAGTCCCGGCAGCTCCACTTCTGATCCAGCTCTCTGGTGTGGCCTGGGAAAACAGCAGAGGATGGCCCACATCCTTGGGCCCCTGCACCCACACGGGAGACCCAGAAGAAGCTTCTGACTCCTGGCTTCAGATCAGCTTGGTTCCAGCCATTGCGGCCATATGGGGAGTGAACAAGCATATGGAAGACTTCTCTCATTATCTGCCTCTGCCTCTCTATAACTCTGTCTTTTAAATAAATAAATAAATCTTTAAAAAAAAAAAAAGAAATGACAATATGCTGAAATCTGCTTTAGAAAAAGGAAGATCGACTTTTGCAAAAGAAATGTTAGGTTTTTATTGCTCTTGTTTCTCTTTATAGTTCTGCAATTCCATCACGTTATTTTTTAAAATAACTCTGGTGTCATGAGAAGACATTAAAAAACAAAATATGTTATGTAGACTATAAATATTTTAAAGATTCTGTAAATAAAGCATATTCTATAAAATTTTTTTTCCTTTCTGATGGGTAGGAAATGCTAACTTTTTTTTTTTAAGATTTATTTTATTTATTTGAAAGGCAGAGTTACAGAGAGCTATAGAAACACAGAGAGGCCGGCGCTCATTAGGCTAATCCTCCACCTAGCAGCACCAGTACACCGGGTTCTAGTCCCAGTCGGGGCGCCGGATTCTGTCCCGGTTGCCCCTCTTCCAGGCCAGCTCTCTACTGTGGCCCGGGAGTACAGTGGAGGATGGCCCAAGTGCTTGGGCCCTGCACCCGCATGGGAGACCAGGAGAAGCACCTGGCTCCTGCCTTCGATCAGTGTGGTGCGCTGGCCGCACTGCGCCGGCCGCGGCAGCCATTGGAGGGTGAACCAATGGCAAAAGGAAGACCTTTCTCTCTGTATCTCTCTCTCACTATCCACTCTGCCTGTAAAAAAAAAAAAAAAAAAAAAAAAAAAAAAAAAAAAAAAAAAAGAAACACAGAGAGAGATCTTCTATCCACTGGTTCACTCCCTAAATGGCCGGGACAAGCTGAGCTGATCTGAAGCTAGGAGCTAGAAGCTTCTTTTGGGTCTCCCACATGAGTGCAGGGGCCCAAGGACTTAGGCCATCTTCCGCTGCTTTCCTAGGCTACAGCAGAGAGCTGGATAGGCAGAGGGGCAATCAGGACTAGAACTGGAGCCCATATGGGATGCAGGCTTTAGCACTGGCCCACTATCTCTTGTTTTACCCTATATTTTCTTAATTGCTCGAATCATCTTCTCAGTTATTAACCACTTGGATTTTTCTCTTCTAAAAGAGACTAACTTTGACCTACTGATTTGTAGGTATGCTAAATATATTTTGGATATGAATCATTCACTGGTTATGTTCATTCCAAATATCATCTGCCAGATTTTAATTTTTATGGTGTTTCCTCATGTAGAAAATTAAAAACTTTCATTATTTCCAATTTATGCTTTTTTATTTAGTAATTCTACTCTTAATGTTTTGGTTAAGAAAGCCTTTGCCAACTCATGACAAGAGCGTAGGGTGATTACTGATGCCATAAACAAGAGTGTCAATTTGTTAAGTCAACAACAAGAGTCACTGTGCACTTACTCCTCATGTAGGATCTCTGTCCTTAATGTGCTGTACATTGTGATTTTTTTTTATTCTTTTATTTTTTTGACAGGCAGAGTGGACAGTGAGAGAGAGAGACAGAGAGAAAGGTCTTCCTTTGCCGTTGGTTCACCCTCCAATGGCCGCCGCGGCCGGCACGCTGCGGCCAGCGCACCGTGCTGATCCGATGGCAGGAGCCAGGTACCTATCCTGGTCTCCCATGGGGTGCAGGGCCCAAGCACTTGGGCCATCCTCCACTGCACTCCTGGGCCATAGCAGAGAGCTGGCCTGGAAGTGGGGCAACCGGGACAGAATCCGGCGCCCTGACTGGGACTAGAACCTGGTGTGCCGGCCCACAAGGCGGAGGATTAGCCTAGTGAGCCGCGGCGCCGGCCATACATTGTGATTTAATGCTATAACTAGTACTCAAACAATATTTTTCACTTTGTGTTTCTATGTGGGAGCAAACTGTTGAAATCTTTACTTTATACTAAACTGATCTTCTGTATATAAAGAGAGTTGAAAATGAATCTTGATGTGAAGGGAAAGGGAGAGGGAGTGGGAAAGGGGAGGGTTGCGGGTGGAAGGGACGTTATGGGGGGGGAAAGCCATTGTAATCCATAAGCTGTACTTTGGAAATTTATATTCATTAAATAAAAGTTTAAAAAAAAAAGAAAGCCTTTGCTTCAATGAGAAGATGAAATATTCTATCTTTATATAGGTTTTAAACTTTTGCTTACTATACTTCTTGTTTGGAATTTTTCATATGATGTGATTACCAACTATAACTTTCATATGGATTATAATTTTTTTTTTGACAGATAGAGATAGACCGCGCGAGAGAGAGACAGAGAGAAAGGTCTTCCTTCCATTGGTTCACCCCCCAAATGGCCGCTACGGCCGGCGCTGCGCCAATCTGAAGCCAGGAGCCAGGTGCTTCCTCCTGGTCTCCCATGCGGGTGCAGGGCCCAAGCACTTGGGCCATCCTCCACTGCCCTCCCCGACTACAGCAGAGAACTGGACTGGAAGAGGGGCAACCGGGACAGAATCCAGCGCCCCAACTGGGACTAGAACCTGGGCTGCCAGTGCCGCAGGCGGAGGACCAGCCAAGCGAGTCACAGTGTCAACCCCTTTCATATGGATTATTAATGTTTTAGTGTTCCACTAATTTTAACTCTACCACCACCAAATTCCTATATTTGAGCACACATTTATCTCTATGTAGGCTTTCTGTTCTCTTACATTGGTTCTTTTTTTTTTTTTTTTTAAATATTTATTTATTCATTTGAAAGTCAGAGTTATGGAGAGAGAGAGAGAGAGAGAGAGAGAGAGAGGTCTTCCATCCGCTGGTTCACTCCCCAATTGGCTGCAACAGCTGTTACTGCACCAATCCAAAGCCAGAAGTCAGGAGTTTCCTCTGGGTCTCCCACACAGGTCTGGGGGCCCAAGGACCTGGGGCATATTCTACTGCTTTCCCAGGCCATAGCAGAGAGCTGGATCAGAAGTGGAGCAGCCGGGACTAGAACCGGCATCCATATGAGATGCGGGCACCTCAGGCCAGGGCGTTAACCCGCTGTGCCACAGCGCCGGCCCCTTACATTGGTTCTTGAGTAAATACTAACTGTGTTAATTACTCTAATTACTTCGTGATCAGGCTTTATATCTGTAGGGTGAGATACCTTTCCACAACCTTTAATCAGCCTTGTCTTGTTTATTTTCACCCTGTTACTTGACGTCTTCTTGGGCATCCTTGTCCTAGTCCTTACTTTAATGGCAACATTTCTTACATTTCAGCATTAATATGGTATTTATAGGAGACTTTTGTTAAGAGAGCCCTTTTCTGTTTAGAAAATATTCGTTTCCTATATATACTCTTATTTTTTAGATGATTAGGAATTGAATTTTATTACATACTTTTCTGTGGACACTGGGTAAAGTTATTTTAAAAATCAGTTTATGGAGGCTGCTGCTGTGGCATAGTGGGTTAAGCTACTGCATGCAATGCCTGCATTTTTTGGGTTCTGGTTCAATTCCAAGTGGCTCCACTGCTGATCCAGCTCCCTGCTAATGTGCCTGTGAAAGCAGTGGAAGATGGCCCAAGTACTTGGGCCCCTGCACTCATGTAGGAGATAAAGAAGAAGCTCCTGGCTCCTGGCTTCGGTTTGACCCAGCCCTGGCCATTGCAGCCATTTGGGGAGTCAACCAGCAGATGACAGATTCTCTCTCTCTCTCTCTCTCTCAGTCTCTAACTCTGCCTTTCAAATAATAGATAAATCTTTAAAAAATAAATTTATGTTATAAATTATAAGATTTAAATTTTTACATTTTCTTTTTATCAAAACTATTGATACATACATTTTAAATAATCAGATATCCAAAAGGCCTACTCCAAATGCAGCAAAACCAAACCCTATCTGCATTTGCTCCCTATCACAAAGACAGCCATCTTCAGCCTTTTTAGGTCGTTCTATAGATTATTTCCATGTGTTTAAGTAATATTTCTTATTTCTACAACTTATCTTTTTTACTTTTTTCATTAACTATTGCCTTCCTACTAAGGAAGATGGGGATTTAGCTCTCTCCTATTCCCTCCCTTTCCCATAATTCTTTGTGTTCCTTATCCTCCCAGTACTGCTGTATTTTATTTTTTTTCAGATATTGTCATCATTCTGACTTTGGAAACACTATTCATGACTGAGCTGTATAGTGTATACTACGACTAGTGTTGCTTCCCTGCACCACAGCATTTTATTTTCCCCAGAGCTCATTACCTTTGACCGTTGGTTCACCCTCCAATGGCTGCTGCGGCTGGCGCACCGCACTGATCCGATGGCAGGAGCCAGGTGCTTCTCCTGGTCTCCCATGGGGTGCAGGGCCCAAGGACCTGGGCCATCCTCCACTGCACTCCCGGGCCATAGCAGAGAGCTGGCCTGGAAGAGGGGCAACCAGGACAGAATCCGGCGCCCCGACTGGGACTAGAACCCAGTGTGCTGGCGCCGCTAGGTGGAGAATTAGCCTAGTGAGCCGTGGCGCTGGCCCCATTTGGTAGAATTAACTAAGGAAGAGCTGTCTTGTATTGCAGTGATAATCTCTACTTAATCATGATATTACAAGATGAAATAAATCACATTTAACCTGGTATTTTTGCACATTTCTTGGGTGAGTTTCTCCTAAAATATTTATTCTAATATCTATGAATGCATTTTGGTTATTAGTATGATACCAACATCATAAAATTAGTTGGAAACTGCCTGCTTCTTCGGTTGCTCTTTGAGTTTGTCTACAGTAGAAATTAATTTCTTCCTTGAAGGAAAATTTAACTGTAAAACTTTCAATTCAAGAGTGTGATGGTTATGATCAGGTTTTCTCTGTCACTGTTTTTCAGAAATTCTTGATTGATATGACCTCTGATGTTTATAAATTCAATATTAACCCAAGGTTAATACTCTAAATCTTATATTTTATGGCACACTGTATTATACAACCCTAAGATACGGAACTCAATCTTAACTCCCTCTAAAACATACTCTAAGAACTTTCAGTGGGGCAAGAGTTCAATGGCACAGTGGGAAAAGCCACTGCTTATGATGCCAGCATCCCACAGGGGCAGCAGTTTGGGTCCTAGCCACTTCACTTCTGATCCAGCTCCCTGCTAATGTGCCTGGGAATAGTGCTTGGGCCCCTACACCCACGTGGGAGACCCAGAAGAAGCTCCAGGCCCTTTTCTTTGGTCTGGCTCAGCCTCAGCCATTGCAGCTATTTGGGGAGTGAACCGGTAGATGGAAGATCTCTCCCTCTCTCTCCCTCTCTCTCCTTCTCTCTCTCTCTCTCAATTCTGCCTTTCAAATCTTTTTTTTTTAAAAAAAGAACTCTCACCGGTGCCGCGGCTCACTAGGCTTATCCTCCGCCTTGCGGCACTGGCACACCGGGTTCTAGTCCCGGTCGGGGCGCCGGATTCTGTCCCGGTTGCCCCACTTCCAGGCCAGCTCTCTACTGTGGCCCGGGAGTACAGTGGAGGATGGCCCAAGTGCTTGGGCCCTGCACCCCATGGGAGACCAGGAGAGGCACCTGGCTCCTGCCATCGGTTCAGCACGGTGCGCCGGCCACGCATGCCGGCCGTGGTGGCCATTGGAGGGTGAACCAACGGCAAAGGAAGACCTTTCTCTCTGTCTCTCTCTCTCACTGTCCACTCTGCCTGTCAAAAAAAAAAAAAAAAACTCTCATTGAATATTTTTTTTTAACTTTTATTTAATGAATATAAATTTCCAAAGTACGGCTTATGGATTACAATGGCTTCCCCCCCATAATGTCTCTCCCACCCGCAACCCTCCCCTTTCCCACTCCCTCTCCCCTTCCATTCACATCTCATTGAATATTTTTAATGATGCTTTGATTACAAAGAGTATCCCTAAAATTAATGACATGAGTTCAAAATTAATTATATAGTATTTGGTACTTACTTGTTTTTAGATTATTTTCTCTGTGTGGGTTTTGTGTTCCTAGTTAAATTATAAGCATCTTTAATATATGCTTAATATAGCTTTACAGCCTTCATAGAGCTAAACACTTTGTTAGACAGATATTCACATCTCTTTATCACCTGCATTATTTCTCATAAATAGATGAATAAAATTCAGTTTATCAAGATTCTGGTTAGTTACATTCTAATAATTGATATCTTACTACATTAAGCTTCTTTTGAAACTGTTGCTCAATTTTACATTAGGTCTTCCGGCTTCTTATCATTTAGTCTTAATGATTAGTGTAGGTTGCTCATAGAAGTAATGATCCATTCATTTATTTAATCCATCTAAATAATCAGTGCAGTTCATTGAACTCAGTGGTTCAACTGGATTGACTGATATGTAAAGTAAATGTAGCTTAAGTAAATACAGTAATCATTCAAGAGCAGGGTTTATCTTCTGCAATGTTATCTCCAGAAGATGGAGATGGGTTTGTGGGGGGACCTCTTAGTGCCAGGGACATCTGAAAGTTAGGGTCTGGGTTCTGCAAGCTCATTTCAACAAGAGTTGCTCATCTCATTCACTTACTGAAATTCCCCATTAGGTGTTATTCAAAAAAAAGCTTCTGAGTCTCTAAGCAAATTTTGAAAATTATCTGTCAACTGCATAAATATGGTCAAAATTTTTCCCTTAATACTCAAGGGCACACTTATTCATTCATCCACCCAAGCATCTATTAATTTATTCAGCAAACTTTTTTTGAGTACATGTATGTACCAAATACTAATTTAGATTCTAAAGAGAAGTCCTGGGGCCGGCGCTGAGGCGTAGTAGTTTAACCTGCCGCCTGCAGTGCTAGCATCCCATATGGGCATCGGTTCCAGCCCTGGCTGCTCCTCTTCTGATCCAGCTCTCTGCTATGGTCTGGGAAAGCAGTAGAAGATGGTCCAGGTTCTTGGGCCCCTGCACCCACGTCTGGGACCTGGAGAAAGCTCCTGGCTCCTGGCTTCGGATCAGCGCTGCTCCAGCTGTTTCAGCCACCTGGGTAATGAACAAGCGGGTAGAAGACCTCTCTCTCTCTGTGTCTGTCTCTCCTCTCTCTCTGTTTAACTCTGACTTTCAAAGAAATAAATAAATCTATTTTTTTAAGAGAAGTCCCTCCTCTTAAGAGCTATCTGCTTTGGAAGTAATAATTTATGCCTAGTGACAGAAAAAAATTTGCAAGGTTTCTCTCTTGTTCACTTATACCATCTTATGCTGTTTCCTCTTCCCTTGTTCTAAAGATAGCCAAATAAGGGGGAAAAATTAATTTTTAACAAATTTGCAGTCACAATAAGTGGCAAAATCAAATATGGTTAATACATAAAATTTGATTCAGAGAAAAGAAAATATCATCCTAAGAAACTAAAGTTGACCTCTAACTCTGTCTTACCCAATTCCCCTGAGCCTAGAAGTTTCTAGGGTGGGGCATCTGGGGTACAGAAGATGCCAGATAGAGAATGCTACAGGGATTCCTCTACTGTGGGTCCTGTGAGGTCCCGGAGACCAACACAGTATGCTTTATGTTAAAAGACTTAAGGATCCTTGACCTTCAAGGGGAGAGTCAACATTGGCTATGGAAGTGTGCCCATTCTCCCTGGCTTCCAGGGAACCAAGGAAAAAGTGAATGAAAGTGGATTCCTCTCTACCTGAAGAACAGGGAGTGGAACAGTTTCATACTGATTCTCAAGGGGGAACTAACACTCTATCAGCAGCCACAATGCCAGCCCACAGGACCTTCTACCTCTTGTGACCAGGTTTACTGAAGATGGTAGCAGTTACAGCCAAGTCCCAGTGGGAAAAGAAAGAAAAAATACAGCATATCAAAGCAGGCCTAACAGTGGAGAGAGAGAAATTAAGAGAACAATTAGGTCTCTGGTGACATAGAGATGTTGGATGAGAAAGGCAACAACATGCCCAAAAAAGGAATTAGATAAAAAAGGTCTCAAGTAAATTACAAATCAGACTTCCTAGAAATAAGAAAACATAACATCCAGATAAAAAATCCAGCATGTGATTTATAGGAGAGGGTGGTTATTTATATCACCAAGAAAGAAGGATCTACCTGTATTTTTATTTTTTCTTATTTTTATTTAAAAAATATTTTCATTTTGAAAAGATATATTGAAAATCTGCTGTATACCTGTCACTATTCTAAGTACAGATAAGTGCCAGTAAGAAAACCATGGCTTTGCTTTCCTGGAGCCAAAAGACTTGAGAATGACAAATAAGGTGGTGGAAGACCATTCTAAAAAAGTAACATATATTAAATATAATGAAACTTTAAAATAGAATGAAGTTTATAAGAAAAAAAGTAAAATGGATGAGACTGTTCATCTTTCAAGATATTTGGCTGGTACAAACAGTAAATATGCCACTTATGTCATCTAGCATAACCAAGGACATAGGGAGTCTTCAAAAGTCTAGCAAGGAGAGTGAAAAAGTATAAAAACACAGTAACAGCTGTGATAAGTTAATTTTGTTATAAGCAAGGATATGCAATAAGTGCAGTGGATTGATAGCATTTAAGAATTTTTGAATGTGTGTACCTTGCCCTGTACTTGCTAATTGCTATATTTATTGTCTCATCCAGTCCTTATAAAGTGAGTACATAAACAAAAGGAGAATAGTTATGTCAGGTATACATTCAAAAGCTAGCAAGTATAGAATTAGGCTTCGGATATAAGAATTATTGACCGCAGTGAATTTTTATGCACTGCATGTACTCCTCTTACCTGAGTCTTGAGTGTCCAAGAAGCACATCCATTCTTATGTCTTTCATGTGGTTTTGGGAGAAGGTGACCTTCGGGTGACCCACCTTGCCATGGAGAAAGAAGGATTCCTTGAGCCTGGAGAGCAAGTCGTATAGGCAGACTGCTGGACGTGGTTGGACATACCCCTTTGGTCATTTAGCTCTTAGGACTGCCACTCAGTAAATTGTTTTCGTACCTATAATGCATTTTGTTGGTGAACTTTGGTTTGTTAAATATGACTGCTGGGTTTTCATTTTTCTTTGAAAGATTTTTTTTCTTTTTTTCTTTTTTTTGACAGGCAGAGTGGACAGTGAGAGAGACAGAGAGAAAGGTCTTCCTTTGCTGCTGGTTTACCCTCCAATGGCCGCCACGGCTGGTGCGCTGTGGCCGGCGCACTGCGCTGATCCGATAGCAGGAGCCAGGTGCTTCTCCTGGTCTCCCATGGGGTGCAGGGCCCAAGCACTTGGGCCTTCCTCTACTGCCTTCCCGGGCCACAGCAGAGAGCTGGCCTGGAAGAGGGGCAACTGGACAGAATCCGGCGCCCCGACCGGGACTAGAACCTGGTGTGCCGGCGCCGCTAGGTGGAGGATTAGCCTAGTGAGCCGCGGCGCTGGCTCATTTTTCTTTTAAAGATTTTAAAAATTTATTTGAAAGGCAGAGTTACAGAGAGAGAGAGGGAGAGGCAGAGAGAGAGAAGTCTTCCATCTGCTGGTTCACTCCGCAAATGACTGCAGCGGCCAGGGGTAGGCCAGGCCGAAGCCAGGTGCTAGCAGTTTCATCCAGGTTTCTCGTGTGGGAACAGGGACTCAAATACTTGGGCCATTTTCTGCTGCTTTTCCCAGGCCATAAGCAGGGAGCTGGATTGGAAGTGGAGCTGCCAGAACATGAACTGGTTCCCATATGGGATGTCAGCCTTGCAGGCAGTGACTTTACCTCCTTTGCCACAATGCTGGCTCCTCCCTCTGTAATGCTTAAATTGGCCTTTTACAAATTTTAGTAGTAATCACCCAGACAATCACTTTAATAGGAATCACACCAGATAACCTGTAAAGCAATGAAACTTAGTCCTAGTCATGTGGGCAATGAACATGAATGTGCCAGCGAATTTCCTTTAAATGAAAAAGCACTCTCTGTGGGAGTGTGAGAGCGCAGGAGAGCAGGAGAGGTCCCCTTGAGACCAGTCCACGGCAGAAGTGTGCACACGACAGCGCTACTTCCGTGTGCATTTCGCAGTGGAGAGAGAACAAACAAGAGGAGTGTTTCCAAGCAGCGTCTATTGCAGAGAGGTCTTTCTGGTATTCCACCTCTTTTTATAAAGAAGAGGGTGGGTCTTCAACTGGATATGCAAATTACGTGGGGTCCTAGCAGCACGCCCAGGTCCTGGATGGGACAGGTGCACCCTGGGAAGGTGGGCGTATCAAACCGCCTGTTAAAAGAGATAGGGTCACATTGCAGGGGTACCAGAGTTCCATCTCGCCTAAGCTTGAACTGTCAGGGCTGGTGTTGTGGCTTAGTGGGTTAAGCAGCACTGGCATCTCATTTGCCTGCTGGTTCTAGTCTCACTTCCCATCCAGCTTCCTGTTAAAGTGCCTGGGAAGGCAGCCGAGGATGGCCCAAGTCCTTGGGACCCTGCACCTACATGGGAGACCTGGATGAAGCTCCTGGCTCCTGTTTGGACCTGGCCTAGCCCAGCCCTGGCCACTGTGGCCATTTGGGGAGTGAACTGTTAGGTGGAAACTAACTCTCTCTCTCTCTCTCTCTTTGCCTTTCAAATAAATAAATAAACCTAAAAAATACTTATTTATGTATTTATTTGAAAGGCAGAGTTACAGAAAGGCAGAATCAGAGAGAGAGACAGAGAGGGAGAGATAGGTTTTCCATATGGTAGTTCATGCCCCATATGGTAACAGTGGCTGGAGCTGGGCCTATCTGAAGCAGGAGCCAGGAGCAGGGAGATTCTTCGGAGTCTCCCAAGTGGGTGCAGGGGCCCAAGGACTTGGCCCGTCCTCTGCTACTTCCCCAGGCCGTAGTAGAGAGCTGGATTTGAAGTGGAGTAGCTGGGACTCGAACCAGTGTCTTTATGGGATACCAGCAATGCAGGCAGTGGCTCCAATAAATAACTCTTAAAAACAAAACAAAACAAAAAACACAAAAACTGCCTAGTTACATCATAGCATTAGTACTCATCTCTTAGACTTTTTTTATATATTTACCTTCAGTAAAGAAATTATCTTCCACAATGGGCATGTTCAATATTGATACTATAAATACTCTTTTTTTTTTTTTTTAAAGTTTAATTTATTTGAAAGGCAGAGTTGCAGAGAGAGAGAGAGAGAGAGAGAGCCCATCCACTGATGCACTCCCTAAATGGCTGCAACGACTGGGGAATGGCCAGGCAGTAGCTAGGAACCTGGAACTCCCTCTGGGTTTCCTATGTGGGTGATTAGGGTCCAAGCACTTGAGTCATTTTCTGCTACTCTCCTGGGCACATTAGCAGGGAGCTGGACTGGGATTCGAACCAGCACTCACACGTGATGCTGGCGTTGTAAGCAGCAGCTTAACCTGCTGTGCCACAATGCCAGCCCCTAAAGATGTTGTTTTTTAAACAAACATATAATAAAGTAGGCATACACAAAACAGCAGTGAATTATGTGAACTCCCCTGAGGATTCAACAGGGAAAACAAAGTTTAATTGGTGTCTTCTTAGCTAATTTAAAATTTGCTTTCAAAATTATTTTGCTCTTGCATGGGGTGGGCATTTGGCCTGGTGGTTAAGATGCTGCTGGGCACCCACAACCCATGTTTAAGGGCCTGGGTTGAATTCCATGTGTGTTCCTGGTTCCATCCTCTCCCAGTACACACTCTGGGAGGCAGCAGGTGATGTGGATGAAGTAGTTGTGTCTCTGCCACCCTGGTCCAGTGTCAGACACTGTGGGCATTTGGGGAGCAACCACTGATGAGAGCTCTGTCTCTCTGTCTCTTTGTCCCTCAAATAAATAAAATAAACAAACCAAAATTTGAAAAGCCATTTTGCTCTTTCAGGTCTTGTCTAAATTTGGCCCCCAAAAGGAGGGTTGTAGTCACGAGGGGTGTGCATTGCACATATTAAGAGCTCTGTACCCGGTTGCCCCTCTTCCAGGCCAGCTCTCTGCTATGGCCAGGGAGTGCAGTGGAGGATGGCCCAGGTGCTTGGGCCCTGCACCCCATGGGAGACCAGGAAAAGCACCTGGCTCCTGGCTCCTGCCAGGATCAGCGCGGTGCGCCGGCTGCAGCGGCGGCCATTGGAGGGTGAACCAACGGCAAAAAGGAAGACCTTTCTCTCTCTGTCTCTCTCTCTCACTGTCCACTCTGCCTGTCAAAAAAAAAAAAAAAAAAAAAAAAAAAAGAGCTCTGTAAACTTTGATTTAATTCAACCAATTAGGTAAATTTTATTGTCATTCTCATTTTACAGATGAGGAGACTGAAGAGATGGGAGGTGGCTTTTCCAAGATCACATAACTAGTTAAGAGCTGATCTTTCAATGGAAACACTTAGAAATGCACTTGTTTAACTACCACAGTCTTCTTATCTTCCACTCTGAAAACATGCTTCTGTCTCCCTCCTGTGAATATTTTCCCCCAGAGAACTTCTCTCTCTCTCTCTCTCTCTCTCTCTCTCTCTCTCTCATTATGCAGAGGATCTCCCTAAGCATGCACCTTAGAATCTCACTCAAGCGGCTCATCAAAATATGACCCTCCTTGAGAGCAATTTAGTTAGTAAAACAATTCTACATCTTGTTCCCTAAGTGACATGGATAGAAAGGAAGGTCTCTGGCACAAAAGAGGGGAGGGAACAGGTTAGCAGGAAGGCTCTTGGGCCTGGAGACTTCCTCCGAGCAATTTGAAAGTCAAAGATTTCGTGGGATGCATTCACGTGGGACGAGAGGACTGATCTCTAGAAAAGTGAGAGGGCTTTATAACAGGCACGTGCCTGCAGCAGGGCCGGGACCCACAAGTTCTTTTGCCAGATGGAGCCACCTCCCACGACTGCAGATTTGAGCCTTTGGGGCTTTTTAGCTTCTGGGCTCGTGACGCCCAGAGGTAGAAGCTATATTTGTGCTGAAAGACTTCAGATAATGTCTACTCAGTATTCTGATATGATAATGGGAAGCAGATATCATTTCCATTTTATTGAAACAGTGGAACTTTGGAGAATGATATAGGGAATAATATTTAATGTTCTTTTTGAGACAAAGACCCACTTTGATTATTTAGTAGAGTGTGGAGTTATTGGATAATGAGATGACTTTCTCTCTTATAAATCACCTTAAGTAGGCAAAACAGATATGACAAAGAACCAATCAAAATCCCAAAAGACATCAGTAGCATGTCAGTGGACACTGTCAGTCTTGCCAGCATTTCATTAAAGCCTGCAGTGCCCCTCTTCCTGTGAGTCCCCTCCAGTGCAGCTTATCATTGACATACAACCTTGTTAAGACTCATGGGCCTCTTTTGCTTACAGTCACCTAACTGTTCTTAGTGAGACAGCACAGTGCAGGTTGAGCATCCCTAATCCAAAAATCTAAAATCAGAAATGCTCCAAAATTCAAAAAAAATCTTTTTAAAGATTCACTTATTTATTTGAAAGTCAAAGCCAGAGTTAGAAGAGGTAGAGAGAGGTAGAGAGGTTGAGAGAGAGAGAAAGAGAGAGAGAGAGATCTTCCATCTGCTGGTTCACTCCCCAAATGGCTGCCATGGCCTGGGCTTGGCTATTCTGAAGCCACGAGCCTGGAACTCGATTTGCATCTCCCACATGGGTGGCAGGGGCCCAAGTACTTGGGCCATCTTCTGCTGCTTTCCGAGGGACATTAGCAAGGAGCTGGATCAGAAGTGCAGCAGCCAGGACTTGAAGTGGCACTCATAGGGGATGCTGGCTTTGTAGGTAGCAGCTTAGCCTGCGGCACCATGATGCCAGCCCCCTCCACCCATTAAACCCAAAACTTTATGAGTGTCCACTTGACAACACAAGTGGAAAATTCCCCACCTGATATATCATTTGATGGGTGACAGTCAAAATGCTGGTGCACTAAAAATCCTATATAAAAGTACTTTCAGGCTATGTGTATAAGGAACATATGAAACATAAATGAATTTCTAGTAGACTGTAGTTCTATTTGTAAGATCTCCCATTCTGAATATGTAAATATTCCAAAATAAAAAAAAAAAGAAGAAGAAGAAAAGAAAAAAAAATAATACCCAAAAGCTCAGACTCCTGGTCTCAAGGATTTTGGATGATACTCCACCAGATGTGGGCAATGAATATATTAATTTTGGTCCAAGTTGTTGTCTCTTGCAGAGATAGAAATACTAGGTGGAGACTGGTACATTGTGCAAACAGGAACAGAGTTTATTTGGCAACGAGGGAATTCATGCATGAGTGGGGGCCATCCCACAAGGACAAATACCCAAAATGAGTGGGTCAAACAATTGCCCATAAATGAGAGAGAAAAAAAAAACCTGAAATGCTACCTGTAATTGGGAAGGTCTGTCAGAGAGTGGGTTAGAGGGAGAGTGGGAGAGGTCCATCTGTTTGAGTTCTGTGGAGGAAGCCCACTCACGAGAGCCGTATGTCCTCACGGTGGAAAGAGTGAAAATGAGAGCAGGACCTCTAAGTGAGATTCATGGCAGAAAGAGAGCAAATGAGACGGGTACCTCTAAGCAGGAGCCATTGTGGAAAGAACTCTCTCCCCTTTCCTCCTCTTTTTATAAGGAAGGGGGTGGCACTCCAACTGGGTATGTAAATGGGGTGGGGTCTTATCTTGCACACTGGTCCTGGCTGTGACAGGCATATCAAATTGACAGTTAAAGTGACCAGATCATTGCAAGGATACAAGTTCCAGACAAGTGGATCTTTAACTAACTAGTAACACCATATCAAACCCATACACTGAGTGGGCTGGCTCTACAGAGCAATACAGAATTTTGTTGAAGATTTAATGGGGACTGGAGAAGGGGGTTGAGATTACTACACACTACATATGTGTGTGTGTGTGTGTATATATATATATGTTATATATATGTATATATATACATATATATGTATATATATGTTATATATATGTGATATATATATATATATGTATATATATAAACATCTCTGATCTATTCCCGAGCTTTCGGGTTGACAGCATACTCATGTCCTTGCCCTGTTCTGTCTTCTGAAATCCTGAAGTTCTGTCTATACCTCGTTTTATAAAGGAAAGCATGCTGGCTAGTTAGCCTTGCTCCCCTGAGAAAACGTAATGTTTAAATAGTCATGTCTCTGAGGAAACATGGTGCTTGGCCAGCTGTAGACCCCTTGAGAAAGCAGTCCAGGCTCAAGGACTATCTATTGTTTCTCAAAACTGTTCCTAAAGCTTTAGTCTTATGCTCCAGAAAGCAAATCAAAATATAAACATCCAAAGGTATATGAATGAGGATAAAGGAGGAAGGAGGGAAGTGATTCTATTAAAGAAACAAATGTTTCATGTTTTCCTCCATTTACTAACATCTGGCTTTGTCCTATCTTTAGATTTAGCTGGTATTCAATCAATTAAACTTCAGATCTGACTTAAGATAAATAACATGAGGAAATAGCATTTTAAAATAGTGCTGAAGTTTCTTACCTTTCAGCATGCCTCAATAGAGAATTTTACCCTCAAGTCATTTGTAAACAGAGTGAAAGTCAAGGAAGTGTAATTGAGCGATAACTGAAGCTGTGTGGGTAGTAAAAGATGATGACTATATCCAAGAAACGTCATTACATGGAGCCGACATTGCAGCATACCGAGTTAAGCTGCTGCCTGCAGAGCTGGCATCCCGTATGGGTGCTGGTTTGAGTCCTGGATGCTCTACTTCCAATTCAGCTCCTTGCTGCTGTGCCTGGAAAGTCACAGAGAAGGATCCTTGGGCCCCTGTATCTATGTGGGAGACATGGAAGAAGCCCCTGGCTCCTGGCTTCAGCCTGGCCCTGCCCTAGCAGATGGAAGCTCCCTCTCTCTCTGTCTCTCTGTAACTCTTTCAAATAAATAAATAAATCTTAAAAAAAAGTTACATTACACACTAACAAAACAGGACATAAACCATGATCTAAGGACAAACAAATAAAAATTTAGAGAAAAATGGGATTGGAAGATTGTTGAACATAAGCAAGTAAATAAATTTGGGGAATTTTATTTAGAATTCAAAATGTTTTGAAAGATAATGAAACAGAGCAGATAAAATTTATAATTGGAGCATTTAGGTTTTATGTGAAATTGGTTTGAAACTAATGTAAGTAAAAGATAAAAATGCAGAGAAAGTACAATAATAAACACTACAAAACATGGGCCGGCACCATGGCTCACTTGGTTAATCTTCCGCCTGCAGTGCCATCATCCCATATGGGTGCTGGGTTCTAGTCCTGGTTGTTTCTCTTCCAGGCCAGCTCTCTGCTGTGGCCTGGGAGTGCAGGGGAGGATGGCCCAAGTGCTTGGGCCCCTGTACCCACATGGGAAACCAGGAAGAAGCACCTGGCTCCTGGCTTTGGATCGGCGCGGCGCCTGCCGTAGCGGCCATTTGGGGGTTGAACCAACGGAAGGAAGGCCTTTCTGTCTGCCTCTCTCTCACTGTCTAACTCTACCTGTCAAATAAGTTAAAAAAAAAAAAAAAAAAAAAAGACCATTGGCATGAGCATTGTGGTGCAGAAGGTTTAGCTGCAATGGATGCCTGCATCTCCTATGGGAGTGCCTGCTTCCAGTCCTGGCGACTCTGTTTCCAGTGCAGCTTCCTGCTTATGTGTTTCCTGGGAGGCAGCAGATAATGGCTCAAGTATGTGCATTCCTGCTACCCACATAGGAGTGGGCTCCTGGCTTTGGCCTAGCCCAACCTTGGCCATGGCAGGCATTTGGGGAATGAATCAGTAGATGGAAAGTCTGTTTCTTTCTCTTTCTGTGTCATTCTGCCTTTAAAATAGTACATTTTTAAAGAGTCATTAAGATAAAATTAAGAAATTGTTTACAAAGATAATTCATGAAGTGATATATTGTTTATCTTCAATATGTACACAATAAAACATTCTTTTGTAAGTATTCAAGGGGTGGGTGTTGTGGCACAACGGGTTAAGCTGCCACTTGAGACATCTGTATTCCTTATTGGAGAGCCTGGGTTTGAGTCCTGGCTCCACTTCCAATTCCAGTTTCCTGATAATGTGTGCTCTAGGAGGCAGCAGGTGATTGATCAAGTACTTGGGTTCCTGCCACCCAAAGGGAGACCTCGGTCAAATTCTGGGCTCCTAACTTCAGACTTGTTTGGCCCCAGCTGTGGCTAGCATTTGAGAAGTGAACTTGTCGATGGAAGATCTCTCTCTCTCCATCTTTGTCTCTCTGCCTTTCAAATAAATAAAAATAATAAATAAATTATCTACAAGTATTCATGAGTTTATTATCAGGAGATATTTATGAAATGGAATCTATCACTGAGTTCCCTGGGAAGGGAGGATCATTGTTTTGGGAGAAAGTACTCTCAAGTGAACATTCTCACTATGTCCTGCTTGTATGTGTCTCTTAGAGCTGTGAAGGCTGAGTTGCTACCAGTGACAGTTGTTAGTTGCTTTGGGCAATAAAATCCTTATAATTTTCGCAAATTTTAAAATGTGGGTATTTCTGATTCTATGGGAGTTAATTTACAACTCTAAAACTTGGACATACTCAGTTGCAATGCAAAATAATTTTTTGTATATAGCCATGCAAACTCTATCCTGAGTGGATTTGATTTTTTCTGCCATTTGAGAAATTAAGTTAGCTTTGTCTCAACTTGCACATTCATTTTAAGGTGTTTAATATACAAATATATGCTTTTTAAAGAAAGGATTTATGTATTTATTTTGAAAGAGATACAGAGAGAGAAGGAGAGACAGACAGAGATCTTCCATCCACTGGTTCACTCCCTAGCTGGCTACAATGGCCAGTGCTGGGCCAGGTCGAAGCCAGGAGCTTCATCTGGGTCTCCCTCAGGGACCCAAGTACTTGAGCCATCTTCTGCTGCTTTTCCTGGGCCATGGGCAGGGATCTGGTTTGCAAGTGCAGCAATTGGGACACAAAACATTACCCATATGGGATGCTGGCATCACAGGCAGCAGACTAACCTGCTATGCCACATCACAGGCCCCAAATATGTTTGTTCTTTGAATTCATCTTTGAACTGAATATAACTTCTTAGCCTTTCTTTCATTAATGAGTTAAAATAATCTTTACTATGTGTTCATTTTTAATATTTGTATGAAAGTCACAATTTTAGCTTTTTAAAATTGTCCTTTAACATTACCTCGGGAACAAAAGTCTCTCTACATCCAATTAGTTGAAGTGAGTGACCAGAACATCTACTTCAATGGCATGCTGTATCTTCCCACTCTAATTAAATGTATTGTCTGCTTGGTGAATATGTTAAAGAAGTTTCTGCTCTAATGGGTTGCTCACTAATCAATCATTTTCAGTCTGATTGTCTTCTCTGCATGAGATGCAGCTAAGTAGAGTTCATTCAAGTGTGATCTCTCTGTCTCTTGTAAGGATTTTATTTATTTATTTATTTGAAAGGCAGAGCAACAGAGACAGAGAAAGAGAGAGACAGAAAGAGAGAGAGAGAGAGAGAGAGAGAGAGAGAGAGGAGACACAGAGACAGAGCTCGTCTCTCTACTGGTTCAATCCCCAAATGGCTGCAATGGCTGGAGTTGGACTAGGCTAAGGCCAGGTGCCAGGAGCTTCACCTGGGTCTCCCACTTGGGTGGCAGTGTAACTGCACGCTAAGGACTCATTATGCATTGCAGTTGCTTTTCCTTTCTCATAGGGCCTATCCTATTCTGTGAGGGATATTGCTGAGTCTCCTGTTAATCATACAGGACTGAAAGATGATGCTTTATGCAGTATTATGAAGGCCCCCTTCTGTCCCGAATGATGGGAAGCATTATGGCACATAATAAGCAAGTAAGTCATCACACGACAAGCCCTTGCTGAGCATCTAGTCTCTGCTGAGGTGTTTGCAAGATATAATCTAAGGCCATTTCCTCAGTGAGTTTAAATCTAAGGGGTTATTAAGGTACATGTAAATATAAATTAATGAGACTAGATTCAAGATTATTAGGGATGCAGTAGAAATTCAGAAGGAATAGTTGTCATATAGTGTTCATAAAAGGCTTCTAAGGGAGATGATATATGGACTGATACTGAAAGATGGTCTGAATATCTGTGTCCTTCCAAGATTAAAGCCATGAAAATGCATTGGGATTAATAAATTGGGTCAGGGTGGGCATTGTGGTACAGTGGGTTAAACTTCTCAGGATGCCCACATTCCAAATTGGGGTGTGGATCAAGTCCCACCTCTGTTTCTGATCCAGTTTCTTGCTAATGAACCTGGGTGGCAGCAGATGATGGCCCCAGTACTTGGGTTCCTGCCACCCATGTGGGAGACCCAGATGGGGTTCCTGGCTCCTGGTTACAACTCTGCCTAGCCCCAGCTGTTGTGGACATCTGGGGAGCGAACCATTAGATGAAAGATCTCTCACTCTCTTCCTTTCACTCTGCATTTCAAATAAATAAATAAATGAATAGGTAATTAAATAAATCTTAAACAAGAAAAAGGGTGGGATCTTTTAGAGGTGATTACATTTGAGAGTCAAACTCCCATGAATGGAATCAGTACCATTATTAAAGAGACCCCACAGCACTGCCTTGTCCCTCCTGCCGTGTGACCATCCAGCGAGAGGACAGCCACCCATGAACTCGGAAGTGGGCCCTCATAAGATGCTAACTGCTGATTCCTTGATCTTGCGGTTCTCTGCATCTGGAACTTTGAAAAAAATGAGTATCTGCTGTATATTAGAAGCCATTATTTTCTTTCTTTTTTTTTTTTTTTTTTATGGTAGACTGAATTTACCAGTGCAAGTGATGAACTGAAATTAGATGTCTATATCACGAACAAGGGCTGGCCATTTTATTGTTTTTAAAGATTTATTTTATTTTTTTGAAAGACAGAGTTACAGAGAGAGGTAGAGACAGAGAGAGAGAAAGAAAGAGAGAGAGAGAGAGAGAGAGAGAGAGATCTATCCGCTGGTTCACTCCCCAGATGGCCGCAACGGCCAGAGCTGTGCAGATCTGAAGCCAGGAGCCAGGAGCTTCTTCCAGGTCTTTCACATGGGTACAGGAGCCCGTGGACTTGGGTCATCTTCCACTGCTTTCCCAGGCCATAGCAAAAAGCTGGATTGGAAATAGAACAGCTGGGACTCGAACCAGTGCCCATATGGGATGCCAGTGCCACAGATGGATGCTTAACCTATTACGCCACAGTGCTGGCCCCTCTGCTTTCGAACTTTTTTCTCATGAGTAGGTCTATAATTTTTTTTAAAGATTTAGTTATTTATTTGAAAGACCGAGTTACAGAGAGGCAGAGGCAGAGAGAGAGAGAGAGAGAGAGAGAGAGAGAGAGAAGTCTTCCATCTGCTAGTTCACTCCCCAAATGGCAGCAAAGCCAGAGCTGGGCAGATCTGAAGCCAGGAGCCAGGAGATTCTTCCAGGTCTCCCATGTGAGTGCAGGGTCCCAAGCACTCGGGCCATCTTCTACTGCTTTCCCAGGTCATAGCAGAAATCTGGATAGAAAGTGGAACAACCAGGACATGAATTGGCACTGCAGGTGGGCTTTATCTGCTAGGACACAGTGCTGACCCCTAGGTCCGTAATTTTTATTAGCTTTTCCAAGCAGTCTGTGATGCACTCAAAAGCAAACAACCAGAATTTAAAACTTAATATTTAGGAAAAGTGGGCCTTCAATCTTTGTCTTATCATAAGGAGTGGCGAGACATTACAGTGAAAGTCATCTCAACACTTACGGTAATGAAATACTAGATAACAATCTCTAACATGCGATGTGATTAAGCATTGTTGGATGGAATAAAGTGACTAGAGAAAAGCCAGTTTCTTCCCACTGTTTATTTAATCAGATTTCTGGACAAGTAAAAAGGTCTTGTATTTTGATTTCTTAACAAATTGAGTACATATATATGCATACATACACATACACATGTACATGGATATGTACACATACATATGTAATTTTTGCTCATGTTGAAAAAGTGTAAATTTCTAGTAAAATAGATAAATCCTTCACCTAACTCATGTTATGTTTTTGGTTCTCAAACGTGAACATGCTTGTTCTTTACTCCCATGCTCCCTTGCTCTTTTTTCCTGCCCTGCCCCTGTTGAACACAAAGGCCTCAATGAGAGTAATCCTGGGCAATCGGTTATATGAGCTGTTTCTTTTTACTTCCCACTTCTATTTTGAAGGTAATAGAAGCATTGTCTTACTGCATTTTCTGTTGCTATGATAGAACATCCAAGACTGGGTGCTTTATGAAGAATATAGGTTTATTTTGGCTCACAGCTCCAGTGCCTGGGGAACCCAAGTCCATGGTGCTGATATCTGCTGGGCTTTAGGTAAGGAGCTTGTGCTGTGCCAACTCATGGCAGAAAGCAGGGGGAGAAGCAAAAGGGCAAGCAAGCCCAAGCAGTGCAAACAGAAGAGAGAAAACATGAGGGGCAGCCTGGCTCTATCACACTCTGCTCTTGACTAATTCCCCTTTTTTTAAGATGATTTTTTAAAATATTTTATCTGAAAGAGTTACAGAGAGAGAGGGAGAGAGACAAAGAGAAAAAGAGAGAAAAAGAGAGAGAGAGAGATAAAGAGAGAGACAGAGAAAGATCTTCCATCCACTAGTTCACTTCCCAGTGGCCACAACGGCTGGAGCTGGCGATCCGCAGCCAGGAATCAGGAGCTTCTTCCTGGTCTCCCATGTAGGTGCAGGGGCCCAAGCACTTGGGCTATTTTGCCACTGCTTTCCTAGGTGCATTAGCAGGGAGCTGGATTGGAAGTGAGATGCCCCCACTGCAGGAAGCAACTTAACCCACTATGCCACAGTGCTGGCCCTGCATTAATTCCTCTTAAGGGCTTCATCACCTCCTAAAGGCCTCACCTTCTCCTAATACTGTTATGTTGGGGGTAAATTGCAATGTGAGTTTTGGAGGAGATAAACCATTTTCAAACCAAAGCAAACATGTTTCCAATTCCCTTTTTCCTTGAATTTTGTATCCAATTTAAAGACATGTTCAATAAGTATAGAAATTTTAACTAATACACAAGTGTGTATTGAAGTGGACTGAGGGGTGAAAAACTAGACTCCGTCACTAGAGCTGTTGATTCAAACTTCCACTCTAGTATGGTTCCTCAGGCTGCCAGCTGTGTTTTTCCTTATGGTGAAAGGCAATTTGAGCAAATTAAAGAATGTTTGCAGTTGCCATGTACAGAGCTGCCCTTGCAAATGCACATGGTGTGTTCAAGACGATAGACTCTAATAAATGTTTTGCCTTTTCCATGTCAGTACTGATAAAGCACTGGTCTCTTCCTTTCTGTTATAAGAAAACCAGCATGATACGGGCTTCTTTATAATTTTTTAAAGATTTATTTATTTATTTGAGAGAGAGAGAGGAGAGGCAGAGAGAGAGAGAGGTCTTCCATCTGCTGGTTCACTCCGCAACTGGCCGCAATGGCCGGACCTGCGCCAATCCGAAGCCAGGAGCCAGGAGCCTTCTCCGGGTCTCCCACGTGGGTGCAGGAGCCCAAGGACTTGGGCCATCTTCTACTGCCATCCCAGGCCATAGCAGGGAGCTGGATCGGAAGAGGAGCAGCCAGGTCTCAAACCGGTGCCTATATGGGATGCTGGCGCTTCAGGCCAGGGCATTAACCTGCTGTGCCACAGAGCCGGCCCCATGGGCTTCTTTATAATAACTTCTATATGCATTTTCCTAGGGCTGCTAACCAAGCACCACTAACTGGGTGGCTTCAAATGACAAATGTGTTGCCTCATGGTTCTGAAGGTAGAATTCAGGGAGAAAATGTCAGCGAGTTGATTCTTTCTGAGAGCTCTGAAGGAAGACCTGTTTGTTCTGTGCTTCTCTCTTAGCTTTGGGTGGTTTGCTGGCAATCCTTGGGGTTCCCTGGCTTATGTAGGTGTCACACCAATCTCTGCCTTCATCCTCATCCTCACCTGGCGTTCTCCTTGTGAGCTGTTTGTGTCCAAATTGCTCCTTTTTTGTAAGGACAGCAGTCATATTGTATTAAGACCCAACTCCAATATGACCTCATCTTCCCTTAGTGAATTAAATCTGTGATGACCCTATTTCCAAAGAAGGTCACGTTCTGAGGTACTGGGGCTTGGACTTCAACATAAGAAGTGTTGGAGGGCACAATTCATCCCTTAATGATACTATTTTGGGACATTTCCAACATGACTTGATCAAAGAATAAGCACAAGATAGGAAAATGTTATTTTTTAAAAAGATTTATTTTATTTATTTGAAAGACAGAGTTACAGAGAGAGAAGAGAGGTAGAGAGACAGAGAGAGAGGTCTTCCATCTGCTGGTTCACCCCCCAGATGGCCACAACGGCCAGAGATGTGCTGATCTGAAGCCGGAGCTTCTTCCGGGTTTCCCATGCGGGTGTAGGGCCCCAAGGACTTGGGCCATCTTCTGCTGCCTTCCCAGGCCATGGAAGAGAGCTGGATGGGAAGAGGAGCAGCCGGGACTAGAACTGGCATATGGGATGCCGGCACTTCAAGCCAGGGCTTTAACCTTCTGTGCCACAGCGCCGGCCCCAGGAAAATGTTATTAAAAAGTTTTCCCTACCACTCTCCAGCTGGTAGCATGACTACAAAACCTGACAATTTACTGAGCCCTTGATTCAGAAAGAGCCCTATGTTTTGGTTATTATCAAACATGAGTGATGATTCCTATGTGGATTACTGGTATTGTGCATTATCTACACATGTTCTAAGATAACTACTCCCTGATATCATAGCTTTTTGGGAGGATAACTGTATTGAGAGCTTGTTTCTTTAAGTCTTTTGTGAGACTGGGGAAGGACAGAGTGTTGCTTCACAACTCAGCACTTTTGAGGTCACGTGGAGTATGCCCTAAGGAGAACTGGGTAAGTTGTCACCAAAGCAGCTCTGACTGTGCCTGGCTGGGTTGTTCAAGTGAAGGCTTGCATTAGATCCATGGGGGTGAGGTCAGCTGGCAAGATTTTAGTTTCTCTGTTTTCTTCTTGTCTCCCTCCATCTTCCCCCTTTCCATTATTGAGTGGACCAGGGAGAGATCTGTACTGTTCTTGTCAGTCGCTGTGTTCAGAATCAGACATAGGCACACGGCACTTTGTGTATGCCACCAAGAGTTGATCTACTTTTCCAAGTTGTAGCCAGACAGGGATGGTGTATGCAGAACTACATCCAGAGTATGATACTAAAATAATACATAGAAAGGGATTTCAAAAAGTTCATGGAAACATTACTTAAAAGACAAATTAATTTTGATGCAAAAAATTTGAAATCCAAACAAATTTTTTTCATGAATAAATTTCCATAAACTTGTTGAAGATCACTTGTGTAGTAAAGTTTATTAGCTAAATGTAAATTTTATTAAATTATTTATTCATGCATCCATTCAAGAGTTACTGAGAGCCTTTGTAAATGGAGAATCATAATACTGGGATTCAGATGCATCTTTCAGTATATATTACATCATTAACTGATTGTGTGACTTTGGAAATCTTAATATTTCTATTTGATACTTTTGAATCTCTCTTAAATCTGTGTATATTTGGAATAATAACATTTTCAGAGTATATTGCATTGTAAAAAAACCCAACTCTCAGGATCCAGAAATACCTAAAGTGTGTTTCCCACATATGCCACATATCCATCCTTCTCAGCTGGACATTCTGAACCATGTCAGCTCCCCTTCAGAATGCCTGGACATTTCCCCCCGAATGGGAACAGCTACATGTGGAATGTTTTGTGTCAATCATTTAATGCTCATAACTCACTGGCCAGAACCAGTCAGTGACTTCCACCCAACCACAAGAAGACTGGGAATTGCGGTTTTATTATGAGGAGCTGGAAAAACCAGGTGAATAACAGAATAATCACAAATGTCCTTCTCACCAGGTAACAAGGAGGCTAACATGAGATTATCTCTCTGTGTGTGTGTTTATGTGTAAGTACAGTCATGAACTGTTTTGCTTAATGACAGACCACACATACAATGATGGTCCCCTAGGGTTATAATGGAACTGGGAAAATTCCTATTGCATAATGATGTAACAGCAATGGTAATGTCATAGTACAATGCATTATTTATGTATTTTTGGAGATACTGGTATGAAGAAACTTACAGTGCTACAAGTAAGTGTAGCACATTCAAGTGCAATTATGTACAATACATAATACTTGATAATGGTAAATGTGTTATTGTTCATGTCTTTACTATGCTATACTTTTTTCATTCTTTTAGAGTATACTCATTCTACTTATAAAACCAATTATAAAACAGCCTCAGACAGTTCCTTCAGGAAGTATTGAAGAAGGCAGCTTTGCTGTCATTAGAGAGGACAGCTCAAGATGTGTTATCACCCCTAAACACGTTCCAGAGGGACGACATGTGGAGAGAGAAGACAGTGATATTGATGATCCTTATCCATTATAGGTCTTGGCTAATTGTGTTCTTGTGTCTTAGTTTTTAACAACAGAGTTTTTAAAAATTAAGAAAAATTTGGGAGACTGGCACTATGGCATAGTGGGCCAAGCCTCTGCTTGCAGTGCTGGCATCCCATTTGGATGCCGGTTCATTTCCAGGCTGCTCCTCTTCTGATCTAGCTCTCTGCTAATGGCCTGGGAAAGCAGTGGAGGATGGCTCAAGTGCTTGGGCCCCTGCACCTGCATGGGATACCTGGAAGAAGCTCCTGGCTCCTAGCTTGAGATCAGCTCAGCTCAGGCCATTGCAGCCAAAATCTCTCTCTCATCACTCCCTCTCTCTGCCTATAACTCTACCTCTCAAATGAATAAGAATCTTAAAAAAATTTTGAAGTAGGAAACACCATATAAGCCAGGTGTGTAGTAGGTTGTGTCATCTGGATTTGTACAAGTGTAGATTATGATGTTTGTCCAATGACAAATTGTCTAATGATACATTTTCTGAAACACCTCTCTATTGCTAAGCAATACATGACTGTATATATGGCATACAGCTGGTATAATGACTGGCACATGGTAGACAGTAAGAGTAACTATTATTATTATTATTGTATATTATTACTATTAGGTACCAAATGCATGCCAAGCACTGAGCTAGGGACTGGGACGCAATAGATTGTCAATGAAACTCCAGCCCTAAGCAGAGAGTGAGAAAGCTGTGACTGAAAGAGTGCTAGTGCTGCTTACACTCAATGAACAAACTAATAAATTAAATTTATTTTTTAATTAGGCACAAGAAAAGTGGGCTTAAGCAGTGTCTAAATATGGTCTCATTGAACCTTCATACTCTCCCGAAGATCATATTTATACTAGTTTATAAATGAGAGAGTTGACGTGTAGAAGGTTTATGTGATTGGCTCAAAGTCACACTGGTAAGCAAAGGTCAGAATTATATTCTGGAGACAATACTTGAAAATTATCTGAGAACTGGTAGCTACTACCTGCTTAGTGATATTTTGGGGTGTGGAGATGAGGTGGAATTAGTGGGTTTGATAGATGTGAGCAAATTATTTAACTTGTGGATTTGAGTTGATATTTGGTACAAACTGTTGGTTATTCAATTTTCTGAGTGTAAAAATGGGATAATACCAATAAACATTTTTTGTAGAATCACTTTGAAAAGTGATATTATAACATTTTTAAGCACTTAAAGTAATACTATCCATATAGTAAACACTGAAAATATTGACTACCATTAGTTTTCTTTCAAGTGGGATGAATCTGATTGATAATAAGACAGTGCAGTTGATATAGGAAAAAACAACTGGTTTGATCTGTAACATCTGGATCTTGGTGGTACTTTGTCCCTACAAGGAAGTGAGGATACTTCCATAAATGTAGAACTCTCTCCTGTGGGCTTAGCTTGTTTAAACAGCTCATAAATGACAGAAATTTATTTTCACAGTTTTGGAGGCTGGGAAAAGTCCAAGAGTCTGTGCAGATTTGGTGGTTGACATGGGTCCACTTCCAGGTTCAGGGATAGCTGTCTTCCTAATACAATACTACATGGTTGAAGCCGGCAACAGATGCCCCCCACCACGAGTCCTCTTTTATAAGGGCGCTAAATCTTATTCAAGAGAGTTTTCCCCTACTTGTGTGATACCAGCTGGTATATCAGGTTCTTCAACAGTAGCATGGGTAGGCCAATTAGTTGTGGTGTGTGCAAAGCACTTAGGTTGCCAACTGGCATATAACAAGGTCTTTACTGTTGTTGGGTCCTTCACATAGGCAAAATTCTAACCCAGGTCTTTACTGAGTATTGCATGAACAAGGCAAGTATAGTCTTTGCTATTACAAAACTGCCATCCCAGGCACTGGCTCCAAGATTAGGGTCTTTCACTAAAAGTCAATCATGCTGCAGAAGAAAGAGAATATGTGATAACTGAAGTCATATTTGTGATGTTGACTAATATGTATTATATTTTGTTAATTTTTCTGAATATAAAAGCATCATTTTTATTTTGTTTGTTTGAAAGGTAGATACACATACATAAACATACATAGAGAGAAAAAGGGGGAGGGAGGGGAGAGAGAATATCTCCAATCTGCTGGTTCAATTTCAAATGCCCACAACAGCTGGGGCAGGGCTGGGGCAGGCTGAGGCCAGGAGCTGGGAACTTGGCCTGGGTCTCCTACATGGGTGACAGGGAACCAGCTACTTCCCCCAGGGTTAAATGTGTCATTTTAGGGACTAATGTCAAACCCTCCCTCTGTCTGTTCTCATTGCACCCAATCCTGCTCAGATCCTACTCAACAGCAGAGGGCTCACTACTAATAGTGTATTATTTATACTTCTCGTTCTCTTTCTCCACATTTATAAATACGTCTGTGTAATTTGCTTGTACGTATCAAAAGACACATGTATTCATCTTATAAGGAAGATATCATATTGCGTGCATCATATCTTGTGTTTCGACTTCACTTTCTCTTAAGCACATGTGTAGGAATTTTATTCATGTTGATAATGTAGATCTAGAGCAATTTTAAATACAGCACAGCTTTTTCTATCACTTCTTATGGACCTTTAGAAATTTCCTAAAAAATGTTCTTTCTTTCCAAGCAATGTTTCAGTGAACATTTTTCAAATATATATGAAAATATGCATTTAGGTTAGAGTCTTGGAAGTGGTCTTGTTGGGTTCAATGGTGTGTTCACTTGTAAAATTAGTAGATACTAATAATTGCCTTTTCAAAAGGCTTTAACAATTTCTACTTCCATGAGCAATATATGATAATAAATGTTATCAATGTCCTGTTATCAATCTTTTAAATACATGGTAATCAAAGGAAAAATTAATACTTTTAATCTCTAATATATTTTTACCTAATTACTCTTGAAACAGAACTTTACTTTCTTATGTCTACTGAGGATTGGTATGTTGTTTTTATAAGATCATTCATGTCTTTTGCCAATTTTCCATTAGATTGCTATTTTTAAAAATATTTTAGGAGCTCTTTAAATTTAGTAACAACTGTTTGTAATAACAACTATTTATTATACATGCTACAGGTATTTTCTCTAAGTCCCTTGTTTCTTAATATTGTATACAGTGTCTTTTACCAATAGATTTTGATATTTTATGCGTTCATATTGGTCATACTTTTTCTTTTATGGCTTCTGGGTTCTGTGTATCAGTTATAAATATCTTCTCTATCAAAATAAAATATTTTTCCAAAGTTTCATATTTTAATTTTTTTGTAGTTTGTCACTTAGAGTAGGTAAGGGATATTTTTTTCTCTGCCTTAAAAAGTCAAATTGGATTTGTTCCAAATCTAAATATTGAACAGTTCTTTTTTTCCACAATGGACAGAAATTTCACCTTAGTTAAGCACACACAAACACACAGACTTTTTTAGTTTTTAAAAAGTACCTCACCGGTATTGCTGCACTTTCTTACTAAAATATAGCTTTATTGCAAATCTTAATAGAAGATCTCTCCTAATTGCTATTTGAAAATCTTTTTGGTTACTCTTGTGGTTTTCTTTTCTTTTTTTTTTTTTTTTTTACTATGAACTTGGTAATCTAATTTTTAAGTCATAAACTATTCTGTTGGGATGACTCTGAATTTATTGATTCATTGGAAGAAGAATTGACAACTTCATGCTATTGACTTTTTACATGCAGGAATTTGATCGATCTTTTACATAGTTAGGTCTACTTTTCTGTTCTTCAGTAAAGGAACCACTCTGAGCTTTTATTACAAAGAGAACTTAAAACAGGAAAGTGGTTACAGAGAAGAGGGGGACTCTTGGAAAATCACACCAGTAGCAAGGAGATAACTCAAGGATCAATAACAGCAGAAAACTGCAACCACTGGACTGAAGAGATATCCAGGAACAATGGTCACCCAAGAGAAACTGGAAGCATGGTAGACTTACCTGGTAGGAGTCAAAGCTGCTGGCAGGGAAGCTGTGGGAGGCTGAGAGGAAGTGGGGGAATACCCCAGCCTGTCACCCCCACCCCAACCCTCTAATCAGCTATCAGTGCCTTCTGCCTGTTGTACTTAGCTGGACATCCTCTGAAAATAAAGCAAGGGAAGTGCAACCCGCAGGGTTTGGACTGCTTATGACACACGGCAAAGCGTGGAGTGTTCTGGTGGATCTGAGCGCAGCTAGGTGTAGAATTGGCCCTCTTTGAATTCTTATGCCCCTTCATTCTTTTTCTTATTGTATTTCGTTAGTGAGGACCTGCAGCACAATACTGAAGAATGCTGGAGAATGCTTGAATGCTGTTCTTTTTAACTAAGTGTCAGCTTTTAATATCTTGTTAAGACTTTTGGATCTATGCTTATAGGTCTTATGAACCTACAGGATTATGCTAGCCTTGTAGGATAGGTTAAGACTATACTTTTTTGCATGATGCATATATATATATACATATACATATATATATATATATGTCTTCTAGAAGCTCATAAAAAGTGTGCATTTTGAAAAAAACTATGCATGGATTTCAAAAACTATACAATAAAATAAATTTATCTTTTAATTCCATTCTTCCGTGAACTTTTGAAGTACCCTCTTTTCATATAAAGTATTCCTGTTCTTTGAAGGTTTGGAAGCGCTGTCACTCAAAATCTGGAGTCTGAAGCTTTTTGAAGGGCTAGTTTTCAAGTTCTTCTGTGACCATGCTTTCTCCCCTTCTTGAATCAGCTGCTGAGAATTGCTTTACCGTACTTCTCATCAGGAAGGTGTGAGTCCCTGGGTGTCTTGCTGCTGAGTATCTAATTTGCAGCAGGATGCCTGGGAGGCATTTACCTGTTGTGCATTTGTTGGGGGTCAAATGCTATGTCTGTCCCATGGCATAACCAGGATGCTTTTTCTGAGACTGATGATATGTTTGCACAGAAGAAATATGTATCTTAGTAGGTGTCAATTTGGAGAATGCTATAAACAAAGACTTCTCACCCTGGAGGGCTTTTGTTCCATTATTTTAGGGACACGTGTTTCTGGTTAAACACACTCAGATGAGAGTGGCATCAGCTTGGACAAAGAAGCGCTATCTTGGGGATGGTGTCCCAGAGGTCTTTTCATGTGTGAAGTGAGAAAGTGCTATTGTACCGGGATAGAAAGTGGGACATCTGCAGACTGAGCTGCACCAGCTAATTAAATCCATTTTAAGACCAGCAATTCTTTGACTTGAGTTCTTTACCAATACTGGGAATCAAATTTTTAATCTTCTCACATTCCTCATTGTGAAGCAAGAAACATAGAAGTGTTTTTGTTTAAAAGGTGTCTACAGATTATGAGATATATGCATATTTGAAAATTTTTATTTACTTACTTGAATGGTAAAGTGAGAGGAAGAAGGAGAGAGAAAAAGAGAGAGAGAGAGAGAGCAAGAGCGAGAGTGAGAGAGAAAGAGAGAGAGAGAGAGAGATCTCATCTGCTGGCTTACTCCCCAAAAGCCTACAATGGCCAGGACTGGGCCAGGCTGATCCCCACCCTATCTAACACATATTTAAAACCAGTATGAAACATTATGAGGGGAGTTTGGAGAGTTAGGCTTCCTCAACCCCTGACCCTATTTTTGTAGAAATTAAGTTGAAATAAGCACCAAGGAAACTTTAAGAGAAAGAAGGAGATACCTAGGGCATGCTAGCTTCTATTCATGTAAGCACAGCCATTTGGAGGGTTAGTATTGTTCTCATGGGAAGTGGGGATGACAGTACAAGTATGAGCTACTCATCCCCTCCATCAGCATTGTCTCTGTGTGTCCACCTGTTTTACTTAACTGTATTCATATTCCTGATTGCTACCCATAATCCTTCCCACCCCATCTCTATCTGTGTACTGCAGCCACTGTGATCTGAGTAATTCACATGGTTAGCTGAATTAAGAAGAGACGATTTTGTCCAGGCACTGTGCTAGCCCTTTCATGAACTTTAAATGCAATCAATTGCTTAACAATCATTCTCAACCTTTAAAGATTACTCATGTGGATTAATATTTTTTTAATTTGTTTCTTGGTATGTAAACTTGAGATCTACTTACTTAGCTGCAAGAGCTCAGCTTCTCTAGTTAGGCAAGCTTGGATTTGAATTGCTGCTTAACGATGTTTGTCACATGGATCTGTGTTATTAACCATTGAAGAATTAGTTTCTTCATCTGAACATGAGTATGTTAATAACAATATGAAGGGGTTTCAAATGGTTCATTGAAAATGCACCTAACCATTTAATTCTATTTGTCCATTTCCCTTTGGGTTAAGAATAAATGCAATTAAGTTTGAATTTTGAGAGTTTGGCATAATGCCTGAAACACTGTCAGCAATCAATCAATGTCAGTTACCATTGCTCAAGTTAGAATACCTGGATATTTCCCTTAAATGTGAGCAACCTACATAGTCTTTGTGCTACTATCTAATCATCTGCCAAATAGTTATATCTTTGTTTTTAGAAAACAATTTTCTGGGGCTAGTGCTATGGCACAATGAGTTAAAGCCCAGCCTACAGTGCTGGCATCCCATATGGGCACTGGTTTGAGTCCCAGCTGCCCATCTTCCAATCCAGCTCCCTGCTAATGCACTTGGGAAAACAGTGAAGAATGTCCCAAGTCCTTGGACTCCTGCACCCATGAGGGACACCCTGAGGAAGCTCCTGGCTCCTGGTTTTGGATTGGCTCAGCTCTTCAGCTGTTGTGGCCATTTGGGGAATGAACCAACAGATGGAAGATTCTCTCTCTCTTTCTCTCTCTCTCTCTCTCTCTGTGTGTATGTGTGTGTCTTTTACCTCTCTCTGTAACTCTGTCATTCAAATAAATGAAATCAATCTTTAAAAATTTTTTTTCTAAAGCATGTTTGTATGTCTTCAAATAGCTTTGTATGGTTAGTATTATTCATTGTTTAGAGAGCAACTCAGATCGAGTGCCTTGCCTGAGGTCAGAGTTATTCAGTATCGGATGAGGGTTTGAACACAAGTTCTCTGATGATGTTAGATCCTGATTCTTTTGTCTATGTAGTACAGTGTTCCTCGAAGAAGTTGAATGTATGATTCCTTCTGTCGCTAAAAGGACTATTGTCAAATGTTCCAAACTCAGGAATAGCTGTAAAGGAATTGGATCCCAGGGTGAAGACCCGGATCAGAGGTGGTCAAGCATACACACACTAAATATCCAATACTGATGAGCACTGTGCAATAATGGAAGCTATGTGAGGAAACTTGTTAAGTGACTGACACTTAACTATGAGAGCCCTGCTTGCCTTCATGTTTGAAATTAGAACTCAAACCTGCCTATGTGAAATCTGTCTCTCCCCCAACATGATCACCACTCCTGCATACAAAAGATATTCCAAGAGTAGCAGCAATATCTGTATTTTTATAACACTGTTAGACATTTCTTGCCTAAAGTGAAGGAGCAGGAGTCTCAGTCATAGTAGTAAGACCATGAGTAAGTTCAAGTCTACTTTCTGGACAGTGTTTTTGAGATACATGGATTTTCTGTAATTCCAGGATGCCATTCTTCCTGGAAAGGCACCTGGGAATGAGTGGAACATGTGAGTTACTAAAGAAGAAGAAGAAGAACAACAACAACAATATGCAATTTACTGAATTGGAATCGGTGCTTGAATTTTGGAGGCCATAGGTCTATATGAGTCAAAGTTTGGTTTTCATAATTTTCTCAGGTGCTTCTACATCCAAGTTTCTTCAGAATTCTTTTTTTTCTTTAAAAGAAGATTTTCTTATTTGAAAGGCAGAGTTACAGAGAGAGAGGGAGAGAGAAGGAAAAAGACAAAGAGAGAGAGAGGGAGAGATAGAGGGAGAGAGAGAGAGATCGTTCATCTGCTGGTTCACACCCCAAATGGCCATGACCATCTGGACTGGACAAAGCTGAAGCCAGGAACTCCATCTGCGTCTCCCATGTGGGTAGCAGGGGCCCAAGCACTTGGAAGTGGGTTAGAAGTGGAGCAGCTGGGGCCAGCACTGTGGCTCAGCAGGTTAAAGCCCTGGCCTGAAGCCCCAGCATCCCATATGGGCACTGGTTCTAGTCCTGGCTGTTCCTCTTCAGATCCAGCTCTCTGTTATGGCCTGGGATAGCAGTAGAAGATGGCCCAAGTCCTTGGGCCCCTGCACCCACATGGGAAACTGGAAGACACTCCTGGCTCCTGGCTTCGGATTAGCGCAGGTTCGGCCATTGTGGCCATCTAGGGAGTGAACCAGCAGATGGAAGACCTCTTTCTCTGTCTCCACCTCTCTCTGTAACTCTGTCTTCCAAATAAATAAAATAAATCTTAAAAAAAAAGCAAGTGGAGCAGCTGGGACTCAATCCAGTGCTCATATGGGATGCCAGCATCACATGTGGCAGCTTAACCTGCTGTGCCACAACACTGGCTCCCAGAATTCCTTTGTTTAAAAGAATTTATTTGAAAGTCAAAGTGACAGAGAGAGACAGAAGGACACACACACACACACACACAGATTGAAATCTTATATCCACTGGTTCTCCCCCAAAATGCTTCTAAGAGCCAGAGCTGGATCAGGCCGAATCCAGAGCTTGAAACTCCATCTGGGTTTCCTGTATAAGTGGCATGCCCTCAAGTATGTGAGTCAACATCTGCTGCCTTCCCAGGCACATTAGCAGGAAGCTGGATTGGAAGTGGAACTCTGATATGGGTGTGGGTGTCCCAAGAGAGGCCTTAACACTCTAAGCTGCAAAACTTCCCTCTGTTTTTCAGATTTTTGAAGAGCATGAAAGAAGTTATGACAAACCCCCAAATTTAGAGAAAGGGCAGAAACTATGGGACTTTTGGATAAAAACTAGAAAATCTAGATTGTCAGTGGTTAAGGCTGGTCTACTGTGCAGGTCTTGCTGCAAGGAGCTAGTGCACAGAACCAGATGGAACACCAACCTTCTGGCCTGCTGGGGCCTTCTAACTCAGTGAAACAAGAGGATGGGAGGAGGCCAACGCTGTGACGTAGTAGGAAAAACCACTGCCTGCAGTCCCGGCATGCCATGGGTGCTGGTTCGAGCCCCGGCTGCTCTACTTCCAATCCAGCTCTCTGTTATGGCCTGGGAAAGCAGTGGAGGATGGCCCAAGTCCTTGGGCCCCTGCACCTGTATGGGAGACCTGGAAGAAGATCCTGATTCCTGGCTTCGGATCAGCGTAGCTCTAGCCATTGCCGCCATCTGGAGAGTGAACCAGTGGATGGAAGACCTCTCTCTTTCTCTGCCTCTTCTCTCTCTGTGTAACTCTTTTTTTTTTTAAAATTTTTAAAAAAATTTTTTGACAGGCAGAGTGGACAGTGAGAGAGAGAGAGAGAGAAAGGTCTTCCTTTGCCGTTGGTTCACCCTCCGATGGCCGCTGCGGCCAGTGCATCGCGCTGATCAGAAGCCAGGAGCCAGGTGCTTCTCCTGGTCTCCCATGGAGTACAGGGCCCAAAGACTTGGGCCATCCTCCACTGCCTTCCTGGGCCACAGCAGAGAGCTGGCCTGGAAGAGGGGCAACCGGGACAGAATCTGGCGCCCTGACCGGGACTAGAACCCGGTGTGCCGGCGCCGCAGGTGGAGGATTATCCTATTGAGCTGTGGCGCCAGCCTCTCTGTGTAACTCTTACTTTCAAATAAATAAATAAAAAAGAACATGCAGCGAGTCATGGCTGAAGTGGTTTCTCAGGGGAACCACTTTTGCCATCCATTCTCATAAAAAAAAAAAAAACAAACAAGAGGATGGGAAAAGAGGAGGGCATATTGCTTCAGGGAGCTCACAACAGCAGGTGTATTTTCTCTTCCTCCTTATGGAGCAGTGATCGTTTCTCTCAATACTAAGGGATGGGGTCTCCTAGAGATTCCTTCATATTAGGTAACCTCCAAGAAGGGCAGACTGGAATTTTGCTATCTACACAATTCTTGGTGAGCTGTAGAACCTACAGACCCAACTGGAATGTCTTCAAAGTTACATAGAGAAAGAATACCTGGAGAATATGCTGTGAACCTAGGTGTTCTTTGAGAGTAAAAGGGGACTTTTAAAAAATATTTACTTATTCATTTGAAAGTCAGAGTTACACACAGAGAGAAGGTGAAGGAGAGAGAGAGAGAGAGAGAGAGTGAGTCTTCTATCTGCTGGTTCACTCCCCAACTGGCTGCAATGGCCAGAGCTGAGCTGATCTGAAGCCAGGAGCCAGGAGCTTCTTCCAGGTCTCCCATGTGGATGCAGGGGCCTAAGGATTTGGGCCATCTTCTACTGCTTTCCCAGGCCATAGCAGAGAATGGGATCGGAAGTGGAGCAGCTGGGACTGACACTGGCACCCATATGGGATGCTGGCACTGCAGGCAGTGGCTTTACTTGCTACACCACAACGCCAACCAAGGTGACACTTTTTATAATTATGTCTGGGAAATGTTAGGAATAAAGCTGTCCCAGGTTAACTAGGCCATCTGATCATTCTGTACAGAATGTGATAAATACATGTTAATTCACTTTAATCTGCTCATTTTCTGAGCGATTAGTTAATATTTGAAGTACCTTAATTGGGAATGCACACTCACAAAGTAGTTATTTAATAGTTAAACGATTCATCAGAAGCTCATTTTCCTAAGGCAACATTGGCTTCAGTTATCTTTGTTAATTAACACAATGAACATCAGAAATTTTTCATTAGTGAAATAAGTGGTGTTGAAGATGTGTGGATGGGCCAGCAATATTGTAGACATTTCCCCTCTTGTATGAGAAGGTTACAAGTACTCACGGAGCACTACAAATACTACAGATGTGCAATGACTCCTTAGGTTTAAGATTCCAAGGAAATTGAGAAACCATTCCTATTTTTCTAGTAGGAGGTTCTCTTCCTGACTCTGACCAGACAGTAACTGAATATCACTGCATCTGTTTCAACAGAAACTATCAAGTATGTTTGAACAACAGAGCTAGGATTTTAGTAAGCCAACAGAATAGATAACAATATTGTTTTTTCTGCCTTCCATAATACCCACTGGTATTTGCAGCAAATTTATTGTAGCATACCTCGTGGTAGCAAGGTTGAGGGGAAGGAACTATGTAGTTTTTATCAACCTCCACCTGCAGAGGATTATAGATACCTTCCATAAGAATCCAAAATGGCTTTGACCATGTGTGACATTGGCATCTTCTGTCTTCTTCCCACAGTGGGGAAGAGGAGATGCTTGGTGTTAGTCCTCTAAGATTTAGAGCTGTACTTGAACCTAGAGATTGGTATTTATTTGGGGCCTGGATATTTACAATATAGGGACCAGTGGAGTGACAGATGCTTCCTAAATCTGAAGAAACCATGCTGTATTGTATTGTTAGACATCCCCTTTTCCAATGTCCTTGGAGAGTATGAAAGAGGTCTCCATGTGAGGGATGCAGAAGCTCTGGGCTGTAGGCTAGAGAAGGAGCTGGGCTTCACATCACTGGAAGATCCAAGAAAGGCACTCTCTTGGACTCAGCTGTCATTTCAGAAGGGGCCACCATGATGGAGGGTCCAGAGGTGAGGTTTTCTATCACTCCAAGAAAACCACACACAGTGCTTCTGCAGTGGTCACCATACCAGTTGAGGGTTTTGGCATTGCCCAGCACAACCAGAGCAAGATAGGGGGCCTCTTTATAATTGCCTCAGTTTTCTCAGGTAACTGTAATAAAATGTTATAGTCTTGGTGTAAAAAACAAGCATTCATTTGCTCACAGCTCTGAAGACTGAAGTCTGAGATTAGGGGCAGCATGGTTGGGTTTTGGTGAGAGACCTCTCCTCGCCCTGCACACAATGCATTTGTCCCTGCCTTTCCTCAGTGTGTGTGTGTAAGAGAGAGAGAATACTCTGATGCCTCTTCCTTATTTTTGAAAAAATATTTATTTGAAAGGCAGAGCTAGAGAGAGAGAGAGAGAGAGAGGAAAGAGAAAGACAGAGACAGAGACAGAGAGACAGAGAATTGAGATACCTACGATCTGATGGTTCACTCCTTGATGGCTGCACTGGCCAGGGCTGGGCCAAATTGAAGCCAGGAGCCAGGAGCTTCATCCAGTCTCCCAGCTGGATGAAGAGGCCTAAATTGTTGAGGTGGGCCATTTTCTGCTGCTTTCTCAAGAGCATCAGCAGGGAGTTGGATTGGAAGAGGAGCAGCTGGGACAAGAACCGATGCCCATTTGGGAAGCCAGTTTTGCATGCAGCTACTTAACCTCACGTGTCACAACTCTGGCCTCTCTTCCTCATCTTATAAGGGCCCCAGTCCTATCACAGGGGCTCCTCCCTTATGACCACCTTCAATCTGAGTCACCTCCAAATGTCCCCACTCCACACACCATCTCATTCGGGGAGCAGGGTTTCAACATACGTATTTCAAGAGGAATAGAACATTCAGTCTATAACACTAATACTTACAAGTAGTTTTCCCATGGCCTTTGCCTCCACTTCCCTCTTTGTTGTCTCTGTACCATGGGTTATAGGTCTTAGACAAGGAGGAGGGACTATAAGAGAAGTTCAAATAGTTCATGGAAAATGAAAATATAAGATAAACTTATTTGGGGGCAGAAATATTTTGACATCTATGCACAGTTTTTTCACAATACATATTTTCCATGAATTCTTTCAGTTTTTTAGTATTTTACTTATTTGAAAGGCAGAGAGAGAGAGAGAGAGAGAGAGAGAGAATATTTCCCACCTACAGGTTCACTCTCCAAATGCCTGCAACAGCTGGGGTTAGGCCAGGCCAAAGCCATGAGCCCAGAATTCAATCTGACTCTTCCATAAGGGTAACAGGGATCCAAATACTTGAACCATCATCTGCTGCTTCCCAGGGTATGCCTTAGCAGGAAGTTGGATTGGAAGGGGAGCCATTTCTCAAATCCAGGCACTATGATAAGGAATGCAGACTTTCAAAGTGATGGCTTAACTGCTGTGCCTCAACACCTACTTCATCCATGAATTTCTTGAGAACTAATACAAATGGATTTCAACTTTTTTTTTTTTTGCACATAAACACATCTTTCAGTCCATTTTCCATAAACTCTTTGAAGCCCCCTCCTGTATATTTCAGAGCTGGCCTATTTCTTCCTCCCTATTGCAAATTATCAGAAATGGAGAAATGGGAAGCAGGCATATAGATTGGTGATTAAGATTCTCACGTCTCATATCGGAGTACCTGGGTTCGATCCCAGTTTCAGGCTCCTTACTTCAGTTTCCTATTCATGCAATCCTAGGAGATAGCAGTGATGGCTCAGTCATTGGGTTCTTGCCACCCATGCGGGATCACTGGATTGCATTCCTGGCTCTTGGCTCTCTGGCCACTGCAGACATTTGGGGTGTGGACCAGCAGATGTCTCTCTTCCTCTCTGCCTCCAAAATTAATAATAATAAAAAAGAAGCAGAGAAACAAATGTTCTACCAAAGATTTTATATATATGGACCTGTAGTTTCATGACACAGCAATAGAAGAAAATTGAACAAATTCTACTTGGTCGAAATATGCATTTCTTTTCTCAAAATATTTATCCCAGAATAAGTCTCCCTTCATTCTCCCTTTATGTATGGTCCAGACTAGCAGCTTCAGGGAGTCTACTCCCACCCATTGGGGGAAGTTTTTAGGAGCTTTTTTTGATCATTTTGATAGAGGGAAGAAACTACTAGTTTTGGTGAGCTGGAACGAGAAAAGGCAATGTCCTGCAACGTGCAGCCAAGTCCCATTTAACAAAGAAGTGTACAATGTTCTCCAGGGTGCTTAAATGTCCTCTGGATAGTCATGTAAGTGAGAAACACTGTTTGTAATTATCTGAGCAGAAAACTTACCTAACATGTGTCTGTGTGTTTGGCATGGTTTTACTACATACCAGATTTTCTAGGAAGGTTACCAGTGTGCAAATCAAAAGAAACTGGTGGCTTGTGTTGCTCGAAAATTCTGAGTGCTTGCCACTTCAGAAAATCATATCACTAATGATCATGCAACTTATGCTATTTTAGTGGCCAATGAAACCTACGCCAATCAGTCCACATTTGTGGCTATTGCAATGACGGCAATTCCCTTGTATTTGGAGAAGAGAACATCTGCCTGCCTCGTTATGTGCCATATGGTGGAGCACTTACCCATTCAAATACCTATTATTATTGTACAAAGCTTTTTAAAAATGTCATATATGAGTGAAATTGACATTTTTGAGATTTGATTATTATTTTCAGCTCTTGTCTTTATCACTGAGGGAACAGTGTTTTTTCTTCTATTTGCTGAATTCTTTACTTAGTGGAAGGTTAAGCGTATGATTATAAAATAAGCTGAAAGTATGTCATTATACAAATTAAAAGAAAGAATAAGAAAGGAAGGAGGAGGGAGGGTGGGAGCTTGAGCAGGAGAGAGGGTAGGGTGGGAAGTGTCACTATGCTCCTAAATTTGTGTATATGAAATACATGAAATCTGTTCACCTTACATAAATTTTAAAAATTTGAAAGAAGTCTTCTCTGTATTTTGGGTTGCCATGTTAAGCAAATAAAAAAAAAACCCAAGAATCCCAATTAAATTCATATTTCAGATAACCCATAAATATTATTTTTCTATTGTAAGTATTCATATGCCCTAAATAATGTCTCTTTGTTTTATCTGGCTATTCTATTTATAGTTCATTTAAGGAATTTTATTGAATTACTTGAAATGTGTGTGGATTGAAACTATTCAGTAATTTAATTTCTGGATGCTAAAGGGGTATATCAAATAATTACATAAGAGGGGGTCAGTGGGGCTAGGTAGAATTAAAAAGGTCTTAATGAAAAACAGTTGTGGCAAAGAACGAACTACCTATTTCCTGTAAGCATGTCCGCTGGACAAAAGGTCTTGTAGTTACTATTCCTATCCCTCTCCACTCAAATACTTAAACAAATACTCTCCTAATTAAAAAGAAAAGTCTTCCTTGGGAAGAATTATAGTGCTTAGAAATTTTCTATATTTTGCTACAACTAAATCCAGATTTAAGCAAAGTTCCTTTCGCTTGGAGAGGAGAGGGTGTCTCAGTCCCTTTGGGCTGCCGTGACAAGCACCATAACTGGGGGGCTTTCCAACAGCAGAAATGTAGTTCTCACAGTTCCGAGCTCTGGGAAGTCCAAGACGAGGGCTTTTGCGGATTTGGTGTCTGGGGAGAGCTTGTTATCTGGCTCACAGCTGGTGCCTTCTTGCTGTGTTCCCCTGTGGTGGAAAGGATCAGAGAGCTCTCAGCGTCTCTTTTTGAGGGCACTGACCTCATGACTTCATCACTTCTCAAGGACTCCACATCCTCATGGCATTACCTCAGGAGTTAGGACTTTCACATATGAAGCACTCAGCACACAGCCGAGGCTCTGTCACTTTGATGACCTGCAGCACTTGGGATGTTATAACAGTTTCTGGTGTTGATGTTAATAAGCAAGTGTTCTCTCCCCAAATCTAATTGTCATTTGTATTGCTTCCCAGATACTTAGATACCTTTACTATATCTTTTGAAATAGAAGTATAGTTCTAATTATGCAACTTTAATATTTGATTAAAAGATAGCTATAAAATGGGTAAAATAATATTTGAAGGTATCATGCTCCACCGAGAACAGTACCAGATTGAATCATGACTTTCTGATTAGATTTAGGGAAAGCTGAAGACCACAAGGATCAGAATGCCTCCAGCTAAGGTTTATAAGGTTCAGGATGAATCACTGAGTAATTTACAAGGGACAGAGATATTTTATGGTTCAGAAAACTACAGAAGAAAAAATAAACAAATAAAAATGAAATAAAGATCATTACGAGAAGGAAAGGCTTATCTGGTTTGTATTGTGGTTACTGGAGCCAGAAAGGTCTTCAGTACTGTGGGTAGAACACAAGATTCCCCCGCTAGAAACTGCTCGGGCGTTCCACTGAACTCCACGTGAAGTTCAAGCAATTGGAGAGGCCTGCATGACCTTCTTCCTGCTTCTTTCTCCGCTCTCCTCTCACACACTGACTCCAGCCCTCCTGGAGCCTGCCCTCTTAGTTCTTCCTTTGGCTCTTGCCTGAAGATCGTGGAGATGCTGTTCTGTCTGCCTGGGCCCTCCAGACTGCTCACCCTTCACCTGGCTGACCTTCTGCTCAGCTCTCAGTCTAATTCTTGTTACCAGGGCCAGTGTTTGGCCCAGTGGTTATGATGCAGCTTGGGACACCCACAATCCATATCAGAGTGTCTGGGTTTGAGTCTTGACTCTGTTTTTGATTCCTGCTGATGCACACCCTGGGAGGCAACAGGCAATGGCTTGAGCATGTGGGTCCCTGCCACACACAAGCGAGACCTGAATTGTGTTGCCAACTCCTGGCTTAGGTCTGGCCAGCCCTGGTTGTTTTGGGTATCTGAGGAGTGAACCAGGGCATGGAAGATCTCTCTCTGCCTCTGTCTGCCTCTCTGTTTACCTTGAAAATAAAGAAATAAATACTAAAAAATTTTTAAATAAATAATGTCCTCACTTCTCCAGACCAGGTCTTAGAGTCCTCATTCTCTTCTTCACAACATCCTATTTAGCCCATTTAGAATTGTTTGGTTTAATACATGTAAGTATTATACACATTGGTTTAGACCAGTGTACAACATGCGTCATTTTCCGCTTATCCCACACTACGGAGAAGAAGGGGTTCTTCACATTGGTCTCCTGGGAATCGAGGGTGCACTTGAACCCTAAGTCCTTGAGCATCTGCCTTCCCTACTAGACTACAAGCTCTCTTCTTCACCACCATCTATTTTTTTTTTTTGACAGGCAGAGTGGACAGTGAGAGAGAGAGACAGAGAGAAAGGTCTTCCTTTTTGCCGTTTCACCACCATCTATTGGCTGACAAAAAGGCTGCTTAGCTCATGACAAGAGCCTTGGGTGATCACTAAAGTCATAAATAAGAGTGTCAGTTGTTAAATCAACAACAGGAGTCACTGTACACTTGCTCCCCATGTAGAACCTCTATCCTTATTGTGTTGTACTATGAGAATTAACGATAAAACTTGTCTTCAAACAGTACTTTGTACTTTGTGTGTCTGTGTGGGTGCAAACTGTTGAAGTCTTTACTTAGTTTAGAGTTGATCTTCTGTATATAAAGATAATTAAAAATGAATCTTAATGAGGAATGGGATGGGAGGAGGAGTAGGAGATGGGATGGTTTGGGGGTGGGAGGGCGGGTATGGGGGGAAGAACCACTATAATCCAAGAGTTGTGCTTATGAAATTTATATTTATTAAATAAAAGATTTCTATAAAAATGCTGCTTAATATATGGCTTGCAGCTAATATAGCAGTAGTGTTGTTAAAAGTGTCTCCTTGAGATTAAATAAAGGTTTATATTCCTTATATAGCTTAGAAATGTAGAAAGCATGTTTCTCCAGTTTGCTTTCTGCTTTATAGAAAAACTAGACGAATATAAAAGAAAAAGACTGGTTCATTTACTTTCCTGTTAATTAGGATGCTTTCACAGGCAAGGCACAGTGCTAGGCACTGGGAACAGCGGGTAAGAACAGTGAACAGGACTGGCATGACCTCTGCCCTTCAGGAGATTGGAGCAGAAAGGGAACAGAGCTTTATGTGCTTTGTAATATTGCTGCAATGCTGATGATACCATAGGTACGGATTAAAGTGCTAAGAAACTATAGCCCTTGCCTCATTTGTTCACGTTTAGAAAACCACAGTTTGATACATGCTGTGTGTGCTCAGTTAAATGAACTTAAAGATGTTTATCTTTGGCTTTAACCAAGCTAATTGCAGCAAAATTGGATAACATAATTGTGTGAATTAAGAATTAGCAGGGGCTCATGCTGTGGCGGAGCAGGCAAAGCTGCAGCCTGCAGTGCTGGCAACCCTTTTGGGCACCGGTTTGAGTCTCAGCTGCTCCACTTCTGATCCAGCTCCCTGCTAATGTGCCAGAGAAAGCAGCAGAGGAAGGCTCAAGTTCTTAGGCCCTTGCACCCACATAGGAGACCTGGGAGAAGCTCCTGGCTCCTGGCTTTGGATCAGCTCAGCTCTGTGTTGCAGCTTTTGGGAAGAGAACCAGCAGATGGAAGATCTCTCTCCTCTCTCTCCTCTCTCTCTTTCTCTCTCTTTCTGCCTCTCTGTAACTCTGCTTTTCAAATAAATAAATCTTTAAAAAAAAGAATTAGCAAACCTTTCCCTCTTTGTATAAGAATTTGACCTTTTGTTAACTTTCCAGGTCTTCTCGTAGAATTCTGAGAAAGGTGGTGTGTCAGACAGGTTGTTAGGCAATTTTGCTTACTGTAGCAATGAGTAAATGGCTACAACTGGGCTGGGAGAACTGTGAGTTCTGGCTTCTGGTGACTCTTGGAGCGGAGCATCTCCCTCTGGGAGCCCCGGAAGCTGTGCCTAAGGAGTGGCTACCTGAGTGTCCTGATCTGTTTTCTGTTGCTATAACAAAATACTGTGATCTGTGAAGAAGAGAAGTGCATTTGCTCTTTGTTCCGGGAGCTGGGCAGTCCAAGGGCATCTGCTTGGCATCTTCTGAGGGCTTTCTTGCTGTGTGATAACGCGGCAGAGGGCATCACACGGTGAGACAAAGCAAGCATATGAGCTTGGGTCTCCTTTCCTCTTCTCCCAAAGCCACTAATGCCACCATGCGGGCTCTCATCTCAGGACCTCCTGTAATTCTAATTACCCCCCAAAGGCCTCGCCTCCAAACACAAGTAACATATAAATATGGGGACTGAGTTTCCAACACGTGATCTTTTGGGGACACATTCAAACTTAGCTACCAGGGTGGAATCAAAATAGTCAATGTGTAGGATCGCTTGTTGCTGAACCTAAATTGTCACAGAGGGAAGGCAGAGATAGCCATGACTGCCCAAGGACTCCCACAGAAGAGGCTGTGATTCCTAGCCAACTTCTATCTGAATGACTCTGAAGCAAGTGTGGCCTAAAGGTAGTCCAAAGGTAAACAGGGATTACAACAGCTGCAAAAGATTCTCGCTAGTTTGAAATAATACCAATAGCACAAACACAAGCAGACAAGAAGAAAATGGCAAAGTCAATGCTTCTTTGACTCATAGTACAAGCTCTTCATTAGGTACCTTACAATGTAAAAACAGTAACAGCCTAAGTAGAGAGAATAAGTAGTCAGTGGAAGGATTAGAATTATTAAGAAGATGCTGAAATTCTAAGCTACATCTACTATCATGAGTGATGTACGATTGCAGATACATGGTTAGATACTGAGTGTGTTGAGTGCCTTGAGCTATTTTGGAATAGAAACAATATATATTCTGCAATGAGAGTATAACTAGGGTTATGATGAAGAAATCATGGTTTATAAACATTTACGAACTAAGCTTCTGGAATCTAATTCAATGTAATTTTTTAACTGAAGGCAAAAGAGGTTTTGATTCCACTGGTAAAATGCGTAACAGAATTTTAGATACACATATAGTACAGATTTGTGCTAAATTTTTTCCTCTATGGAGACTGACAAAAATAGTTGGAGAATTTAAAGTAATGATTTGCAACTCTGGCCAATATTGCATCATTTGTAGAATTAAAAAAAAAATTTTAGACTGCTTGGGCTCCTTGCCAGACATGCAGTGTTAACATTTCTGGGGGTGAAGCCCAAGGAATCATAGTTTTGAAAGATCCACAGGTAATTTTGATGCTGAAGCAATGTTGGGAATCCCTGTTTGGAGACAAGGGAAGAGTTTCTTAATATATGAGCAGTCCCCAAAATACCTGCAGCAGGATTACTGGGAGAGGTGTCTCCTTATTTTCAATATTTCAGATTTCCAGGCCTGAAACCAGGTTCACTGAATCAGCATCTTAGAATTTGGTACTGTGCTAAGATTTGTGCACTAATTGTCATATTGTAAGCCCTCAAATACCTTTAAATGTAGACCTAATTCCCATTTTATACCTTAGAATACTGAGAAAGCAAGGGTTATTCAGGATGAGGCTCACAGAGGTGTGGGTGGGGACGGGGAATCTGAATTTTTAATAAGCTCACAGAGGAGTCTTATTCACACCCTAATTTGAGAAGCTTCCCTCTCCATGGGTCACCTTCATGTGAAGAAATTCTAAAGCAGACACTAGGAGCTATTCAACCAAAGAAAAATTGCCTTTTCACCTCAAACGTGCATAACAATTATAGGCGTTCATCAGTCTGTAATATATTCATATTCAAGAGTCTCTGGGTTAGCATTTATGCTATTTTGATAATTCCTCTAGTACAATATAGCAGTCATTCACTGGAAAAGCTCAGAACAATAGCTGTCCTCTGTTATTTCACGTTGTGCACACAAGCAGAGTAAGTAAAAGTAAAGGGTAATTTTAAAAATTTGAGTATAATCAAGGTTGACAGAAGCTAATTAAGTAGGACATATGCAGAAAGGTTCTTAATTAGACTTTAAAAAATTGTCACTTATCTTGTGACTTCAATGCTAAAAAAGAAAGGTGCCAGAGGAAATGTAAGGCACATACATGTTGGAGAAGGCCACAGCTCAAGCCACCTGGGCACAAAGGCAGTTGTTAAAAAACACAGGAGAGCAAGGCAGAATGACTCTGACCTTGTGTTGCAGAATTGTTGTCTAACTAAATGGAAGAGAAACTTAACGTAATAATTTTCCCTGCTGGGATTAGCTAAATTCATGCCATCATGTCGGGAAATAATCAGTTTGCAGAGAGAGAGAGAAAATGAGGCAGGTGATTTCTAATAATATTTCTTAGGAAGCGTAAGCGCAAAATATATGTGTGTATGTGTTTATATAGATAATATTATACAATCTACATTCAGATTGTATTGTGGTTGCTCATAATTTTTGTCTCTCCTGCTTTTTAAAAAATATTTATTTATTTATTTGAAAGTCAGAGTTACACAGAGAGAGGAGAGGCAGAGAGAGAGAGAGAAAGAGAGAGAGGGAGAGAGGGAGAGAGAGAGAGAAATCTCCCATCTGATGGTTCACTCCCCAATTGGCTGCAACGGCCTGAGCTGTGCCAATCTGAAGGCAGGAACCAGGAGCTTCTTCAGGGTCCCCCACATGGGTGCAGGGGCCCAAGGACTTGGGCCATCTTCTACTGCTATCCCAGGCCATAGCAGAGAGCTGGATCTGAAGAGGAGCAGCCGGGTCTCAAACCAGCACCCATATGAGATGCCGGCACTTCAGGCCAGAGCATTAACCCGCTGAGCCACAGCGCCAGTCCCTCTCCTGCTTTTTACAACCTATATTCTGAAGTTACCTAAGGTCACTTCTTCCATTAAGTGGTCTTCTATTAGTAGAAGCAGTTGCAAAACTACGGAGGTTCAAGGGTATGAGGCACAAACAGCACCATCTCTTGATAGGGGAGAGGAGAGTTCTGAAGGAGTATGTAGGATGTGAATTACTGTTGTACTGAATTTGTAAAATAACTTCTGCCAGAATCTTTCAAAAAATGTGTTCATTTTATCAAGCAGTCAGTTGTTGATATGAAATTTTTCATAACCTCCTAAAATCCCTTAATACTCCTAAGATTTATAACAACATACCTTCTTTCATTCTTGTTATTGGTAATTTATGTCTTCTCTTTTTTCTTGATTAGCCTAGCTAGGTATTTATAGATTTATAGATTTTTTTATGAACCAGATTATGTTTTTACTAATTTTCTCTATTTTTCACTTTTTATTTTATTGACTTTAGCTCATTGTAATTTTTTTATTCTCATATTTCTGTATTTAATACTGTCCTCTTATTTATTTTTCTTTTTATTCTTATCCAGCTTGAGGTAAAAGCTTAGATCATTTGTTTAGATTCTTATTGTTTATAAATGTAAGTATTTAAAATAATGCATATTCTTGTTATCACTGTGATACTTGCATCTCATAAATTTTAATATGCTATGTGTTTATTATTACTGAATTAAAATATTTTCTAATTTCCCTGTTGAGTTCTTCAACTCAAAGTTTATTAAGAGGTGTTTTATTTCATTTACAATTAATCGGGAATTTTCCATTTTTGTTATTGATTTATTATTGAGGTTCCTTCACATAATATGAAATTAACCACTTTGTAATGTAAAATTTAGTGGCATTTAATACATTCAGAGTGCTATAAAACCGTCACTCTATCTACTCCTATAATATTTTATTACCCTTAAATGAAAGTCTGTACCCAAAGAAATAACTTTTTGTCTGTCTGGGTTTGCCTATTCTGGATATTTTACATGATAATTGAATCATGCAGTATATGATCATTTGTGTTTGGCTTCTTCCACTTACATAATGTGAAGTTCATCCCTCTATTAGCATGCATCAGTGTTACATTTCTTTTTATAAATGAAGAATATTTCATTGTGTGAATATACTACATTTTGTTTATCTGTTCATTAGTTGATGAGCATCTGGGTTGTTCGCAACTTTTGGTTACTGTGAATAATGCTGCTACAAACATTTGTGTACAAGTCTGTTTGAATGCTTGTTTTCAATTCTTTGGAGGCAGGTACCTAGGAGTAGAATTGCTGGGTTATGTGGTTATTCTAGATTAACTTCTGAAGAATCACCAAACCATTTTCCACAGTGGCTATTGTATTCTCACCAGCTGTGTATGAGTGTTCAAATGTATTCATATTCTTGCCAAAACTTATTTTCTATTTTTTTATTGTAACCATTGATATTGGGGTTTTCTGGAGAGAAAAATAAGCAGTGGAAGATACAGATACATAGATAGATAAGAGATGGTAGAGGATTTATTAGAGGAATTGACATGCAATTATGGAAACTGGGAAATTCCATAACAGGGTGTCTGCAAGCTCAAGATCCTGGGATGCTGGGAGCATTGCTAAGTTTGTGTCCAGAAGCCTCAGGACCAGGGAAAACAATCATGTAATACTCAGTGTGAGGCCGAAGTCCTGAGGGGTTAGTCATATAAATCCTGGAGTGTAAAGATCAGACAGCTATTTTCTTGTGTGTGATGTCCAAGGACAGGAGAAGAGTGTATCTCAGATCTAGAAGTGAGAGGAAATCACCTTTTTGTTCTACCTGGACCCCCAGCTGACTGGATTGTGTCCATCCGTACTGAAAGCAAATCTTCCCCATTCATTCCTTGACTCATATGCCAATCTCCCATCACAGACACAATCAAACATCCTGTTATAGCAACAGACCCATAACAAGCAAGGAGCTTGAAGCAGTAATCAAAAGTCTTCCATCAAGGAAAAGTCCAGGCCCTGATGGCTTCACTATTGAATTCTACAAAGCATTTAGAGGAACTAACTCTAGTACTCCTCAAACTGTTCCACAATATTGAACAAAGTGGAACTCTGCCAAACTCTCTCTGTGAGGCCAACATCACTGTGATATCAAAACCAAACAAATAAACAACATAAGAAGAAAATCACAGACCTATATCATTGATGCACATAGATGCAAAGATTCCCAACAAAATGCTAGCAAAAATGAATCCATCGAAATGATTATACAACATGAACAACTGGGATTTATCCCAGAAATGCAAGGGTGGTTCTACATTCACAAATCAATAAGCATCATAAATCACATCAACCAAGTAAAGAACAAAAACCATATCATCATTGCAATAGATGCAGAGAAGGTGTCTGATAAGATTGAACAACCTTTTCTGATAATAAAATAATTCCACAAATTGGGTAAAGGAGGAACATCCTCAAAATTACAAAGGCTATATATCACAAACCAACAGCCAATACAATGCTGAGTAGGGAAAAGCTGAAAATATTTCCTCTTAGATCAGGAGTAAGAAAATGATGTCCTCTTTCACCACTTGTATTCAATACAGTATTGGAAGTATTACTAAGAGCAACTGGTGAGGAGAAAGAAATAAAAGGCATCAAAGTTGGAAAAGAGGAAGTCAAAATATCCATGTTTGCAGATGACATGATGTTGTACTTTGAAAAAGCTAACCACTCCACAAAAAGCTTTGGAGCTGATAAACCCACTCAGTAAAGTTGCAAAAGTGAACATACATAAATCAGTAGTTTTCTTTTTAATACACCAATGGTCAGCTTATAAACAATAGGAATTTATTTCTCAGAGTTCTGGAGGCTGGGAAGTCCAAGACGAAGTCACTAGCAGAGTCAGTGTCTGGGAAGACCTGCTGTAAGGTTCATAGATGGCACCTTCTCACTGTGTCCTCACAGGGTCTCTGAGGCCTCTTCATAAGGGAACTAATCTCATTTATGAGTCTCCACTCATGACCTAAATAATTATTTCCCAAAACTGTACCTCCTAATATCATCACTGCAGTGGTTAGAATTTCAACATGTTTATTTTGGGGAACACACACATGTAGACCATAGCACAAAATTATATCATCTGTTAATAGAGAAATAAAGATAATTTTACATAATTATTTCTGGTTTGGATGTCTTTTATTTCTTTTTTTTTGACTAATCTGGCTCGAAATTTCAGTACAATGGCGAGCTGAACTGGCAAAAGCTGGAATCCTTGACTTCTTCCCAACATTAGGGGATGAGGGGAGTCTTCTATCTTTCATTATGGAGTACAATGTCAGCTGTGGCTTTTTCACGAATGCTCTTCATGATTCCTATGCATAGTTCTGAGACATTTTTTTTTTTGAATTCCTCCTTCCTATACTACACTGTATTCCAACTGTTTTTATTGTATCCATCTCCTTGACTTAGCAATTTAGCACGACCACCATGATTTATTTTGATTTTTCCTTTCTGTGTCATAATTAGAAAAACACTTGTAGTAGAAGGCCCGGGAGATCCTTACCTATTTGTTGCTGTTCCTTCTTTTTTCTTTTTCAATCATGCTGCCTATTTCAACATTTGGAAACATCTGTTTCTACTATTTCTGTTCAGTTTCCTAATTCTTTATGGTGAAAGAATCTAGTTATTCCAGTAAGGAGAGAAGTAAATTTAATATTTACAGCTGACATTAATGAACTAGGTCTATGAGGAGAAGTGGATGGTAGAATTGAGAAACAGTACTGCTTACAGCATTGTTTGATAAATGCAGCAGGGCTTCACTGCCTGGGTCAGGGCAGTTTCACAGGACTCAGAACTAGAACAAAACCCAAGGGTAGGTCATCTGTGGGCAGGGAACACCCCTAACTCTGGAGCTATAGGAAGATTAGTTTGGAGCCTAGTATATTACAAGGTATTTAATACCATCAGGAATTTTCATTATGTGGTAATGATAAAATGGACAATGCGAATTAAGTCCTTTTTATGTCTAAGCATCATGTTAAATATTTTACAATGTACGGTGGAAGTCTTTGTTTTTGTTTGCACTTTTCCTTCCCAATGGGGAAGCATTCCTCCCACACTCCACAGTGTTTTTCCTTGCCTCTCCCAGTGACAGCTATGGGCATATTCAGCAATATTTTGTTGGTAATTGCTAAAAGGTGCACATGTGCTCCATGAAGGGCCAATTACATGTCTTCCCTGGGATTGGTCTAGGGATACTTGAAGGAAGATCATTTCATTTCTATTTTTATCTTTGTTGCTGAGTTGGAATGACTGAAACCTGAGGTCACATTCTGTAGGTAGATGAGGAGGTTCTTGTATAGTAAGAGAAAGCAAAGCTACTGCCCAGAGAACCAGAATCAAACAGTGGAGAGAGGGCATCAAGACGTTGTTTAGACTTCTGTGCCTAAAACCAGAAATTTTAGGCCGGCGCTGTGGCTCAACAGGCTAATCCTCTGCCCAGTGGCGCTGGCACACCGGGTTCTAGTCCTGGTTGAGGCACCAGATTCTGTCCCAGTTGCCCCTCTTCCAGGCCAGCTCTCTGCTATGGCCTGGGAGTGCAGTGGAGGATGGCCCAAGTGGTTGGGCCCTGCACCCGTGTGGGAGACCAGGAGAAGCATCTGGCTCCTGCCATCGGATCAGTGCAGTGCGCCGGCCACAGCGCGCTTGCCGTGGCGGCCATTGGAGGGTGAACCAACGGCAAAAGGAAGACCTTTCTCTCTGTTTCTCTCTCTCTCACTGTCCACTCAACCTGTCAAAAAAAAAAAAAAAAAAAAAACCAGAAATTTTGTGGACCCCCTTTTTGTTTCCTGAATTGGATTTCAAATATTGCTGACTAATACACATCACCATACTCTTATGTTAACCTTGTTAAGGAATTAGGATTGCTACCCTTGCATTTGAGAAAAGGAATCCAAGACATAGGTTGAATCAATCATCAGAAACTCATACATATCTGGTAAGGAAAGAGCCAGGATTTGAAACTAGTCCAAGCTGTTTCCCACTGAATTGCTTCTGAATAGTATTTTCCTGGTAAGAAAGAACAAATCTAATGAATAACATAGAGCAGAGGAACTGAGAAGTCCCGGCAGGCATTAAGCTGTCATTCCAGGTCACAAGGCCCCAGCCACAGCTCGGGTTTCAAGTACCACTTTCTGCAAAGTGGAACTGATGCAAGGCAGCTGTTTTCTATGTTCTTCTATCATCTGCCATGCTATTTCAACACAACCATGTACTGAACCCTTATTTTGCTTACGGTCAATCACTTTCTCACTTATTTAACTGATTTTTACCAATTTAAAAATGCAGAGCTTTGTAGGCTATTTGTTTGATCATAGTCCTATAAAAATAAACATAAGCCTGAAGACAAAAATTTCAAACTTGAAAATTAAGAAATGTACCCTCAAATTAGCCTATGATTATAGACTACATAAAAATCATAATAATTCATCCCAAAGTCTATGGGATAAAGTTAAACCTGTACTCAGCCAAAATGCAGAAAATTTCAGTGATGTTATTTTTTTAAACATTTTTTAAAAGATTTATTTTACTTATTTGAAAGACAGAGTTACAGAGAGAGGTAGATCCAGAGAGAGAGAGACAGAGAAAGAGAGAGGTCTTCCATCCACTGGTTCACTCCCAAAATGACTGCAACAGCTAGAGCAGAGCTGATCTGAGGCCAGGAGCCAGGAGCTTCTTTGGGTCTCCCACTCAGGACCAGGGGCCCAAGGACTTGGGCCATCTTCTACTGATTTCCCAGGCCATAGCAGAGAGCTGGATTGGAAGAGGAGCAGCCAGAACATGAACCAGCTCCCATATGGGATGCTGGCACTGCAGGCAGTGGCTTTAATCTGCTGCGCCACAGCACCAGCCCTGTGATGTTGTTATTGAAGAAGAAAGACTAAAGGACAAGTAATTCAGCACTTATCATAAGAAATTATAATATAATAATAATACAAATAATAAAAGAGTATAGGAATAGGAGATTAATAATGCTCTAAGCTTTTCAGCGAAATGATACATTATCTGTTTATTTGAATAGTCAAATTAAATAATCTCTTTATGAGTCTGATTAAAGAATGAAAAGGGAAAAATATCCAAGATGATCAATTAAGTTGGTGACCTAATTATTAGACAAGATAAAATTTCACTCTGAGGAGACAAAATCTAAAAATTTACAAACATTAGATGGATTACCATGAAAACATGAGAACAAACCAACACAGTGGTGAAAAATTTTAGTAGGCCAAGTACAATAGAACAAAGTTGTGTTGTGAATGAGAGAGTCAAATCTGTCTTATAGGGTCTTTAAGAATTAGTCCAACACAACTTCAAAAATTACACTGGAGAAGGCACATGGAATGAAGGATTTATTTGACTCACAGGTTTTATAAGAGGGCGTCCCAGTAAACGAAGCAAGGGTCCAGGTAGGGCAATAACCAAGAGAGCAGGCTCAACCAAGCAGGTGGGGACTAGTGACAGACAGAGTGGGAGAGAGGTGGGGAGTAGGTGAGAGAGTGAGAGAGAAGAAAGAGGAAGGAGAGGACCCATGGGTAAGTGTCATTATTGGGGCTCCAGGTAAAGTACATAAACAGAAGGATTTCACTGGGATATTGCAATGCCACTAAGTCACAGTCAGAGAAGGGCAAGAAGGGGGAACTTGTGTGGCAGGGACAAGCCTTATCACACTGGTGCACCTGGTTGCCTGGGTAGAGTGCTTATAGTCTGTGGGGACATAAAGGCATTGGAAAAATATGAAGTTTTAAAAATGTAAGATACAAGGCTGGAAAGCTGATTAAAGATTGACTGTTAGAAAAGTCATTAGGATGGAATAGTTTCTCAGCTAGGTTCCAACTAACCATTAAAAAACAGATAATTCCAATATTATTAAAATGATTTTAGAGCTTTGAATAATTATGAGAAGCTCTCAATACCTTTTATGAGGTCATGCAATTTAATACTGTAAAGCCTGATTAAAAATTTTATACCACCAGCAGCTACAATAATGGAAACAACTACTCCAAACTATAGACCAATCTCTTTTATGAATACAGATTAAACTTTTAAAAGAAATTAGCAAATAAAAGTCCAGCAGGGCAAATGAAGAATAATATACTATGACAAAATTTAAAGTGATTAATTATAAGAAAATTTATCAGCAAAATTCATTATGTTGGCTAAAGATGGTATAAACTTTATATCAGCGGTTGTGGAAAGGCAGTTAATATAACTAAAAGTCATTGTCGATAAAAAAAAAACAGGTAAAAATAGAAACAGATTATTTGAGTGGATGTTGTGATTTTCTTCTCAACATCCATTCTCTCCTATTTGTATTGTGTCAGCAGCAACTAGCTCCCTCATTAATTTAAGTCAATTACTGGCAATGCCATTGTTCTTGCTAGTGATTAGTTCAAGAGCTCAAGCCTAAATCAATTGGATAGCAGCACTTCTCTGAGCACTTTTAGGAAATGCTTCCTTTTTTTTTTTTTAAGATTTTTTTTATTTGAGAGGTAGAATTACAGACAGTGAGAGAGGTAGAGTCAGAGAGAAAGGTCTTCCTTCCGTTGGTTCACTCCCCAAATGGCTGCAATGGCTGGAACTGCGCCCATCCGAAGCCAGGAGCCAGGAGTTTCTTCCGGGTCTCCCATGTGGATGCAGGGGCTCAAGCACCTGAGCTGCACCTCCACTGCTTTCCCAGGCCACAGCAGAGAGCTGGACCGGAAGAGGAGCAACCTGGACTAGACCCGGTGCCCATACGGGATGCCGGAGCCGCAGGAGGAGGAGTAACGTAGTGCACCACGGTGGCGCCCGCCCCCAAGGAAATGTTTCCTTTATCTTAAACAGAGATCTGCAAACATTGTTGCCTTTCTCCACATTGGTATGCATAATTTACTGCTGCTATAGTCTAGTATACATCCTGGTTTACCTAGGAATTTATTTAGGTACTTTGATATAAATTTGGTAAGAAGCACAAATGAAAGGACAAGAAAAGGGATTAATTTGATAATATCAGCATTAAAGTTTTCTATTTATTGAGGGAGACCATGGAGAAAGATAATAGGTGGTAGAAGGTGAGGCATATTCCTAATGTCTGGAAGACCATACAACTCCCGAACATTAACAAAAAGATCCAAGAGAAAAATGGACATACATGAGCAGTTTGTAAAAGAGGAAATTTCACAGCTAATAAGTATACAAAGAAAATTTTCCACGCAGAGGAATGCAAATTGAAACAATGAGGTATCACTTTGAATTGTGAAAAAAGAAGGCTGGAAAATGCTAAGTGTGGTGTGGATTTGAAAAACTCTCATGCACAGCTGGGAAGAGTTTTTGTTGAAGCCCAACTGGCCTAATTGGAAGCAAATAAAGTTAAATTCTGTCTCAGTTTGGGTTTCTTTGCAAAAACATTCTGAGTAATGATTCCAATGCCAGTAGTCGGCTGATTTGGGAGGAATAGAGAATACTGAGAGGAGAGTAGGGAAGTGATGCAAAGGAAAGATAACCAAACCAAACTAAAACCAAAAGGCACTGTTAAGCCTGCTGGATACTGAACACTTGAAGATGAGTCGATCAGGAAACTGGGAATGTATGTAAAACACAGAGCTCAGACCTAGCACAGGCGAGGATCACAGGTCTGCCTTCACTGGTGTGTGTCTGGTGCAGTAGCATGGCGTTGACAAGCAAAAGGATGCTGACATGCTTTTCTTTTATTGTAAATTTGAAGACTTGAACAGAAGGTTTTGGTACGCATGTGTCTGATGAAGTGATTGCTGTAGTAAGGCAAATGAACAAATCCATCATCTCACACAGATACCTTTCTCTGTTTTCTATTCTCTTTCTCTGTTCACCCCCCTCCCTCTTTCTTTGGTAAGAGTACCTAAAATCTCTCTTTCTTTGGTAAGAGTACCTAAAATCTACTTTCCTAGGTGGGCATTTGGCACAACAGTTAAGACATTATTTGGGATGCCCACATTCCATATTGGAGGGCCTGGTTCAAGTCTCAGCTTCCCTCCTAAGGGTTCAAGGTCCAAATTCCTGCTAATGCAGGAGATGGCTCAAATACTTGTGTTCCTGCCAGCTATGTGGGAGATGTAGACTGAGTTCCAGGCTCCAGGCATTGACCTGGCCCATTCCTGGCTCTTGCAGGCATCTGGGGAGTGAGCCAATGGATGAAAGATTCTCTGTCTCTACTTCTCTGTCCCTCTGCCTTTGAAATAAAAAGAAAATAATGAAAGTTTTTCCTTACTGTATATAATACATAAAATAATACTAGCTTTGTGAAATACTTAAATTTTTAATAAAATTTCAGATGAGAGCTAATGAGATATAGATTAATGAGGCCATTTAATCAAGACATGGAAGTAAAAAATTATAAAATAAGATAGACATATGTGCTTATAGTAAAAAATTATAGGACAAAAATTTCATAAACAAAGATAGGTGAGGCACTGTGGAAAACATACATTCTATGAAATGGAGAAAAGGTAAATATCTATGATGGCGAATGTCTGTCATAAGGGAAGAGCAGATGGCAAACACTCCAATAGGAAAACTTCCACAATTGTCAATAGATGATTCTCAGAGGAAAAATTCAAAATGACTGATGAACACATAAAATATTTTTAAGTCTCCATAATAATAGGAAGAATGCAAATTAAATGTTGAGTTTTCATTTCTCAGCCATAAATTGAACTGGCAAAAATGAAAAAGAGTGATGATACTTACTGCACTGTACTGCCCCAGCAGGTGTGAGTGGTTACAGCTTTTTTTGGAAAAATGATCTGGCAAAAATCCATGATAAGCAAAATTTCATGATTTGATCCAGTGATCCCAGCTCAGGAATTCTGTACTACATAAATCAGGCTTCAGTGTATGAGGATATATCTCATACATCTAGAAGAATGTCATGGCATTTTTCTGGAAATAAGTTAATGTCTGTGAACACATTTGACAGTTCATAGGATGGAACAGTATGTAATCAATAAAAAGAATGTGTTGATTCTACATGGTTCTGTAATAGTTGCTTGGAGGGAGTGCTGTGATGCATTCTTAAGTAGGAAATGGAAGATGTAGGGAAATATATATGATAGGTCTTCAAAAATTCATGGAACATGCACCTTACCAAAAAACTGCATGGATGTCAAAATTATTTTGCACCAAAACAAACTTATCTTTTAATTCCATTTTCCATAAAGTTTTTAAAAATATTAATTTATTTATTTGAAAGGCAGAGTTATTAAGAGGGAGACCTTCCTTCTACTTGTTTGCTCCCCAAAGGCTACCACAGCCAGGGCTGGGCCAGGCCAAAGCCAGGAGCCAAGAAATTTATCCAAGTCTCCAGGGGCCCAAACACTTGGGCCATCTTCTGTTGCTTACCCAGCCAGGCTCATTAGGATTGGAAGTGCAGTAGCTGGGACTAAAAGTAGTGCCCATATGGGATGCCTGCAGTGCAGGCAGTGACTTAACTCATTATGCCACAATGTGGGCCCCTTCCATGAAGTTTTAAGAGTACACACACACTCACCACTATATTAGAAAAAAAAGAAACCAAACCTGTGTGTATTTGCACATGACTTTGTGAGCATGGTAAAGGAATTAAAGACCATAACAAGTTTTCTTCTATGGGACAGGGAAGAAGGGCGATGCATAGATTGGAGTGAGGAAAAGGCAGGATTAGAACTTGAGAAGTTTTCTACACTAATAAAAACAATGTCGGGGAGCCTCAGGGTCTGCGCGCCAGTGCGGGAAGGGGAGTGGATGTGATACAGACACCAGCGGGGAAAGGAGGGATGCCCAGGGCTCTGAGTCCACACATCGGCGCTGGAAGGGGAGGTGAGCTCAGTAACCGGAGACATTGGCGGGGAAATGGCAGACAGAATTTTAGAGGGAAGCGGGCTTTGAAGCTGGAAAGTTCACCAGACTGACTACAGGAGAGAAGAAAAAAAAAAAAGGGTGGGGGGGGGTACAGGTACAGACAGGTTTCTCTCTCCGCCAACCTTGCAAAGTCGAGCAAGAGACAAAGAGCAAGCCCCACTTGGGATATACATATCAAAAGGGGAGCGCTAAGGCTACAATTCAGTAGCCTAGGCAACCCAGTGGGAGTCCGAAAGAGAAACTGAGCCTGCACAGACTCTTTGGGTAGAAGCCAGAGATTGGAAGCTAAATACCATCAATTCTGCTCAGCCGTGCAGTATTACTTACCTCCTGAATGAAAAATAAAATAAAATAAATAAATAAATAAAAGAGAGATTTACCATGCATAACCTGAGGGTGTCACCTTTGCACACCCATAACCTGGAAGAACCAAGCAGAGCTCTCAGGCCACACCCATCTCAAGCCTCCAAGGCTCCTCCAACAGCAGGCAGTCCACTTAACACAGACATAGAAAAAAAAAAAAACCCTCACAGTGAGGGAAGACGAATTAACTATGCCAAGCAACAAACAGAAAAATTGAGGGAACAAGATCAATGATGACACTATGACGCCTCCAAATAAACAAAACACCCCAAGCCAAGATTATGAAGATGATGAGATAGAAGAAATGCAAGATACGGATTTCAAAAAATTTATGATAAGAACATTTAGAAGTTTTCAAAGCAAATCCTTGAACTACAGAAATCCTTATTGGACAGGATTGAAAATCTCTCTCGTGAAAATGAAATTTTAAGGAAGAATCAAAATGAAACTCAGAAACTAGTAGAACAGGAAAGTGTGATAGTGAAGAGAAATCAAAATGAAATGAAGAGCTCAATAGATCAAATGACAAACACATTAGAGAGCCTTAAAAACAGAATGGGTGAAGCAGAAGAGAGAATATAGGACTTAGAAGACAGAGAACAGGAAAGGATACAGTCAAACCAAAGAAAAGAAGAGGAAATTAGAAATCTAAAAAATATTGTTGGGAATCTACAGGATACTATTAAAAAAAACCCAACATTTGAGTTCTAGGAGTTCCTGAAGGCAAGGAGAGAGAGAAAGGATTAGAAGGCCTTTTTAGTGAGATACTAGCAGAGAACTTTCCGGGTTTGGAGAAGGACAGAGACATCCTAGTACAGGAAGCTCATAGAACCCCCAGTAAACATGACCAAAAGAGATCCTCACCACGACACGTTGTAATTAAACTCACCACAGTGAAACATAAAGAAAAGATCCTAAAATGTGCAAGAGAGAAACGTCAGATTACTCTCAGAGGATCTCCAATTAGACTCACAGCAGATTTCTCATCGGAAACACTACAGGCTAGGAGGGAATGGCGAGACATAGCACAGGTGCTAAGAGAGAAAAATTGCCAGCCCAGAGTATTATATCCTGCTAAGCTCTCATTTGTGAATGAAGGTGAAATAAAGATCTTTCATAGCAAACAGAAATTGAAAGACTTTGCCACCACTTGTCCGGCCCTGCAAAAGATACTTAAAGATGTGCTACACTCAGAAACACAGAAACACAGCCAATGAAAGAAGGTAAAGGAAGAACACCTACCAGTAAAAGAGCATGGGAAGCTCAAAGCATATACTAGAAAATATCTCTGGGAAAATGGCAGGGCAAAGTCACTATGTATCAATAGTCACATTAAACGTTAATGGACTTAACTCTTCAGTTAAAAGACACCAATTGGCTGATTGGCTTAAGGAACAACACCCAACTATTTGTTGCCTACAAGAAACACATCTCTCTAACAAAGATGCATGCAGACTGAAAGTGAAAGGTTGGAAAAAGATATTCCATGCCAACAGAAACCAAAAAAAAGCAGGTGTAGCCATATTAATATCAGACAAAATAAACTTTAATACAAAAACTGTTAAGAGAGACAAAGAGGGGCACTATATAATGATTAAGGGTTCAATTCAACAGGAAGATGTAACTATTATAAATGTATATGCACCTAATTACAGGGCACCGGTCTATTTAAAAGATATGTTAAGGGACTTAAAGGGAGACTTAGATTCCAATACAATAGTACTGGGGGACTTCAATACTCCACTCTCAGAAATAGACAGATCATCCGGACAGAAGATCAACAAGGAAACAGCAGATTTAATCGACACTATTGCCCAAATGGATCTAACAGATAGCTACAGAACTTTCAATCCTACATCTAAAGACTTCACATTCTTCTCAGCAGTGCATGGAACCTTCTTTAGGATTGATCACATACTAGGCCATAAAGCAAGTCTCAGCAAATTTAAAAGAATTAGAATCATACCATGCAGCTTCTCAGACCACAGTGGAATGAAGCTGGAAATCAGCAACTCAGGAAACCCCAGAAAGTATGCAAACTCATGGAGACTGAACAACATGCTCCTGAATGAACACTGGGTCATTCAAGAAATCAAAAGAGAAATCAAAAACTTTCTGGAAGTAAATGAGGATAACAACACAACATATTAAAACTTATGGGATACAGCAAAAGCAGTATTGAGAGGCAAGTTTATAGCAATAGGTACCTATATCAAGAAATTGCAAAGGTACCAAATAAATGAGCTTTCAGCACATCTCAAGGACCTAGAAAAACTGCAGCACACCAGACCCAAATCTAGTAGGAGAAGAGAAATAATTAAAATCAGAGAAGAAATCAACAGGATTGAATCCAAAAAAACATTACAAAAAAATCAGCCAAGGGAAGAGCTGGTTTTTTGAAAAAATAAACAAAATTGACACCCCATTGGCCCAACTAACTAAAAATAGAAGAGAAAAGACCCAAATCAATAAAATCAGAGATGAAAAAGGAAACATAACAACAGACACCACAGAAATAAAAAGAATCATCAGAAATTACTACAAGGACTTGTATGCCAGCAAACAGGGAAACCTATCAGAAATCGATAGATTCCTGGACACATGCAATCTACCTAAATTGAACCATGAAGACATAGAAAACCTAACTGAAACAGAAATTGAAACAGTAATAAAGGCCCTCCCAACAAAGAAAAGCCCAGGACCAGATGGATTCACTGCTGAATTCTACCAGACATTTAAAGAAGAACTAATTCCATTTCTTCTCAAACTATTCAGAACAATCGAAAAAGATGGAATCCTCTCAAATTCTTTGTATGAAGCCAGCATCACCTTAATCCCTAAGCCAGAGAAAGATGCAGCACTGAAAGAAAGAAAATTATAGGCCAATATCCCTGATGAACATGGACGCAAAAATCCTCAATAAAATTCTTGCCAATAGAATACAACAACACATCAGGAAAATCATCCACCCAGACCAAGTGGGATTTATCCCTGGTATGCAGGGATGGTTCAACATTTGCAAATCAATCAATGTGATTCACCACATTAACAGACTGCAGAAGAAAAACCATATGATTATCTCAATAGATGCAGAGAAAGCATTCGATAAAATTCTACACCCTTTCATGATGAAAACGCTAAGCAAATTGGGTATAGAAGGAACATTCCTCAATATAATCAATGCAATTTATGAAAAACCCATGGCCAGCATCCTATTGAATGGGGAAAAGTTGGAGGCATTTCCACTGAGATCTGGCACCAGGCAGGGATGCCCACTCTCACCACTTCTATTTAACATAGTTCTGGAAGTTTTAGCCAGAGCCATCAGTCAAGAATAAGAAATTAAAGGAATACTGTGGGGAGCAACTGGGAGTAACTCGGACTAGACTAAGTTACTGGAATTAAGACTTATTCTATGCATCTGCTCTCCCACAATATGGCACTGGGAGATGAGGAAACAGCTTCTACACAGCTGCCTCCAGTTCAACCAATAAACTGTAGGACCTGCTCCTGATTGCAGGAGAGCAGCATGCTCGGCGTGTGGGTAGCAGAGTTGGGATTGGTGGAAGAGGACTATAAAGGAGGAGAGAGACAACATGCACCAGGAACATCTAAGGGGAACATCTAGCTGAAGGAACACCTGTGCAGCCCCCGAGAGAGCCGGCCGGCGGTGTGCTGCTCCCCCGCGGAAGTGGGGAAAGTGGCAGGGGGAACCGCCCTTCCACGGAGGTGGAAGGGACGGTAGCCAACCCGGGAAGAACCAGCAGCAAACCCGGGGAGGGCCGAGCAGACGAAAGAACAGCGCAGGGTCCTGTGTCGTTCCTCAGCGAAGAGGGGGAGCGACAGAATACAAATTGAGAAGAAGTCAAACTATCCCTCTTTGCAGACGATATGATTCTTTACTTAGAGGATCCAAAGAACTCTACTAAGAGACTATTGGAACTCATAGAAGATTTTGGCAAAGTGGCAGGATATAAAATCAATGCACAAAAATCAACAGCCTTTGTATACACAGACAATGCCATGGCTGAGAAAGAACTTCTAAGATCAATCCCATTCACAATAGCTACAAAAACAATCAAATACCCTGGAATAAACTTAACCAAGGATGTTAAAGATCTCTATGATGAGAATTACAAAATCTTAAAGAAAGAAATAGAAGACGATACCAAAAAATGGAAAAATCTTCCATGCTCATGGATTGGAAGAATCAATATCATCAAAATGTCCATTCTCCCAAAAGCAATTTACAGATTCAATGCAATCCCAATCAAGATACCAAAGACATTCTTCTTAGACCTAGAAAAAATGATGCTGAAATTCATATGGAGGCACAAGAGACCTCGAATAGCTAAAGCAATCTTGTACAACAAAAACAAAGCCGGAGGCATCACAATACCAGATTTCAGGACATACTACAGGGCAGTTGTAATCAAAATAGCATGGTACTGGTACAGAAACAGATGGATAGACCAATGGAACAGAATTGAAACACCAGAAATCAACCCAAACATCTACAGCCAACTTATATTTGATCAAGGATCTAAAACCAATTCCTGGAGCAAGGACAGTCTATTCAATAAATGGTGCTGGGAAAACTGGATTTCCATGTGCAGAATCATGAAGCAAGACCCCTACCTTTCACCTTACACAAAAATCCACTCAACATGGATTAAAGACCTAAATCTATGACCTGACACCATCAAGCTATTAGAGAACATTAGAGAAACCCTTTAAGATATTGGCACAGGCAAAGAATTTCTGGAAAAGACCCGGGAGGCACAGGCAGTCAAAGCCAAAATCAACTATTGGGATTGCATCAAATTGAGGAGTTTCTGTACTGCAAAAGAAACAGTCAGGAGAGTGAAGAGACAACCGACAGAATGGGAAAAAATATTTGCAAACTATGCAACAGATAAAGGGTTAATAACCAGAATCTACAAAGAGATCAAGAAACTCCACAAAAACAAAACCAACAACCCCCTTAAGAGATGGGCCAAGGACCTCAATAGACATTTTTCAAAAGAGGAAATCCAAATGGCCAACAGGCACATGAAAAAATGTTCAAGGTCACTAGCAATCAGGGAAATGCAAATCAAAACCACAATGAGGTTCCACCTCACCCCGTTAGAATGGCTCACATACAGAAATCTACCAACAACAGATGCTGGCAAGAATGTGGGGAAAAAGGGACACTAACCCACTGTTGGTGGGAATGCAAACTGGTCAAGCCACTATGGAAGTCAGTCTGGAGATTCCTCAGAAACCTGAAGATAACCCTACCGTTCAACTCAGCCATCCCACTCCTTGGAATTTACCCAAAGGAATTTAAATTGGCAAACAAAAAAGCGGTCTGCACCCTAATGTTTATTGCAGCACAATTCACAATAGCCAAGACCTGGAACCAACCTAAATGCCCATCAACGGTAGACTGGATAAAGAAATTATGGGATATGTACTCTTTAGAATACTATACCGCAGTAAGAAACAATGAAATCCAGTCATTTGCAACAAAATGGAGGAATGTGGAACACATCATGTTGAGTGAATTAAGCCAGTCCCAAAGGGACAAATATCATATGTTCTCCATGATTGGTGACAACTGATTGAACACCAAAAAGGAAACCTGTTGAAGTGAAATGGACACTATGAGAAACGGTGACTTGATCAGCATAGCCCTGACTGTTAATGAACAACTTAACACATTATCCCTCTTAGTATTTTTTTTGTCTGTTCTACTTAATACGACTGGTTTAATTCTGTAATTAATACACAGTTATTCTTGAGTGTTGAAATTTAACTGAAATGTGATTTCTGTTGAACATATGAGTGGGAATAAGAGAGGGAAGAGATGTATAATTTGGGACATGCTCAAGCTGACTTGCCCCAAATGGTAGAGTTAGAAACATACCAGGGGACTCCAATTCAATCCCATCAAGGTGGCATGTACCAATGCCATCTCTCTAGTCCAAGGGATCAATTTCAGTTCACAATTGATCATAATGAAAGGACTAAGAGTCAAAGGGATCACATAACAAGACTAGTGTCTGAAAATACTAACCGATAGAATAAATAAAGGGGAGAGTGATCCAACATGGGAAGCGAGATACACAGCAGACTCATAGAATGGCAGATGTCCTAAACAGAACTCTGGTCTCAGAATCAGCCCTAAAGGCATTCGGATCTGGCTTAAAAGCCCATGAGAGTATTTCAGGCATGGAAAGCCAAGACACTCTGGCAAAAAACAAACAAACAAACAAAAACCACAAAACCTAAATGAAAGATCTCTGTGAGTGAGATCCCAATGGAAAGAACAGGTCTTCAAAGAAGGAGGTACCTTTCTCTGAAGGGAGGAGAGAACCTCCACTTTGACTATGACCTTGTCTAAATAAGATAAGAGTCGGAGAACTCAAAAGGCTTTCATAGCCTTGGAAACTCATGACTGGAGCATAGGGAGATTACTGATGCCATAAACAGGAGTGTCAATTTGTAAAGTCAACAACAGGAGTCACTGTGCACTTACTCCTCATGTAGGATCTCTGTCCTTAATGTGCTGTACATTGAGATTTAATGCTATAACGAGTACTCAAACAGTATATTTCACTTTGTGTTTCTATGTGGGTGCAAACTGTTGAAATCTTTACTTAATGTATACTAAACTGATCTTCTGTATATATAGAAAATTGAAAATGAATCTTGATATCAATGGAAGGGGAGAGAGAGCAGGAAAGGGGAGGGTTGCAGGTGGGAGGGAAGTCATGGGGGGGTGGGGGAAGCCAATGTAGTCCATAAGCTGTACTTTGGAAATCTATATTCATTAAATAAAAGTTAAAAAAAAGTCACAGAAGTTAATTTTTTGTGTGAAAGTATATATATATACTTGTCTGTACATGCATAAAGTATATTAAAGTTGGTTATAATTTATGAATAGTGACTATTTCAAGGTGGTGGGATTGCAGGTGATTTTTAGTCTCTTAATACCTCAGCAAATGTCCCCCAGCTGGTAAGCAGAAGAGCAAGGATTCAGTACATAAGTATCTGACCCCCAGGCCAGCACATTCACACACAAGCACATCTCAACCCATGGGGCTGTAGCACTGGTTGGGTTTCCAAAACAGGGGTTTTGGTAAAAACCCATTTATCAGAATACAGGTACAAACTGGGGCTTGGATGGAGAAAAGAGCAGGAGTCTGAGTATTAGAACTGGGTCCCAAAACCTGTTTTTAAGGACCACCTGGAGCTAAGTACCAGAGCACACAGGAAGCCACTTAACTACCTCCTGCTGAAGGCCAGGCCTTGTCTAGATAGTGTTGCCCTCTTTGTGCTTGGGATCCCCAGGGAGGAGTTTAGAGAACACAGATGCCTGCGACTCCATCTGTGTGTATGTGTGTGTGCGTGTGTGCATGCATGCTAGGGATTTATTTAAAAAGATTGACAGAGGGAGAGAGAGCTCTTCCTTTCATTGTTTTACTCCCTGAATTGTCACAATAGCTGGGAATTATCACAGTAGCTGGGACTGGGCCAGGCCACAGCAAGGAGCCAGGACCACCATCTGGGTCTCCTAGGTGAGTGGTAGGGACTCAACTATTTGAGCCATCATCTGCTACTTTTGAGGTGCATTAACAGGGAGCTGGATTGGAAGCTGAGTAGTTGCTGAGACTCGAATCTGTACCAAGATGGGATGCAGGAGTCCCATGTGCAGCATAACCCACTGTACCACATCAGCCCTCCCCCATTTCTTTGGGCTCTTTCTTATCCCAGGTGTAAGGATTTAAAATTGTTGCACAAGCGTTTCTTAAATGTAGCCAGACTAGAAGAAAGCTAATAAGTAATAGAGGAATCAGTAGACAAGCTGGCACATGTGCTACCTGTTAGGCTTAAGCAGATGGCTTGGTATAGCTGCTGTTCTCACACTCTCCCAGCAGAATCATTTGGAGGCCTTGTCAAAGCACAGGTTGCTGAGTTACACATCCAGAGTTTCTGATTCTGTGGTTCTGGGTGGGGGCCTGAGAACTGGCATTTCTCTTAGGTTCCTAGATACTTGTTGAAGCTGCTAGTTGGAGTAACGCTTTGAGAACTACTAACCTGGAGAGAGAGGAGATGTGCATTTGAGGGTCTGGTGGCTGCAGAGAGATGGGAACCAGGTAGGGCCTGACAACATTTCTGAATTCTCCTCACTTGATCAATCAATCCATCCACCTGCCAACTCCCCCCAAAGCAAGACAACCTCACATACTTCAAAAGAGAGCTTTAAGCATCATTAGCTATAATGAGCTATTATACTAATAAGACTTTATTACTATCCATAAAATATGTACTCTCCTGGTTTGTCACAAAGCAGTTTGTCCTAAATGAGACCAATCCAACTTTGGCTGACAGATTAAATGGATGAGATACATATTGTAAAGTGGTATCTTTCATTTCCATGTTGTTTGTTGACATTCTCATTTTCTGAAATCAACAGCACTCATTAGTACAATTTCTGGGTAATTTTCATAATGCAGCAAGAATGTGGCACTTTCTGAAAGCACTAGATTAATTGATCCAGATTAATCTTCTTAGCATCTCTGGCAAGTAAGGAGCTGTATCTATTCTACTAACAGGACCCCAAGGACTTGGAAGGGGATAGGCAGCTGTGTGACCCTGTGCCTGCTGGTGGTTAAGAACTCCAGATCTTTGGAATATTCCTTCTGCTGTCTCTCTCTCTCTCTCCAACCTACCTAAACACCAGTGCTGACAATTTGTGTGAACGATGCAAATTTCCTGGCTGTGTATAATCCCCACCAGCCTGTTTTATGGTTTCTCAGTTTCTGCTACCTTGAACGTTCTGTTTGATGATTTTAGGTAATGGAGCCTTAAGCTAAGGATAAGAAGTGAGACAATAAACTCTTATTAACCCCCATTTAAAAACCTCGTCTTGATTATAATGAAGTCATAGGACATAAATTTCAACTGCATCTAATAAGAAAATGTAAAGAATTTGACTAAAGATTTATCCTCCCACTGAAAATAAACCAGATGAAATATGCCACACAAGTTTTCAAGACACAGCCCTTGTCAACAGGCAATGAAAGAGAGATTCCAGAGAGAAAAACAGATGAGGTGAGCCCTGTGATTGGCCCCGCCCACTGTGTTGAAAGTGTCCGGGCTGCTGTGCAGATGCGCCTGCCAGACGCCTCAAGTTGAGGAAATGGTGCTGAGAGGCCAGGGGCACCATGGCAGGGAGAGCTGCCAAGCCAGGCCACAGAGAAGAGGAGAGCCATGTACAGAGAACCTGAAATCTGTAGGTTCACCCCGTCAGCACTCCCGAGCATTTAGGAGAGTGCCTGTGTAAGAGGGACTACGTGAGACCCAGGAAAGAACTGCCGAAAAAGTCAGGGGTGGGGGGGCTCTCTGTGGCCTGGTCCCCACCACCAAGAACAGCGGAAGAGAGAGTTATTGGGTAGGTGGTCTCTCCTCTCCCTCTCCCTGCGGGATCTCTTGCCTCCCTTTGGCGAGAAGACTCAGATTCGGAAATCAGGTGCATTTATTCAAAGGGCCGGGACAGAACTTCTCTCTGCTGCTCAACACTTGTGTTCTGATCTTTTCCAGGCGAAGTGTATTCAGGGGAATGCCCAGAGTGTGAGTATAGTTGGAAGAAATGAACGTAGCTCTAGGAAACAGGTGGGCAGCGTTATTTCTCTGGGCCCCGGAGATGTACCCCCCCTATTAGCGTCGGTGAGTATGTGCACCAGCAGAGTGATGGGAAGTGCAGGGATGACCATGGACTGGCAGAGAGCTGTGTCTGGCTCCAACGCCGGAGAGCCTCGGACTCGGGGCAATCTGTGTCATCTTGCTAAGCCCCGGTTTCCTCCAGGAATGAAAAGAAGCTACAACAGAATTTTCCTTATAAAGTGAATGAGAGGATTAAATGTTCACTTCGGTGAGGCCCAGTGCCTGTCACACGAGGGAATCCCCAAACTCTGAATGCCTGGCAGCCCACAGAGCTGCCCTGAATGGACTTCAGTTTGCCAGGTGCCCGGGGCAGTTACAAGTTGACTGTAGCTACGCCATTTGTGGCCCTTGCCTTGTGGCGGTAGCCAGTTAGTGGCCGTGACTGCTGGTTAGGATGTAAGGCTTGCTCCCAGGACAAGCTTGTCAACTCCCCTGAGACCTGAGGTCTAGGCTCTCTGCCTCAGTTAGCCATGGTGACTCTAATATTATTCTCCATGGTTTCCCCTTACCTTTCCTAGTGGAAAGAATTTGGAAGTGTCTTTAAGAACTTCCAGGTGGTCCAAGTGATTCTGTTGTAAACAGCCCCAGTAACTTACTCCAACTAAGCCTCCATGAGTGATTGTTCTGAATAATTATGCTCCTTTCTGCTTTGCTCTTTGTAATACCTATTTCTGATCACATAACCATCACTATGCAACAGACCCACCTGGTACTTGGAAAAACCTAGAGATCCTTCAGAATAAGGCTATTAATGCATACAATAAAATACCTAAGCTTACAAAGGAACTAACTACATTTAAATATAGTTATCAAAATTAACCAGTTAAATTCATATGCTTTATTAACACTTGACATACGATGTAGCAGAAAATCTAATAAACACTCCAATTTTGAAGAAATAATTCAAATAATGTTTCCAGAACTTTATGACTAATATGCTATAAAAATATCTGTGCTTTCTATGGCTAACAAAAATCACAGGTACTCTTCATTTTACGGTGATTCATGGCCTATGTTAATACCAGATGCACATGCTAAATAATTAGATATTTATGCAATTAAAGATATTTTTCTCCCCATCCAATTTCATGGATCCCTGAATTTACTGAGGGGTGAGGTACTTCTATTCTGATCAAAGCGCATTGTAGAATCCTTTTTTCTTTACGTAAATACATGGCCAAAACCCAGACAAGTGTACGAAGTCTTGTTAATTGCCTCAGTACCAAGTGTGTTGTTAGGCATATTAAATAGGAGATGTTTGTCCAGGAGTCGTGGGTGTTAGAACAGATGTTCGATAAACAACGAGTAATTGAATAGATCTAAAGTAGCAGGTGTGTCGTGCAGTGTTTGGTGCCTTAGAAATTTTCTTTTCTTTTGTTTTTCAAAATGAAAATTCCTAAAGTGTAGAGAAGCACGTTTTCCAATGATTTGGATGCAGGCCTTCTCTCCACTGTGCCTTGTGTGGTGTGCAGGCCATGAGGCTCTTGCAATCAGCTTTGATGGGCTCTACCCAACAATTGTAATGGTGAAATCTCGGCTCTGGTATCCACGTGGAGGCAAAGGAGTAGGGTTAGTACCTTTTTTAAATTGACTTAGTGTAGTGGTTTTCAGACTTTAAAAAATCAGGACATGTTCCCATTAAAACACACACACACACTTTCATAAGCACAGATTTTAAATATATATTTATATATATAATATGTATACTTACAACTAAAACAGTGTTCCAAGATGATTCCTTACTATACATGATACACTCTGTTGGTTTTTTTTTTTTTTTTTAGATTTATTTGTATTTATTTGAGAGGCAGAGTTACAGAGAGAGGGAAAGATAGAGAGACAGGTCTTCGATCTGCTGGTTCACTCTCCAAATGGACCTAGTGGCCAGAGCTGAGCATATCTGAAGCCAGGAATCAGGAGTTTCTTCCAGGTCCCCCATGTGGGTGCAGGAGCCCAAGTACTTGGGCCATCTTCCACCGCTTTACCAGGCCACAGCAGAGAGCTGGACTGGAAGAGGTACAGCTGGGACACTGTCTGGCACCCATATGGAATGCTGGTGCCTCAGGCAGGGGCTTAACCTATATGCAATAGTGACAGCCCCTCTCTGGTATTTTCCATCCTGTTCTGTTCTATCCTATTTTATCCTGTCCTATCTCATCCCATCCCATCCCTTCCCATCTCATCCCATCTCATTCCATCTTATCCTATCCCATTCCATTCATTCATTAAATACACTAAATTGATTTCATGACCCACTAGTTGATTGGCATCCTTCCTCACTTTGAAAAGCACAGATTCTGAGTAATTGAAATTAAATGTATTGCACTGCAAAATCACTTAACCCTCTTTTCACAAAATGAATGTTATTGGTCCTATTTGGGAAAAGGATCTGGATGGAAAATCTAGTATTATTCCTGTCCCATTGATCTCAGGTTCCTTCCTTCCTTCCTTCCTTCCTTCCTTCCTTCCTTCCTTCCTTCCTTCCTTCCTTCCTTTCTCTCTCTCTCTCTCTTTCTTTCTTTTTGCTTGCTTGCTTCCTTCCTCCCTCCCTCCCTCCCTTCCTTCCTTCCTTCCTTTCTGAAAAGTTTCTAGCTTTTTTTAAAAAAAATTTATTTAAGGTATAAAAGTTTCATGTATTTCATATACACAGATCAGGAACACAGTGATACTTCCCACCTTATCCTCCCTCCTGCCCACACTCCAATCCTTCTTCTTCCTCCCTTTCCTATTCCCATTCTTAATTTTTACAAAGTTCTATGTTCAGTTTACTTTATACTCATAAGGTTAACCCTACACTAAGTAAAGAATTCAACAAATAGTATGAAGAAAAAAAAAACACTATTCCTCAACTACTTCCTTAACTACAATATTAAGTATTTGGTGTGTAAGAAACTGGAAACAGCTTTCCTCCACAACTTGTAAGGTAGACAGTTTCTGCGCCCAACCAGGAAGGCCCTCAAGGACAACTGACTGGGGAGAACGGTGTCCCCATGACACTGTAGTATCTCCTTTCCTTGAGATCCTGTGCTCAAGGCAGACGGGACCTCTTTACTTAGGCACAATCCAACTGGCAGAGCTACCTGCCCCGTTGTCATAAAAACACTCGCCCTGCTGATGCTGTGTGACCATGTGTCACTTTAAGCCTGTATGGGGCAGGCAGCGAATAAAATCAAATGTTTGCATATGGAGTGTGGCAGCTGAGAAGGAAGATTAATAGCTGTGGGACAACAATTTCTCTCTTTCTCCTTAAAAAGATTTATTTATTTATTTGAGAGTCAGAATTACAGAAAGAGAGGGACAGAGCGAGATTTTCCATCTGCTGATTCACTCCCCAAAGGGCCAAAATGGCTGGAGCTGGGCCAGACAGATGCCAGGAGCTTCTTCCAGATCTCCCAGGGGAGCGCATGGGCCCAGGGGTCCAGGGACTTGGGCCATCCTCTGCTGCTTTCCCTGGCACATTAGCAAGGAGTTGGATCGGAAACGGAGCAGCCAGGAGTTGAACCAGTGCCCATATAGGATACTGGAACTGCAGGCCACAGCTTTAACCAGATGAGCCACTGTGTCAGCCCCTCCTTTTTTTTTTTTTTTTTTTTTTTTTAAGATTTCAGGGCAACCATCTCTTATTTCACTGTCATAGAAAAAAAACTGTGCTGAAAGTCCTCACGAGGCTGCGAGCTACAGTGCGGCGTGCCAGATCTTACCTAGGGAATCTGTGCCACGCTGACTGATTCATTGACTTGGTACACATATGGATTTGTAGGAGCGTGCAGTTGCCCTGAAAGGTAGAAGCTTCTTTCGGGCTATATGTTAACAACATGTCATAGCCATTCAGATGTACCTTCAAATATTAGGGGAAGAGGGAAGCTGAGGGAAGATGGAATTGTAGTTGATGTTGCGAGTTGGATTCTTGGAAACTTAGCTAATATTACAGGCTGGTTCTCTTGAAGCAATGTGGGTAGTGGTGTGTGGAGTTTGGCATGCAGCCTGTTTATTACGAATTAACACCTGGGGGCCTGGTATTGTGGCTTAGCAGGTGAAGCTGCTGCCTGTGGTGCTGGCATCCCATATGGGCACCAGCTGGGGTCTCAGCTGCTCCACTTCTGATCCAGCTCCCTGCTAATGGGCCTGGGAAACAGCAGAAGATGGCCCAAGTGCTTGGTTCCCTGACACCACATGAGAGACCTGGATGGAGTTCCAGGCTCCTGGCTTTGGGCTGGCCCAGTCCTGGCTGTTGTGGCCATCTGGGGAGTGAACCAGCTGATGGAGGTTCTCTTCATCTCTTCCTTTCTTCTTTTTTTTAAGATTTATTTATTTGAAAATTTAAAGATTTATTTGAAAATTTATTTTTATTTTAAAGAGTTTTTATTTTAAAGATTTATTTTATTTATTTACAGAGCAAGAGTGAGAGTGAGTCTTCCATCCCCTGGTTCACTCCCCAAATGGCACAGCGGCAGTGGCGGGGCTGGGCCAGCCGGAAGCCAGGAGCCAGGAGCTTCTTCAGGGTCTCCCATGTGGGTGCAGGGTCCCAAGCACTTGGGCCAGCCTCTGCTGTTTCCTCAGGCACATTAGCAGGGAGCTGGCTCGAAGTGGAGCGGTTGGGACACGAATTGGAACCCGTATGGGATGCCGGCATCTCAGGCGGTGGCTTAACTCATTACGCCACAACGACGGTCCCAACTCTGCCTTTCAAATACAGAAATCTGAAAAAAAAAAAAAAAGAAAGAAAGAAAAGAGAATGAGAACGAGAAAGAAAGAGGAAAAGGAAAAGGGAAAGGATTCACACCTGTGGAAAACAGGCGGCAGGAAGCAGGTTTGGCAGAGGCAGAAGCAGAATGCCGCACAGGTGTGATTTAGTTGTGGCCCACACCAGGGGGCGCTCTGGAGCACCTCTCGCGCCAGTTGGGGTAGCTTGCTGCACTTGGTAGTCTGGCTGAATTCAGGCAGGAACAGCGTGTCACCTGTTTTGTTACTGAGGCAAACCCCGATGTAGCTGACAGCTGAGGCAACATGCCACACCTTGAAGGGGTTTGGGGTGGCAGAACTCCATGTCAGCTACAGCTGAAGTGACTGATTCCGAAGTTGGTGGCTTCCTTCCTCCCACCCTCCCTTCCTCTTTCCTTGAAATGTCTGTCGAAGACTCTGATTAGTGCCAAGCCCTGTTTCAGGTGTTGGAGATTCAATATTGAAGGGATAAGAAAAACAACGGGAAGGACCGGCGCTGTGGCCTAGCGGGTAAAGCCGCCGCCTGATGCGCCTGCATCCCACATGGGCGCTGGTTCTTGTGCTGGCTGCTCCACTTTGCATCCAGCTCTGTGCTAATGGCCTGGAAAGAGCTGCAGTAGATACTAGGGCCTGGGCCGCTAATGTGGGAGACGCGGAAGAAACTTCGGGCTCTGGCCTGATCCAGCTCCAGCCATTGTGGCTATATGGAGAGTAAACCAGCGGATGGAAGATTTGTCTCTCCTTTTGTCTCTGTAACTCTGACCTTCAAATAAATCGAAAGAAAGGGGGAAAACACATCCCTGTCCTTAGGATCCTTAGGATATGACAATGTAGTGGGGGCAGGAGAGGGCACATTTACCATTTACTTACATATATTTGGAATGGGGGAGGGGAGGGGAGAGGAGAGGTGGTGTTTTTTTTTTTTTTTTTTTTTTTTTTTTTGTCAAATGTCTACAACTGATGAGGACTGAGTAAGACTGAGTCCAGGAGGTGGGAACTGAATCCAGGTCTCCCATGTGGGTGGCTGAGGCCCTGTTACTTGAGCCATCACTTGCTGTCTTCCTGCACATTATTAGCAGGAAGCCAGATGGGAAGAGGAAGAACTAGGACTTGAACCAGGCACCTGGATATGTTGCAGGCATCTCCCAGGCCTGCTGCAGGGGAGCGTGTCCTGTGCAGGTGTGAGTAACCGTTCTGAGCAGGAACGGGGCCCGTGCACAAGCCTGAGGTGGGAGCATGCCAGGGTTCTCCCTTCAGGCTTTGTGTAGAGTATGCCTAGTACAGAATGCAGTGTTTCCAAACTGCACTCATTAATGTATCACTGTGAGAACTTTTTTAATATTCATGTGCCATCTGTACTTTTATTTAATTAGATTTTTTCCCTAAATTAAATTCTCTTTTCACTTTAAGTACAAATTTTATTTTAGAGGGCTGTTTTTGTTTTGTGGAAATAAACGAAGATCTCCCAAATGGGAATAAACAACAGGTTGTATTTTCTCAGAGCTTGCTATAGTAAGGGAGCTAGCCACCAGAGTTTTCATTTCAAGTGTATTTTAAAATTATTTTTCAGTGATGTATAGTAACTGTACATATTTTCAAATTATTTTTATTAGTATTTTAAAACTATTTCTCTCTTTAAAAATTTGACGTGTAAATATTATGCATATCTATGGGGTACTATATGTTGTTTCCTCACATGGGTACATGTGTAAGGTCCAATCAGGGCAAAAATATTGGTCCTTTGAATCATTTAGCATTTGTTTATAGTGAAATTTGTTGCCATGTGAATAGTACTCTTTAACAATTCTTTGTATTTCCATGGTGTCAGTGACTGTCTTCATTTTCATCTTGGATTCTATGTATTTGAATCCTCTTCTTAGTTATCCTAGCTAAGAGTTTATCAGTTTTATCTTTTCAAAGATTCAGATCTTCGTTTCATTGACAATATTTTTTTTCAGTCTTAATATCATTTATTTGGGCTCTGAGTTTTATTATTTCTTTCCTTCTACCAATTTTGGTCTGATTTGTTCTTGTTTTCCAGCTCCTTGAGGTGCAGTGATTAGTGTTTGAGAACATTTTGTTTTGTTTTGATACAGGCATTAGTTGCTATAAACTTCTGTATCTAACAGGTTTTGGTATGTTGTGTTTCCATTTTCATTCATTTCAAAAAATTTTTAGTTTTCCTCCTTGATTTCTTCTTTGAGTCATTGATTATTCAATGCAGTTATTTAATTTCTCTGGATTTGTGTAGTTTTCAAAGTTTTGCTTGCTATTGATTTCAAATTTTATTGCAATGGGGTCAGAAAAGATACTTGATGTTATTTTTATTCTTTTAAATTTGTTAAGGATTATTTTGTGACCTATCATAGGATCTGTCTTGGAAAATGCTCTATGTGCTGTGGAGAAAAATTTGTATTCTGCAGCTGTTGGATAGAAAAGTTCTGTAGCAGTCTGTTAGGTCCAATTGATCTATGGTGCAGTTTAACTCTGCTGTTTCTTTGTTGATTTTCTGTCTAGATGATCTGTTTATTTCTGAAAGTGAGGTGTTAATATCGCCTACTATTATTGTATTGGAGTCCATCTCTCCCTACAGATCTATTAATATTTCTTTCACGTATTTGGGTACTCTAATATTGGGTGCGTATGTAAGTGTTATTTCCTCTTGCTGGATTGAGCTCTTTCTCATTATATAATGACCTTCTTGGTCTTTTTTTGCAGCATTTGATTTGAAATATATTTTATGTGATAGAAGTATATTACTCCTTATTTTTGGGTTCCATTTGCATGGGGTATCTTATTCTATCTTTTCATTTTCAGCATATGTGTGTCCTTAGAGGTGAAGTGGGTTCCTTATAAGTAACCTATAGTAGAGTCCTGTTTTTAATTTGCTTGGTCACTTTGTCTTTTAACTGGAGAATTCAGTTATTGACATTTAAAGTAATTATTGATAGGTAATGTCTTCCTACTTGTTTGTATTTTTATTGTGGTTTCTTCTTTCATTCTTCTTCTCTAACAATCTTTATTTATGGATAAATGATTTTGTTTAATGATATTATTTGATTCCCTGCTTACTGTTTTGAATAATTTTGTTACAGTTCTTGATTTGTGGTTACCATTGTTTTTTTTTTTTTAAGATTGATGTATTTTTTAAAAGAGTTACAGAGAGAGCAAAAGAGAGAGGCAGAGAGAGAGGGGGGAGAGAAAGAGGGGGAGAGAGAGAGAGAGAGATCTTCCATACACAGAGGCAGAGAGAGAGAGATCTTCCATCTGCTGGTTTACTCCCCAATTAGCTGCAATGGCTGAAGCTATGCCAATCCAAAGCCAGGAGCCAAGAGCTTCTTCCAGGTCTCCCTCGTGGATGCAGGGGCCAAAGGATTTAGGTCATCTTCTACTGCTTTCCCAGGCCATAGCAGAGAGCTGGTTCAGAAGTGGAGCAGCCGGGACTCAATCTGGTGCCCATATGGGATGCTGGTGCTGCAGGTGGTGGCTTTACCTGCTATGCCACAGTGCGGGCCTCTACCATTAGGTTTACAAAAATCTTCTAATGGCTATAATGATAACAACTTAACCATGATTATGAAGACAGGGAAAGAGACAAAAAACAGAATATAGCACTCTACATTTGTGTTCCATACCTCGACACATTTTTGAATTTTTGATGTACATTTGACCTCTTTTTTTAAGGGAATATATATATATATATATATATATATATATATATATATAATTTATTTGCAAGACAGTGTTGCAGGGTGAGAAGAAGAGACATCCTCCATTTGCTGGTTCGGTCCCCAAATGGCTACAATAGCTGGGATTGGGCAGAAAGCCAGGAATCCAGAATTCCATCCAGGTCTCACATGTGGATGCAGGGACCCAAGCACTTGGGCCATCTTCCACTGATTTCCCAGGCACATTTGCAGGAGCTGGATGAGAAGTGGAACAGCTGGTTCTTGAACCAGTACCCACATGGGATGCTGGTGTCGCAAACAGAGGCTTAAGCTGCTTTACCACAATGTGAGCCCAACACTTTTACTTAGTGTACTTTTTTTTTTTTAATATTTAGTTATTTACATGAAAGAAAGAGAAGGAGAGGCAGAGAGAGAGAGAGGTCTTCCATATGCTGGTTCAATTAGCCACAAAGGCTGGGGTTGGGCAGGCCAAAGCCAGGAGCCATGTGCTTCGTCCAGGTCTCCCACATGGGTGCAGGGGCCCAAGGACTTGGGCCATCTTCTACTGCTTTCCCAGGCCATAGCAGAGAACTGGATCGGAAGTGGAGAAGCTGGGACTCAAACAGGCGTCCATATGGACGCCTTACCCGCTACACCACAGGGCTGGTCCCCTTAGTGTACTCTCTAGTTGAAAAATTTCTGCCTGATTTTGCTTAATTTTATCATCTATCAAATTTCTCTGTTAGGATATTCATTCATTTCTGTGTTTTCTTGAATTTTATTGAATTTCCTTAAACAGCTATTTTGAAATCTTCATTTGAGCATTTGGAAATCTCATTTCCTAGATGGTTGGTTTCTGGAACCTTATTTTGCTCTTTAGATGACTTCCTGGTTCTCTGGAAGATCTTGACCTTTGTTGGTGTCATCTGTACATTGAAGGATTAGTTATACTAATCTGGCTTTACTTGCGGTTATCCTTCTAGAAATTTTAAGAACACTATTTATTTTCTCTGAGCCTGTGGATACATCTGTTAAGTCAGCACTAGATAGCATCCTAAGTTGTAATTTGACCCCAGGTCCTCTGTTGGCAGGTTTTTACTGATTCAGTATTACAAAACTCTCCAAACTCAAAATTTTCCCAAATCTACAACTGAGGGACTGTTGAGTAGGAACCGGGAAATACCTAAAAAGAGTAGCATATCCCTACAAGCCTCTTCCTGGGTCTGTGGTATGCTCAGACTTCTTGTCCTGTGTCCACAAATGCCACAGTGCTGGATCATATCTGAAGCCCTCTGCCTACCAAGACCAGTGCAGCCTGGGTGGAGGACCAAAACTTATCCTGCTGTGGTCTGTCTGCTCTTGAGGTGGGCTCACCGCCTGATGCCACTGGTGGTGTTGGTTGGGGTAAAAAAATACTCAACTGGAACCACAGGTCTTTACTGGGCACTGGAGCCAGTCTGGAGGATTTATCTGCAGATACTGGCTTGGGAACAGAGTCCTCTAGGATCAGCAGATCCAATGCTGGGTCTCAGCAGCCTGGCACTGAGTCTCAAAGCAATCCTGTGATTTCTTGCTGTTTGCCCAAGGTTGTAGGAGGCGTGACAGAGGCAGCCTTTCAGCTACTTAGACCTACGTGTGTCACACGGGGGTCTTGCAGAATCTCAGGGGTACACATGAGGCCTGTAATAGGCCGGTGGTAATACACACCAAGACAAGTCTGTCACACCAGGGCACAGGTCTCCACCTGATACAGGGGCAAGTCCAGAGACTCTGTCCACAGGCACTTGCCTTGGAATGGAAAGCATTAGGGTGTGCCCAGCACTGGCCTTTGCCATCCCAGCCCTGAGTCCCAAGACACAGTCCTGTGGCCCCTTGCTGTCTACCCAAGGTTGGAGGAGAGTGATAAAGGCAGGCCTCTGGCCACTCAGGCTGGTCACACCTGGGTCCCACACTCACAGGTCCATAGAAATTCCTGGGGATGTCCATGACGCCCATCAGGGGCCATCAGTGACACTCTCAAAAATGAGTCTACTTTCTAGAGCACAGGTCTCTGCCTGATGTTGGGAAGACTAGAAGCTCAGTCTGTGATCACCAGCCTGGGCTGGAGGCATTTCGGTTGTGTCAGGTGCTGGGTCCAGGTGAGTAGTAGGACATGGTCCTACGTCCCATCTCCTGGCCTCTTTGAGCTGCTGGAGTTTGCTTTCTGCTGGCAGTTGTGGGAGGATAGGAGGGGCTTCCTGGCTATCCAAGCTCCAAATATTCACTCCACAGGTACAGGCCTTCAGGCAGGGCCAGCAGAGCTCAGTCTTACTGATTTTTTTTTTTTTTTTTGCAATGGGCCTGGCGCTGGAGTTCAGTTTGCTCTCCCTTTTCCCAGCAAGGAGGGGTCTTCTTTCCTTCTTGCTTTCTTCAGTAGAACTTTTTTTTTTTTAAAAGATTTATTTATTTTCTTTCTTTTTTCTTTTTTCTTTTTTTTTGACAGGCAGAGTGGACAGTGAGAGAGAGAGACAGAGAGAAAGGTCTTCCTTTGCCATTGGTTCAACCTCCAATGGCCGCCGCGGCCGGCGCGCTGCGACCAGCGCACTGCGCTGATCCGATGGCAGGAGCCAGGTGCTTCTCATGGTCTCCCATGGGGTGCAGGGCCCAAGCACTTGGGCCATCCTCCACTGCACTCCCTGGCCACAGCAGAGAGCTGGCCTGGAAAAGGAGCAACGGGGACAGAATCCTGCGCCCCTACCGGGACTAGAACCTGGTGTGCCGGTGCCGCAAGGTGGAGGATTAGCCTATTGAGCCGAGGCGCCGGCCGTATTTATTTTATTTCAAAGTCAGAGTTACACAGAGAGAGAAGAGGCAGGGAGAGAAAGAGAGAGAGAAAGAGAGAGAGAGAGGTCTTCCATCTGCTAGTTCACTCCCCAGATGGCTGCAATGGTTGGAACTGCATTGATCTGGAGCCAGGAGCATTTTCTGAGTCTCCCATGCAGGTGCAGGGGCCCAAGGACCTGGGCCATCATCTACTGCTCTCCCAGGCAGAGAGTTGAATTGGAAGTGGAGTAGCTGAGTCTCGAACTGTTGCCCATATGGCATGCTGGCACTTCAGGGCAGAGTGTTAACCTACTGTGACATAGCACCAGCCCCAGAACTTATATCAAGACAAGTGCAGTCTCTTACTTGACTTCTGTAGGTCTTGTGAAGGTGACTTGGTGTGTGCATAGCTGTTTACATAGGTTTCTCTGCAGGGAGGTGGTCACTGGATCCTGTTACTCAGCACTGTATTAGTTTCAATCCTGGAATATTTATTTTTATATATTTGAAAGCCAGAGAGACAAAAAGAGGAGAGGTCTTCTATCCACTAGTTTACTCCTTAAAATGCCTACAACAGCCAGGGATGGGCCAGCCTGGGGCCAGGTTGAGGCAAGGATCTTGGAACCCCAGCTGGGTCTCCCTTGAGGGTGACAGGGATCCTAGCACCACTCGAGTCTTCACTTGTTGCTTCCCAGAGCCTGCATTAGCAGGAAGCTGTAACGGAAGCAGAGCCTGGACTCAAACCCAGGTACTCTGATATGGGATGCAGAGATCTTGACTGCTGCCCCAAATGTCTGCCCCTGTCATTTGCATTTGGAAGAGATCCACAATCAGGCAGGGGAATGGGACAGTGAGAAACAGAAAAGGTTTCAGATGTGACCTGATGGGGCTGTTGCTGTGGGGAAGCCAGAGGCAGGATAATCTGAAGTGGGCATCCCATATGATTGATTAGGGAAGTGTACTTGCTTTCTTTCATTGGCCCTATGCTGGAAGTGGGGGCAAAAATTAGAGAAGCCGTCAGGTATTAATCAAGTGCTGACCAATTGGGTGCCATCGTTTACAAGAGCTATTGTTTGCTTGCCTGGAGTGGTTGACAGAGGAAGTGGATTGACTTCCCACAAGTCTGATGGCAGTAATAGTTTGGTTGCCTGGGCCCAGTAATGTGGAAAATGGGCTGGTGGCTGCGGATTGTGTGTCAGAGTTTTATTTTATAAATGGTTTGGTCATTGTCCATTTGTATATTCAGTTTCTCAGTTTTATTTCCCTGAAATGCAGAGCTACTATCATTTGGTGTGTTGCTTTTATTTTCAACATAGTTACATATGAGTAAAGGCACACACATATGCACACGGAGACAGATGCAACTGTTAAAATAAAAATGTTTTTGGTGTGAAACCTGAAATAATTTTGTGTAGCATCAGAAGTACATCAAGAGGGATAATATGATCACGCCTTGGGAAGATGGAATCCATGTTCTCTATATATTATGAACTCTTGGACTATGAAGGTAACCAATAATTTCTAAATATTAAGTGTATTTCTGTTGACTTTAAAAAAATGTTTCTGCCTTAACGTTTTCTCATCTCCAGGAAGGATTAATATGCCAGATCACACATTTATTCCTTGCTGATAATTGATTGTTTTAATTGATTGACATTGATTTTCCTAAGATCATGGAGTTCTTGGTGTAATAGTGAAGTGGAATGGGCTAATGCGTTGGAAGCCAGATAGATTGCCTCAGAGCATTGGGTATTGGATGTGAGAGGCAAAAGCATGACCGTGAAGTTGAATGTGACAATGATGGAACTGAGATCTGCATTTCTAGGATGTCATGATTAAAGCTAGGGAAGAAATCATTTTTCCAGTCCTGTTTTGTCTAATTTTCACAAACACATCTTTTGTGTAGGTACACACAATGTGCTTTTTCATTTAGTTTAATGTCATTTTGCATCTATCTTCCTCAATTGACTGTGAAATCCTTGAGGATAGTTAGAATTATTCTCACATATGCTTGAGCTCCCACCTATTAGGCCTGAATTTACCAAAGAGCAGATGCTCAATAAATGGCAATTATATAAATTAACAAACAAATAAATCTTCAGGGCCTTTGTATATTTACCCAAAGCATTAGGACCCGTAGTTCTTTAGCCTGGTGGAAGAACTGGTCGGCAGTGTTTGTGTCATTCTGTGTCTGGAACTTCATGAGCAAATAGGTTTGATGATTGGATAGAAAGGAAGTGGAGAAGGACCAGCTTCCTGCCGCCTTCTTACCCAAGCTTGAGATTTAACATTGTGCTTTGCAGATATTTGGCCAAAAAGATATACATTGCATGCTCTCTGTCTGATGGATAATTCTGCTCTTCAGTTGTGGGCATTTGCTTTTGCAGAGATAAGACGTGAAGCATTTGATGGAGGGTTTGGGGGAAGACAGCCAGTACCCACTGTGGCAAGCCTGGCACTTTATTTATTTTGCTTTTTCATTCTAAAACAAAAGGGATACTCCTATCTGTCTTTCCTAGCCATATTTTCCATGGCTCAGGGTTGTGATTATTGGCCGTTTTGAGTAAACTAAATACATAGACTTCCCTAAGAATGAGAAATAGCTCTAGCTTAATATTTTTTCAGTGATATGTGTATATACACATATGTATATAAGAGTTATTAAGAGTTTAAGTTCAGATTTTCATAAAGTTTTAATAATAATATAAGAAAAACTCCACCAATATGACAATTTGAAATTGTTCAGGGAGAGAGTCATATCATCCTTGTTTGTCTCAGCCTATCAAGTCCCAGAAGCAGAAGTTTTACTCTTTTGTCAAAAAATAAATTAGATGTAGACCTAGGCTTAACCAAACATACCAGCTTACTGGTCAATAACTTTGCAATCGTTTTTTTTTAAAATAAGATTTATTTAATTATTTGAAAGTCAGAGTTACACAGAGAGAGGGGAGGCAGAGAGAGAGAGAGAGGGAGAGAGAGAAAGTCTTCCATCTGTTGGTTCACTCTCCAATTGGCCACAACAGCCAGAGTTGTGCCAATCTGAAACCAGGAGCTTTTTCTGGGTCTCCCACATGGGTTCAGGGACCCAAGGACTTAGGCCATCTTGCACTGCTCTCCAAGGACATAGCAGAGAGCGGGATTGGAAGTGGAGCAACCAGGCCTTGAACCAGTGTCCATATGGGATGCTGGCACTTCAGGCCAGGGCATTAACCTGCTGTGTCACAGTGCTGGCCCCATAACTTTGCAATCTGAAAGACACCAAAAGTCACCTTATAACTTAGGAAAAACCTAATTTCTGTCTTAGAAATTCAGTGACAGTACTTGTTAGGAAGGCTGCCGTTTACTCTGAAATACTTAGCACAGCAGGGTGGTTTTGGGTTTCTGTTAGTTTAGGGTAAGTTCTAGGTGGAGGAGTGGGGGTTAAGAGTCAGGCACCCAGTGGCCGCTCTCCATTGATGGCTGCTGAAAGCACTGCAGGTCAACACTGGCTATGCTGCTAATCAACATTAAGAATGTTAGAAATCAGTTTTCATAGGTAAAATGAACATCCAGTTAACCAGCATAAAGGATTGCATGATTGGTCCCTCATTAGTGAGATTAGTGATATTTAGGATTATGTGGTTTGGTTAAGATGCTTTATTTATTTTTTAAAGGATTATTTATTTATTTATTTATTTGAGAGTTAGAGTTACAGACAGTGAGAAGGAGAGACAGAGAGAAAGGTCTTCTTCCCGTTGGTTCACTCCCCCAAATGGCTGCAACGGTTGGAACTGTGCCCATCCGAAGCCAGGAGCCAGGTGCCTCTTCCTGGTCTCCCATGCGGGTGCAGGGCCCAAGCACTTGGGCCATCCTCCACTGCCTTCCCCGGGCCACAGCAGAGAGCTGGCCTGGAAGAGGAGCAGCCGGGACTAGAACTGGCGCCCATATGGGATGCTGGCACTGCAGGTGGAGGATTAACCTACTGTGCCACGGTGTCGGCCGAGTTAAGATGTTTTAGAGACACTTTCTTATGTCACATGAAGGAGGATACACAAAAACTACCAAGCCTCATAGCATCTGAGACTGATCCATAAGCAGTCTGTGCCTAGTCCTAGAATCAGAGGGTGTAGCGGCCTTGTGCTGGTTTTGATTTAACAAAACCCTGACTCTGGAATATTATCACATCTGCCTTGAGTGAATTTTAAGGATATGATGGAGAGCCTAAAAAGAGAGCGATCTGAGAGAATAGTTGTGTTTGTCATGTGGATTGTGTGAACTGTTTTCTGCCTGTTTTTATGGTTGTTTAATCAGAACCTGTAGAGTGGCAAAATTTGGTCTGATTTACTTTCATTAAAATGAGGTTGGTAAGGTTGTTGTATAAATAAACTTTATCCATGGAGGTTTTTTAAAGACTACTCTTATGTATCACAAAGCATCTAAGAGTTGTGCATGACCAAATAAGTGATCCCTATGAAACAATATTTTTCTTTTTGCATTAGTTTGTTATGCTCTAATTCCCAAACTCCTTGTATATCAGTAAAGGCTCAGCCACTAGGAGACAGATACTAAGACGTTTATTGCAAAGAATTGTCTTGTGTGATTTTGGGTTCTGGCTAAACAAATCTAAAATCTGTAGGGCAGGTGGTCAGGAAGCCACAGGCTGGAACTCTGTGGTATGGCTAGAAACTGCTGTTACAGGCACAGTTTCTTCTGGGAAGTTTTGCTAATCACTGCTACAGTTTCTTCTGGGAAGTCCTGCCGTTTTGGCCTTTTAAGTAATTGAATCAGGCTCACTCAGATTACAGAGGATAATCTCTCTTGCTTAAAGTCAACTAATTATGGATTTATAATCACATCTACATCTCATCATGTTCACAGCAAACCTGGACTAATGTTCGAGAAATGTGACTGTAGCCTAGCCAAATCTTCGCATTAAAAGACCGTCTTGGATTTGCAGGTAACCAAAGCAGTTTGGTGTCGATCATTTCTGTCCAGGCCCCATGCAAGGCCTAATTACAAAAGGTCATGGCTTGTGCTTAGTCTTGAGGGAACACTTTTGGTCTCTTTCATTATTCTTTTGTACATATTCATGAAAAAGAAATGTTTCTAAAGAGATTATGTTAAATAACTTATTTTACTTTAATGCTCTTTCTTGGAAACCTGTTTGCACTTGCAATGTGGGTTTCTCTAGCCCAGTTACCTGGTGGAGAGGGGCTTTTTTCTCCAAATGTATTTTGCTGAACAGCGCCAGACTTTTCTATATTCTGTTCAGACAGAGGTGGCATTGCAGAGAGAATGGCAGTGTGATGAAAATGGGGCTTGGACTGGGGGGCCCTGTGCTCTGGGATTACAGGCAAACTGGTTAATCTGTTTGAAACTTCATTCCCTCCCTCACTCCCTCATAAATAGAATGGGGACAGGGGCAGTAGTTTCCGTCAAGAACTGTTGTGATGATCAAAATCATAGTGAGAAAGGGGTATGCAGTAGACTGAGTACGTGACAACACGAGTCAGTAAATCAACACTGTACCCACTGCAGCACCAAAAGCTCTAATCCACGCTCTTCTTGTCCCGGCTCCCCACCCCTAAAACAAAGCAACCAAAGCACTAAGGGAAAGGAAGGCCTGGTATTAATGCTTCCAACATAAATATTATCTATATAAAGATGTCACAGTTATAATAATAAAAACCAAAGGATATTTATTATCCAATTAGTAGTAATAAATCCTTCCTGACAATGATATTCTCTCCTCCCTTTGAGTTGAGGAATGTGTACTTTCTACATTTTCTGCCCTTTAATATTGGCTTAAAAATGTCAGTCTTAATAAATGTCCCATGGCCTGGATTTTACCGTGACAAGCCCTTTAATCACTGCTACATCCTCGTTGTCTTTTGTTCACTCAGTATAACCACGTTTCTGCTAATGTCATGTACCTTCCTTATTTTATTTTAATATTAAGCATTATAAATTGGAGATAGTGAAACAAGCCAGGCCTTTCATAATTGGTAAAATTCAGTTCTTCTTCCCCTACAACCACAGAGAGAGTGCATTTTTAATTTCTGATTTTCTTTAAATATATGTTGTGTTCAGGACCTAAGAATTATGTACTTGAGTTTTTTTGATAAGTGACAGATAAGTGACATGGAGAAAAAAATTGACAAGACAATGTAACATTCTTTGCAAAAGGCGTGATTTTTATCTGTCAAAATATTTTAACTTGTAAAGAAACATACAACACCAGTAAATTTAGTGATTTCAAAACAGTTGCCATACTATTGGGTTTGGAGATGAATCTTTCAGGCAGGGACAGCTTGAGGTGAAGTTGTCTGTAAAAATTTACTTTTCTGCTCCTTCCCTTTCCTGAGGGTCTGTTGCTGCCTCTTCATGTGGCACAGGGTATCACGTGGTGAGAGAAATGCATGTGGGAGATCAAGAGGTTAGGAGCCAGAGAGATCCAAGCAAGCCAAGCTTGCTTTTATCACATCCCACTCTTGCAATCAAGGCATACGGGGTGGGGAGCACCCAGTCCATAGTTCATATAAGGCCTGCAGAATCACTGAGTCTGATGCTGCCATGGCAACTGCACGCAGAACTCAAACTTTAATGAATCTACAGCAGGCTAATCTTTAAGGTGATAATTATGGATAGCCTGCAGCTTATGTTACAAATATCCAAATGGCCCTTGGCAGAAAAAAATGTCTTCTCCCCTGCCCGTGTGAAATCTTCATGCTCCATTCACCTTTTAAAGGCCTTATGTCCTAGGACTGTTACGTTGGCAGTTAAAATTTGGAACCAGTTTTAGAACATTAGAGCCATAAGAGAACCTCACAGGGTAGCAGACATGCAAAACACAATATAACAGCTTCAGGAGGGGACCACTGTATAAAGAGCTGAAAGCACCGAGTTTTCCTGGGGAAATCATGAATCCCAGGAGGTGTTGCTTCAGCTCATTCTTGAAGGAAGAACTGGAGTTTGCTAGAGAAGTAAGGACCTGTGTGTGTGGGTGACAGGAGACTAGGACTCTTTTGGTAGAGGAATTGCATGCACAAAAGCTCAAAGGGGGGCTGGCCCTGTGGCGTAGCGGGTAAAGCCGCCACCTGCAGTGTTGGCATCCCGTATGGTCGCTGGTTCAAGATCCAGCTGCTCCACTTCCCATCCAGCTCTCTGCTATGTATGGCCTGGGAAAGCAGTAGAAGATGGCCCAAGTCCTTGGGCCCCTGCACCCGCATGGGAGACCCGGAAGAAGCTCCTGGCTTCGGATTGGCGCAGGTCCAGCTGTTATGGCCAGTTGGGGGAGTGAACCAGTGGATGGAAGACCTCTCTTTCTCTGCCTCTCCTTCTGTGTAACTCTGACTTTCAAATAAATAAATAAATCTTTAACAACAACAACAACAACAACAAAACAAAAGCTCAAAGAGGGTTGGCACTGTGGTGGAGTGGGTTGAAGTCTCGGCCAGCAGCGCCAACATCCCCTATGGGCGCCAGTTTGAGTCCTGGCTACTCCAGTTCAATCCAGCTCCCTGCTAATGCACCTGGGAGAACAGTAGAAGATGGCTCACTTCCTTGGGTTCCTGCGCCCATGTAGAAGACCCATAAGACACTCCTGGCTCCTGGTTTTGGATCGGCTCAGCTATGGCCATTGTGGCCATTTGAGGAGTGAACGAGAAGATGGACCCCCTGCTCCCCGCTGCCTCTGTAACTCTTTCAAATAAATAAAATCTTAAAAAAAGAAACCTCAAAGGGCTGAAACAACTCTGTATTTGGGAAGCTGCCAGTAATTCAGTTTCATAAAAACTGCAAAGTGGTGAAGGGGTAGCTTGTAAGTTCTGAGATGGGGGGCAGGGAGAGAGACTAAACTCTAAGGATTGATAAGGGAATGGGAACTTGTACTTTATTCCTTTGAGGGAAATTATTGGGCAACTTTAATTTTGGTTCAAATTTATCAATTAACTGGTTGTGGAAACTTGGTTAAAGGAGGTAAAAGATAGATGTGAAAGGCTGTTTTGTGTAATATAATTGGGAGAGATGGCAATAACAAGTTCATTCACCCTTCAACAAATGCTTATTTAGTATTTATAATGTACCAGGTGTGGGGGATACTGAAGTGAGTATGAACTGTCCCTTTTTCATGTTTCTTACAGACTGGTGGGGGATTAGACTTGTTAACAAGCTCTGTTCATGCTGTGTTTCAGAATTCCTCCTTTGGGGACCAGCATGCTGTACACTACAGAATCTTTGAATCCACCTGACTAGGGTCCAGATCATGCCTCTGCACTTTTTACTTGAGTGTCCTTGGGAAATTTACTTGCCCTCGTTGGTATAGTGAGAAAGCTATTTCTATCATAGAGCTCTTGTGAAGATCAGAGGAGAGGCCAGCGCCGCGGCTCACTAGGCTAATCCTCCACCTTGCGGCACCGGCGCACCGGGTTCTAGTCCCGGTTGGGGCGCTGGATTCTGTCCCGGTTGCCCCTCTTCCAGGCCAGCTCTCTGCTGTGGCCAGGGAGGGCAGTGGAGGATGGCCCAAGTGTTTGGGCCCTGCACCCCATGGGAGACCAGGATAAGTACCTGACTCCTGCCATCGGATCAGCGCGGTGCGCCAGCAGCAGCGTGCCGGCCGCGGCTGCCATTGGAGGGTGAACCAACGGCAAAGGAAGACCTTTCTCTGTCTCTCTCTCTCACTGTCCACTCTGCCTGTCCAAAAAAAAAAAAAAAAAAAAAAAAGATCAGAGGAGAAAATGGATGCAAAGGACCTAGAATAGGGCTGAGGCATCTCATCTCTCTGCTGTCAATTTAAATCTGATGGAAGGAGGAGAAGACAGGACAAGAGCTGGGTGAATGACAGAATGTAGGCCTACCATGTGGATTCATAGTTTGAGAGGCCAACAAAAAAACAGTGCTGTATCAAGAATGATTGTCTATTTTCCTCCTTCTTCTTTTCTGACTCCTGTAATGTGGCAGTTTTGAAGAAAGGATAGGTATGTCCAGACTGCCATATAATATGTCTTCCAGGACATGAATTTCCCCTCTTTTTGATTTCTACACTCTCAAAGATGGTGATCTTTGAGTTCAGCTTGTCCAGTCCTCCCTGCTGCACATGGCTGTGCTTTCCACAGGAGCTGATTGATGGATGACTATACTTCAGGTCAGATGGTTGAGATCATGGAGATAGAGGTCTATTATTTAAAAACACACTTTGTCCTTAGTGTGCTGTACATTGAGATTTAATGCTATAACTAGTACTCAAACAGTATTTTTCACTTTATGTTTCTGTGTGGGAGCAAACTGTTGAAATCTGTACTTAATGTATGCTAAACTGATCTTCTGTATATAAAGAGAATTGAAAATGAATCTTGATGTGAATGGAAGGGGAGAGGGAGTGGGAAAGGGGAGGGTTGCGGGTGGGAGGGACGTTATGGGGGGGAAGCCATTGTAATCCATATTCTGTACTTTGGAAATTTATATTCATTAAATAAAAGTTTGAAAGAAAAAAAAAACACACACACGAAGTGGAAAAAATGACCCATGGCCAAAGAAAAGATAAGAGAATAACATCCACTGGGCATGCAAGCCTTGATGGGCCACTTTTTCTTGACATTTTATATATCAAACGCTTAGTAAAAAAAAAAAAAAAAAAAAAAAAAGGCCGGCACCGTGGCTCAATAGGCTAATCCTCCGCCTGCAGCGCCGGCACACCGGGTTCTAGTCCCAGTTGGGGTGCCTGATTCTGTCCTGGTTGCTCCTCTTCCACTCCAGCTCTCTGCTATGGCCCGAGAATGCAATGGAGGATGGCCCAAGTGCTTGGACCCTGCACCCGCATGGGAGACCAGGAGAAGCACCTGGCTCCTGGCTTCAGATCAGCGCGATGCGCCGGCCGCAGTGCACAAGCCACGGCAGCCATTGGAGGGTGAACCAACGGCAAAGGAAGACCTTTCTCTCTGTCTCTTTCTCTCACTGTCCACTCTGCCTGTCAAAAAAAAAAAAAAAAGCTTAGTAATTGATAAATACCCAAATTCATGATTTTGAGGCTATAGAATGATCTTGTATTAGCAAAATGAGAAACAACTGAATGATCAGCAAGTGAACAATATTTATCTGATGAGGGCCTAGGGACTGTCCATCATCCTTCTCCAAATGTGGGTCTCACAATAGAAAAAGAAATTCTATCTAAAAGAATGCCTGTTCTCCCAGGGAGGGTGGGTAATATCTTAAGGACAGTATTGTTTGGAGATTGCAGTCCTGGAAGTCATGAATGGCTTCTTCAGAGTTGCCACGGCAACATCTCCCTCTTGTGACATGAAGGAGGATAGAGGTCATGTTGGTGGACTGTTTGAATGTTGCTCTGATCATGTTTTTTATTTCCATTGGGGAAGACAGAAAAAGTCAATAGACAAGAAGAAAAAAATAAGAACATAAAATAAAAGAGATAAAGGGATTTCTGTGAGTGATTTTCTAAATAGAGTTTGTTAATAAAGGATTCATATTAATTCAACTGAACTTCAAGTCTAACAAGAGAATCCAAATTGAGATTTCTGATACTTGAAGGCATAATGAGTGTTGAAGTACAAGAAGATGTAGTGGCCCTTTTATGTTGTGGAGAAGGACTAGAGACCAGAGTGTGAAGAAGAGAGGAGACTATACATGGAGTCACTTAGCACTTAGACCAAGTATAAGAATAGGCTTTCTTTAAACTGATACAGCTGCTTCTGGTGATGTCTGCTGGCTTTTTGAACCCACGCTTTAGAATTCTTTGAAACTTCAGTTAAATTAGAAAATGGATGGTGTTAGTCAAGTCTAGTCAGGAAAATAGAACCAAAGAAGTATTTGAGCAGTTGCAAGGAACTGGTTACAAAGGTATTGAATAAAGAGGACATAGAGCTGGTATTGTGGCACAGCAGGTTAAGCTGCCACCTGCATTGCCAGCATCCTGTGTGAGCACTAGTTCAAGTCCTGGCTGCTCCACTTCTGATCCAGCTCTCTGCTAATGCCCCTGGGAAAGCAGCAGAAGATGGCTCAAGTATTTTGTCCCTTGCCACCCATGTGAGAGACCCAGATGGGGTTCTAGGCTGCTGTGGCCATTTAAGGAGTGAACCAGTGAATGAAGATGTCTTTCTCTCTCTCTCTGTTTGTCCCTCTTTCTGAAACTCTTTCAAAGAAATAAATCTTTAAAAAAAGAATAAAGGAGACATTATATTATACGCATATTAACATATGGACATATGCACACACAACAAAAGCACTGTTTTTTCCCCCTTATCCTACCCTCTAATCTTTTGTATTTTAGGCTCCCACTACTGCCTCCTATTGAGCAAACCTAAGAAGCCAATTGTCAAGGGATCCTAGAAAATGATCTCATGGGTGAATGGGTCAGCCTTCTGTAATGCGGGGCAGAGAAAGGGTGACGAATGAATTACAGAGAAAAATGCTTCGCAAAGGGAGTATGGGAATGTGAGAGAAGCCTAGCATGATGGATCATAAAAAGTCTGAATTGTATAACGCATGGAAAAGAGTTGATTTGCTATTGCAAAATGCATACCATATTAGAGATTTTGTTTAGTGTCTGAGGTTGTCCTAAAATCGCCAGGACTTTGGACATGAAGCCCAGAGACTCTAGATGCTGCCACATGCAGTATATAATATGTGGCATCAGAGATGTCATTCAAGTTAGTGCAACTGTTTTTCACATCAGAAGGGGATTCACTAGGATAGTCAATTTAGAGAATAGATTTTTCCCTGAATAAATTACTGTGCTTCTAACATTTGCACCCCCCCCCACCAATACACAAGATCCAACTCAATTTTAAGAACTGAAAAGAAAAGTAGTAAAATTTGAGCTACAAGAAAAACTAGCAGAAAGTTGATGCCTGCTCTCTGCTAGAATCCCTGCATGTCAGGATCAGGAGATCACCTTGAAATTTACAGCATGTTTGGATAGCTTGTGTGACCACCATCTTTTCCCAGCCTCTCTCTGAGTTATTTTAGAGCTGAAGTCTTCTTGAGGCAAAACATGCCATTTTCAGACTACTTTATTAGCAAAATTTTCACAAGTTGAACTAAAATTTACCTTCTGGAGTTTTTCCACTGGGCTGAGTTCTGCTATCTTGGGTCACACAGCAAGATTATCTCCCACCCCTTTTGTTTCATGACATTCCTTCAGATGTTAAGAGATGGAAGTCATGCACTAGTAACCTTGACCTTTTAGGTGAAACATCTCTAGGTTCTTTATAAGTTCCTGTTATTAGTGTTATAATTTCTATGCTATGCATGTCTCAAACTTAAAACAATCATAAAGCTCATCTATTTTTCAGAGGTTTTACCACATTCTTCAGTCAATTAGAGGCCTAATCCTTGATCTCACAGGATAATGTGTAACTGTATGGTTTCAACCAGCCTGTTTGTTAGTCTTCTCCACTAGATTGTATGTGAAGAATGGGGATTGTGCCTTGACCATTTATTTTATTTTACTTTCCACGGTTCTTAGAACTATATAATAGTTTAGTAGTATATAGAAGGAACAAAAAGTAATCTATTGAAAGATCACAAACTGATGCTCTGACAAACCAGTTCTTGGTCCTTCCACAGCTCTGTGTCTTTGCCAGACTCTTTCTTTCGCCTAGACTGCTGCTTTATGTTCATCTTTATGGGGAAACTCTTCCTTCACGATGCAGTTCAAATACTACTTATCTTTCCTGGTTTGTTTTGGCTTTCCTTGTCCCAAGAGTCTGCCTCTTCAAAAGCAGAACACCTTCCTCCCTCTTTTTATTCCTGTTGTACATATTTGTTATCTGTCATTCAAAAAGTAGCTTTGGTTTAGGAGTTAAGTGGATTTGTGTTTGAATCTCTAGTTCAACTTAGGGCTCTCTCTTTCTATCTATCTATCTATCTATCTATATCTTTTTTGACAGGCAGATTTAGACAGAGAGAGAGAGAGAGAGAAAGACAGAGAGAAAGGTCTTCCTATCTGTTGGTTCACCCCCAAAATGGCCGCCATGGCCGGCGCACTGCACTGATCCAAAGCCAGGAGCCAGGTGCCTCCTCCTGGTCTCCCATGTGGGTGCAGGGCCCAAGGACCTGGGCCATCCTCCACTGCCTTTCCGGGCCACAGCAGAGAGCTGGACTGGAAGAGGAGCAACTGGGACAGAATCTGATGTAGGGCTCTATATTTTTAAAATAAGAAATTTAGGATAATTACTTCATCAACTCTTGAAGGGTTAAATAAAATACCAAATATTGGGACCTTTTCTCAATGCCTGGTGGTTTATGTGTTCTCAGTACATTTTTATCACTATGGAATTTATATCCTTGTATTTCTTTCTGAGTGTCTTATGTGGCATACTCTACGTCTGTACTGTCCAATATTGTAGAAAGTAGCCATATGTGGCTAGTTATATTTAAGTTAATTAAAATTAAATGCAATTATCCCTCAGTTCTCGTGGGGGATTGGTTCCAGCATCCTGTGAATGCTGAGTTCTGTGGATGCTCAAGTGCCTTATTTAAAATTGTATAGCATATGCAGACAGCCTCACATTCCTCTGTGTTAAGTCATCTTTAGATTATTTATAACACCCAATATAAAGAAAATTCTTTGTAAATAGTTGTACACGGTATTGTTTAGGAAATAATGACAAGAAAAAAGTCTATAAATGTTTAGTAATAATTTTTTTCAAATATTTTTCAGTATACAACTGACTTAATCTATGGATGCACAACCCATCGATGAATAGCGCTAACTCAGCAGCTAAAATTCAGTTCTGTGGTCAAACAATAGCCACATGTGATTGGGGGTTACTGTATTAGACAATGCAGACTGAAGAACATTGGCATCACTGCAGAAAGTTCTTTTGGATCAAAAAAAGTTGCTCCAGACTGTTGTAGTGGTCTGAACTGAGCATAGTATTACCAGACTGATCAATCCTTCCTCCATTCTGGGTCCTCTATTTCTAGCAAATCTACTAGAATTCAATTTAATTTTTCATAGACAATCATACAACAAATCCATGTAGGATCTGCTATCTACTGAAACTTCCAAACACTTTATTTTTTTTTCTCCAGCTGCTTCCATCATATTTTGGAGGTGGGACCAGCTACTAGATATTTCAGGTTTTGAGGACCATCTAGTTGCTGTTGTAGTTATTCATTGCTGATATTCTGTTATGGAAGCTGCCACAGACACGATATAAAGAAATGGGCATGGCTATTTTGTTTGTAGAACTAAGTTGGACAGTAGTTTTCTGACCCCTGATGCTTCAGACCATGCAGGGCATTATAATAAAATACCACAGTCTCAGTAGCTCATAAACAAGAGAGATTTATGCCCCATGTTCTGGAGCTTGAGAATTCCAAGAGCAGAGTAGGTTTGGTGTCTAGAGAGAACCAGTCTTCTCTTCTTGCTAAGTTCTCGAATGATGCTAAGGGCAAGCCAACTCTCTGGAGCCTTTTCTGTGAAGGCACTCATCCCTTTCATAAGAGCTCTGCCATTATGGCGTAATCACTTCCCAAAGGCATCACCTCCTAATTACACAGTGGGTGATTAGGTTTCAGTGTGTGTCTGGGATCCTCACATTCAGTAGTGACAGAGCCAGGCCATAACAATCTCCCTCCATTTTTATTTCTTTCTTTTCTTTTTTTTTTTTTTTTTTTTTTGACAGGCAGAGTGGACAGTGAGAGAGAGAGACAGAGAGAAAGGTCTTCCCTTGCCGTTGGTTCACCCTCCAATGGCCGCCGCGGCCAGCGCGCTGCGGCCGGCGCACAGCGCTGATCCGATGGCAGGAGCCAGGAGCCAGGTGCTTTTTCCTGGTCTCCCATGGGGTGCAGGGCCCAAGCACCTGGGCCATCCTCCACTGCACTCCCGGGCCACAGCAGAGAGCTGGCCTGGAAGAGGGGCAACCGGGACAGAATCCGGCGCCCCGACCGGGACTAGAACCCGGTGTGCCGGCGCCGCTAGGCGGAGGATTAGCCTAGTGAGCCGCGGCGCCGGCCTATTTATTTCTTTTTGATTAGAAATATGTCCCTATGAGCATTCTTTTTTTTTAAGATTTTATTTACTTATTTGGCAGTAGAGTTACAGACAGTGAGAGAGACAGAGAGAGAGGTCTTTTCTTCTGTTGGTTCACTCCCCAAATGGCCGCAATGGCTGGAGCTGTGCAGATCTGAAGCCAGGAGCCAGGTGCTTTTTCCTGGTCTCCCATGTGGGTGCAGGGTCCCAAGCACTTGGGCCATCCTCTACTGCTTTCCCAGGCCACAGCAGAGAGCTGTACTGGAAGAGGAGCAACCGGGACTAGAACCTGGCACCCATATGGGATGCTGGCACAGCAGGTGGAGGATTAACCAAGTGAGCCATGGCGCCGGCCCCTGAGCATTCTTTTTTTCCAGATTGGAAAGAATCCAATCACAGTCAATACTGGGATGGGAGACTTGTGAAAATAAAACAAGGGGCCAATGTTATAGCAAAACATGTAAAGCCTCCGCTTGTGATACCAGCATCCTATATGGGCACTGGTTCATGTCCCAGCTGTTCCACTTCTGATCCAGATCCCTGCTAATAGCCTGAAGAAAGCAGCAGAAAATTGGTCAAGTGTTTGGACCTCTGCCACCCACTTGAGAGACCCAGATGAAACTGCTGGCTCCTAGCTTTGACCTGGCCCAGTCCTCGCTATTATAGGTATCTGGGGAGTGAACCAGTAGATAGAAGATCTCAATCTCTCTGTAAGTCTGTCTTTCAAAATAAATAAGTAAATAAATAAATAATAAATAAATACAATCTTTTACAAAAAGCTAATACAACATACTTGTGTGCAGAGCGTGGTTTTAGCTTTACTGATTGAAGAAACTGGGTTATGAAGTAACTTGACAAGGTCACACCACTTGTGAGTGGTGCAGCAGTGAATCAGACCTGGAACATCTCCCATTTTTAGTCACCATTGCCCACAAGCTTATTTCTCTTGTGTCTTTTTCCCTACCTCTGTTCACCAACTTCTTTTTAAACCTACATTTTTTTCCCTTTACTCTCACTGTTCCCAAAGGCTCTGCCTCTCTCCCTTTACTCATACCCATTCCTCAATCCTAGGATATTGGTATAAAGCTTTCATTGCCTTTGAAAGGATAAAGAAGTTGTCGTTGTCCTCTTCTTCCTCCTTTTTTCTTTCCCTCCCCTGTCCCCTTCATTCTAGATGATAAGGCAGACTTTATTCAAGGAGAACCATGTTGATAAGTAAACGGACTACTGATGTGGGGCCTGGCAGTGAGGGAGAGAGCTTGGGCTCAACTCTAAGCAGTTGTCTTCAACTTTTCTGTGCTGTGTAAATCCTTTTGTAATTCTTTTGGTAAACCCACTGGACACAACTCTAGCTCTCTTTTACTTGTCCTTTCAGTAACATTTGACATGATGACTGCTTTCTTCTTGAAGCCTTTTTTTCTCCTGATGCCTGTGATGGTCACACCTGATTTTATTCTCACCTCTAAGACCGGTCTTTTTCCTGATGTGAATTTTCTCTCTTTAAGCTTTAACTACTGTTTCTACCCCTGGCTTACTTTTCTCCTTATTCTACACACATTCTCTGGGTGCTCTCATAAGTTCTAGTGCTTTAAAGGTAGTTTTAAAATATTATTTATTTGAGAGGCCCCAGAGACAAAGATAGAAAAGTAGACAGACAGACAGAGAAAGCTTTCCATCAACTGGTTCACTCTCCAGAAGCCTGTAATGGCCAGGAATAGGCAGGGATGAACTGGGAGCTGAGGCCACAGTGCAGGTATCATACATGGGTAGCAGGAACCCAACTACTTGAATCTTCACTGCTGCCTCCCAGGGCCTGCATCAGCAGGAAACTGGAGTCAGGTATGAAACCCAGGCACTGTGGTATGGGGTGAGTGTCTTAATTGTCCTCTTAGTGGCTAGACTAAATGTTTGCCCCAGGCATGTGGCTTAAACCTACTGATTATGTGAAGATGGTTCCTCCTCTAAGCCAGAACTTCCAGAGCACCGGTCCTACCGACTGCTTAAACAACTTGTCCACCTGCTAAATCACTAGCATATATAGCTCAGCAATTCTCAAGCAGAAATAATTAGTTTCCCTCTTAAGCCCGCTGCTGCTCTTGTATTTCCTTCCTCTTTCCAAGCCAGAGATCCTCACGTCATCTGATTCCTCCTCTGACAGTCCTACGTTGAATAGGTCCTGGAAATTTCTATATACATTGGAAATCGCTTTCAGACCCACTCACTTCTCCCTCACTCTCCTCACTGCCATCCCCTGTTTGCCGTATTTCTGTAACTGTCTCATAATTGCCTTCTACAGACTAGGCATCCCACTGCAGCCTCAGAGACCTTCCTCATATACGCATCGAGCCCTGTTACACTCCTGCACAAAATCCTCCAGTGGTTTCCTGCTGCTTTTGGAATTAAGTGTGAATTTCTTCAGTGGGCCAACAAGACCCTTCATGAGCCTGCCCCTCTGTCTCTGGGCACATCAGTGAGTGTTCTCCCCACCCCGTGCTCTGGTCTTGATGGCTCACTCACTCTGTCTGGACTTGAAGTTTTTACATGTGCTCTTTCCTAAGCTTGGAATATTTTCTTGGAATATTTCTAAGGAATATTTTCTCGCTGGCCTTTTGACCCCTGGCTAACTCCTGCCCATTCCAGAGGTTTCTGTGCAGATACAGATCTGTGCCTAGATACTGTTTTCGCTTTAAAACCTCTGGTGACTCCTGGAAGCCTTCCATGGTTCCCCAAACCAGGGTTAGATGCCTCCGTTTACTCTCATATATGCTTACCTCATCCTATAGCAGCCTTTATTACACTACATTGCAGTTGCTAGTAGGTTGCTTGCTTGCTTATTATGAAGGCAGGGAGGGTTGATCTTTCCCACTATTATATCCCTAATGTATGCCTAGTGGACATTTTATAAATAGTTGTTAATTTGTTAATCAGAAAAAGGAAGTTAGGAATACAGTGGCCCCTCTGTATCCTCAAGTTCAATATCTGTGGATTCATTCAATAATGGATTGAAAATATTCAGGAAAAAATTGCATTCATACTAAATATGTATAGATTTTTGTTGTCATTCTTCACTAAGCAATACAGTATATAACTGTTTATATAGCATTTACATTCTGTTAGGTATTATGAGTATTTGAGTTAATTTAAAAATATTCAAGAGGATGTATGTAGATTATATGCAAATACTATGCCACTTTATAACAGAGACTTGATTATCTGTGGATTTCGGTATTTCTGGGGGGTCTTGGACCCAATCCTCCATGGATACCAAGGGAAGACTATTTGGGTTTTGCAGTAAAAATCCCCTTGGCTTTAAATCCCTGATTTGCGAGGAGGAGCCTAGGTAGGCTGGAGAGTGGCCTGGCAGCACAGCACAGCGCAGCAGAGCTGAGCCGAGCAGAGCTGAGCTGAAACTTGGCCTTTCAGCTCAGGAGGACACTGTGATCTTTAACTATACTTGGCAAAGGAGATCAAAGACTAAATGTGCTGGGGGTTTAAGCCTAGCAGGATCTGCTGGTTCTGATCTTTGCAGGCAAGGTTCTCAAGGATGGGGACACACTAAACCAGCCTGGCACAAGGACAGTCTCACTGTCCATCTGGTCATCAAGACCCCTCCAAAGGCTGAATATTTTGCTGTTCCAGTCCTCTTCTACTAAAGACCCTGCTGCAGCATCCTCTGTCTCCGTACCTCACCTACCATACTTGCTAGCCCTACATCTCTGGCATTTCCACTTCAGATGCTTGCAGTGGAAGACAGGGAAACAGTGGGGAAGGAGGTACGTCCATAGAAGTTGGTGAAGGACCCGAGTGGTATTGCATTCACCTGGTTTTGGGGATACTTTGGGTCCGGGCAGCCCAAGCGTGGGCTTTATCACCTTCATGGTACTGTGGCTGTACATGCAGAAGCAACTGATGTCTCATCCTACGATGCTATGGCAGATCATGGAGAACCCTTTGTTCCAGGACAGTCTAATCCTGACACGATGAGTCATTTGATAATGGCCAGCTGCCAGAAGCAGCAGATGATGGAGTAGAATCCCAGGATGAGCTATGCGCTCTTGAATTCCAACTTCATGAGGCTAATGTTGAAACTTGCTCAGAATGCACTCGTGATGCAGGAAACGATGGGCATGGGAAATCTTGAAAGTATCCTCAGAGGGAGTAGTGCCCTCTGCCATGTGCACGCAGTCATCCAGGAGCCTGTGTTCAGTGCTGTCCAAGAGTTTGGCAGTGTTCTCTTCTCTTCCCTGGCCGAGAGCTGTGACAGGTCATCCTCCCTACCTCTGCAAGATGAGAATTGTGAGCTACTCACTGACCACTGAAATACTTTGTCCCCTACTCTGGTCCAGTAGAGAGGGCATTGGAGGATTGGGGAAAAGCCAGGCACATCTGGCTGTCTTGATATCCCCTGGGCTCAGCGTAGCGAGCTTGGTGTCAGAGCTGCTGAAACTGTAGACCACCCCTCAGCAGATCTCTGAGAATGTGACCTCATTCGGAATGTGATCTCATCCCTACACACGCAGCGTGAAGAAAAGCATTCCCAGAACCCCGTCTTTGCTGCTTAAATGATGCTGAGTGTGCCATTCCTTGTGAGGAACCCCTGGCTACAGGGGCAGATCCTCTGGCCTTCCTAGTCTTCATGCCTCAGATGCAGAACCTGGAGTTGCTCTCAGTCTTTACCCATTTGTACATGCCTTGCTGCAGATGTTGCAGGAATTTGCAGACCAAGGCTTCCAGCTGGTACTTGGTCTTGATTCCTTTGGAACCTGAGCATTATTGGCAGGCAGCAGTGCCAGGTCTGTATTTGAGGTTCCCTCCTATTTGCCAGCTATGCTGACCACATCTCCAACAGGGGCTTTCAGTGCCCGACAGTTCATGCTGACGATTCAGCTTTTGGCTGGAAGTGCAGGATCACACGTGCAGATGCCAGAAATTAAGATTCTAGCAGCAGCTACAAGTGGAGCATCTCAGCTCCATAGGCTTCATCAATGCTCAGGCCCACCTGCAGTCCCTAATTGCCACAGGAGGAGACAGTAACACCATTATTGAGAGACTGGTGAGCTCCCAGATCTCTGAGTTCCTTGGCCCATGCCTCCTGCCCCTCCGTTCCTACCAGGCTTTTGTCTCTTTGTCAGCCTCTATCTTCTAGAGCGTGTTTTCCCATCTGTCCTCTCTCTTGCTTTCTCCAAACAGCAGAGTGACTTTAGAGGCAAGTCCCCAACTCCACAGGTCTGAAAATTCTGGCTTTACTCTTACTTCATTTACAGAATCTTCTCGCCTGGTTCTTTTTGAGCCGAGCTATTCCAACAATTTTCACAGTTTGTTGATTTGCCTCACTACTTTGCCCCCACAGCACCTTTTGCCACCTACAAACTTCTTGGTGGCAGTGCCGGGAAGAGGGAGGAACCAACTCTCCAATTTGCTGGAAGAGGGTCTTCTACCTTCACCAGTAGAGTTTCGCCTGTCTCATATTTACTTTTGGTTTCACTCTTCCTTCTTTCTTTCTCCTCTACCTACTCCCCTCTCCAGCCCAACTAACGTGAGAATTTCAAACTCAAAAGGAGGAGCAAGTGAAACAGGCTGTGACTTACTTCCTCAGCCCCTGTTTTGGTCACTTCATCTAGCACTTTTTCACAGGCTCTATTGGGACTCCCAGGGGGAGGTGGAAGATGTTTGTTTTCCCTGTTTGGAGGGCAAGAAGAGACACAGTCCTATGCACAGGAATTAACAAGCCCTGTACTCCTTCAATGGAGATTGGTGTGGAAGGTGAGTGGATGAAATTTTTCTGGAGGAAGGGAATGGGGGAGACAGGCTGAGTAAAGGCAGGGGGTGGATGTTGTAATATAGCAAGTTAAACTGCTGCTTGGAATGCCCACATGCCATATTGGAGTGCCAATTCAAGTCCTGACAACACTGCTTCTGCCCCATCTTCCTGCTAATGCATCCTTGGAAGTACCAGATGATAGTTCAAGTGCTTGGGTCCCTGCCAACCACATGGGAGACCCAGATGGTGTTCTGGGCTCCTGGATTTGGCCTGGCCCAGCCCTGAGAATTGCAGGCATTTGTGGACTAAACCAATGGATAGATGATCCCTCTTTTCTCTCTCCCTCTCTCCCTTTCTCCCTCTCCCTTTCTCCTTCTCCCTCTCCCTTTCCTTCTTCCTCTCCCTTTCTCCCTCTCTAATAGAAGAAAATAAATAAACATTTAAAGAATGACTTGGAAGTTGGGGAGAGGAAGTACTGATAGCTCTTTTAGGCAGGAGAACCCAGGCCTGGACCTGGCAGAGGAGATACAGAAATGTTAATAGGACTTGAACTAAAGAAAGGGGCTTAAGTAAGCTAAAGAATGTGGCCCATATTGGGTCATATTTGTTCTTCGCACCCCCCCCCCACACTTTTCCATTAACCCAGGACCTGTTTGGGTGTTCAGGCATGAGTAATTTGAGCCCTCATCAGAAGACATGAAGGGAATAGGGATTTATGTCAACAATGGGAGATAGAGAGAGATTGAGAGCGAGCGACAGACAGACATGTGCACACACATGTGCGTTGGGGGAAGATGGATTCTTTGTTGATTTCTGTTCAGAACTACCAGACAAGAATGTCCCACATAAGGAAAGATTGCCTACAGCCAGGAATCCAGGTCCCTTGGGCTTCTGGATGTTGGGGATCCCAAAGGTAGTATAGATGGATAGCCTTCTGAAGCTGCCAGGGCTGTGACCAGCACCCTTTTCACCCCTCATTACTCTGGAGGAACTGTTGGGGATTCTTATTTCCTAATCCCTAGCCTTTGGCATCCTGCTCCCTGCCCTTTCAGTTCTCCATTATTCCCTCCCGGCTGGAAAATAGTTTGAGGAAAGAGAGGTGAGGGTGCAATGGTGGCTCGGATGTGGACATTGGTATTGCTCTATTCACGTGCAGAGGAGGCCTGCATCCCTTCCCTCTGATATTTGGCCCAAACACTTACAGAATCCATGGCTGAGGATGTGGAAGAAAAGAGGAATAGAATTTTGCTACAAGTGGTTCAGAGAAGATGTCTATGGCTTTTGCTCTACTTCCTTCAATTCAATAATGGCCTTTGTAAAAAATAATAATAATGATGTGATCTTTGTTGTGAAGTAGAAAAGAATCATAGTTTTATTATTACCAGTCATCTGACTTTTGCCATTTGCTAACTGAATGACCTATGTTGACCTTTGAAGCCTTAGTTTTCTCACATGAGGATAATACTAACGTCAAATTTATAGGGCCATTTTCAGGATTCAATGAGATAAAACAAAGCAATTAGTCCAGTGATTAGAACATGTGAGTGCTCAGTAAATGTCACTTTTTCAGTCTTATGCTTACAAGGCACAGATACTTGGATTCAAATCCTGACTTTCATCCTCCTCGCTATGGACCTTGGGCAAATTGTTTAATCTCCCTGTGCCTCAGTTTCCACATCTTTAAAATGGGAAATATTAGAATGTACTATATGAAGTGCTTAGAGCAGTGCCTGGCACATAGTCAAGGTTATAGGAGTAGAATCCATTATTATTGTCTTATATAAAAGGAAATTGCCCTTCCCTAAAAGGAGGAGTAAAGCTTAATTTCTATTCTTAGTTTTTCTCTGGGAAGGCAAAATAGATAACAGGAGTTGGTAGCATTGTTCTAGATGAAAAGTAAGACATTGTCGCTCTTATGTAGTTAAGAATAATGTATTGAAGACTTGCGATTTGCTAGAAGCAGATCTTAAATGTTCTCACCACATAAAAGAAAGTAACTATATGAAGTCATGAATATATTAATTAGCTTGATAGCAGTAATTGTATCACAGTGTATAGTTATAGTATATCAAAACATTGTGTTATATACCTGAAATACATACAATTTTTTATTTGTCAATTATGTTTCAATAAAGCTGGGAAAAAAGGAAGAGCAGTCACTTTCCAGACATTGGGCCCACTCAATGCTGAGGAGCAGATGATCATAAAAATTTCAGACTTTTTCACAAGGCAGATTAAATATGGATTTGTGACTAAACCCTGACTTCCTCAGGGATTTTCTGGTGTTACACACACACACAAACTGCTATGCTATGCAAAATTATAGTCTCACATGAGAACAATCATTTACAAATACGTTCAGTTGCTGTGGGATCATTTTTATTGTTTTATATGGTTAAAGAAGATGATGGCAGGTTGCTTTTAATATATGATTTTTCAAATTTAGAATAGAGGCTCCTTTTCCTGAATTTCTACCATCCCTAGTCTTTGTGAAGAAACATAAATAAACTCAGTTTCAGTCCTTTATCTTAACCTTCAGAGAAACGGAGCTTTCGTGTCAGTTTTGGAAATCTCTAAGAAATGTGTTTCTTTGGAGCTGCTAAGACCACAGCTTAGAGTAATTTAGGACACAAATGAACAGGTAGCAGAAGGGAGTCATGTACCAGTGCCAGAATTCTGTAAGTAGTAAATACCTTTTCTACAGTTAAGAGCTGCATGCTTTATGGTGATAGTAACTTACTAAATAAACACAGAGCCTAGAGTTTTACAGTGAGGATGAGTGTGAGAGTCAAGGAGAGGAAATATTTCAAGAAGGTGGGTGACACAAAGTTTTAGTACACTGGCCACTTCTGAGAGAAGGAATGGTCATTTCCAAGTTCAACTTAAGTCAATATGGTGACATTTTCATCTCCCAGCATTAACTTTTACCTGCTTTTGTCTGATAATATTTCCTTTTCATTCTATTCCAATGGGAGAAGATACTTGACAGAATTCTCCATGGGTTGCTTGCATTTCTGGGGTACTGGCTATTTTTGTTATGGAGTTTATAAGAATGTTTGTATAGCAAGTAACCTTGGAAGATAAAGATAGTGTCTTCCTCCAAGATAAAGAGCAGTTTGCTCACAAGTTGGGAATACAGAGGTGGTGTCTCCCTTCTCTGAAAAGAGCAGGCATTTTATTGCTCTGATGATTTACAGATCATCATAAAAGATTTGGTCCCCAAAGCTCAGGGTGCCTCTCCTGTAACTCAGGTCACTGCATATGCAGGGTCTCCTGGTCCTTTTCACATTCCCTCTGATGGGATTCATCTTCTGAACTGACACAAGAAAATAAAGGATAATATAATGATTATAGATAATGCTTTGAATGACAAAGGTCATTATCTCTGATCTAGGAATTGTGCCTTCTGTTAGCACCCATGAAACTGGGGCATGCTAATTTACTATTTGCAGGTAGGGTAAAATATCCGACCCTTTAGGATTCTTTTTTTTTCCCCACAAAATTAACATAATAACTGTTTATTTATTTGTTAAAGATTTATTTATTTGAAAGGCAGAGTTATAATGGGAGAGAGAGAGAAAGAAAGAGAGATTGATTGATCTTTGATCTGCTAGTTCACTCCCCACCTCAAATGCCTGCAATGGTCAGGACTGGGCCAGGCTAAAGCCAGGAACCAGGAATTCCATCCGGGTCTCCCATGTGGGTAGCAGGGGCCCATATACTTGGGCCTTCTTTCACTGCTTTCCCAGGAATATTAGTAGAGAGATGGATCAGAAGTGGAGCAGCTGGAATGCTAACTGGTGGTCATATGGAATGCTGGCTTCATAGGTGATGGCTTAAACCTCTGCACCACAATGCTGGACTCCATAATAATTTCTTAACCTCATAAACCTCTATGTTTTTTCTTCATATTTTTGGTGAATACTCTGATTACTTATTCATTTGCTTAATATTTTTAAACAACAACAATTATTATTATTATTATATTTTCTATTTTTTGACAGGCAGAGTGGACAGTGAGAGAGAGAGACAGAGAGAAAGATCTTCCTTTGCCGTTGGTTCACCCTCCAATGGCCGCCGCGGCCGGCGCGCTGCTGCCGGCGCACCGCGCTGATCTGATGGCAGGAGCCAGGTACTTCTCCTGGTCTCCCATGGGGTGCAGGGCCCAAGCACTTGGGCCGTCCTCCACTGCACTCCCTGGCCACAGCAGAGAGCTGGCCTGGAAGAGGGACAACTGGGACAGAATCCGGTGCCCCGACCGGGACTAGAACCTGGTGTACCGGCGCCACAAGGCGGAGGATTAGCCTAGTGAGCCGCGGTGCCGGCCAACAACAATTACTTTTTAAATGGAGATGCTTCCAGGCTGTGGGATCAGGGTCACTTTTTTTTTTTTTTTTTAAGATTTATTTATTTATTTGAAAGAGTTACACAGAGAGAGGAGAGGCAGAGAGGGTGGTGGTGGGGGGGAGGTCTTCCATTCTATGGTTCACTCCCCAGTTGGCTGCAACGACTGGAACTCTGCCGATCTGAAGCCAGGAGCCAGGTCTCCCACGCGGGTGCAGGGGCCCAAGGACTTGGGCCATCTTCCACTGCTTTCCCAGGCCATAGCAGAGAGCTGGATGGGAAGTGGAGCAACCGGCACTCAAACCAGCGGCCATATGGGATGCCGGCACTGCACACTGGGGCTTTAACCCACTGTGCCAGCCCCCTATTATCTTTTAAGATGTATTTATATATTTATTCAAAGGCAGAGTGATGGAAGGGGGGAAGAGAGAGAGAGAGAGAGAGAGAGAGGGAGGGAGAATTGATTTACTTTCCAAATGCCTGTAACAGCCAGATCTGAGCCAGGCTGAGGCCAGGAACCTGGGACTTCATTTGGGTCTCCCATGTGGGTGGCAAGATCTCAAGTACATGGACTGGCTTCACAGCTTTCCCAGGCACATTATCGGAGCTGGAGCAGACGTAGAGCAGCAGGGACTTGGATTGGTGCTCAGATATGGGTTGCTGGTGTTACAAGTGGCAGCTTAACCTGCTGCGCCACAACATCAGCCCCAGATTAAGATTGTATAATAAAATCTTCACTTTTCTTTTAGTATGGTTGATGGAATTTTTTTTCTTCAGTATTTGGAATGGGGATGTATAACATGGGACTCCATACACAGATACTATGGATTTGTGACCTGAGAACCAAGACTCTAGAAATTCTAGCTCACTATAATACTGTTGATCATACTTACCAAATTTGCTTCAAAAAGCTCTTGGCAAATATGATTCAAAGATGTTTATTCTCGTGCAAAAGAATTTCAAAATCTATACATCTATGGAGTCTTCAGAGAGTTCATGAAAAATGTGTATTATGAAAAACTATACATGAGTTTCAAACATTTTTGTATCAAAGGTGTAGATACCTTTTAATGCCATTTCCATGAGCTTTATGAAGTACCCTTATATGTAATATACAAATCTAAGCATATGGGTGTTACAGTTATTATTCTACATGCTATTTTATTGAGTGTATTCCTAACAAGATAAAAATTAACACCAAATCCTCTCCATATAGTTTTATACAGCTGATGATTGGAAGAATTTTCCACCAACTATTTTCCAGCTCCATCTGTCTTGAATCTGTTTCTTCCCCACTTCCACACATTTTGGTGCAGGCCTCCGGGGCACATTCATAATGAGACTTTACATATGACCTCAGGACTTCATTTTGGGTTGCCAAGTGAATGAGCACAGAGGGCAGGGAGAGAATTCCCGAATGTCACTCCTGTACCAGCTTAGCACATGGAAATGACTCAGCCACACAAGTGTGTAAACTAAACTTCAAGACAATGGATCCCTGATTTAGTTTCCTCTGAGCTTGGTCCCCTAAACACCTGTAGAGACCAGGCAGAATGAGAGAGAGAGAGAGAGAGAGAGATTGATTTTCCACATACTGGCTATGTTCTCAAATGTCCACAACAGTCAGGGCTGGGCTAGGCCAGGCTAGGCCAAAGCACGGAGCCAGGAACTTAATCCAGATCCTTACTGAGTTGGCAAGAACCCAAGTACTTCCTAGGGTGCACATTAGCAGGAAGCTGGATTGGAAGTGGAAGTGGGACTGGAAGCAGGTACTCCAGTATGGGATATGGACATCCAAATGGCACCTTAAGCACCAGCCCTTATTAGGCACTCTTGTTTGAAGCCACTCAGTAGGCTCTCTCTCAATGAATTCTACTGAGGTTTGCTTGTCACTTGTTTTTCACTCCTTTCTTTCAAGATGAAGTGTCTGGTAAACCTAGGCCTTCTGTCTAGATTTTGGCACAATGTCCTCTAGGGAGTCATTTTATTAGTTGTGTCCTCTTTTCCTTCTTCAACCATAAATAATCTTCTTTTAATGCCACATTAAAGAATTTTTCTTGCTCTTATAACTGTCAGTGCTTCAGTCACAGTTTGAATTCTTGCATTTGGCATTCACTGCCTTCACTCCCTGAAACACTAGTCTCAAAATTCAGTAACTACTTTCTAAACACTGAGTTTGGTTCTTTTCTGTCAGTTGTCATCTTCAGTAAATCAGTGTAGCATTTGAAACTCTGCTCCTTCATTCTAAGTAAGGAAACTGGCCAGGGCGCTGGTCAAGGTCTCGAGTTCAGAATTGGCTTTGAACGAGGTGTCTTCAGCTAAACTATGAGATCTTAAATCTTAACCTCGCTGGAACTCTTTCCATGTCTCAAAAATGAGGATTGATCTGTCTCTCGTCTGTCTATCTATCTGTCTATATCTTTAAGCTTCTTTGGGGGGATAAATTATTTCTGTGAAATTAGCACGTTTCTGATGCATAATACTTCTTCAGTAAGTGGCAACTATCTCTGTTATGCCTGTTAATCTACATAAATAACAACAGTATTGCTGGTGTGAAGTTATTCGTTTCTATCACCCTTTCTCAACTTTTTTTTTAATGTAATGCATGTTGCATATTATCAGTTTTCTGTCCTCATTGTGGACAAATGTTTTCCTCTTGGTATTAGCTGCTGCTTCTTATTCTCTAAGAATTAGTCCTTAGATCACCTATTTTATATTTGTATCTTTGTCTAGCTATGTTCTTTTTTGCTTTCTCTATCATCTATCATCACCACTATGCTAGTGGTGTCTCGATCTATGTTTCTTCCTTTTTTTTTTTTTTTTTTTGACAGGCAGAGTGGACAGTGAGAGAGAGACAGAGAGAAAGGTCTTCCTTTGCCATTGGTTCACCCTCCAATGGCCGCCGCAGCAGGCGTGCTGCGGCCAGCGCACTGCGCTGAACTGATGGCAGGAGCCAGGTACTTCTCCTGGTCTCCCATGGGGTGCAGGGCCCAAGCACTTGGGCCATCCTCCACTGCACTCCCTGGCCAGAGCAGAGAGCTGGCCTGGAAGAGGGCAACCGGGACAGAATCCAGTGCCCTGACCGGGACTAGAACCCAGTGTGCTGGCGCCGCAAGGCGGAGGATTAGCCTCGTTAGCTGCGGCACTGGCCTCGATCTATGTTTCTAATTCCAAACTATTTTACTATTTTTAAAAAATATTTGTTTATTTGAAAGAGAGAGAGGGACACACACACACACACACAGATATTTGGTTCAGCTGAGACTGGGCCAGCCTGAAGCCAGGAGCCAAGAGCTTCATCCGGGTCTCCCACATTGTGGGGAGCAACCCGGACTTAGACTAAGTTACTGGAATTAAGACTTATTCTATGCATCTGCTCTCCCACAATATGGCGCTGGGAGAGAAGAAAACAGCTTCCGCACAGCTGCCTCCAGTTCAACCAATAAACTGTAGGACTTGCTACTGATTGGAGGAGAGCAGCGTACTCGGCGTGTGGGCAGCCGAGTTAGGATTGGCGGAGGAGGACTATAAAGGAGGAGAGAGACGGCATGCACCAGGAACATCTAAGGGGAACATCTATCTGAAGGAACACCTGTGCAGCCCCCGAGAGAACCGGCCGGCGGTGTGCCGCTCCCCTGCGGAAGTGGGGAATGTGGCCAGGGGGAACTGCCCTTCCACGGAGGTGGAAGGGATAGTAGCCAACCCGGGAAGAACCAGCAGCAAACCCGGGGAGGGCCGAGCAGACGAAAGAACAGCGCAGGGTCCTGTGTCGTTCCTCCACGAAGAGGGGGAGCAACACACATGGGTAGCAGGAGCCCAAGGACTTGAGCCATTTTCTGGTGCTTTTTCCCAGGCCATAGCAGAGAACTCAATCAGAAGTGGAGCAGTCAAGACATGAACCAGTGACCAAATGGGATGCCAGCATTGATATTGCAGGTGGTGGCTTTACCACAACACCAGCCCCTCCCCAAACTATTTTAAATTAAAGCTTTAAACACATGATCATTTTAAAGATTCAAATCATATAAATATGTAGAGAATATAAACTGAAAGTTCTCATCCTTCCCATCATCAGGTCTTAAAATATCTGCTCTTTCTCTTGGGGTTGGGGAGCATGTGTTATTACACAGCTTTTTTCTATATATTTATATCCAATGATATATAGGATTTGAGTTTTTAAAATAATCTATCCTCTTCACCTACACTTCTGTTCTTTCCTGTCGTAGAATTGCATCTGATGTCCAATGGAAGGTTAAAATGCAACCTAGATTAGCTGTACTCATCTCCTTCCCCACATCACTATCTGGTCCTGACTGCACTGCTGACACAGGCACTGCCATTATCAGTTCTTAAGGATCAAACTCTTCGTCTCTCTGACTTCACCCTCTCCTTCACCCCCCAGCACATCCAGTAGTTTGCCAAGTTGTATAAATTCTGTCTCTTTAGTGTTTCTTTGCCCTTCCCCTTAAATTCTCTGCCTGAAGATTTTTGGCTCACAGCAATGCTGTGATTCACATCACCAATTTATTTAAGAATTGCTTTGTGTTCAGATTTTTTTTTTTTTTGGAATTTTTTTCCTTCTTAGACCATTGCCAAGTTTGAGACTTGTTCTTTCTCCTGTATTTCCTTTATCACACTTTAATTCTTTATCATACTTTCTGCTTTTGTTACTAGAACAGAAGATCCTCAAAGGCAGAGAGCACATAGTCTACTTTTTGTTTTCCAATTCTCCATCCTGGGCTTTTTCTTTTTTCAGATGAGTGAGACTATGATGTTTATTCTCATTGAGTTCTGAAGTTGACAAGGAATGGATTTTTTTTCTCCACCTTTAGTGTCTTATTCTATTGTACACAGCCCTGGGGGGAATAATCTTCAAACCCAGCTCTAATCTTGTCAGTCTTTTGCGCAGACTACGTGCTGGCTCGCCATTGACTAGTGAACATATAGCACGTCCATTGATATCCAACCCTCCATGATGTGACTCCAAAATCTCGCCTATGCCTACTGCCATTTCCTAAGCTCCATATAAACTGGGGTGCTCACATTCCTCATACTCTTTCCTATTCAAATTTGCAGCCGCCTTTTGCTAGCTTTGCTGTATATATATATTTTTTAACATTCCTGCCTCCATCTCTATTTACTGAAACTAACCATTCTCAAAATTTCATTTCAAATGACATCTGTCCAAAACCCTGGTGGAATGAATCATATTTTCTTTTTTATTCAGTGGATTGAGAGTTTGTCTCATTATCTACTGGACCATAAGTTCCTTATCAGCAATGAATCTGAGTCAATTATTCATTTTCTAGGGCCTTGCGTAGGGCATAGGTATTTTAAAAATTAAGTATTAAGTGGTGGGTATTGTGCTGAAATAGGTTAAGACACTACCTGCGATGCCTGCATCCTATAGCTTCTGCTAATATGCCTGGGAAAGCAGCAGATGGTGGCTCAAGTGCTTGGGTTCCTGCCACCCACATGGGCATTCTAGCATTCTAGGCTCCTAGATTTGTTGCAGGAATCTGGGGAGTAAACCAGCAGATGGAAGTTCTCCTTCCCTCCCCTCCTCTCCCTCCCCTCCCCCCCTCCCCTCCCCTCTTTTCTCCTCTATTCTCTTCTCTCCCCATCTCTCTCACTCTGCCTTTCAAATAAATACAACCTTTTTTTTTTAAAGATTTATTTTATTTATTTGAAAGACAGAGTTACAGAGAGAGGTAGAGACAGAGAGAGAGGTCTTCCACCGGCTGGTTCACTCCCCAGATGGCCGCAACTGCTGGAGCTGCACCGATCTGAAGCCAGGAGCCAGGAGCTTCTTCCGGGTCTCCCATGTGGGTGCAGGGGTCCAAGGACTTGGGCCATCTTCTCCTGCCTTCCTAGGCTATAGCAGAGAGCTGGCTCAGAAGAGGAGCAGCCAGGACTCAAACCAGCGTCCATATAGGATGCCGGCGCTTCAGGCCAGGGCTTTAACCTGATGTGCCACAGCACCAGCCCCATAAATACAACTTTTTTTTTTTTTTTAAAAAGAAACTTAAACATTAAGAATTGCTAATGGAGAAGGTAATCTGCTTCTGGGGAGGAGGTGTGCTGTATGTGCTGGAGAGTGCAGAAGATAATGCAAGCACCTACAAACACCAGCTTTTCTGGGGCAGCTGTAAAGGAGGAGGAAATGTACAACCAGAAGGAAATTAGGAGGTAGAGGTACCAGGAAACCAGGCCAGCCACATACTTCAGGAAAGAAGGAAGTGATCAGTGCTTCCATCGACTGTGAAGTAGGATGGTAAGGTCTAAAAAGTGTTATTTGGATTGAGTATCAAGATTGTTGTTGGTAAAAACTATAGTTTAAATGGTATGATGGGAATAGAAGCAAGATTTGAATTTGAATGGATTGTGAACAGATAGAATATAAGAAAATAAGAGTCCTGACAACCTTTTCAAGAAACTGGTGAAAACTGGTGAAAAAAGGTGGAGCAGGGCTTAAAGAGGGGGTGTTTGTTGTGGTGGTTACGGTGCTGATGGGTAACCACTACCTGTATCTGAGTGCCTGCTAATAAACTGCTTGCTCATGTGCACCCTTGGAGGCAGCAGGTGATGACTGAAGTTGTTGGGTCTCTGCCACCCATGTGGAAGACCTGGATTGAGTTCCTGGCTCTTGGCTGTGGCCTGGCCCATCCCTGGCCACTGAAGGCATTGGGGAGTGGAAGAGAGGATGCGAACTCTCTCATCTGTCTGTCTGTCTATCTGATCAAAGTCTCTCTCTGCCTCTCAAATTTAAAAAAAAGGAAAAGGTTAGTAGTAGAAAAAGAGAAAACATCAAGGATCCAATAAATTATCTTGCTTGATCATCTAAAAAATAGTCTTGGACACTATTTTATGCAAAAAATGCATGTGAAAGAAATTTAGGTATGAGCAACACTTTGAAGAGGTAAGGTCATAAAGAAATTTTTCATGAAGAATAGTAGCTGAATAGTGTTATTACACGTACAGTTTTTAAAATACATGACACACTAGGAGAGAACAAATTATTACAAATTTTAGAGAAATTGTAGTGTGTGTTTTCTCTATGAGAAAAAGCATGGATATTTCTGTATTAATTTCAGGGAATATTTTATTTATCTGACAGTTCCTCAAACTCTTCTATCTCCCAACCATGTAGATTCTATATTTTTGACAAATGAGCACTTCATGCTCAAGCTTCATAATCAAATTGGTTCAAGAATAAATTGCTGAAAGAGGAACTTTCTTATATTTGCTCTTGTGACAGCTAATGAAGATGGATGAAGAAAAACAGGGATCAGGCTTTGTGGGAGTAGGAGTTCTCATTTCCCACTGTGTTGGCTAAAGGCAAATTTGTTGCCAAGAGAAAAAACATAAGAATCATCTAATTGCTTAATTCCTGCTGAAAGCCAGCCTGTTCAAACACACAGACTTTTGTTTGAAGAAGCAAGTGTAGATCCTTTGCATGCACACCCAACAGGAACATCATTTCCCCCCTCCATTGAACATTTGCTGTTACCAGAAGATATTTATATTTGATCTGAAGAAAAAGAATTCTTTGCAGTTTACTGATGTTCAGAATAGTTATCTGAATAAGCATTTCTGATTGCTTTAATTCTGGGAAATAAAGATGGTAATTAGATTTGGGGAATGGCTAGAAATTTGGAGGTCACAGGCAAATTTAAGAAAGGTCCCTGTCCTCACCTAATTAAACATATTTCTGTATTTGAGAATCAAAGAGAAAGAGGGAGCTCCTGTCCAATGATTCACTCCCAAAATACCTGCAATGACTGGGACTGGGCTGGACTGAGCGTCGTGCCTAGAACAGATCTCCAGTATGGATGGTAGGAATCCAATCGCCTTAGCCATCTCTGCTTCCTCCCAGGGTCTGCATTAGTAGGAAGCTGGGATCTAGAGTCAGAGCCAGCCATTAAAACCCCAAGTTCTCTGACATTAGCAGATGAGCATCTTAATCAGCATTTTAACTACTGGGCTAAATGCCTACCTCTACCCTCAGCTACTTAAAAAAAAAATCAGCCAGTGCCCTGGCTCACTAGGCTAATCCTCCGCCTGTGGCGCTGGCACCCTGAGTTCTAGTCCTGGTCAGGGAACTGGTTCTGTCCCAGTTGCTCCTCTTCCAGTCCAGCTCTCTGCTATGGCCTGGGAGTGCAGTGGAGGATGGCCCAAGTGGTTGGGCCCTGCACCCGTGTGGGAGACCAGGAGAAGCATCTGGCTCCTGGCTTAGGATCGGTGCAGGGTGCCAGCCGTAGCAGCCATTTAGGGGGTGAACCAATGGAAGGAAGACCTGTCTCTCTGATTCTCTCTCTCACTGTCTAACTCTGCCTGTCAAATAAAAAAAAAATTTTAAAAATCAATATATCAGTCAAATGTATGAAGTACCTGGAATTCATACACTGCTGGTAGAAGCCAGATTGATAGGAATTCTTTGGAAAACCATTTGGAGTATCTACTACATGTGCATATGTACCCACATGTGTGTCCAGCTAATACGCTCCTGGGCATTACTCAGTGTTTGTATTGGCATTAGTCACAGTAGTCTCAAATGAAAAACAACCTAAATATCCTTCCACTAAATGTGATGCCCATACTAAAAAGAATGAATTGTTGATCCAAGAAACAAACTGAATGAATCTTAAAAACACTACAGAGTAAATGAAGCCAGACATAAAACAATCTGCATGATTCCATTTTCTTTTTAAATTTCCAAAACAGAGAAAATGAATCCATGAGGATAATGGTCAGACTAGTGGTTGTCCTCGAGGGTACACAAAGGAAACTCTACGATGCTGGAGTTGCCTTAGAATCCAGCGTGATAAATCCAGCATAGCGGGTAAAGCCACAGCCTGCAGTGCCAGCATCCCATATGGGTACCGGTTTGAGTTCCAGCTGCTCCACTTCTAATCCAGCTCTCTGCTATGGCCTGGGAAAGCCGTAGAAGATGGCCCAAGTCCTTGGGCCCCTGCACTCACGTGGGAGACCTGGAAGAAGCTCCTGGCTTCAGATCTGCGCAGCTGTAGCAGCCAGTTGGGGAGTGAACCAGCAGATGGAAGACCTCTCCTTCTCTCTGCCTCTTCTCTCTCTGTGTAACTCTGACTTTTAAATAAATAAATAAATCTTTAAAAAAAATCTAGTGTGATTGTAAAGCCTGGTCATTATAAGAGGGTTATATGTAGGTTAAAGTTCACTGAGCTGTATGGTTCAGATTTGCATAATTATACTCTGTAAGCTATGTTTCAGTGAAAAAAATACCATCTCCCTCCTTTCTTTTAGTGTTTTCTTTACAGAGAAGAGAAAAGGAGACAACAATCTAGGCCTGCCTCCTTGGCCATGACTTTGTGTGCCAGGTGTGTTTTCAGGTACATCGGACCCAGTGACAAACCCTCACTACACTGAGTAATTGATTTTCAGTTAGGAGGTAACAGCTGTCAGAGCTGAATATTTATTGGATTTAAAGTAGTTATTAAAGATAAATTTGATCTTCAGGGAATTCTGGAAACAATCTTTTGATTTTGTTACATCCATGAATCAGTCATCACAGGCTATGACCTTGATCACTTCAATGTCCCTTCATTTGCTCTGTTGGGGCTTGTGGCCTTACCTAGTGTGTAGCAAAGTCTTCCTGTAGGTCCTCACACGGGTTCTGTGAGTGGCCAGATTTCACCTTCCTAACAGATTGACCCATGAATTTTGGAAATACACAGAGATAAGACTGCACTGCAGAAAGCATAAGAAGATTAGAATCCTGGGATCCTAGAAAATGTTGCAGGAAGACCTCGTTTCCACAACTCCAGTATTTCAGCAGATGATGAAGCTTGCAGTGGGGCAGGCTCTTGGTTTCTGACGAGATTGAAGGTTTGGTGACAGGAAAACACTCTCAGTGAAATCCAGGAAGAATCTGAGAACAGGGAAGGGATTTAGTGTCTGACTCATTAGAATGCTAGGATTAACGGTACAGAATACCTAGCACTGAGGAGAACAAAGCTTGATATATTTTAGCAGCTCAGTGACACTATCAAATCGTATTAACAGAATAATAAAACTATTCATTAGCTTATATGTATGCAGTTAATCTGGTGAAAACTTCTTTATGTGGGAGTGCCAGTGTGAGTAAGTGTTAGGCTGCCCTCTCCTTTTCCATCCCTTAGTCTGCTAACCATGTTTATCTTCCATGCAGAATTGAACCAATTTATATAATGGTTTCAGAAGTGAGGTAAATAGGATGGGATTCATTAGTGTTGGACTGATTTGTGCCTGGCAACCTCAGGGGGAACTTCTTGACAGCTAAGCCACCTCGGCCCCACGGTACCAGTTAATAGAAAATGCTTCATCTGTAGTGAATTTGTTTGTTATTGTAGTGGGAACATTCAATATCCTAGTTTTAATGTGCAGCTGCATTAGGCACAGAGTTTTCCAATATTTTTTTGAAAGATATTGTTTACATTTGAAATTACTATTCAGGGAAGGAAAGCCTCTTCCTAGTTGCTGGGTAGTGTGCAGGACAATGACTTTATAGCCCCATTAGAATGTGACAATGACGTAGCTGTGGGAGCTGGCAGGGCAGGAAGCTCCCGTTGAGTTAGAACGAACTGCTAGGTACCTCAGCTGTTGTATAAATTAATTTGGTAGAAATAATCATCTGTCTTAAATTGAGTGTTATAATCGCTGCCTTACATTGTTCATTGATGTTAGTGAATTAACAAAAAACCTAACCCTTGTGACTGGTGCCCTTGTCTTTTGATGTGGCTGTAACTATACGGCACCAACCTAAACAGTATATTTAATAAAAATAAAAACTTATACTCACATCAGATGGTTATTTGTAGACTAAAACACATACTTATCTGATTCAAATTTTTCTTGCTCAAGTAGAAATTTTGTTGTGGAAAATCCATCTAAATAGGAATTCCAACTCTGGTATAGTTTCACTTTTGCAGATATAGTGTAGAAATAATTCTTTTCTCTGAAGAGCCATTCTTTGAAATTGGAGTTTGGATTAGGAAAAAGAGAAAAATATTAAATTTTATGGAATATTTAAAGGCATAATTCTTGTGAAATTTACTTGCACTTATTTTATGCCAATAAAAGACATAAAACTCTATGGACATGAACCAACTCTGAGTGTGGCTGTTACGGTCCTTGAGCCTCTTATCTGTTATCCACTCTGAAGCCAGCGCTTGAACATCCTGTACTCAAATTGTGCAAGTCACTAAGGCATTCATTGACCCAATTCTATTTGTTTTTACATCATCTTTAAATGATAGATTTTTACAAAACATCAAAGCTAACAGAGAAAACAGCTGAAGACACAGAAAACAAATACAACTTGAAACTCTGACAAGTTTGTTCAACTGTATACATAGTGAGATAAGCATGTAACGTAAACAAAAGCACCAGGGTGGATTAGGGGAAGGACAAAATAAGTTGAAAGACTGTAGGTGGCCAGGGAAAAAGTCTTTCACTTTTTCAGTTAGTATTTTTTCTTTTATTAAGTCATAGTCAGCAACAACAAGAAAATAAAAATAAGTTTTATATTGCCTTGTAGAAGCAAGACCCTTTTCTTAGACAATGTACATTTATTAACAAATTAACAGTGGTTTGGGTATGGCTTGAGATCAAGCTAGGTACTTGCTGTTCTTAAATTTTCAATAACTCTTAGGGCTATGCTAAGAAGCAGTTTGGGAAATCAGTCTTATCTAAGAGAGGTGGAGACAGAAGTGGAGACTATGGATTACAGATGGTGCAGCCTTTTCCTCACACCCATCCCTCTAGCTGCTCCACTTCTAATCCAGTGCTCTGCTAATGTGCCTGGGAAAGCAGTAGAAGATGGCCCAAGTGCTTGGGTCCCTGCACTCATGTGGGAGACCCAGATGAAGGCCCTGGCTCCTGGCTTTGGAACGGTCCAGCTCTGGCTGTTATGGCCATGAGGGGAGTAAACCAGTGGATGGAAGATCTCTCTCTCTCTCTCTCTCTCTCTCTCTCTCTCTCTGTGTCTCTCCTCTTTCTCTCTGTAACTCTGCCTTTTAAATAAATTTTTTTTTAATTTAAAGAAATGGTTCCTTGAATGTAATGTTTTACATTTAGATTTCTAACAATGGGAAGTTAACATTTTTGTTCATAAAAAACTGATTTTACTTACTTATTAATTTTAGCTTCATATGTATATATTTTAACCAGTTTTTCACTCAGTGATACGAATATTTTTGGCATCATGGCACATTGTTTTCATTGTTGCCAGTCAGATTATACAAAATACTCGAATAATGGAAGCATGAAATCACCTATTTTAAAATATCTAAGAAGGACCTTTTAAAAAATTCAATTTAAACGATTTATCTTTTAGATTCTGTTCTCCTGTCCTCACCATTGGGAATGTTCTTTGTGCAAAGTCTGCAGCATACCAAGAGGATAGCTTTTGAGGTTACCAAGTCTGTATGGTCAAAGAATCTTCAAGAATTCTGTAGCTGTGGTCAGTGTTGTGGTGTAGCAGGTTAAGCCACTGCCTGCAAAACTGCTTTACTTCCAATCCATATCCCTGCTAATGTGACTGGGAAAGGAGTGGCAGTGGAGTTCCAGGCTCCTGGCTTTGGCCTGGCAGAGCCTTAGCCGTTGCTGCCGTTTGAAGAGTGATCTCTTTTTCTCTTTCTCTCTGTGACTCTGCCTTTCGAATAAATAAATCTTTAAAAGAGAATCTGTAGCTTGTCCCCAAATGTAATATATATACTTTTATGTTTTTACCTTGTATACTAATACTTATATTTTTCAAATATTGAGAGCCACTGATTCATACTGAAGGAAAAAATATTAGGAATACCAAGGATGTCTATGCATTCAAATAATTTGCTTTTAAGATAACTCTGTAATTCCTAGCAGGTGAGTAGAAACTAGGTGGAAAAATATAAAGTATTGACTTACTTTTTTCCTTTTTTTTAAAGATTTATTTATTTATTTGCAAGTCAGAGTTAAACAGAGAGAGGAGAGGCAGAGAGAGAGGTCTTCCATCCACTGGTTCACTCCCCAATTGGCCGCAACGGCCGGAGCTGTGCCAGTCCATAGCCAGGAGACAGGATCTTCCTCTGGGTCTCCCACGCAGGTGCAGGGGCCCAAGGACTTGGGCCATCCTTCACTGCTTTCCCAGGCTGCTGCTCCTCCATTTGCAGAGGAACGACACTAGACCCTGCGCTGTACTTTTGTCTGCTCGGCTCTTCCTGGGTTAGCTGTCATTGCCTCACTCGCGGAGGAACGACGCCGTCCCGGGTTAGCTGCCGGCCCCTCCACCTCCGTGGAGCTTTCCCCGCTTCCGCGGAGGAGCGGCACACCACTGGCTGGCTCTCTCGGGGGCTGCTCAGATGTTCCTCAGGTGTTCCCTCAGATGTTCCTGGTGCATGTTGTCTCTCTCCTCCTTTATAGTCCTCTTCCATCAATCCCAACTCTGCTGCCCACACGCCGAGCACGCTGCTCTCCTCCAATCAGGAGCAGGACCAGCTCCTGCAGTTTATTGGTCAAACTGGAGGCAGCTGTGTAGAAGTTCTTTGGTCTCTCAGTGCCATATTGTGGGAGAGCAGATGATAGAATAAGTCTTAATTCCAGTAACTTAGTCTAGTCTCAGTTGCTCCCCACACCAGGCCATAGCAGAGAGCTGGATTGGAAGAGGAGCAGCCGGGTGTCAAACTGGCGCCCATACGGGATGCTGGTACTTCAGGCCAGGTCTTTAAACCACTGCGCTACCGTGCTGCACCCCCTTTTTTCCCTTTTCATATTACTATTAAGCTTTTGTAATGTTATACAAATTGGATTCATTTGTTGCAGTGGTATCTCATCTTACCAGACACTGGGTTTCATAATTCTGAAGATGAATTAAATGGTGCAACACCTTCCTTTGTATTCATCTACTTTGTACATATCTTTATTATAGTACTTCTCACAGTGTATTACAGTTGTGTGACTGTATTTCCTCTCTTCTAGGTAACACCTAAGTTTCATTATTTTGTTGCTCTCCTACTACAGTGGCTTCTTTGTGGTATATGCTCAGATTTTGTTTTAATTCACTCAACAAACCTGAATTCTATGCTTTGTAAAAGATGAATGTTTGACCAATAGATTTTAATTAAATTGCATTATTGTTCATTTTTTAATCATTAATAAATTATATTTAGGGTAATTTTAGGCTCATTGCAATATTGAATAGAAAGTACAGAGAATTCCCATATATTCCATGTCTCTCTCTCTTAAACTCCCCCCACTGTCAACATACCACACCACGGAGATAGTTTTGACATGTTGCGTACCATTATCACCCAGAGCCTAAAGTTTATATTAGGGTTCTCTCTTGGTTTTGTACATCCTACGGATTTGGACAAAATAAATAGCATGTATCCACCACTGTAGTTTTATAAGATTAGTTTCACCACTCTAAATATCTTCTCCTTCCTTGCTAACCCTGAGCTACCACTGATCTTTTTACTGACTCCATAGTTTAGTCTTTTCCAGAATGACAGTTTGGAACCTTTTCAGGTTGGCTTCTTTCACTTAGTAAAATGCACTTAAGGTTCCTTTATGTCTTTTCTTGACTTAATAGCGTATTTCTTTTCAGTGCTGAATAATACTCTGTTGTCTACCACAGTTTACTTACCTGTTCATCTACTGAAGGACAAATAGGTTGCTTCCAAGTTTTGGCAATTTGTGAGTAAGGTTGGCGTAAACATTTGTGTGCATCTTTTAGTGCTCACATGTTTTCAAATCGTTTTGGTAACTATTAAGAAGTGTGATTGCTGGGTCATATGGTATGACTATGTTTAGTTTTTTTTTTTTAATACATAAAGTAGTTAGTATTGCACACAGCATAAAATTCGACAAATCAAAATTTACATGTCCCAGTTGACCATGTGTGAAAATGCAAAGCAGGTATTAAAACCAATATTATGTCCAGTATTTAAAACCAGTTTGTAACTGGGGAACATCTAAATCCTTAATTAAAAAACACAAATGAAGTGCAAGCTTTAAACTGGTACACACTGTTGACACCTGTATTTCAAATTTGGAAATGCATATTTGTAAGAAGCAATACAAAAGTATTCATGAAGAATGCATAATCATTGAAAATGATGAAAACATCCCTGCTACCAATATATTTCTAAATACAAACTGACTGCCATATTTGTTACTTCTGTGTAGCAAGAGAAGTTTGCTTTCAAAACAGATAAAATTCAGTCTTTAGGTGTGAATAATATGAATAACAGTCTTTTTTTGAAATTCTTAGTAGTTTGGGATCCTTAAACATGCAAAAGCTTTGAATAGCAGGGTCTACAAAGGAACCAGGGTTGTCATGGCATCCAGTTAAGCCAGAGCTGGAAATGCCTCTGGGTCATTGGCATCAGGAGCAGAAGCACTTGACTTGTCAGTCCTGCTGCCTTGGTTCGGACGTCCACTATGCCCATGTCCTCCTTGCCCTTCCCTGCCACCTTGTCCTGGGTGGCCTAGGTCTCCAAAACTGATCTCCAGCTGCGACGTTATATCATTTGCTGGCTTCCGGAAATGATGGTCCATCACGGAGTCTTCAGCATGAGCCTCTTCACTCTGATTTGTGAAGAACAAATTCTTTCTTCCATTGCCCATCAACGCCTTCATTTGGTTTTCAGGTATTAAATTCTGCTTTTGCCCAGTCTTCTATCTGAATTGCCTCCACTCATCCAAAGTCATCTCTTTTGACCCCTCTTCCTTTACCTCTTCCACTTCGTTTTCCTTATTTTCAGTGTCTGCCACTGGATGTTCTTCACCTTCAGGTGTTTCCTCAGTCACCTTTGATTGATCCAAGTCAGTTAACTCATCTTTTGATAGTTCCCCAGTTGTGAGATCTGCTACCTCCACGTTTGTCCTCGTGCTTCCGACCAGATCCATCGCTTCCACTGTGCCTGTCAAATTCACGTTTGCCACGAGAATCAAATCCATCTCCTAGGCCCGTTCCATGTCCATGGCCTCCTCGACCTCTTCCAAAGACCACCACGGCTTCAGATAAGTCGGTCAATTATAGGCGTATCAACGGAAAACTCGCCTCCTGCACCCTTTTCTTCTAGTGGCTTTTCAAATCTTCTTTCACGAGGTGGTCGCCTTTCTGGCCTTCTATCACTTATTTTCCCTTCACCTTGAAGTTGTTGATCAAGTCCTCTCCCAACACATCTTATTCTTTCTTTCTTGAGCACCACGGGTGGCTGCGACTCCTCTTTCTTGTCAGCCACACCAACGTTGGGAGGCAGAGGATTTTTGCTATCTTTCTGGGTCTCTGTACGCAGCTGTTTGCCGCGGCCTGAGCTGCGCTCTTGGCCCCAGGAGCCCCCAACACCGCCCCCCGCCGGCTTCTTTTTTCTTGTTCTCTGCTGCCTTCAGCACCTGGAAGGGGTACAATTCGTTGTCAAATAACTGGTCGAATCAGTTGGTGACCGCGCAGCCGAAGCCTTCCTGTAGGTGCGCAGGCATGACGTTGGTTCCGCGGCGCGTTCCTCCACGGAGTGGAGCGGGCTGCGCTGAGCCATCAGCGCCTGCTTCAGCTCTTCCCCAAGTTGTACATGTAGTCTTATAGGAATCTGCCAAACTGTCTTCCCAAGCATTGTACCATTTTGCATCCTCATAAACAATGAATGGGAGGTTCTGTTGCTCCACATGCTTATTGGCATTTACTCATGTTGGTGTTTTAGAGTTTGTTCATTCCAGTAAATACAGTGGTATCTCATTGTTATTTTGATTTGCAATTTCTTACTGAAATATGACATTGACCATCTTATCAAATGTTCACTTACCATCCTTGTATCTTCATTGAAGTGTCTATTCAGGTCTTTTTCCTATTTTTAAATTGAGCTCTTCATTTTCTTATTTTTCAGTTTTGAGAAATTCTTTGTATATTTTGAATAGCATTCCTTGATGAAATGTGCCTTTTGTGTACACTTTCTTCCTGTCAGTAATTTGTCTTCTCATTCTCTTTATTTAGCATAGCAATTCTTTATTTGAAAGCTGTCAAGCTTATCAATTATTTCAATTGTTATATCAATTATTTCAATTGTTTCTTTCATGCATTATGTATTTTGTGCTGTATCTAAAAAGTCATTGCAACACAAAGATCATCTAGATTTTCTTCTGTTATATTAAATAGCAGATTTTCTAGATGTAATTTTATTTTACATTTAGGTTGGTGATCCATTTTGAGTTGATTTTTGTGATGCATGTAAAGTTTATGTTTGGATTCATTTTTTGGCATGTGTTTTTCTCTTCCATTTCTCTGAGTTTCCTGGATCTGTGTTTGGGTGTCTGTCATTATTTTGTGGGAAGTTTGTAGTTATTGTTTCCTGTGATACTTCTGTTCATTTCTCTCTTCTCCTTTTGGTATCCCTATTACATATATGAAGCATGTTTTATAATTATCCCACAGTTCTTGAATATTGAATTCCGTGTTTTTTCCATTTCTTTTCCTCTTTGGTTTTCAATTTTGGATGTACCTATTGAAATAGCTACATGTTCATAGCTTCTTTCCTCAGCTATGGCCAGTCTTCCAAGGAGCCCTTTAAGGTGTTCTCCATTTCTTTCACGGAACATTTGATCTGTAGCACTTTTTATTGGATACTTTTTAGAATTTTGTCTCTCTGCTTACATTGTTCACATGTTTTTTTTTTTTTGTTTTGTTTTTGTTTTTTTTTTTTTGACAGGCAGAATGGACAGTGAGAGAGAGAGACAGAGAGAAAGGTCTTCCTTTGCCGTTGGTTCACCCTCCAATGGCTGCCGCGGCCGGCGTGCTGCGGCTGGCACACAGCACTGATCTGAAGCCAGGAGCCAGGTGCTTCTCCTGGTCTCCCATGGGGTGCAGGGCCCAAGCACCTGGGCCATCCTCCACTGCACTCCCTGGCCACAGCAGAGAGCTGGCCTGGAAGAGGGGCAACCGGGACAGAATCCGGCGCCCCAACCGGGACTAGAACCCGGTGTGCTGGCGCCGCTAGGCGGAGGATTAGCCTATTGAGCCACGGCGCCAGCCGTTCACATGCTCTTGCATGCTGTCTATCCATTAGTGATGTTGGCATATTAATTATAGCTGTTTCAAATTCCTTGTCTGATAATGACAACATCCATGCCATCTCGGAGGCTGATTCTGATACACTGTTTTTCCTTGTAGTATTTATTATAATAATCTCTTGATATCTGGACATAATGATCTAGGGAAAAGGAAGTGGTATTAGTAAATATGTAATAATGTGGGGGAAGGAGAAGCCATGTCTATAATCCTATGATTTGGTCTCTGTCTTTTGGTGAGCATGTTTATCTGGATCGTGAACTTGGTATGTGCTCTTCAGCTTTTTTTTCCTTCCCCCCATGTGGGTTAGGATGGATAGGGTAGGCTGGTGTTGGGCATTCCCTTCTTTCACATGAATGACTAGAGTGAGTTAGGGTTGTATATTCCCCTTCCCCTAGCTCAGTCAGGCTCTGATAAAATGCCAGCAGGGCAGGCTCTGGTTAATAGTTTCTCCTGATGGGTAAATATGGGTACATGGGTAATAATGCTGTGGCACACTCAAAATGGTTCCTTTCGTCCAACCCCTGCTGGAAGCTTGAGAGGATTTTTCCCAGTATTCACTCTCAGGACCTGGTAGAGTCCTACAGGCAAAACTTGCAGAAGTGTGGTGTTCCACTGTGACTGGGCATACCTCCCTCACACATTGGACATTTGTTTGTTCAAGAGAGTGCAAGAGAGAGCAAAAAGAGCATGTCCATTAGTACTTGGAGTTAGTAGTTCTCAAATTTGTCAACTATAAGCCTCTAGCAATTTGTCCACTCTAAGCCTCTAACAGTTTGTCAGCTATAGTTCAGGTTTTTCTGCCTTTCACTGGTTCCCTCAGAGGTTTCTGCTGGTGGGTTTTTGCTTTGTTGTTGTTATCTCTGTACCCACCTGTCTGTATCTCCAGTTTTGGGAGCAGTGGTTTGCCCTGTGACCCTGCTTCTCTGATGGATCTAAGAAGAGTTGTTGATTTGGTTTGTTCATCCTTTTCTTGTTAGGATAAAAGGGCAACTTCTAGGCTCCTTACATGCTGGGTTGGAACTCCTTTTTTTTTTTTTTTTTGACAGGCAAAGTTAGACAGTGAGAGAGAGAGAGAGACAGAGAGAAAGGTCTTCCTTCCGTTGGTTCACCCCCTCAAATGGCCCCCAGGGCTGGCGCGCTGTGCCAATCTGAAGCCAGGAGCCAGGTGCTTCCTCCTGGTCTCCCATGTGGGTGCAGGGCCCAAGCACCTGGGCCATCCTCCACTGCCTTCCCGGGCCACAGCAGAGAGCTGGCCTGGAAGAGGAGCAACCGGGACAGAATCCGGCGCCCCAACCGGGACTAGAACCTGGTGTGCCGGCGCCGCAGATGGAGGATTAGCTTAGTGAGCTGCGGCACCGGCCAGGAACTCCTTTGTTTCTTATGCATTTTTTTTCAAGATTTATTTATTTACTTGAAAGACAGAGTTACTGAGAGAAGGAGAGACAGAGACATCCTCTATCTCTGGTTCACTCCCTAGATGGCTGGAGCTGAGCCGATCTGAAGCCAGGAGCCTCTTCTGGGTCTCCCATGTAGGTGCTAGGGCCCAAGCACTTGGGTCATCTTCCACTGCCTTCCCAGACCATTAGCAGGGAGCTGTATTAGAAATGGAGCATCCGGGACTCGAACCAGTGCCCATATGGGATGCCACTGTGGCAGGTGGATGCTTATCCTACTACGCCACAGTGCTGGTCCCTTTTCTTATGCATTTTTAAGGCATGTGCAATCCCCAGGTTCAGTTCTTCTTGAGTTCTTCACTGCTGCCATGGAATAATTGAGGAATTGTGAATGCATTTGTTCTGGTCTGAAATTCCTGTGTTGGAACTTACTCGGCAGTGTAGTTGACAGTATTAGGAGGTGGGGACTTTGGGAGGAAATTAAGTCTTTTTTTTAAAAATATGTGTTTTTTTAATTGATTGATTTGACAGATAGAGCTAGACAGTGAGAGAGAGAGAGACAGAGAGAAAGGTCTTCCTTCTGTTGGTTCACTCCCCAAATGGCCACCACAGCCGGTGCTGTGCCTATCCGAAGCCAGGAGTCAGGTGCTTCCTCCTGGTCTCCCATGCAGGCACAGGGCCCAAGCACTTGGGCCATCCTCCACTGCCCTCCCTGGCCACAGCAGAGAGCTGGACTGGAAGAGGAGCAGTTGGGACTAGAACCCGGCGCCCATATGGAATGCTGGCGCCACAGGCGGAGGATTAACCAAGTGAGCCATGGCACCGGCCCTGGAAATTAAGTCTTGAGCAGATCCCCCATGAATGTCCTTATAAAAGAATTAGAGGAAGTTGGTTTGCTCCCTCTGCCGTGTAAAGACAGCATTTTCCCCTCTTACCATAGGAGGACACAGCAACAAGGTGCCACCTTTGAGGCAGAGACTGGGACCTCACCAGGCATGGAAACTGCTGACTCCCTGCTGTTCCACCTTCCAGCTTCCAGAACTACAAGAAATGAGTTTCTGTTTTGTATAAATTGTCCGATCTGAGGTGGATTTTTGAATGGTATACTTTTCCTTTCTAAAGGAAAAATCAGACTATCAATATAATATTTTATAGTGGAACATGAAGAATATTGAGTTCATTATTTTTACTCTATTACCCTTCCCTTCACTACCTTCTTTTCCCTTCCCTTGCTTCATTCCCTGCTTCTCTTCCCCAACTTGGGTTATCCTGATCAAGAGCTGTTTATTAAAAACATATGCCAGCTACCTATAAGATATGGGTAATCTCTGTTTCTCAAATTGATTTTCATTGCATATGAAGGGGAAATGGAGGATTAAGAAGAGTAGACAATGAGGAACAAAGTGGGCAGTAAATTCATTCAGTTAAGTGGGTGAGGATTTCATCTCTGGTTGTTCCATTCCTTCCATGCTGTCCTCAAAGAGTGGAATCTGAACTCAACACACATTTCCACCCCTCGACAGACCTTTCTGATGTTCCCTGGGCAGACTTTGAGCCACAGGCTGTTTTGAAGGTTCAGCTAATCTTTACCAAGCTAAAATCTGGATTCTGGCTTCCTGTCCATCTGCCAGCAGCCATCAGGTAAGCCAGGATGTGTGCCTAGTAGCATGGGCAGGAGCTGTTGAGAAAGAAGCAGCAGTCAGATAGGATACTGTTTCTCCTGAGAGTCTACAGCTCTCTGTGCTCCACAAGGCTCCTGGCCCCACTCAGCTGCTCCCAGCCTGAGAAGGCACACAGACTAGGATACAAGGTTAAGCTAGGTTATGTCCTATATAGGATTCATGTGTGCTGTGGAGGCTGCAAGTTCATGCTTCCTAAGAGTGCAGCTTACAACAAGCCTTTCCAACATGGTGCAAATCAGCTGAAGTTTGCTCAGAGCCTTCAGTCTGTTGCTAAGGAATAAACTGGGCACCACTCTGTAGAGGTTATAAAAGTTCTGAATTCTTTATGGGCTCATAAAGATTCCACATACAAATTCTTGGAGATTAATCCTGATGGACCTATTCCATAGCATTATCAGAAGAAATTCTGGCACAGCGGATCACTAAACCCATCTGCAAGCCCAGGAAAATACATGGGCTGATAGCTGCAGACCACAAGTGTGGTGGCCTTGGAAAGGGCCACAAGTTCCCCCACATTCTCTGTGGTTCTCATTGTGTAGCCTGGAGAAGGCACAATTGCACTATTACTACTAATTACTGCTAATAGAAGCAATGTTTGTCAGAGTTATACCAAATAAACACCACAGGACAGGCGTGTCTGCTTAAAGGAGTTATCGTTAAAACTAGTCTGCAGATAATTTCGTGAATGCCTTGTCAAATTATGAAAGTTTAACTGCAATTATGTTTGAAGACTAAGTGATAGTGTGTCTTGTTTCTAATAAGATATACTTCTTTTTGTCTTTGCTTTATCTTACTAGAGAGTTATATGTCAGTGTTTAAAACAGCTGCATGGCATAACAGGTGTAAATTAAATTCCTTAAAAGAGGAAAAAAATCTGGAGTCTGTCCTATCAAGTATTTGATCTAGTTCTGGTTCGAGTTACTGTTCTTTAATTTTTCTTTTCATAATATCTCCATTTATAATTATAATAATAATGATATTTCTCAGTCACCAGAGTTTTTTTGTATGAGTCTTGCTGGTAAAGTCTCCCAAGTGAATTCTGACAAGGTACTTCGGATGAGACATTAACTAAGTGACTTGGTACTGTTATATTTCCCCAGAACATTGTTAAGTAGAGAATTAGAGCCCTGGGAAGCTATTTCTAGTGTACTTCTGTATGTTGGATGGAAAAGGAAGTAAGTAGGTCTCTAATTTCTGCTCCTTATCTGCCACTTTTCCTCAAAAGGATAATAAGCCCTTTAGGCGAGAGCTTCTTTAGTTTGTGGATTTTTTTTTTTTTTTTTTGAGGCTTAATATGTTCAGAGCAGGTGTTGTGTCTCCATGTTCTGTACAGTGTCTGCCATCCCAGGCTGTGCTGAAGTCCCTTTAACCACTGCTCCATATTTAGTGCTATGCTGCCAGCATCTCCTCTCATCCCCTATGACTCATCAGTGAGTTGTGGCACTGTGTCTTCCACGGTGTATTAGCTTTGATTTGATCCATACTATGCAGGTTATGTAGAATGTTCTAAGCTTTAATAGTCCTTTCAATCTGAACCTTAGTTTTCTTGCCTGATGAGGTTTTGTACTGAAATATTCAATGGCTTGTGCTGATAGTGGTGCATTGTGGAAATTGATGATGTCCACTTTGATAGTTTTTATTTTTTATTTTTTATTTTTTTTTTTTGACAGGCAGAGTGGACAGTGAGAGAGAGAGACAGAGAGAAAGGTCTTCCTTTGCTGTTGGTTCACCTTCCAATGGCTGCTGTGGCCGGCGCACCGCGCTGATCTGAAGGCAGGAGCCAGGTGCTTCTCCTGGTCTCCCATGGGGTGCAGGGCCCAAGCACCTGGGCCATCCTCCACTGCATTCCCTGGCCACAGCAGAGAACTGGCCTGGAAGAGGGGCAACTGGGACAGAATCCGGCGCCCTGACCGGGACTAGAACCCGGTGTGCTGGCGCCGCAAGGCGGAGGATTAGCCTAGTGAGCTGCGGCGCCGGCCTGATAGGTTTTTTTTTTTTTTTTTTTTTTTTTAAGATTTATTTATTTATTTTAAAGTCAGGGTAACACAGAGAAGGAGAGGTGGGGCAGGGTGGGGGTTGTCTTCTGTCCACTGGTGCACTCCCCAGCTGGCTGCTATGGGTGGACCTGCGCCAATCTGAAGCCAGGAGTCATGAGCTGTTTCTGGGTCTCCCAAATGAGTGCAGGGAACCAAGGATTTGGGCCATCTTCTACTGCTTTCCCAGGCCATTGCAGAGAGCTGGATTGGAGGTGGAACAGCCAGGACTTGAACCAGCATCCATATGTGATACCGGCACTGCAGGCAGCTGCTTTACCTGATATGCCACAGCGCCGGCCCTGGTACTTTGTTTTAAGTACAGCTATTTCTTGGGCCAGTGCTGTGGGAAAGCAGTAGAAGATGGCCCACATCCTTGGGTCCCTTGGACCCAAATCCTCTGGGTCTCCCCAGAAGCAACTGCTGACTCCTGGCTTTGGATCGGCGCAACTCCAGCCATTGTGACCAACTGGGGAGTGAACCAGTGGATGAAAGACCTCTCTCTCTCTCTCTGCCTCTCCTTCTCTCTCTGTGTAACCCTGACTTTCAAATAAATATATAAATCTTAAAAAAAATTAGCCATTTCAAAAGTTGCTGTCATTGTTCAGCTATAAAAAAAAAATGGTCAGACTGGTAGATTATAAACAGAAATCAGAGATCCAAGATCAAAGCACTGGCAGATTTGTTGTCTAGTGAGGGTCTGCTCTTTTGCTCGTGGACAGCTATGACCTCCTGTGAGAGAAGGGGAAGAACGTTCTCTGGGTTCTCTTTTATGAGGATGCTACTCCCATTTACAAGAGTTCCACCAGCATGACGTAATCACCTCTGGAAGTCCTTAGCTCCTCATAGTACCACACTGGAGACTAGATTTCAACAAATGAATTTTGAGTGTACACAAATATTTAGATCATAGCAGATGGGGAAGGAGAGGTAGGAGAGTGAGATATGTAAAGAAAAATGATAATCTGGATTGGAAATTGAACCCAAACCGAAGAAAAGTTTACTCAAGACTAAAAGTAGGGACTGGCATTGTGGCATAGTAGGTTAAGTCACCACTTTCAATGCCAGCATCCCATGTTGGAGCGCCAGTTTGAGTCTCAATTGCTTTTTTTAATACGGCTTCCTGCTTAAGCAACCTGGAAAAGCAGCAAAAGATAGCCCTGGTGCTTGGGCCACTGGCACCCACGTGAGAGACTCAGTAGGAGTTCCAGGCTCCTGGGTTTGGCCTGGACCAGCTTTGGATGTTTCGAACTTTGGGGAAGAAGCAGTGAATGGGAGATCTCTTCCTCTCTCTGTCTCTCCCTTTTCCTCTGTCACTCTCTTTCAAATAAATAAGATAAATCTTCAAAAAACACTAACATTAATCAAAATGGAGACAAAATGATAGTAAAAAAGCCTCACCTTGGAAATGCAGTCTGGCATTTATTGTGTTAAAACAATGACTTAATGGATGGGAAGTGATTCGGAAAGGAATCAGTGCCATGGAGTATTTCATGGTGAGATTGGGAAGATCTTGTATCAAAATATTATCAGTCCCAAAGACACCTTTCATGGTAGGTAGGAGTTGGTTTTCTCTTGGTCAGTGCTTACTGGAGATGGCTGGGATCCAGGTTGACATCCAGGTGTAGTCACCTGGTAAGATAATGCAGGGGGTCCTCTTTGAGAAGCTTACATTAAGAGTTTTGCTTGCTGAAGGAAGGAGACACTTTTGCTTAAGGATTTGAGGTAGGAAGAGAAGAGTGTATGGTATTTGCCTCAGCTCTGAACTCCTGATAGTTTTTTTAAAGGATGTATTTACTTATTTGAAAGTCAGAGTTACATAGAGGAGAGGCAGAGGCAGAGAGAGAGTGTTCTTCCATCCACTGGTTCACTCCCTAATTGGCCACAACAGCCAGGCCTTGCCGATCTGAATTCAGCCAGGAGCCAGGAGCTTCTTCCGGGTCTCCCACATGGGTGCAGGGGCCCAAGGACTTGAGCCATCTTCTGCTTTCCCAGGCCATAGCAGAGAGCTGCTATGGGAAGTGAAGCATCTGGGACTAGAACTGGCGCCCATGTGGGATGCCAGCACTGCAGGTGTCAGCTTTACCTGCTACGTCACAGCGCTGACTCCTTCTTGATAGTTGTCATGATTTGTATCTGAGCCCTGTAAGTCAGGGGTTAGAGACAGAAGCTGAAGGGCTGCTTTTCCGAGGCTGCAGGCACTCCTATTCCTGCTTTGGTGAGAAGTGTGCAGAGATGCCGGGACAGCCTGGGTGTTTGCTGTGTGTTTGAGAAATCCAAGAAACAGGCTCTTTGGCTCTGGCAAAGCAGTACAGCAAATATCCACAGGCTAGTGAGATCTACTGCGCTTTCCTTAAACTATTGCCTTTTTGATTCATAGAAGGATGATAGGGAGTAGAAGTCAAGAAGGGCAAAATGTAAAAGGAAGTACAAGCCATCCAGTGACTTAACCATGAAAGCAGAGACATCCCAGAAAGCCATGCACAATCTTGGTGTAGGTGGTGGGCTTTTTGCTAGTTGAGGAATTTAACGTATGTTTTAAAATTTTAGTTCCGTTTTTATTTACTTCTAAAATTTTACTTGAAAGGCAGAGAGATGATAGAGATACAGAGAGACCTTTCGTCTTCTAGTCATTCCTCAAATGCCTGCACCAGCTGAGGCTAGGCCAGGCTAATGCCAGGAACCAGGAACTCAATCTGGGTCTCTCATGTGAGTGGCAGGAACTCAAGTAGTTGGCCATCACCTGCTGCCTCCAAGGGAGTGCATTAACAGGAAGATGGAATCAGAAACAGAGCCAGAATTCAAACTCGGGCATTCCAGTATGGAATGCCAGTGTCCCAAGCAGTGTCTTTTTTTTTTTTTTTGACAGGCAGAGTGGACAGTGAGAGAGAGAGACAGAGAGAAAGGTCTTCCTTTTGCCGTTGGTTCACCCTCCAATGGCCGCCGTGGCCGGCGGGCTGCGGCTGGCACACAGCGCTGATCTGAAGCCAGGAGCCAGGTGCTTCTCCTGGTCTCCCATGGGGTGCAGGGCCCAAGCACCTGGGCCATCCTCCACTGCACTCCCTGGCCACAGCAGAGAGCTGGCCTGGAAGAGGGGCAACCGGGACAGAATCCGGCGCCCCGACCGGGACTAGAACCCGGTGTGCCGGCGCCTCTAGGCGGAGGATTAGCCTAGTGAGCTGCGGCGCTGGCTCCAAGCAGTGTCTTAACCACTGTGTCAAATGACCACTCCTAGGGTTGGTTTATTTTTTTATCTTAAGTTGAAACTTGGATTCTTTCTTTCTCCTTTTACCCTCTCTCTCTCCTTTCTCCATCCCTTTCTTCTTTCCACAGTATTAAAAATAAAGCTGACCACAATTATTTTTCTTTCACTACATCTTCAATTTATTTACTTATTTTTGCTATTTTTTTGTGTTATTGAATTGGCCTCAGGGGTTGACTGGACATTGTGTAAGAACTGTTAGTGTCAGCTGCATCCTGAAATTCTCAATCCCAGCACTGAACATTTATTGATTTTTTTTTTTATTTTTTGCTTGTGTACCTGTTCCTTGTGTCCAGTTCCTGATCTTTCTTTGTGTAGCTATCCCTCATCATGTTCAGTCCAAGTCTTGTGAGTCAGACTGACACTGACCTTGGCTTCAAGAATCCTCACAGGGTTCAGGATTTGGACCTGGGGGACTTACTGCCCTGTACTTCTTTTTGGAGCTGATGGGAAAGAGGTGTGCTCTCTTTTGCTGGGCCATCAAACCATATAGAATGAAGCTGGAGCTGCTGGTGATTAATTTTGCCATCACCCTGAAAGAGCCTGCCCAAAAATAAAGCCAGGCAGATGAGTGCAGACGCAAGGGATGCAAAGGTAGATTCCTGACTACCTTGTTGAAGTTTTTGACCCAGTCACATCATATGCACTTTCAGGTTTGTGAGTCAAAATTGGGCCTTTTCAGCCTAAGCAGCTTGAACTGTGTTCCTGCCGTAGCACCTAAGTCATTTGCTGGTGCTGTGTTGGAAGGATGCTAAGTTGAAGATATAATGGTGAGGAATAACTGCCTGTAAAACAAGCATCCTGAAAGCATCCTAAGCCTAAAGGGACCTGGTCTTATTAAGGTGTAGCTGAGAGATGCTGGGAAGTGGCTGGTGCTTCTAGTCATTATAATCCCTCTCCCCATGCATGAAGAGCCTTGTCTGTCTCACCTACCTGTGGGCTTAGAATAGGATTTGGTGGTTTAATAATTTTAACTTGGGAGATGATATTTCAGTACATCACAAATGTCTGGCTCTTCATTAGCAGGCCCTATTCTTTTGCCTGAACTATACCTTATCTCATCCAGATTATCTTAGTTCTCTGTACACCAGCTGAAAAGCAGAAGGGAGTGGGACGATAGCTCCCATGATAGGAAAATGAAAGCCTTTCCGCATTTTTCTGCCTCTTCCAAGAAACCTATTATTAGGAAGTATGGAATTGGCAGGTATGTGGTCTTCCATTCTGTGTACCTGACTGCTTCAAGGATACAAGCCAGACTGCAAAGTATTGAGAGAAGAAAAAAATGCACACTGAGGCCTTAAAAAATTAGTCATGCAAGGGAGAGATTTGAGAAGCAAATGTGTGCCTCTTGATACATTAAACGGAAAGGTGAAACACGATTACTGGCTATGACCGATTGGAAAAGTACCGCCTCCCAGAGGTTTGGGAAACAACTCACGGGCATGGCGTAAGGACTGGCTGATCCACTACTCAGCAGCTGTGCCAAGCATTACAAGTTTCACTTAAAATTAAACCTGTCTGAATCATTGGCCTACTTCAACCTCCTTTATTGCAACCTTGTCAAAGGGACCAGTATTGGGACTCAGATTTTTCCATGTCTGGGACCACTGTTTTCTTCAAGTGTATGAAGAGTGTGCCTTTTCACTGAAAATATTTTACTAACAATGGCTATATGTATTTGTGGGATACAGTGTGACATTTCACTTTTCTTTGTGCTCCTAGAAGTATTTTTAAAATTTAATATTAATAATTTTTAGCATTTTGCCCTATTCACTTCATATGCAGAATTATACAGAAACACACACACACACACACACACACACACTATTTTTCTTGAAAACAGTGTTACTGATATCACAATGTAGGATTAAGGGGTATATTGTCATATAGATGGTATAATTCAGTGCAGACAGCATTTATAACTGTATACCAAATAATGTAACATCCACAGAATCTTTATACTCTCTCTGTATCAATTTCCATGTATCAGAGAAAACATGTGATATTTGTCTTTCTGTCTGTATCTTTAAAATTATCAACATGGCCTTCCTTTAATGCTTCAGTTTTAGAGAAAAGATATCAAAGATAATGTTACAGATATGGCAATATCAGTTATTAAACTGTCTTAGGAACTGGATATGTCTCACTATGGCTCCTATAGAACACTTGCATTTAACATGACAAAATATTAATTGAAAGAACATATACATTGGGATGAGCATTTGACACAGTGGTTAAAATGCCATTTGGGGTACCTGCATCCTGTGTTGGAGTGGTGGGTTCTAGTCTCAGCTCTGGTTCTGATCCAGCTTCCCGCTCTTAAGGAAAAAGGAAGGGCAAAGGTGATTGCTCAAGTACTTGGGTCCTTGCCACCCACATGGGAGACCCAGATAGAGTTCTGGGTCCTTGGCTTCGGTCTAGCTCAATCCTGGCTGTTGCTGGCATTTGGGGGAATGAACCAGTGAATAGAAGATACCCGTCAGTCTCTCTGCCTTTTAAGCGAATAAAAGTAAATAAATTAAACACACAGGAATATATATGGGGCACTTAGAAAAATTTGTGGTAAGTAGAATTAAAAGAGAATTTTGCTACAAAGAATCTAAACATATGAGAGATTCACAAAAATCATAAAAATGCATATTAAGAAAACATGCGTTTCAATTTTTTTGAAAATAAACTTACTTTTTCAACTTTTCTATGAACTTTTTGAAGAACCCTCATATGTACAAAGATACATACTTCTATATTTATTTCAGAGTCCTGTAATGTTGTTAACTATAATTCCTGGTTTATGACACATTCTTATTATTAATCCATGGATGAATCATTTTAATTTATTTCCTTAGTCTAGTTATTCATAAAATATTTTTGACTCTTGGCCTGGGCATGTGATTGGATTGCATTTCCTCATGGGCTTTGGAATTTGGCACCGTCACGTGACTTGTTTTGGCTGGTGAGATGTATCCAGAAGAGACAGCTATCATTTCTTAGCAGGAGCATTGAAAGCAGATACATCATCTGCCACACAGTCTTCCCACTGCTGGGATGATTGCGGAATTTTTGTAAAGCTTGCTCCCTGGGGGGCTGTGGTGAACAGAGACCCCTGCTGATCTGCACTGAACATGGAGAATGGCCCGAAAAATACATTTTTATTTTATTGAGGACTTGGGGATGTTGGACAGCGGAATCGAACTTACCTGTTTGTGCAAATCGATAAGTTGTTATTTCTCAAGGCCAAACCCGTCTCTCCTCCATGTTTCTGAGCCTGGGAATTTGCCCACATTTTGTTCTTAGCCGGGTGACTCGTTGGTATGTTCCACCAGTAGGGGGCTACAGAGAGACCAGAAAGCTGGTGGGAGGTGAAGGAGACTGGCTTGCCGTGTTTTGCTTGTTGTTCCTGCCAGTATGGCCTCAGCGATGGTCTTTCACCTTGCAGCATCAGGTGATCCAGTCTCCAGCTGCTTCTAGCATTCTCAGGACTAACTTTATTGTGCTCCGTCAGGGCTCAAGCTTGGTAGGCTCCCTCCTCCGGCTCGGTGAAGCCCCTCTTCTGGATTCTGATAATCCTGAATTTCCCCTTTTGCTGTTCTAGCCCCAGGGATGGTGGCTGATTCCTACACATAGAGTATATTTGGTGTGTTCAGGTTCTCTTTTTGTTTCTTTATTCCTCAGATATGTATGTAACTAATTCTTTTATATGAAATTCTCTCTGTTGAGGGAGTTTGGAGTAACAAAACAGGGGAGTCTGGGTGTGGTTCATTAATTGTGACAAATGTAATATACAGCTATGCAATGTTAATAATAGAGGAAGCTGGATGTGGATTGTATGGGAACTCTTTGTACTACTGCACAATGTTTGTTTTGTAAATTTAAAACTTCTGAAATAAAGTTTAAATTTAAAAATAAAAATAAAGTATAAAATTCTCTGTTAAAATTATTGATATGGTTTCTGTTTTCTTGATTGAATTTTGGTTGACATACAAACTGATGTAATTATTTTTATAATAATAATAATAATAATATAATATCGGAAGCATCCATGAATTTGTTACCCTAAAGCCAGGTCCCTGACAGTACCCTTTATCTAGCCATGTAGTTTTTCCTCTCTGTTCTTTCTTCCAGCTTCCTCTCATGAATGATAATCATTGGCCTTCATCTTCTGTTTACCATCTCCTTTCTGTTATTTTATGTCATTTTATTATATCTAGATATGGGCCTACTTCTAACAATTATGTATTTTAATTACAGATGTTTAGTTTTATAAAACTGTGGTATGCAGTTTTTTTTTAAAGCTTTATTTATTTGAAAGTCAGAGTTGGGGGGGGCAGGGAGACAAAAATTTTTGATTTGCTGGATCACTCCCCACATGGCCTCAACTGCAGCCCTTGACCATGCTGAAGCCAGGAGCCAGGAGTTTCATTCTAGTCTCCCTTGTGAGTGGCAGAGGACCAAACACTTGGGCCATCATCCACTGCTTTTCCTAAGCCATTAGCAGGGAGCTGGGTCAGAAGTGGAGAAGCCAGTACTTGAACTGGTGCCCCTGTGAGATGCTGGTGTCTTGGGTGGTGGCTTTACCCTCTGCGTCACAATGCTGACTCCTGGTACACAATGCTTAATACATACTTGTACATTGTATTACATTTCCATGATTTGTTTATATTACTTATTGGATTTATTTATTTATTTTTCTTGACAGAGTTAGTGAGAGAGAGAGAGAGACAGAGAGAAAGGTCTTCCTTTTCCATTGGTTCACCCCCCAAATGGCCGCTACAGTTAGCGTGCTGTGGCCCACGCGCTGTGCTGATCTGAAGCCAGGAGCCAGGTGCTTCCCCTGGTCTCCCATGGGGTGCAGGGCCCAAGCACTTGGGCCATCCCCCACTGCCTTCCCGGGCCACAGCAGAGAGCTGGACTGGAAGAGGAGCAACTGGAACAGAATCTGGCGCCCTGACCGGGACTAGAACCCGCTGTGCCGGCACCGCAGGTGGAGGATTAGCCAAGTGAGCCATGGCGCCAGTTGGATTTATTTATTTTTAATTGCTGTATAATGTTTCACTAGGTGAATAGATTAAAGCATATAATTTGAAGTAAGGAAAAGCAAACTTTAGGCTTTGCTGTGATTTCAGTAGGGAAAACAAAACCTCGTTTCTGTGTGATTCGAGGATCAGCATTTGATGTTGAAAAATAGTTCCACTTGTCTCCTTGATGCGAGTGCACTCTGGGCTCAGATCAAGTACTGGGTGGAGAAAGAGTGCAGATCTAACTGAGCATTCATGTTTGCTCACATGCAGAGCTGTTCAGGAGCCTTTCAGTGAAACATGGAATAGTTTTTGTGTTTAGATAATTGAACTTTTTTGTTTAATTAAAAACTAATCCAAGGTTAGAAAGTGAGTCAACACAGAAGTAAGATTAGATGGATCTGATAGTCAGGGCCTTACTTTTTAAAGCTGTGTCTTGGAATCAACAGTGACCTTAAAGGAAAAGCCAGTTCTCGTGAAGTACGGTGGCAGAGCATTTTCTATGTGTTTTTCCTGGGCACGGGAGCCCGCACTGTGGCGTAGAAGCTTAAGCTTCTGCCTGCAGTGTTGGAGGATGGGAGACGGTTCAAGTCCTGGCTGCTCCACTTTTGATCCAACTCTCTGCTAATGCACCTGGGAAAGCAGCAGAAGATGGCTCAAGTACTTGGGCCTCTGCACCCATGTGGGAGACCAAGAAGCAGCTCCTGGCTTTGGCCTGGCCCAGTCCCAGCTGTTGTGGCCATTTGGGGAGTGAACCAGTGGATGGAAAATCTTTCTCTTTCTCTCTTTCTCTGTACTTTTGCCTTTTGGTATATAAAGATAAATAAATGGGTGGAGACTTAATGTCTGATAAACTATGAAACACTCCACATTCCTATTAACTACAAGTGACAGTGTTTATAGAAACAAGAGCACTGAAGAGGGTGATTCTCAGAGCAAGTCTAAAGCTCCCCAGCTTGCCTGAAGGGCTCTTTGTGACAGAGATTCTTGGCCTAGTATGGGCTAGTGAATTCCAGTGTTTCGAGGAGAAACTATTTGAGAGAAACCAAGCACATATTGATAAAATGAAAATCACAGCAGCTAACACCTCTTGAGCACCTGCTGGTAACATGGGCCTGTTCAATGGTTTGTGTGCCTCTCTCCATTTCATTCACAGAAGGAAGGTACTATCTTTGTCTCTACTTTCATTGATGGCGACTCAAGACCAGGAGTGAGTAAGTCACTTGTTTAAAAGTCACACAGCTATTAAGCAGTGAAGTAGGAATTTCAGCCCAGATCTTTTTTGTCTAGATAGTTCATAATCTCACTGTTTTTCAAAATTTCAGCTGAACACAGCCTATTTGCATCATCTTTGATGTTTCTTTTTGTAACTATGTCAGCTTCATATTGTCTTCCTTTGTACTAAAGAGGCAGTGAATAGAGCTTAAATAGATTCACAAATAGCAAACCTGTCTAAATGTTCACCTTAATTCTCTATTCAGATATTCATTCATAAAATTATTCATTAAAGTTTTAATGATGTGCCAAAACTGTACAGCTCCAAAGATAAGAAAGACCTATACTTTTAAGAAACAAAGAGTTGCTATACCTTTTTTTTATACTTAAGATGCTTTTCCCCATTTTATTTTGTGTTTGTTTTTCCTTTATTTTTGGTTGATGTAGAGACACTGCGAGTTTTATATGGGGAAATAAAACAGCAAATATTATATTTTTACTTCTTTGGAGAAGAAGTAAAAAGAAGAAGCTGTTTGGAGGATGGGTAAAAGAATCACGAACTCAAGATAAGAGATCACTAGAGAGCTACTGAAATTTAAGGGGTTCAGGAAAGATGAGAGATCCTATTAGGATGGAGTGTGGAGGACAGAGCTCAGAAACACTTCTGAGGGGACAGAGAGTGTGGGGTTTTGGATTGCCCTGAGCTTTCTGACTTGGATGAATAGCAGTGTCGATTATTGAGATATGCAATATAGCATGAAAGAGCAGATTACAGGGGAGAGAAAAGCGAATGAGCTGAGTTTAGAATGTGTTGAATTTGAGTTGCCTAAATCTATCCATATTAATGCATCTATCAGATAACTGCTTATGCTATCTGACACATCTGTGTAGGGGCTTCAGGAAATTCATGGAAAAATGTGTATTATCTTTTAATTCTGTTTTTCATGAATGTTTTGAAGTCCCTTTGTATATATCAGATCTGTCTATACATTAGGGTGGAAGTCTATTCCAAAGATTAAAAAGTTTGAAACTCAACAGCAGAACTTTAACAATTTTAAAGATGTGATTGAAAAGCAGAGCCTGTAAAATAAGAACCTGAAAGTCAAAGAAAGAAATATTGGGGAGAGCCATAGTTTGAGGCTGAGTTCCTCAGTAGTGGCCCAGTAACTAACTCTTGAACTGGATCCAGTCTAAATTATTTCTTGTCTTCTGGATTCTATTCTTTGATACTTTTTTTTCATTTTCATTTATAATTTATTTTTAAAATATATTTTCCTATTTTTAAAAAATATTTATTTATTTATTTGAAAGGCAGAGTTACACACACAGAGAAGGAGAGGCAGTGAGAGAGAGAGAGAGAGAGAGAGGTCTTCCATTCGTTGGTTCACTCCCCAGTTGGCTGCAACGGCCGGAGCTGCACCAATCTGAAGCCAGGAGTCAGGAGCTTCTTCTGGGTCACCTACATGGGTGCAGGGGCCCAAGGACTTGGGCTGTCTTCCACTGCTTTCCAAGGCCATAGCAGAGAGCTAGATAGGAAGTGGAGCAGCCAGGACTTGAACTGGCGCCCATATGGGATGTTGGTACCAGGTGGTGGCTTTACCCACTATGCCACAGCACCAGCCCCCATATTTTCCTATTGTTCCCCAAAGTACTGCTTTTTATAATTGAAGGATCCTCCTCCTTTTATCAATTAGAGGATAGTTAAACAAGTGTTTTAAAAACCATTCAATTGCCTTGTTGTTTTCATTTCCTTGGAAATCAATTCTCCCTTTTGTTGAGTTTGTGGGCTTTCATGTAGTGGGTTAGCTTTCTTTGTGTTGTCTTAGGTTTTTGTCTTTCAAGCTCGTCCTGTGTGAGAGGTTACACTTGCTGTCTTCTGATGCAGTCCTTGTGATTTGGAGGTTGCTTCCCTTTTCTAATCTCAGAGTTCCTAGTTCAGAAAAATATCAGCTTGAGGATTTTATACAACCAATCCTGGAAGGCTTTGTTCTTTCTTGTAATCCTAGGCCAACAGGTTTTATTTTAGCCTCTGTTCACAGATGAGAGTAACTTTGCCTAGACCCATTTTTTTTCCCCCAACATTAAGACTGATGTAGGCTCCTACATGCATGGGGTACTTGTGTCCTTGCTTTCCTGCAGCAACTGATTTCCCAAGACCAACACTTGAGATAGATAGATAGATAGATAGATAGATAGATAGATAGATTTTTACCTTGGAGCATAGAATGCTTAGAGCTGCAACTGCTTTTATCATTATGGATTTCATTTTCACATCTAAACAAGCACGTTTTTTCCCAAAAGATTTTATTTATTTATTTGAGAAGTAGAGTTACAGACAGTGAGAGGGAGAGACAGACAGAAAAGTCTTCCTTCCGTTGGTTCACTCCCCAAATGGCTGCATTGGCTGGAGCTATGCTGATCCGAAGCCAGGAGCCAGGTGCCTCTTCTTGGTCTCCCATGCAGGTGCAGGGGCCCAAGGACTTGGGCCATCTTCCACTGCTTTCCTGGGCCACAGCAGAGAGCTGGATTGAAAGAGGAGCAGCAGGGAGTAGAACCGGCGCCCATAGGGGATTCCGGCACCACAGGTGGAAGATTAACCTACTGTGCCATGGTGTGGTCCCCAGAACAAACACTTTTCAAAAAATATTTTAAAGACATTTAAAATTTTTAAGCTGTTAATGGTAATTGTTTTGGGTGAGAGACAGGTGGGGATTTCCATGTGAATTCAATCCAATGACTTTGTTGTTTTGTTTCTGTTTTTTTCTTTTTCTTCTTTTTAAGACTGGATTGAGAGGCCAGCACTGTGGTGCAGGGCATAAAAACCCTGGCCTGAAGTGCCCGCATCCCATATGGGTGCTGGTTCTAGTCCTGGCTACTCCTCTTCAATCCAGCTCTCTGCTATGGCCTGGGAAAGCAGTGGAAGATGGCCCAAGTCCTTGGGCCCTGGCACCCATGTGGGAGACCCAGAAGAAGCTCCTGGCTTTGGATTGGTGCAGGTCTGGCCATTGCAGCCATCTGGGAAGTGAACCAGTGGATTAAGATCTCTCTCTCTCTGTCTCTACCTCTCTTTGTAGCTCTATCTTTCAAATAAATAAAATAAAATCTATAAAAAAAAGAGACAGGATTGAAGAGCTTTGCACACAGAATACATAAACACTTTGGTCAATGAAAGGCAGATATGAATATAGACAGATTTGCCTCCAAGATATGGAGATGAGGTAATGTTAATGGAAAAGAATGTAAGCACTTTGTGCATGGATTCATTCTCTGGATATGTCATTACCTGAAAAATTGGTTGATGAATATAGTCCTAGCAAGAAAGACCATTTTGAGCAGCAGTGACTAAGAAATCTTATACTTGTCTTTTTTTTTTTTTAAAGATTTATTTATTTATTTGAAAATCTGAGTTACACAGAGAGAGGAGAAGCAGAGAGAGAGGTCTTTTCTTTCTTTCTTTCTTTTTTTAAATATTTTTATTTATTTATTTAACAGGTAGAGTTACAGACAGTGAAAGAGAGAGACAGAGTGAAAGATCTTGCCTCCGTTGGCTTACTACCCAAATGGCCACGAGGGCTGGAGCTGTGCCGATCTGAAGCCAGGAGCTGGGTGCTTCTTTCTGGTCTCCCATGCGGGTGCAGGGGCCCAAGCACTTAGGCCAACCTGCACTGCCTTCCCAGGCCACAGCAAAGAGCTGGACTGGAAGAGGAGCAACTGGGACTAGAACTTGGCACCCATATGGGATGCTGGCGCCGCAGGTGGAGGATTAACCAAGTGCGCCACGTTGCTGGCCCTGAGAGAGAGGTCTTCCATCTGCTGGTTCACTCCCCAACTGGCTGCAATGGCTGGAGCTGTGCTGATCTGAAGCCAGGAGCTTCTTCTGGGTCTCCCACACAGGTGCAGGGACCCAAGGACTTGGGCCATCTTCCATTGCTTTCCCGGGCCATAGCAGAGAGCTGGATCAGAAGTGGAGCATCCAGGACTCAAACTGGCACCTATATGGGATGCCAACACTGCAGGTGGCAGCTTTACCTGCTACGCCACAGTGCCGGTCCCTTGTACTTGTTTAAAACTTCAATTTTTCCACTTTTCCCAAAATGATTGCTTTGGGGGGAATTGAGAGGTAATTCAACAATGATTATAATGCTATTGATGCCGTTGTTGGGATGGATAGCATTGGAGAGAAACAGGCAAAAGAGGATTGATGGTGGTTATAAATTCATGCTTTTCTTATCTGTGGTGAGTTTGTTTTATTTCTTCTTTTGGCACAACTTTCAGTAGAAAAATTACTTTGGTATTTCTGTTTCCTATATCAAAAGCTGATTTCCTCTGAAGAAAAAAAAAAACTAGGAATCTTTGTCTTGACTCCATTTTGTGGCATTGTGATATCCTAATCTAAATGCAACCTTCTAGTATGCGTCCATTAATCTTGAGAGAGGTGCTCTAGTCCCCTTGACTAGTACATACTGTCTTTCTTTGCAGCCTTTAATAGTAGTGTTCCTTTTGTGAATACTAAGTTGTATTGTAGGCTTCTTTTTTATATTTATTTTTTAAATAATACAAATTTAATAAGTACAACTTTAGGAATAGTTATTCTTCCCACCATACCCGTCCTCCTACCCACACTCCCACCTGTCTTTCTCCTCCTTCCTCTCCCCTCCCCAGTCCCATTAGCCATTAAGACTCATTTTCTTTTCTTCTTCTTTTTTTTTTTTGACAGGCAGAGTTAGTGAGAGAGAGAGACAGAGAGAGAGAGAGAGATAGGTCTTCCTTCCATTGGTTCACCCCACAAATGGCCGCTACGGCTGGTGCATTGCGTGGTTCCGAAGCCAGGAGCCAGGTGCTTCCTCCTGGTCTCTCATGTGGGTGTAGGGCCCAAGCACTTGGGCCATCCTCTACTGCCCTCCCAGGCCACAGCAGAGAGCCGGACTGGAAGAGGAGCAACTGCGACTAGTACTTGGCACTCCAACAGGGACTAGAACCTGGGGTGCTGGCGCCACAGGTGGAAGACTAGCCAAGTGAGTGGCGGCACCGGCCAAGACTCATTTTCAATTAACTTTGTACACAGAAGACCAACTCTATACTAAATTTCAAAAATTTGCACACACACCCCCACAAAATTAATACTGTTTGAGAGCTAGTTTTACAGTTAACTTTCAATACAACTCATTGAGGACAGAGGTCCTGCATGAGGAGTTAGTGCACAGTGACTCCTGTTGTTAATTTAGCAATTAACACTCTTATGTATGATGTTAGTGACCACCTTAGGCTCTTGACATGAGTTGCCAAGGCTATGGAAGCCTTTTGAATCCACAAACTCTGTCAGTATTTAGACAAGTCCATAAACAAAGTGGAAGTTCTCTTCTCCCTTTAGACAAAAGTACATCCTTCTTTGATGGTGTAGGCCTCTTAATTCCCTTGCTAATAAAAGTCGATATTTCTTAAGGGTCAGAGTTCACGTGGCTGTATTTATCTCTTAGTTTTCAAACTGTGTATTGAATTATACTACAGATAGAGAAAAGTATACAAGTGCTAAGCTTGATAATTTTTCATAAGTGGAATACATTTGAATAAGTGCTACCTATATCAACAAATAGAAAATTACTGACACTTCAGAGACCCCTCTTGTGGTCTCTCCTAGTTTCTAACCTTCCTTCACAAAACTAAAAACATTCTGATTTCTGTCACCACCCATGCATTTTATGTATTTGAACTGTGTATAAATGGAATCATTCAATATATATCACATTTTGTTTGGCTTCTTTCATTGAACATTATGTTTGTGAACTCTTCCATGTTGTTATTGTGGCAGTAATTTATTCATTTTCATTTCTGTTTAATATGTTTTTGTAGGAATGTAACACAATTAATTTGCCTTTTTATTTATTATGAATATTTGGGTTGTTTCTGATTTTGGGATATCATAAAGTATGTCGCTCTGAATAGTAATGTATGTTTATGTAAGATTTATTTATTTGAGAGGCAGAGTTATACACAGAGAAAGGAAGAGGCATTGAGATTGATCTTCCATCTTCTGGTTTACTCCCCTAGATGGCTGCAGTGGCCAGAGATGAACCCAGTAGCCAGGTGCTTCTTCTGGGTCTCCCACATGGGTGGTAGGCCCAAGCACTTGGGCCATCTTTCACTTTTCTCTCAGGCAATTAGTAGGGAGCTGGATTGGAAATAGAGCAGCCATGACTCAAACCCATATGGAATGCCAGCACTGTAGGTGGAGGCTTAACCTACTATGTCACAGCACTGGCCTCTATATGAGATATTCTTGTATGTCTTTGGTTGTGTCTACAGACATATGTGTATGTATATGCCTAAGGATGGAAGTGCTACATCATAGTGATTAAGTTTGGTATTTACGAATATCACCAAATGGTTTTCCAAAATATTGTACAAATTTCTCACCATCAGTGTATATGAGTTCTGGTTTCTTCCCATCCTAGCCAACACTCATTGTCATTAGTCATTTAATGTTATCTGTTCTGATGGTATAAAATAAAATCACACTGTAATTTTAATTGCACTACCCTGTAAACTAATGAAGTTAAATGTTTCATACGTTTATTGGTCATTTACAGAACCTGTTCTTTCTGTGTCTACTATCTTAATTGTTTTTTTTTCTTATTGATTTGTAGGAGTTCTAAATTTGGATTTGAGTTGTTTGATAAATACACAATTAGAAATTTCTCCTCCACTTATTTGCTTGATTTTTCAATTCTCATAGTGGTTTCTTTGATTACACAGAATTTCACTATGTTAATTTAGTCCAGTTTCTTTTATGTTTTCTATTTTTTGTTATTATTACTTTTTTTGATAGGCAGAGTGGACAGTGAGAGAGAGAGACAGAGAGAAAGGTCTTCCTTTGCCGTTGGTTCACCCTCCAATGGCTGCCGTGGCAGACGCCCTGCGGCCGGCGCACCGCACTGATCTGATAGCAGGAGCCAGGTACTTCTCCTGGTCTCCCATGGGGTGCAGGGCCCAAGGACTTGGGCCATCCTCCACTGTACTCCCAGGCCACAGCAGAGAGCTGGCCTGGAAGAGGGGCAACCGGGACTAGAACCTGTTGTGCCGGCGCCGGAAGGCGGAGGATTAGCCTATTGAGCCGTGGTGCTGGCTCTCTATTTTTTGTTATTTAAGATAACTTTGTAGAGAATATTTTCTAGATGTTGCGTTGTTTGATGTTTTATGTTTAGATCTAAATCTAACTAGAATTAGTATTTTTGTATTGAGTGAGATGGAGTCAAGATTTAGTTAATTTTTACATAGACATCTAATAAACAGAGTACCATTTATATTTTAAGGTTTTATTTATTTTTTATTTTTTTGACAGGCAGAGTGGACAGTGGGAGAAAGAGACAGAGAGAAAGGTCTTCCTTTTTCCATTGGTTCACCCCCCAAATGGCTGCTACGGTCAGCGCGCTGCGCAGATCCGAAGCCAGGAGCCAGGTGCTTCCTCTTGGTCTCCCACGGGGTGCAGGGCCCAAACACTTGGGCCATCCTCCACTGTACTCCCTGGCCACAGCAGAGAGCTGGACTGGAAGAGGAGCAACCAGGACAGAATCCGGCGCCCTGACCGGGACTAGAACCCTGTGTGCCAGACCGCAGGCAGAAGATTAGCCTATTGAGCCGTGGCGCCGGCCTAAGGTTTTATTTTTGTTTATTTGAAGGGCAGAGTTATAGAGAGGCAGAGACAATGAGAAAGTCTTCTATCCGATGGTTCACTCCCCAAATAGCCACAACTGCTGGGCTGGGCCAATCTGAAGCCAGGAGCTTCTTTCTGGTCTCCCATGTGGGTGCAAGGACCCAAGGACTTAGGCCATCTTCTACTGCTTTCCCAGGCTATAGCAGAGAGCTGGATTGGAAGTGGAGCAGCTGGGACTCAAACTGGCTACAATATGGGATGCTGGCACTGCAAGTGGTGTCTTTACCCGCTACAGCACAGTGCTGGCCCTGTTATATTTAGAACAGCGAGTTACAGAAGACACCAAATTCTTAGGGCCGAATTATGGAGTCTTTATTTCTGCATCCCAGCAGCTGCATGGGGGCATGTGCTCTCCAAATCACACAGCCTCTGTTGAGCTCAGGGATAAGCTTACAAAAGCAGAAACCACATCTTTTTGGAAGTTAATTACCAAGCCAAGCATTTGTTACAGAAGCTAGAGCGAGCGAGGTTATGCTTATCTCAGGGGTGGTAGTGGTGGTGGTGGTTTCCTAGCACTTAATGTAAAACACCTTACAGATAACGTTCTTACAAGGTTAGCTTTTGAGTAGATAGCAGTTGTGTGGCTGGTTAGAGGACACCCTGGGACCAAATGGAGTAACTCTGGTTAGGCCATAGCTCACCGGCACTTCAGCCCTGAGTACCACTTAGTGAAGAAAACATTTCTTCCAATACCACAGTATTTTCCTCATGTTAAAAAATAGACCTATATGTGTGAGTCTCCTCTCAGACTCTTCTATCCTGTTGATTTATTAATCTATTTATATTCTAAATACTATATATTAAGAACTAGAGCTTTTTGTCTGTGGTCTTTATAATGGTGATATAAGTTCTCTAGCTCTGTTTTCTTCAGCATTCCTAAGAAAGGACTTTACTTGTTTGTTTACATTTCTATACAGATTTGAAAAATCTACTTGTTTTCCACTTTTTCCTTGAAACTTTCTTGAATTTTGATTGAGATTATTCATTTTATTTTCTTTCTTTTCAGGTCTTTTTTTTGGTTCTGTTTAAGATGTATACTTTTATGTATTTCATATATACAGATTTAGGAACGTAGTGATGTTTTTCACCCTAACCTTCCCACCCACATTTCCACACTTCATCCTCCTTCCTTTCCTACTTCCTCTCTTAGTTTTTACAATGTTCTATTTTCAGTTTACTTTATACTCATAAGATTAACCCTACACTAAGTAAAGATTTCAACAAATAGTAAGAAGAAGAAAAAAACACTGTTCCTCAACAGTAGGGACAAGGGCTGTAAACAATAATTGAATCTCTAAATGTCAATTTCACTCCTATACATTTCGTTTTTGGTACTCTGTTACCACAGGTCAGGGAAAACATTGTATTTATTGGGACTGGCTTATTTAACTAAGTATAATGGTTTCCAATTGTATCCATTTGGTTACAAAAGACAGGATTTCATTCTTTTTTATAGTTGATCAGTATAACAGTGTGTGTGTGTGTGTGTGTGTGTGTGTGTGTGTCTTATACTTTCTTTATCCAATCATCAGTTGGTGGACATCTGGGTTGATTCCATATCTTAGCTATTGTGAATTGCGATGCTATAAACATAGGGGTACAGGTAACTCTTTCATTTGCTGATTTCGTTTCCCTTGGGTGGTAAAAAATGCCATCTTAAGTGTCAAAGTGATCTTATTAAATGTTAAAATGAACATATAGATAGGAATAAGTGTTAAAGTGATCATATAAATAGGTTCAAGAGTCTGGTAATAATAATAATAGATACATTAAAAAGGAGAGAATGTTCCAACATGGGAAGCAGTCCACACAGCAGACTCATAGAATGACAGTCGCTTTAAGTAGCACTCTGACATCAGAATCAGCCTTTAAGGCATCTTGGTCTGGATGAAAAGTCCATGAGAGCAGTGCAAGTGTGAAAAGCCAAGACATTGTGGCAGAAAATATTCTGCATGAAGGATTTCTGTGAGTGAGAGCCCAGTGGGAAGAAGTGGCCATCCAAGAAGGATGTAGTTTTCTCTGAAGGGAGGAGAGAGCTTCCACTTTGCTTATGGCCTTGTCTAAATACTGATGGAGTTTGTGGATTCAGAAGGCTTCCATAGCCTTGGCAACTCATGTCAAGAGCTTTGGGTGATCACTGACATCATACATAAGAGTGTTAATTGTTAAATTAACAACAGGAGCCACTGTGCATTAACTTCCCATGCAGGACCTCTGTCCTTAATGAGTTGTATTATGAGAGTTAACTGTAAAACTTGTTCTCAAAGAGTTTTTGTGTATGCGTGTATATGTGCGCAAATTGTTGAAATCTTTACTTAGTATAGAGTTGGTATTCTGTGTAAAAATTTTATTGAAAAATGTATCTTAATGGCTAATGGGACTGGGAAGGGGAGAGGGAGTAGGAGGAAGAGGGGTAGGAATGTGAGTGGGAAGGTGGGTATGGTGGGAAGAATATATTCCTAAAGTTGTACTTATAAAATTTGTATTCATTAAATAAAAGATTTCTTTGGAAAAAAAGAATTAATTTTCATATTGACTAAGCTGTTTTAAGATTTATTTATTTGAAAGAGATATATATAGAGAGAAGACAGAGAGGAAGAAATAGTCAATCCTCTGGTTCACTTCCCAGATGGCCATAATTGCCAGGGCTTTGCCAGGCTGAATCCCAGAGCTTCATCTGGGTCTGCCACATGGGTGCAGGGGCCCAAACAGTTGGGAAATCTTCCACTGCTTTTCCCAGCCCATTATTAGGGAGCTGGATGAGAAGAGGAACAGCCAGGACACGAACAGTGCCCACATGCAGTGCAATGTCCCAGGAAGTGGCTTTATCCACTATGCCACAATGCCAGCCTTGTTTTTTTTTTTTTTAAATGCTCATGTCTGAGGTGATGTCCTCTTTTGTATCCCCGATTATCATTTCTATCATCTCTTTTTTCATGACTTCCTTTGATAAAGATTATAATTTCATTATTATTTAAAAGGATCAGATATTGCCTTTACTGATTTGCTCTACTAATGTATATTTTCTACTTTATCTATTTCTCTTATGTTTGCAACTTTTTCTATCTACTTTTCTTTGCATTTAATTTGCTGTTTTTTTTAACTCCTTGAGGTAGATATTTAGATCATTGTTTTTTGATCATCTCTTCCAAATATTCATTTAAGATTAAAATGTCACCATTATTACAATTTTATCTGAATTCCACAAGACTGAATATAATGTATTTTAGTAAAAATATTTTCTAGTTTCTACTAGGCACATTAACTGTTGTTTCCAAATACTTAGTTATATAAAATTATTTTTCTGTTATTTAAATTCACTGAATAATTTCAAACTTTTAAAATTTATGAAGACTTGCTTTTTGACCTCACATGTGGTATATTTTAAAGCCATAATCTTAGGAAGATACAAGTGTCAAATTATTATGTATTTCCTTTTACTGTTATGAGAAGCCTTTTCCTCTTGTTGTATCTTCTTGTTTATCACAAGAAGAACCCTTCTTGACTTCTTTTCCTCTTGTACATTTTTATAATAGGAATACCAAACAAGTTTTTTTAAAAGATTTATTTTATTTTATTTGAAAGATAGAGTTACAGAGTGAGGTAGAGCCAGAGAGAGAGAGAGACTGAGAGCGAGAGTGAGAGAGAGAGAGAGAGAGAGAGAGATCTTCCATTTGCTGGTTCACTCCCCAAGTGGCCGTTCAGAGCTGAGCTGATTTGAAGCCAGGAGCCAGGAACTTCTAGGTCTCTTGCACAGGTGCAGGGGTCCAAGGACTTGGGCATCTTCTACTGCTTTCCCATGCCATGGCAGAGAGCTGGATCAGAAGTGGAGCGTCCGGGACTCGAACCAGCACCCATATGGGATGCCAGCACTACATGCCAGGGCTTTAACCTGCTGTGCCACAGCACCGGCCCCCATACAAGTTTTTTCAAAGATTCTCTCTTGAATATTAAATGATATTTCTGTCCTTATACTTGTGTGCTTTTATATTTATGTTGTGCTCCTGATGAACAGCATGTAATTTTTCCAAGATTTTGTTAATCTTTGACTTTTAACTGGATATTAAAAGTATATGGTTCTAATCATTGCTTACTTAGTATAGTGACTAATATCTAACAACATTAATATATCTAAGTTTACTATTTTACTAATTGCCTTGTCTATTTTGTGTTCTGTGATGGTTAGTATTTTTAAATGACTTTAAAAATTTTAAGTGATTTAGTTTTCTTTATCTCTTAGCTTTATATGCTATACATTCTTTTTCTATTCTATATACATCCATGACTTTTCAGATCCTAATAAAAATTAATACTTTGTCACTTGTCAACTAATGCTAGAACACTTTTAGCTCTCCTTACTAAGTCCTATTTTTTGTGCTATTGACTTTATTCTTACATTTACTTTAAATCACATCATTCCTGCTGCCGTTGCATACGGTCAGTATTCACTTATATTTAGATAAGTATCTGTCCTTTCCTGTGCTCTTTGGTTCTTTATACATTTCCAAGAGCTCATTTGAGAGCGGTTTCTTCTGTCTGAGGAACTCCCTTTTTTGTACGGATCTGCTAAGGACAAAATTTCTCAGAGTTTGTTTGTGTGGAAAGGTCTTTATTTGACTTCACCTTTATGGCAGTTTTTAAAAATAAGAAACATAGTGTAATGGGGAGAGAGATTTTGTTTTTTAGTTTCTCTAAACTTTTGATTTTGAAATAATTTTTCAAATAGGAAAAGTTAACAATAGTAATGTAAAAAGTTGGTGTGTGTCCTTTATTTAGTTCCTCAAATGTTAGCATTTCATCACATTTTATTTATATTCTCCTTCTCTCTGATGCATAGAGAGGTGTGTATATTTTTCTTTTGAGCTGTTTGAGTAAACTGTAAACATTATTTCATTGCATATTTATTAAAAGTTAGATATTGTACTTTAATCTTTAAAGTTTATTTTCTCTGGATGTATAATTCTGGGTTGGATTTTAAAAATATCTTTCAGGAGTTATTCTGTTGTCTTCCAGCTGCTGTCATTTTTGTTAAGAACTTAACTGCTGGTTTGGCAGCTCCTTTGATGTGAATGTATTTTGCTCCTTAGCTGATCTTTAGGATTTTTTTCCCTTTGTCATTATTCTTTCTTAGGTCTTTTGCTTATAATGTACTTAGCTGTGTTTATTTTTTTTCGTTTAATCTCTTCGGCTTTCTGGAACTTTATAAATGATAGATTTATGTTTTTCATAAGTCTTGAAACATTTTCAATGATATTTTTTCAAATGTTGCTTTAGTCTGATTTTTTTACTCTTCTGCCACAGATGTTCAAATTATGGGACTGTTAAACTTTCATCATGTCCCTGTCTCTTAAACCTTTTCTGCATTTTCTAATATTTTTCTTCCTGTGCTTGAGTGTGGATACCTTATAATAACCCATATTCTTGTTGACTATTCATCTTTTTATCTGCATTAAATGTGTTGATGAAGTAATGATTGCATTTTTAGTTTAATTATTGTACATTTGAGTTCTACAGTTTACATTGGATTGCTTTCACAGATTTTTTTTCCCAACCCTAGGGAAATTCCCTATCTTGCCATCTGGTTTCTTTAACATCATTTGTCCATAATTTAAGTTTGTATTTGATAATGTGGTCATCTGCATATCTGTTTCTATTGTTTGCTTTTCTTCTGGTTGTATTTCTCTGTAAACCTAGAAATGATTTTTAATAGAGGGTGGACATTGGGTATATGAAAAGCTGTAGAGGTTCAGGATGATGTTTTCTTTTCCCAGAAAGTTTCATGCTATCCTGTGTCAGGCACTTAGGGTGGGAGCCCGTTCTTTAATCTAGTCAGGGATGGAGGTAACTCTGGGCTCTGTTAATGACTTGTTAAGTTCAGCTCTCAGGTATGTCCCTACCTCAAAAGGTAGCCCTAAGAAGCACCTATGGGAGAGCATAGGGCAGTTACCATCTCCCTCCCAGCTGGCAGACCCTAAACTCTAATTTTTGATTCATTAGTCCTAGGACACAGTGGAAAACTTCAGTGAGGTTTCTTGCAGCTTTTTGCTCAGTTCCTTAGCTTCTAATTCCTGTACAGTTAAGAACTGTAAGAGAAAAAGCTTATGTGAAATTGGACTTACTTCTCTTCTGTCACTGACCTTGGCATGCCTGGCCCTTCTGTTTGCCTTAGAAGACCCACAGTGCAATATATTTTCTTCTTATCTCAGTGATAAAGTTCTGTTGCATCCTTGACTCTTGAAATTCGCATTTTATAAAATATTTTAGCTTTTCCCTTCAGCCTTAAAACTTTTCTTGCTTAAAACTCAGGAAATGCCCCAGAAGGAAAAACTGTGTTCCGAATATGGAGCTCACCTCAAAGAATTTCCATTCTCTTAAAAATTTGGCCCCTCAATTCCTGATTGTCCCAAAAAATTTTCAGACAGATTAACAGCAACTATTTTCTACAATTTTCTGGTTATTTTTGGTGGGAGTGAGTAAAACTATTTTATTTGTTATAAGTGGGATTTCTATATGCATTTTTGATATATTCATTCTTTTGAAGACACAAGTTTATTTTAAACTATTAAGTGTATGAAATTATTAGTTAAATAATAATTTAAAATTATTTATTGATCCTTAAAAAGTATTTTTTCATGATTGACCCTGACCTTTACAATGTATGGTAACTTGGTTTCTCTATCAAGATGGACAAATAAAAGTTGGTCGTGGCTGTTGCAGGGAGCAGTTTTAGGCACTCACTTGGCTGAAGTTTTGATGTCAAATGTTGTCCCTTATCTGTAAGTCGGACACTGAAGAATAACACCTTTCACCCGAGCAAGTGCCCTGGATGAAGCAAACTGTCGGGAGCATTGCTGATAACTGACAGCTCTGGGGACAGGAGGGGGTTCTACGAAAGGGCTGCTGCCCTAAAGAGTACGTTCAGTCCACAGTCATTTGGAGCAGGTGTTCTCTTTCCCTTAAATGAAAAAAATAGGCTTGACCGCAAAAAAGGGTTTTATAGTTTGAAAATTGCCATAATTTTTCTCCTTTTAGACATCTTGAGTAAATAACTGCTAAGTAGTTTAAAAATCATCCTCTGCCTGCAGCTGGAATAATACACAGTCTTCCTTTTCAAGGTTTCTTTCGATTCACTTTCCATATTATTAGTAGAGCGAAAGTAATATGTTCTTATGAAGAATTGGGTAATAGTATATATTTTCTAAGATGAATATAATTAAAAGTTTTTTCTTGAAAATTTCCATAACATTTCTCTGATCATGTCTTTACCTAGAATGAATTCTGTTCCATTCTTTGCATTTTACTTTGAAAGCTGGCTTAGACTGCACCGTCTTGAAGAAGTCATGATTTTCACAAGCAGTCTTTTTGTGATTTTCCTCATATAGATTAAGTACTGCATACGTACTCTAATGAAATGGCCACATTTAATAGTTAAGAGCATGACAGAGGTCATCCTTTCAGAAATGCACAGGATATGTTTCAGAGAAATTAAGAAATTTTCTCAGCTACAAAGTAAATTGAATTTTGCTTTTAAAAAATTCTTTTCTAATTTGTACTGTTTGATAATAAACATAAATGACAAGGCTGAAGACAAAGGCAAAGAATGGGAGTGAAGAGAGATGAAAATTACCAAGATGTATGGGACAGGATGGCCTCTCTCTTAGTTTTTCCCTTTGGAGTTTACTTAGTTGGGGATAGGAAGCTGAGAACCTCATGGGAAATCACTGAACACATGAAATTTCCAGAGAAATCAGATAAATATTTATGAAAAGAAATGAGTCTGGTTAATTATGACTCAATTACATTATTATTTAAGGTATTAAAAGTCACATCAATTGGTTGAAAATGAAAATGAACACCTGAAAATTTGAGCCTCTTTTCCCCTTTCTTCCTTCCTTCCTTCCTTCCTTCCTTCCTTCCTTCCTTCCTTCCTTCCTTCCTTCCTTCCTTCCTTTCTTTTTCTTTTTTTCCTCCTTTCCTCCTCCCCTCCCTTCCCCTTCCTTCTTCCACCCTCCCTCCCCCTCCCCTCCCTCCCTCCCAGCCTCCTTCCCTCCCCTCCTCCCTCCCTCCCTCCCTTCTTTCCTTCCTTCCTTCTCTTTTCTTTCTCCCTCCCTCTGTATTCCTCTGTATTTATTTAAAACATCTTTATTAATAATAATATTAATAATAATTATACATATTTGTGTGATATTTCAGTACATATAAACAATGTGTACTGATCCAAAGAGGGCAATCAACATTTCCCCTCCTTTAACATTACTTTATGATTGGAGGTGTGGATCTTAATCTTCTTTCTTCTGTTTGTTCATATACTTTTTTTTTTTTTTGACAGGCAGAGTGGACAGTGAGAGAGAGAGACAGAGAGAAAGGTCTTCCTTTTCCATTGGTTCACTCCCCAATGGCCGCTGCGGCCAGCGCACCGCGCTGATCTGAAGCCAGGAGCCAGGTGCTTCTTCTGGTCTCCCATGCAGGTGCAGGGCCCAAGCACCTGGGCCATCCTCCACTGCACTACCGGGCCACAGCAGAGAGCTGGCCTGGAAGAGGGGCAACCGGGACATAATCCGGCGCCCTGACCGGGACTAGAACCCGGTGTGCCGGCGCCGCAGGTGGAGGATTAGCCTAGTGAGCCGCGGCGCTGGCCCGTTTATATACTGTTTACTAGATTATTGTGAACTGTGATCTTTTCATGGTGCTTTGTAACACTAGAAACTTACTCTTTCTTTCTTTCTCTCTCTCTCTCTCTCTCTCTCTCTCTCTCTCTTTCTCTCTCTCTCTTTCTCTCTCTCTTTCTCTCTTTTTCTCTTTCTCTCTCTTTCTCTCTCTCTCTCTTTCTTTCTTTCTTTCTTTTTTTCATAGGTAGAGTTACAGACAGTGAGAGAGAGAGAGAGAGAGAGAGAGAAAGGTCTTCCTTTTCCATTGGTTCACCCCCAAAATGGCCGCCCTGGCTGGCACTGCGCTGATCCGAAGCCAGGAGCTGGGTGCTTCCTCCTGGTCTCCTATGCGGCTCCCATGCAGGTGCAGGGCCCAAGCACTTGGGCCATCCTCCACTGCATTCCCGGGCCACAGCAGAGAGCTGGACTGGAAGAGGAGCAGCTGGGAGAGAATCCGGTGCCCCAACCGGGACCAGAACCCGGCACTCATATTGGATGGCGGCGCCGCAGGCGGAGGATTAACCAAGTGAGCCATGGAGCTGGCCCCAGAAACTTATTCTTTTGATTCAATCCTGATTTGGTACTCATTATCCAAACTCTCTCCATACCCACTTCCTCTCTTCCTAGCTTCTGTAGTCAGATCAATTTTCTCCCCAAAATATTTTTCTTTCTTTTTTTTTAAATATTTATTTTTATTTGTAAGTCAGAGAGAGGAGAGGCAGAGAGAGAGAGAGAGAGATCTTCCATCAGATGGTTCACTCCCCAATTGGCCACAATGGCCAGGGCTGTGCCAATCCGAAGCCAGGAGCCAGGAGCTTCTTCCAGGTCTCCTATGCTGGTGCAGGGGCCCAAGCAGTTGGGCCATCTTGTACTGCTTTCCCAGGCCATAGCAGAGAGCTGAATTGGAAGTGGAGCATCTGGGTCTCGAACCTGCGCCCATATGGGATGCCAGCGCTTCAGGCCAGGGCATTAACCCACTGTGCCACAGCACTGGCCCCAGTATTTTTCTTTCTGTGTATGGCTATTTCACTTAATATGCTATTCTATTACATCCATTTTGCTTCAAATGACAGAATTTCTTTCATTTTTATGGCTGAATATTATTCCATTGTGTGTGTGTGTGTATACCTATATATAATATTTTCTTTATCCATTCATCTGATGGTGGACATCTTGGTTATTCCATATTTTAGCTATTGTGAATGGTGCTGCAATAAACATGGTAGAGCATGTATCTCTGATAAAATGATTTCATGTATTAGTGATGGGATTGCCAGATCATATGGAATTTCTCTTTCTAGTTTTAAAAGAAATATCCACACTGTTTTCTATAGCAACTATTTTAATTTACATTCCCACCAACAGTAACACTTCTTTTTCTCTCCTTTTTTTTAAAAGATTTATTTATTTGAGATGCAGAGGCAGAGAGACAGAGGTCTTCCATCTGCTAGTTTACTCCTAGATGGCCACAACAGCTGGAGCTGTGCCAATCTGAAGCCAAGAGCTTATTGTGTGTCTCCCAGGCTGCTACAGGGGCCCAAGGGCTTGGGCCATCTTCTACTGCTTTCCCAGGCCATAGGAGAGAGCTGGATCAAAAGTGGAGCAGCTGAGACTTGAACCGGCAACCATATGGGATGCCAGCACTGTAGGCTGTGGCTTTTCCTGCTACACCACAGCACTAGCCCCATGACTTCCCCTTTTTCCACATCCTTGCCAGCATTTGTTACTTTGTCTTTTTGATAGTAGGCATTCTAACCTGGTGAGGTGATATATCATTATGGTTTTGATTTTCATTTCCCTGATGGCTAGTGACACTGATCATTTTTCCACATTAGTAGTATGAACACTTTAATTATCTTAGTTCTTCCAGTTCATGAACGAGTAATATCTTGACATTTTTGTGCATGTCCTTGATGATTTCTTTCATCAATGTTTTATAATTTGCATTTTAGAAACCTTTGACTTCATTGGTTAAATTTCTTCCTAAATGTTTACATTTTGTAGCTATTGTGAATGAGATTTTTTTCCAGCAAGGTCATTATTGGTATACAAAAATGCTACTTTGTTTGTATGTTGTTTTTATATCCTTTGACTTTACTGAATTGGTTTATCATTTTTAGCAGCTTTTTGGTGAAGTATTTAGGTTTCTACATTTACAAAATCATGTAATTTGGGGAATTGCAGTGGGTAGAAGGTTAAGCCTCTGCCTACAGTGCCAGCATCCCATATAGACACCAGTTTGAGTCCTGGCTGCTCCACTTCCAATTCAGCTGCCTGCTAATGCACCTGAGAAGGTAGCAGAAGATGACTGAGGTCCTTGGGCTCCTGCACCCACATGGGATGAAGCTCCTGGCTCCTGGCTTCTGGCTTTAGCCTAGCCCAGCCCTGGCTGTTGCGGCCAACTGGGGAGTGAACCAGCATATGGAAGACCTCTCTCTTTCTTCCCCTTCCTTCTCTCTGCATTCCAAATAAATAAATAAATAAATAAATTTTAAAAATCATGTCATCTGGAGCCAGTGCTGTGGTGTAGCAGGTTAAGCTGCTGCCTGCAGTGCCAGCATCCCATATGGGTGCCAGTTCCAGTCCTGGCTGCTCCACTTCCAATCCAGCTCTCTGCTATAGCCCGGGAAAGCAGTAGAAGATGGCCCATGTCTTTGGGCCCCTGTACCCACATGGGAGACTCAGAGGCAGCTCCTGGCTCCTGGCTTCGGATTGGCGCAGCTACAACTGTTGCAGCCAATTGGGGAGTGACCCAGCAGATGGAAGACCTCTCTCTCTCTCTCTCTCTCTCTCCCTCCCCCCCGCCTCTCCTTCTCTCTGTGTGTAACTCTGACTTTAAAATAAATAAATAAATCTTTAAAACAAATCATGTCATCTGCAAGCATGAACATTTTGACTTTTTATTTTTCCAGTATCACTGCTCTTTATTTCCTTGTTTGCACTAATTGCACATGCCAACACTTAGAATTTTATATTGAATGAGAATGATGAAACTTGAGATCCTTGTGTTGTTTTTTATCTGAGGGGAAGTGCTTCAGCTTTTCCCCATTTAGTATGATATTAGCTATGGATTTGTCATATGTAGTCTTTATAATTTGAGCTATGTTCCTCAGTACCTAATTTGCTGGGAGTTTTTTTTTTTTATATCATGAAGGAATGTTAAATCTCACTGAATATTTTCTCTGCATCTATTGGGGATTGTGCATTGGCAGGTATGGAACTGAATTAGTGAAATGCAGGTAGGGTTTTCCCTACGTCCTGCAGGGTTGGTTCTGTGACTCTGAGTAATATATTACCGATAGTCACAGGCCAGAACTGGAGGGCAGGACAGATAACTTGCCCAATTGTCACAGGAAACAGTATATGTTATGCTAGGGATTGTGTACTGGCAGTCATTGGCCTGCAGCAGAGGAATGAAGGTAGAGACTTTCCACATTTCCCCCAGGGCAAGTGCAGGTGTTCCTGGGACCTCTAGAGCCAATAATTATAGTCACAAAGCTTCAAGTTGCAATGGGGACCTCTTACTTACGTCTTGTTTTCATGCGCAGGTTATGGTATGGATTTTGCACTGGTATGCATGGGTCTGGAGTAGTGGAATATATGTAGGGTCCCCCGCCCAGAGCCCACATGGAAAACTCAGGTCACTCTGTGGAATATGGCTCCAACAGTCCCAGTCCCAGAGGTACAGAACTTAGAGGGTGCCTTACCCACATCCCAAGATTAATCACAGGTTATGCTGGGGATGGTGGACTAGCTAGTGTAAGCTTGGATAGTGGGAAGCTGTTAAGGCCTCTGCTAGTGCCCATGAGCAAGGACACATGTTCCCTGCGACTTATAGACCAAACAGTCCCCGACTGAGAGCTGCAGGATGCAGTGGGGTTCTTACTTGGGTCCTTTGGCGTTAACTCTTATGGTATTGTGGAATATCTCTTCAAAAGTCATAGTCCCAGAATTGCAGGACTCAGAGGGTAGCTTACCTGCATATTATACTGGCAATTGTGCACTAGCAGGTGCCGATGTGGGGGCAGAGGAATGCAAATAGGGCCTTCTCCAGAGTCCATGGAGGGAGAGTAGCTGTCCCTGTCCCTGGGGCTATCAAACCAACAGTCATGGCACAGAGCTGCAGGATGTAGTGGGTTCTTTACCCAGGTCTCATAGAATGTAGGTTATGCTGCAGATTGAGGACTGGCTGCCACCAGCCCAAAGTGAGGAATGTAGCTAGGCCTTCCAGGTCCCACCATGAGCCTTTCTTTTGGGACTGTATACAACTGGAAAATTTGTTAACAGCTGCACAATCCTTTTTGAGTTTTTTAGTATCTACTGCCAAACCATAAGCACTAAATATTTGAAGAGCAATGCAGTATTACATAATTAGTTATGAGAGGTTAGGTGATAAAATTAAAGACAACTCAGTACAATCAAGGACAAAGGCCTGACCATAGACTGAATTTGGGTGGAGTTGTAAAATTCAAGATTTCTTCTAGTGCTTAATCCTCTTCAGCTAAACTGTTAAACTTTGTACTCGGCATCACTAGTAATGTATCCACTGTGTTCTCATGTCTATAATTTATGGAGGAAACCTTGTTTATACTTCTTCATTTTGTTTAAAAAATCCTTCTTTCACTGTGCTGTATTGAGATTTTATATGATTAGCAGAAGGAAGCTTGTTAACAGTAAGGAAGTGTTGAGATGAAAGGGAGTGTTCTCAGATGGGCTGTCTGGTCTGAATGCTGTTTGCTGGGAGGTGGCAGTTATCAGGGGAAGCACTGGCTGCTACTAGTGAGACTGAAAGTTCTTAAGTCTTGAAGGAACATATGCTGATGGATAAGGGGTGAATAGCAGCTAGCGAGTTTAATCTTGGCTCGATGCCAACTCAGTCCCTGGGCAGCTCACTAGAAGACATGACAGGTGCTTTACAGAATGAGGCAAGTGTGTGGCTTGGCTTTGGACAAAAGGCACAAGCTGCTGGTTACCTGGGATGTTGCTGTGTTCTTCCTTTTACGTTAACACCTGCTTTTCTTCACAGTGTAACCAACTTCATGGGGTTGCAGTCCTTGATGAAATTTCGGGGGGGGTACATTTACATCCTTCCTTTGTACTTAACATGAGTCATGTACAGTGGCATCTGTTGGCTTCATTTGTGATGGGGCCAAGTGAGAGACAACATACCCACTGTTTTTTCATTTAATTATAAGGGGACGAGCAGATCATCCTTGTGTCACATGCTTTGGTATCATGGCATTTCTAGCATCTGGCACTGCATGTGTCACAGTTAGGCTCCTATAGAAATGTGGCAGGAGGAAGATGCCCTAGGCAGATAGAAATTGAAAACAAGATTATGGGCAGCACATCATTTTTGGAAACACTGAAAAATTGAACAGAACCTTAACTTGGGCAGCAGATTGGCTGCACATGGTCTTTTCTGAAGCTGGTAGTAAATGTAGCAATTGAAAGAAAAAGAAGAGGAATACAAAGAAGAACACACATTGAGTAAATGCATGAAAAGAGGGCAAAAATTCTCTGAGCATTGCCCATATATCTGCTTCCTTGTACAGTGGTGTTTGGAAGCACATCTTCCTTTTTATTGGGATGCTGGTAACATCATTTAAAGCTTAGTTCAATTTCATTGTGGGCAGGTATACAAGAAGTGGGGACTGTGCTTAGAGGAGATATAAAACCAAATGAAGGGGCCTGCGCTGTGGTTTAGTGGGTAAAGCCAAAACCTGCAGTGCTGGCATCTCATATGGGAACCGGTTCAAGACCCAGCTGCTCCTCTTCTGCTCCAGCTCTCTGCTGTGGCCTGGGAAGGCAGTAGAAGATGGCCCAAGTCCTTGAGCCTCTCCATCCACATGGGAGACCCAGAAGAAACTCCTGTCTCCTGGCTTTAGATCAGCGTAGCTTTGGCCATTGCAGCCATCTGGGGAGTGAACCAGTGGATGGAAGACCTCTCCCTCTGTCTCTCCTTCTCTCTGTGTGTAACTCTGACTTTCAAATAAATAAATCTTTAAAAAATCCATATGAAGAGGAATGACTTTATTACATACAAATATATGTTGTATGTTCTTGGAAAATCACCCAACTCTGTTTCAAGGAAATACCATGGAAAGAGAAGTAAATTGTCTTCTCTTAAATGTACTCTTTAAATTCCACCTGGATCAAAAAGGAGGGAGGTTTTCTTTTAATTTTCTCATGAAGTATTGACAATTTGAGGGTACAGGCTCTCCACAGCTTAGCTTGTTCCCTATTTTGCAGGCACTGCCTTTCAGAGAGGCATCAATAAACAAACAAAAAAATCCTGAATTTTCTCCTTAGAATATTCTATGAAAACCAAGACTTGTTTCTCGATCCAACATGGGAAGCAGTCCACACAGCAGAATCATAGAATGACAGCTGCTTTAAGTAGCACTCTGACATCAGAATCAGCCTTTAAGGCATTCTGGTCTGGATGAAAAGCCCATGAGAGCATTGCAAGTGTGAAAAGCCAAGACATTGTGGCAGAAAATGTTCTACATGAAGGATTTCTGTGAGTGAGATCCCAGTGGGAAGAAGTGGCCATCAAAGAAGGATGTAGTTTTCTATGAAGGGAGGAGAGAGCTTTCACCTTGCTTATGGCCTTGTCTAAATACTGATGGAGTTTGTGGATTCAGAAGGCTTCCATAGCCTTGGCAACTCATGTCAAGAGCTTTGGGTGATCACTGACATCATACATAAGAGTGTCAATCGTTAAATCAACAGCAGGAGTCACTGTGCACTTGCTCTCCATGTAGGACCTCTGTCCTTAATGTGTTGTACTATGAGAATTAACAGTAAAGCTTGTCTTCAAACAGTACGTTATACTTTGTGTGTTTGTGTGGATGCAAACTGTTGAAATCTTTACTTAGTTTAGAGTTGATCTTCTGTATATAAAGATAATTAAAAATGAATCTTAATGAAGAATGGGATGGGAGAGGGAGTAGGAGGTGGGATGGTTTGGGGGTGGGAGGGTGGTTATGGGGGGAAGAACCGCTATAATCCAAAAGTTGTACTTATGAAATTTATATTTATTAAATAAAAGATTTCTATTAAAAATGAAAAAAAGACTTGTTCCTGTTTTTTTTTTTCTTCCCTCTTTGTCTTATTTTGTACATGGTCTACCAAATCCACTATTAAGTTTAGGAAGGAAGCCACATTAAGTTTTTTTATGCCTTGCTGAGGAACAGGATGAGATATGGTACATTTACTGTTCAAACTACAAAGGGCTGATAAATGGATACATCTTCTTCAAATTAGGTCTTGTAATAAAGTAAGAGCTTTCATTAGATACTGGCATAACACACTATAATCCATGCTGTCTGAAGTTTTCTGAAAAGTTTCCAGAGTTAGGCATGTGAAACATGAATGTGTATGTATCTCTCTTCTTAATACTTACTCTTCCTTTTAAGAAGATGCTCTGCCCCACACAAGATAGTTTATAATATAGTTAATATTCTAATTTATGTATTCTATAGTCTAATGTATCCATTCAGGAAGTCTTCTAAGAAATGACAAGGAAATGAAGAGAGAGAGGGAAGGAACTCACATTGGTTGAGCACTGCATTTATCAGGACTCTTTGGGTTGCAGCTGCCAAAACTCAATTCAGAATATCAATATATGAATATATATATATATGTATATGTTTGAGTTTATATATGAACATGTGTAAATTATTGACTTAAGACATTCAAGAGGAGAATCTAGTTAGCAGTGTGCTAAATATAGAAATATAACTGATATCCTCTGGAATCCAAGTAGTTTGCTCTATCTCTTGACTGTGCTTTCCTCTTGGTCAGCTTCACTCATATGTAGGGTATCTCAGTATGGAGGTGAAACTGGCCACCAACATATTTAGACATATTCTATTCTTAATCAATGACACCTCTCTCCTTCTATCTGCAGTCAAAGTCTTGCCAACAACCTTGATTGACTGACTTGGATCACATGGGCCTTCCTAACCCATTTGCCATGGCCAGGCCTGAGTTACATGCCCACTTCTGGAGCTATCAGGACCAAGGACAGTGGTGGTGTTTTTCCCAAAGATATTACCCTTCTAGACAAACAAAAGCACACATCCACTACCAGTTTTTATTATATTCTATGCCTCAACAGTAGCCTGTTATGAATTTCTAGAAACTGTTGATTGAATGTAGGACTTAAACTTTTTTTTTTCACTCTTACATATAGATTGACTCATGGGGCCAGTGTTTTTCAACTCTAAAGATTTCAGAAAAATCCTTACAGAGCCAAACTTTTAGTTAGGTATTTACTTGGGTATTAATTTGGAATATTTCCTGGAGGGTTTAAACCTCTAACAATCAGATGAGGAGAAGACACAAGCACATTGTTCATTTTTACTTGGCTTTGCCCCTCCAAAATGTTTTGGAGTACTGCTTCAAGTAGGTGTTTGTGTGGCCATCTGTGAAGCCACCAGTCCTTTAGATTGAGAACAGAAATGGCAAAATAGCATAACATTTCCTATCTGCCAATTATTGATAAATATCAATTCATTTACAGAATTTAGTTATTTAGGTATATTTAAAGTTGTGGTCTAATATTCTGCCAGATTTTACTCCATAGGTTCTCTATAGAAATCTCACTCTTCTATTCATCATCAGAATTCTCATACATCTGACTATAAATTGAATCACATTTACTATTTCATCTTCTGGGCTTTGTTTGTATTTCTAATGTTATATTTACCCCACAGTACTAGATTTTCAGTTGATGCTAACCTGTATTTTAATGGTCAACCTTATATTGTGTTTTGTTCATCCTTTCGGAGCTTTATGGAAGCTTCTTTTGTCTTTTGTCTTGGACAGCAGAGGTAGGATATATCTTCATATATCTTAATGAGCAGAAGCTCTATTTTACCTGCTTTGTCTATCCTGATTCCAATAGAGAAGTAGCCTATACATTTCCTTCTTCAAATGATGATGGACTATTCTGTTTGTTTCATTCACCAGTGTGGAGTACATCTACATCTTCATAATGAAAAGTGTTGATATGCATAGATGGTATAATTTCCATTTTTAAAATTTAAAAAGTTTTCATTTTATTTGAAGGATATATATATATATATATATATATATATATGTCTGTCAACTGATTCATTTCACACCAAGTACCCACAACAGCTGGAGCTTGTCCAGGCCAAAGCTGGGAGTCTAGGATTCCATCCAGGTCTCCCATACGGGTGGCAGTAGCCCGAGTACTCGAGCCATCACAGTTGCCTCCCAGGATGCACATTAGCAGGAAGCTGGATTGGAAGTAGAGCAGTTAGGACCTGACCCAGTCACTCTGATACAGAATGTGGGCATCCCAAGTGGTGATTTAAGCTGCAGCACCAAGTGCCCATGCCCCTGGACAATGTAACTTATGTGGAGGAGTCAGCCCAAGACACTTTGCAGCTTTGGATCCTCAGAATCTCTAGGTGTCCTGTGATTTGCACTTTGACATATTTTAAATTCCTTAACTTTGATCAGTATTTCTTCTGAAATACTATTTTTATTTTTATAACAAAAAGGAGAAATAAATTGTGATGCTTTATGATCTGGAGCTGATAAAAGCCTTTTGAAATGAAAGACATTTCCTCTTGATTTGCCATTCTCCCAGGAAAGCTTGCAGAAATGTACCAATTATTTCTGACTGTTGACAAGGGAATTCTGAGTAGCTCACTATTAGCATGTTTTTGGTCATTTGTCAGCTTATCTGTATGGTCTGCTAACTGGCAACACTAATTAATAAACTCTGAAGAAGGTGAAAAAAGGAATCACCTATGTTCAATCAAACTAGCAAAACACTGAAGACTCCTGAGAAAAAACTGGATTTCATGCAGATTTGCAATCATATTTAGGTTCTTTCACTCAATTCTTATGTGTTCCTGCCTGTGTGTATATGCTGTATGGTATGAATTTAGAATAAATATGTATATGCTGTATGGTAGAATGAATATAAGATAAAATTAATGAAATAAATTTAATATTTTTATTTTAGTGCCTAAACTATGGAAATCTACATATTCAGTGTATTAACATCTCATAGCACATGGACTTTTTGCTTATTATCTCTTTTTTCCACTTATTCTTATCAATTCTTTAGTACCTATCAAGAATCATTTATTTGAGATCTGGCTTTTATCGTAAATTTTAAAACTGATTATTGGCGAGGGAGAGGAAAGGGAGGGAGGGGAAATGGGAGGATGGGAGAGGAGAGGAGAGGAGAGGAGAGTGTATGCCTATCCACTGAGTCACTTCCCTAATGCTCATAATGGCCTGAAAATAGAAGCTGGGGGCGTGAACCTCAACCCAGATATCCCATGTGGGTGGCAGGATCCCAAATACTGGAGCCATCACCACTGCCTTCCCAGGGCCCACTTAGCAAGGAAGTTGGGATCAGAAGCCCGAGCCAGGTATCTAACTGCTAGGCCAAATGCCCACCCTGTGTGATAGTTTTGACAGAACAACCTTGACATGGAGAATACCTTCACCCTCTCCATTACCATTCCTAAAATTCTTGGCAGAGGGTGTGTGTATGCATATGTGTGTGTACTTTTGTGTATATGTATCTGTGAGAAAGACAAAGCATTATTTACCTTCAAGTAGTTTAAAAATAACCAAATCAGAGTTTATTAATGTGCAGTCTCCTTGAGTTAAGCACTTGGTTAGAAGGTATCAAATGGAAAGGGAATTTTGTCACTATCTACAAATAGCAGAATTCCAAGAAGTTATAATGAGGCTGCCTCCTCTACTTGTTATCTCATTATGACTCCAGTGCTACAATCCTCTTCTTAGCTGGAATTTTTCTTTATCAGAACAAGCTGTGATGCAGTGTTTAATTGGCTCTGTCTTCATAGCAGTGACTCACTTTCAGTCCTGTGGTGTAGTGGCTGATATTTACAAAGGCTAATTTAAAGGTGTAATGAGTGATATAGATTAAGTCTTGGTGGCATTCTGCTTTTACATCTGTTGATGGATGAAATATTGATATTTTAGCAGAAAAGCAAGTGCACAGATGCTGTTCATATCTATCATGTGTGGCTCAGGACTCGACCCACTGGGTAGAAGGCACACAGGGATCTGGGACCTCAGCGTCAAAAAATGATTTCCCAAAAATCTTATCTGTGCAGAAGAGATGCATTGGAGAGCTGCAGGGACAATAGGCGACTGGTTAAGGGCCACAGCATTGGGATCTATCTTTTCTATGAGATATGGCTAACACATGAATCCTCTGAGTTCAGAAATATCTCATTTTTGATGGTCTATGAAAGGTTTTTAAAAATAATTGAAGCACTAATCAGTATTCCTACATGATTTCTACATTTTGGTGTATTTCTCCACTTGAATTCCTGCATTTTGTTCACTGTCTACTTATGAACTTCTTTGTAGACTAGCTTGTAATGACTTTTGAAATGGGGAGTAGTATAAGATGCGCATTGTCAATCTTTTTACTTGGGCTTCCTTTAATAATCTTGTTGAGGATGTTCTGTCTACAGCCTCTAGGAATTCTTGGGCTTCTTCTGAAAAGCTATTATAATTTTTTATGATTCCCATGAACAGTGTGACAAACTGTGCTTTCCTCTTTTGATTGATCGCTATAAAGCTGAATTTGTGGCTTACGTATTAGAGCATGGAATTTCATTGGATATATCTGTTAAGTCAATCAAGTTTTTAACTTTTTTCTTTCTTTATATACTTATCTATTGCCCTAAAACTTCACCTGAATATTTCAATTTAATAATGTTACTTTGAATATGTCTCTAAAAATCTCTTCAGATCATTTTGGGAAAAGATAGTTATGAAAAAGTTAATTATCAAGATCCTTACTAATTGTTAGTAATTTTCCGGATTTGTAATGTTCATTTGGTTATGAGGAGCCCCAATAACTGGGTCAACTTTTTGAGCAAGTGAGAAGGAGAGAAAGATGTAGCAGTTGGGTAGAAATTCCTAGTATCTCTTCCTTTTGCTCGTTTGTAAATAAACCAGGAAAGATAATGTTTTTCATTCCTCTTGGACATAGAAGTTCTCAGTATTGGGGCCGGCACTGTGGCTCACTTGGTTAATCCTCCGCCTGCGGCGCCGGCATCCCATATGGGCGCCGGTTTCTAGTCCTGGCTGCTTCTCTTCCAGTCCAGCTCTCTGCTGTGGCCCGGGAGGGCAGTGGGAGATGGCCCTAGTGCTTGGGCCCTGCACCCACATGGGAGACCAAGAGGAAGCACCTGGCTCCTGGCTTTGGATCGGCGCAGCACACAGGCCGTAGCGGCCATTTGAGGAGTGAACCAATGGAAAAGGAAGACCTTTCTCTCTGTCTCTCTCTCTCTCACTGTCTATAACTCTTACCTGTCAAATAAAAAAAAAAAAAGTAAAAAAAAATTTAAAAAAAGAAAAGTCATAATTCAAGGGGGTCATCAGAAAGCAGAAAGTGAAGGATGTTGTGTTAGCTTTCATTATTATAACAAAATACCTGAGACACGCTAGCTTCATAAATTATTTAGCTTACAGGTTGGATGCTAAAAGCCTAAACTGCATGGGACAGGCTCTGGTGAGAGTCCCTCATAGGCTAGGTCACCCCACAGCAGATGATAATGGCAGAAGAACATGTGGGAAGAAGAGATCATACTGCCAGCAGGAAGTCAGAGGGAGCCTGGATGGAGTCAGGCTCAGAACTTTATAACAGTCCTCTCACAAGAATTAACCAGAGTCCCATGAAAAATACATTGATCCTTTTTGGAGGTATGTCCCCAGTTAACCTACAGAGCTCGCAAGAATGCCCCTACCTCCCAAAGGTTCATACTATCTTAAAATACTACCACCCTGGGAACCCATCCTCTAACACATGAGTCTTTGGGGGTTACTCACACCATATCCAAACCATAGCAGATGTTTAGATCCAAGACTGTTAATGCTCTTCTTGGTGCTCTCAAAACATGTCCAGATACCTCCTGGACAGTTGCTCTGGGTACAGCTGGACAGTGATCAGTGGATGATGGATTAATGTCCCTAAATTTCTTTTATCTTTTATTATTCACATGATGGCTGAAATTAAACTGAGACAAACTAACAATAAAATGTCAGTAAACCCAACTTGTTTAATTTTATAATTTTCTTTATTCAAAATTTCAAAAAACACTGAAGCTTTAAATTTATCTCCTAATGAAAACATATTTTCATTTTCCTGAATAATTTTAAACAATTGCTTTGAAAGCTTCTTCTGTAATTCCATCACTATCTTCCCATGCAATATTCACAACAGTTGTAGTGGGGGAGATACGTAAGGCCTGCCTTTGACCATGCTATTTTAGGCTATAATTCCTTCAGTTTTAATTTCCATCATCACTACTAGGAATTGATGTCCTTTAGGCTTATGTACCAATGGTACATGTATGGAAGACATTCGGCATCTATTTTTACATACTTTAGGATTGCTTTTGTTTTTTTTTCTTTTTTTAAATTTTTATTTATTTATTTGACAGGCAGTTACAGACAGTGAGAGAGAGAGCCAGAGAGAAAGGTCTTTCTTCCATTGAGTCACTCCCCAAATGGCCTCTATGGCCGGCGCTGCACCCATCCGAAGCCAGGAGTCAGGTGCTTCCTCCTGGTCTCCTATTTGGGTGCAGGAGCCCAAGCACTTGGGCCATCCTCCACTGCCTTCCCGGGCACAGCAGAGAGCTGGACTGGAAGAGGAGCAACTGGGACTAGAACCCAGTGCCCATATGGGATGCCGGCGCTGTAGGCGGAGGATTAACCAAGTGAGCCACAGCGCCAGCCCCAGGATTGTGTTTATACAGAAACATGACCATAAAATTACAAAATTTAAAAGATAAACTATCACCTATGTTGGCATATAAGAACAAGATCGGTTTGTAGCCAGATTAAAAAGGATAAGCTTCAGTACAACCTTCTTCTCTTGGAAGAGAAGTGTTGTTTTAGGTTTGAATTCATGCCCAATTTAATGGCCATAGACTGTCCTTCCAGACTAACAGGTCTCTGCCATGAGTCCATCTTTGTAAAATTCCTGGAACTGCTTGGTAGGTTATCCCTGGACCTATCTACCTGAGGCTGTGGATATCAGAACTTAGCCTGACACTAGTCACTTTTGGACCACAAGGTTTTAACTATATTTTCTGAAATTGCTCTCAATTACTCTCACACCTGCTTAAGGGATATTCATCCTTTCCCAAACCCATAGGCTTCTCTTAGTTGCATTAGCAAGAAAATTCTTGCAATACTAAGCAGATTTTAGGCTGAAACAACCAAGCATGCCTCCTACATTGAAGGGCAGTAGGGTAAGAATGGGGACTCCGAGCCGACTGCCTGCATCCAAGTACCCGCTTTGTGATGGCTGTACCAGTTACCCTCATCAGATCTTTTTATGTTACATATGTACTTTGAAATATCATACTGTATCTCATAGATATGTACAATTGCTATATACACATATATATCAATTAAAAATAGTTAGATTTCATGATAAAAGAAAAAAATAAGCAAATACCAATAGGCAGAATTTATCATCATTTATATAGTATAACAAAATGAAAGCCAATATGTATTAAGTTGGAATATAGCATCTTCCAAGGACTTTTATATTATATGTATTGAAATTTCTTTTAGATTTAGGCATTTATTTTTGTTATCTATTGCTTTAGTATAAATTTAAAAAGTGTGAGACAAATGGGTTAAAGTACAACATTGCTCAAACTTCACATCAAGAATCTCACTGTTCTAAATCACATATTAATGATTTTCTCATAATATTGTCCTCCATACAATCTAGAGTAGTGTTCACACAGCACCAAAACTTAAAATAAAAACAAATCAAACAAAAAACTCAGTATGAAACCAAAACCTTGTGCTCTTAAAAAATAAGAATACCAGGCTGGCGCTGTGGCTCACATGGTTGATCCTCCGCCTCCCATATGGGCACCAGGTTCTAGTCCTGGTTGCTCCTCTTCCAGTCCAGCTCTCTGCTGTGGCCTGGGAGGGTAGTGGAGGATGGCCCAGGTGCTTGGGCCCCTACACACGCATGGCAGACCAGGAAGAAGCGCCTGGCTCCTGGCTTCAGATCGGAGCAGCGCCGGTCATGTCGGCCATTTGGGGAATGAACCAACAGAAGGAAAACCTTTCTATCTGTCTATCTCTCTCTCTCACTGTTACTCTACCTGTCAAATAAAAAATTTCAAAAAAAATAAGAATACCTTTGCCTCTTATAAGGTTTTTTTATATGCTTCATTATCCTTATTTGTAAATGGAAATATAATTCCATCAACTTTAAAGGATTTTTATCAAGAATACATGAGTTATGGACTCACCCCTAATGGTAGAGCTAGAAACATGCCAGGTGCCAGGGGATTCCAACTCAACCCCATCAAGGTGGCATGTAAAAATGCCATCTCACTAGTCAAAGTCATCAGTTTCAGTTTATAATTATTCATAATGATAGGATTAAGTGTCAAAGGGATCACATAAACAAGACTAGTGTCTGCTAATACTAACTAATAGAATTGAAAAGGAGAGAATGATCCAACATGGGAAGCGATATGCAGAGTAGACTCATAGAATGGCAGATGTCGTAAACAGCACTCTGGCCTCAGAATCAGCCCTTAAGGCATTCAGATCTGGCTAAAAAAAGCCCATGAGAGTTTCACAGGCATGGAAAGCCAATACAATGTGGCAAAAAAAAAGAGGACCTAAATGAAAGATCTCTGTGAGTGAGATCCCAGTGGAAAGAATGTGCCATCAAAGAAGGAGGTACCTTTCTCTGAAGGGAGGAGAGAACTTCCACTTTGACTATGGCCTTGTCTAAACAAGGTTGGAGTTTGTGAACTCAAGAGGCTTCCATAGCCTTGGCAGCTCATGACAAGAGCCTTGGGTGATTACTGATGTCATAAATAAGAGTGTCAATTGTTAAATCAACAACAGGAGTCACTGTGCACCTGCTCCCCCTGTAGGACCTCTGTCCTTAATGTGTTGTACTATGTGAATTAACAGTAAAACTACTACTCAAACAATACTCTATACTTTGTGTGTCTGTGTGGGTGCAATCTGTTGAAATCTTTACTTAGTATATACTAAGTTGATCTTCTGTATAAAAGATAATTGAAAATGAATCTTGATGAAGAATGGGATGGGAGAGTGAGTGGAGATGAGATGGTTGCGGGTAGGAAGGAGGTTATGGGGGAAAAACCACTATAATCCAAAAGTTGTACTTTCAAAATTTATATTTATTAAATAAAATTTTCTAAAAAAATAAATAAATAAACAATTCTGGCACTGCAGAGACCTTGTCTAAACAAGATTGGAATTTGTGAACTCAAGAGGCTTCCATAACCTTGGCAGCTCATGACAAGAGCCTTGAGTGATTACTGATGTCATAAATAAGAGTGTCAATTGTTAAATCAAAAACGGGAGTCACTGTGCACCTGCTCCCCATGTAGGATCTCTGTCCTTAATATGTTGTACTATGAGAATTAACGGTGAAACTACTGTTTAGTACTTTATACATTGTGTTTCTGTGTGGGTGCAAACTGTTGAAATCCTTACTTAGTATTTACTAAGTTGATCTTCTGTATATAAATATAATTGAAAATGAATCTTGATGAAGAATGGGATGGGAGAGGGAGTGGGAGATGGGATGGTTGCAGGTGGGAGGGAGGTTATGGGAGGAAAAACTGCTATAATCCAAAAGTTGTACTTTTGAAATTTATATTTATTAAATAAAAGCTGAAAAAAATAGAACAGATGAGTTTTGCAAACCTACAGATACTACCTTGCACCTGATAAATACTCTACATACATATTTTATGTGAATCAGGAAAAATTCTAATGTTTTAAAAGTCTGAAATGCCACTGATTAACAATATTGCACGGAATAATTTAAAATAACTAGAAGAAAGTATTTTGAGTGTTCTCATCACAAAGAAATGATAAATGTATAAAGTGATGGATATGCCAAATATCCCAGCTGATTACTACAAACCATCAAACTGTATCTCACAAATGTACAATTGTTTATGAAAAATTAAAGAACAGTCATTTCTTAAATTCTCAATCTCAAATGTACTATTTTATTTTTCTGTTTCAATAGTGAGACTTTAGAAATGACACTTTCATAATCAAACATTCATTTCAGGATTCTACTATCTCTCATAACTCAGAGTACGGTTAGCAAACTATAGCCTGCTACCCATTTTTTACTTTTTATCTATTTATTTGACAGGTAGAGTTATAGACAGTGAGAGAGAGAGAGACAGAGAGAAAGGTCTTCCTTTCATTGGTTCACTCCCCAAATGGCCGCTATGCCTGGCACTGTGCCAATTCAAAGCCAGGAGCCAGGTGCTTCCTTTTGGTCTCCCATGCAGGTGCAGGGGCCCAAACACGGGCCATCCTCCACTGCCCTCCCGGGCCACAGCAGAGAGCTGGACTGGAAGAGGAGCAACCGGGACTAGAACCCAGTGCCCATATGGGATGCTGGCGCTGCAGGCGGAGGATTAACTAAGTGAGGCATGGCACCGGCCCTCTGCTACCCCTTTTTATAAACAAAAGTTATCTTGGAATATAGCTGTGTCAATTTATTTCCATATTGTCTGTCTAAATAGGCAAATTTGTGTCATGGCAATAGAGAGTATGTATGTTCTGCAAAACCTGATGTATGTACTCTCTGGCCCTTTGCAAAAAAATTTTACTCACCTATGGTTTTAACTATTAACATTAGAACCTTTCCCAAAATAAATCTTTTATGTATATATCTCAATTTTGCCACATCTGCCTATGGCCTATCATTTAATATTTTCTTTACATGATCTCATCTTTTAGTTAAGGTTATTTTATAAAAGCATCATTATATTACATTAAGTGAAAAAAATTAGTAAAACAAGGTAGAAATAGAAGTTATTCGTGGAAGCAAATATGCTAATTTGTTATTAAATTGTAGCCGATTTATATTCCCTGCCAGTCTGCGCTCTGCTCTCTCAGGTAATAAAGGAGATTTTTAATAGTTGGAGAGATGATAACATTCTTGGCACTAAATTGATACTTTAATCTTGCTTTAATCATAAGGATTAACTGAAAGGTGAAAAGGGAAGGTATAATTTTCCCATTACATGTGATTCATGCCTT